>NC_134676.1:32606360-33206360 GCF_030463565.1 Pelecanus crispus
AATATACAAGGGATATTTTGAAGATGGGAAAAAGAAGGAAGCATACATGAGTATGAAATACAGTTAGTTCTCCATGTGGTAAACATTTTACTTTTTAAAAAAGGTCTCTTATGAGCTCACCTGAACTTGAGAAGAAAACATTTAGAAGTTATTAATGCATATGTGCATGTCCTGACTGACTGACTGACTGAGTTTGGGAAAGGAATGGAAAAGGTGTCTCACGTCTAACTGAGAACAAAGCAAGAGGCTGAAGGTTAGACAGAAGATCTCTCTGCCTCTGTAGCTCCAAGTCAGCCCATGTATGCCATTATGCAATTTCAGCATCTATCCAGCACCGCAGCTCTCTAAGAAAAATGTACGCAGAGCATCAGACTCACAACATGCAGGCAGAGGGAAGGAGGCAGACTGAACTGATGGGGCATAACAGATGCCTGTGAACACCAGCAGAAAATTGCCCTGACATATTGGTTTCCATCTCTGAATCACAGTGGGAAATGGAATCATGTGTTCAGCTGCAAAGCAGAGTACAGAACAGCACCTGGAAAGTAATTACATGTTCAAAATGACTGAATAAAATAAACACTAGGTGCTTATGTGGAGTACACTGGAGGAGCAGTAAGAGTACCTGCCTTTTAGCAACAGGGCGTGTCAGTGTGAAATGAAAGATGCTGACAAACTATGGTCCACAGACCATACCCTGCAAGGTACAAAACATCTAAAATACAAGAGGAGACAAACCAAAAGTGTACACAGGATCACTAAGTATTAAAGATCTGTTTCTCCACTGTTGTGCGTGGAGTCCCACTGTGATTTAGTGGCAATTTTGTTTGATGCAAGTCATTTGGGAATCTATGTGTATAAATGATAGACATCATGCACCTATGCCAAGAGGCTGTTGCTTAGCTGCAGCGGAGCAACCTGCAAGCTACACAGCACTTGCAGGAATTGTTCTGTGTAAATGTAATAAAACCCACATACCTGAAATAGGAATCCTAATGTCAGTCAATCACACCAATGTATATTACAATAAGGCAATTATCTGTAGTAGACCAAACTCCAAAGATCTGTGAGACCTTAAAAGATTTGGGTTTGTTGTTTTGTTTTTTTTTTTCCACCTACTAGCAGTGTGGAGTTTCACTACTGGGCTTGTTGTATTCTTCAAATAGTGAAAATCATTCTGTTGTTTCCAATGGTGACTGAACAGAAGAGAGCTTTTGAGTATTCTCTAAATAAACCTTACAACTTCTGGATCTGTTAAAAGTTTAGTGAAGTCAGTGGAAAGAAAAAAGCCCCAAACTCTAGATATTGACTTCAGCATACATTACACTAGAATTAAATTATTTTAGCACTATCTATTATGTTGCACAAGAAATAAATTCAATTATGTATCTGGTACAATAATTTCACTAACCAATACACTAACATTTCATAGTCATACATTTATTATTGGTGATGTGATCACCTTAGTAAATTACAGAATATGCTCTCTAGATAGTAAATTGATGAAACGATGACAACTCATCATAAAGCTCGTACAAAGCATACTAATGAAATCAGCATTGCTGATGTCAGCAAAAAAGTAATGTTGACCTCAGTGAATTTTGAATGTATTTTATAGGTAAAACTTAGATTATGGTTATATGCAGAATTTTGTACTTTTACCATCTACCTTAAAAACAAGATTTTGTAAACAATTTAAGGGACAAAAGCCCATATGGAAAGCAGCAGTGGTAATGTTGTAAAGTTTCAGATTTGAGATATAAGATAGTAATGTCATTTGACAATTTTTCTCAAAAAATACAATAAATTCAGCCAGCTTTGTAACTATAAATGTACATAGAAAAACAAGTTAACAATTTCTGGATCCTAGTCTCTCCTGGATTCTTATTTTCCCATACAAACTCTTCAAACTGACATTTTCAAATTCCCACTAATCTGAGTGTCTCATGAGTGGCAGATAAATTTTTATTTTGTGAGGTGGAAATCATGTAGAAATTTTATTTAAAAACAGAAAATTATAGTGGTTTTAGCCCCAGACAGCAACTAAGCACCATGCAGCCGCTCACTCACTCCCCCTACCCTGATGGGATGGGGGAGAGAATTGTAGGAGTAAAGAGTGAGAAACACTCCTGGGTTGAGATAAGAACAGTTTAATAATTGATATAAAGTAAAATAGTAATGATAATAATAACAATATAATAATAACAATAATAATAACATGCAAAGCAAGTGATGCACAATGCAATTGCTCACTACCTGCCGACCGATACCCAGACAGTTCCCAAGCAGCGATTGCTGCTCCCCGGCCAACCTCCCCCAGTTTCTATACTGAGCATGACGTTATATGGTATGGAATAGCCCTTTGGTCAGTTTGGGTCAACTATTCTGGCTGTGCCCCCTCCCAGGTTCTTGTGCACCTGGCAGAGCCTGGGAAGCTGAAAAGTCCTTGACTAGCATAAGCAGTACTCAGCAACAACTAAAACATCCGTGTGTTATCAACATTCTTCTCCTACTAAATCTGAAACACAGCACTATGCCTGCTACTAGGAAGAAAATTAACTCTATCCCAGCCGAAACCAGGACAAAAGTAAAAGCCAGTGGGTCTTTTAAAAAACATATAGCCTCTAACACTTTATGATACAAAAAAATTTGTCCAATATATCTAACAGTTGAATATGAAATACAATTACTATTTTGCAATTTATTTTGATAACAGTACTGATATTCTTTA
This sequence comes from Pelecanus crispus, assembly GCF_030463565.1. Classification (NCBI taxonomy): domain Eukaryota; kingdom Metazoa; phylum Chordata; class Aves; order Pelecaniformes; family Pelecanidae; genus Pelecanus; species Pelecanus crispus. Next base: position 32,609,092 of record NC_134676.1, read on the forward strand.
ACTTTTACTTAACAGGTGTGATAATTATTGTCGTGGTTTAGCCCCAGCCAGCAACTAAGCACCATGCAGCCGCTTGCTCACTCCCCCTACTCCGATGGGATGGGGGAGAGAATCGGAGGAGTAAGAGTGAGAAACACTCCTGGGTTGAGATAAGAACAGGTTAATAATTGAAATAAAGTAAAATAGTAGTAATAATGATAATAATAATAATATAAAAAGCAAGTGATGCACAATGCAATTGCTCACCACCTGCCGACCGATACCCAGACAGTTCCCGAGCAGCAATTGCTGCTCCCCGGCCAACCCCCCCCCCCCAGTTTCTATACTGACCATGATGTCACGTGGTATGGAATAGCCCTTTGGTCAGTTTGGATCAACTATTCTGGCTGTGCCCCCTCCCAGGTTCTTGTGTGCCTGGCAGAGCCTGGGAAGCTGAAAAGTCCTTGACTAGCATAAGTAGTACTTAGCAACAACTGAAACATCAGCGTGTTATCAACATTTTTCTCCTACTAAATCCAAACCACACCACTATGCCTGCTACTAGGAAGAAAATTAACTCTATCCCGGCCAAAACCAGGATAATTATTAAAATACTAATACAAATATTTTGCTCTTATTTTTCTCCTTTTCAAAAGTTGTGCCTTAAAGAAAATACCACGTTCTGTTTGCTGCAGAACAATTTAATGCAAGTATTCTTTGTATATAACTCCTTGTACTTTGACCATATTTGTGACTTGTTAGAATAAAACTTGTGCAAAGAACATCAATAACTAGAAAGAATGTGATCCTTATGCTAGTTAATCTGACAAAAGCTAACCAAAATAATGTATGTAAAAGAGGGGACTGTATCTTCTTAGGAACTATGTGCTATTTTTTCAGGAAACCAGAGTTCTTTCAATCATAGAGAAGGGAATGGTCATTTACAGTTAAAAAAAAAAAATACAGTAAAACCCACTGAAGACTGGTAAAAGGATGACTGCATTAAAGTGTAAGTTTAGGAACAACTGCCATATGTTAAAGCAAGAGACTGGCAGCCAGCCTTGCTAGCCCTGAAATACATGCCTGGTATACACTGTGTTACATATGACCTTCTTTATGGGTAGTCAAAAGAACTAGAAATTAGAATCAGAAATTGTTAGTCTAATGAATGCTTTTACAGTCTAAACAAAATATAACAATCTAGCATTAATGCAGTTGCAACAGTACTAAGACTTTTAAGTAATCCAAATCACGCCATTTCCATTGAGGATCCTTAGTAAAAGAATACATCAATAGACAACGACTTGTTTATGCCTCTTCCCTGGTGTGAAGTTCTCACCCTTCCGGTCTGTAAAATGACACAGCCCTATTTTCTTAGATAGGATGATGTGATGATGTTGCCATTACAATAGATACAATAATACATATGTATCTCATAGTTCCCCACTGATTTATACGAGTATTCCGTCTTGAGTGTTGTTGCTTTCAGATATATGTGGCGTGAATTTTTAAGTAGGTGTGTATAAACAGGGATTTTTTTTAATGTCATATTGGTTTTGTTTCTATTTGTCCATAATTTGTCTAACCAAAGAAATCATAGGGAGGCTAAATTCCTCCGATGTTTGTGTGTTTTAAATGCGACTCCTCATATTTCCTAGATATATATGAGTAGCTTCAGAGGAGCAGATTCTCTACCAGCTCCTCTCTTCATTGCTTCTGACAAATTACATGGGCTAACTAGTACCGAGGCTGAAAGACAGCAGCTGTTAATGTACAGCTCCTATGTTAACATACAGTTCACTGAAGCCGTCCTTTCTCTAGCACCATCTCGTGGACCGCAGGTGAACAGTAGTAACCTTGTATCCAAATTTTATTCCATCAGCAAGCTACAAAAAAGTTCCCAGCAGCCAAAACCAAAAAATTTCTTTCTTTTTCCAAACCCTGATATTTATTTCCAGCTGATATAGGGCCTAGATCTCCTGTGTCTGGAATGACTGAAGGGGGCAACCAAGTAGGTCAAGGAAAGAAAACTTTCACCTCTATTTGGCATTTACAAGGCCATATCTGCAGTACTGTGTTCAGTTTTGGGCTTCCCAGCACATACTGGGGCAAGGCTGAGCAGAAGCACAAGGATGGTTAGGAGGATGGAGCTTTTGAGGAGGTGAGGCTAGGGCAGCAGAGTTTGTTTAGCCTGGAGATGAGAAGGGTGACTGTTCACCTAGCTGAAGGGGAATTGTAGAGAAGATGGAACCAAACTTTCCTTAGAGGTGCACAGCAGAAGAGCAAGAGGCACTAGTCACAAGTTGTAGCAAGGGAAACTTTGACTGCCTGCAAAGAAAAAAAAAAATGATACAGCTATGTAGGAATTGGAACAGGTTTTGTGATTATAAAGTGTCTATCTTGGGAGTTTTTCAAAATTCACTGGACAAGGTCCTGTGCAACCTCACCTGATGCTGAAGGTAAGCCTGCTTTGAGCAGGTGGTTTGACAAAATGACCTCCAGGGTTTCCTTCCAACATAAATTATATTGTGATTCTGTGATTCAAAGGCAGCTTCAGTGTCTTAGAACTTACAGAATATTTAATCCAAAGAGCAAAAGTATTCAACACAACCTACACAAACAGAGAACCACATAAAAGCAAACAAAATAAATCCTATTGATTCATCCCAAAGCACAATGTTTTCATGACTACATGCAGGCTTGAGCCCAAGGGAAAATACATTCAGTGTTAGAAAAAAATGTCATAACAAGTGAAAGATTCCCTCTTGATCTCCAGAAAACTCAAATCAAAACACATGGGCTATTTCAAAGCAGAAAACTGTATAAGGACAACAAACGTTCATTTGGAAAATAATTCCAGTATGCAATATGATTATCAGATGAATTTAAAAGCTACTGTCATTTTACCTGATTGTTTCTGGCATAGTTTTTCTTGCAATAATAGTCTTCTCAATATTTGAACTATCTCAGGAAATACAGTAAGCACATTTCATTTTATTGAAGTCTGCTCAGTTCTGTGAGAATCCCCTCCACCCCCACACCCCAGCTATTAAAAGTAATGACTAAACTACAGTTTTATTAAAGAAATCAGAATGTACATTAGGTATTCTAATAATGTTAAAACCTAAACTATCTAATGCACCTAGCTACAAGTTTTACCTAAATTCCACAAGTTATGCAAATTACTACCAGAATAATTAATTCCTGTAATAAATAGATTTGTCTCTCATAGACATTGAAATTGTGGCTGACAGGCATCATATTTTCTGTAATATTAAGACTGTCCTGTTAGGCACTACACCAGCAAAACTGACATTTGCACTGCTTTCTCATAAAAATATTTATAAAGCGAAAGCAACAAGATTTCCAGTATTCTAGTCAAGTTGTTGGTGTAGCGGCCTTCAAGCCTAACTGTTGTCAATGCAAGTAACTGAAGTGATTACCAGCCACTGATAAGAAAAACTAAAATGTTGTTTAATGTATCTTTGCTCCCAGTTTGCTGGTAAAGGGATTCTAAGGTGTTTTACAGAGACTGAATATGAGAAGTACCTGAAAAAAAAAGGGGTAAGAAAGTCTACAAACGGGATTGGAATTGGAGAGAAAAATATGGAGAAAGAGAACAGATGAGAACAGAAAGACACTCAAGAAAAAGATTAGCTAAAGGGTATAAAACGGGGAGGGATAAAGAAAAAGCTTGAAAACAAAGCACAGAAAGAATAGCATGATTCTATGTGTGTTCCTTCCTCCCTCCAGAAAGCTAACAAATAGAAGAGTTAACTACACTAACCCTGGGTAAAAATCTGTAGTTCTCACACAGCTGAGCAGAGGACAATGTCTTGAAATCTCTGTATCAGTCCCAAAGTCCTTTTACCATAGTACCAATAACTTCCCAAATGAGTGCAAATCACAGTTTGAAGAAGTCATAAAGGTATGATTGAACAAATTCTTCTACCCCTATGTTCACCTCTGGCCCCAGGTTATTCTACAATTGTACTTGGAGCTGCAAATAAGATAGACTAATTGAAATGGTGTCCTGGGTTGTAGTTGTAAGATAACAGGTATGTGTTCATACACAGCAGAAAGTAAATCTATTGCCTGTTGTTTGAAGCTTTTGCTCCTCAGCAGACATCATGTTAACTAAGTGGCGCATTAAATTACTTTGTCTTCCTGTATGAGAACAAATACAGAAAAAAATAAAAATAGAATTAAATATAACTATCCATGGATGTGGAGTACTTACGTTTTGGCTATTTAGAAAGTCGGATGTTCCTCATTATACACTGCAGCTTTACTACAGAATTTGCAGGACAGGATCATAGAATCATAGAATTGTTTAGGTTGGAAAAGACCTTTAACATCATCCAGTCCAACCATTAACCTAACATTACCAAGTCCACCACTAAATTAATTAAGGGTAGACTAGCAATTTTGTGTTTCCTGGCTTGGTGGCTGGATTATTTATAATGAAAGTAAAAACTAGGAATCATTAAGGTTGGAAAGGACCTCTAAGATCATCAGTCCAACCATCAACCCAACACCACCATGCCCACTAAACCATGTCCCAAAGTGCCACGTCTACCCGTTTGTTGAACACTTCCAGGGATGCTGACTCCACCACCTCTCTGGGCAGCCTCTTCCAATGCTTGAGCACCCTTTCCATAAAGAAATTTTTCCTAATATCCAATCTAAACCTCCCCTGATGCAACTTGAGCCCATTTCATCTCGTCCTATCGCTAACTACTTGCGAGAAGAGACCAACACCCACCTCACTACAACCTCCTTTCAGGTAGCTGTAGGGAGCAATAAGGTCTCCCCTCAGCCTCCTCTTCTCTAGGTTAAACAACCCCAGTTCCCTCAGCCACTCCTTGTAAGACCTGTGCTCCAGACCCTTCACCAGCTTCATTGCCCTTCTCTGAACATGCTCCAGCAACACAGTGTCCTTCTTGTAGGGAGGGGCCCAAAACTGGACACAGGATTCCAGGTGCAGCATCACCAGTGCCGAGTACAGGGGAACAATCACCTCCCTGCTCCTGCTGGCCACACTATTCCTGATACAAGCCAGGATGCTGTTGGCCTTCTTGGCCACCTGGGCACACTGCTGGCTCATGTTCAGCCGGCTGTCAACCAGCACCCCCAGGTCCTTTTCGGCCAGGCTACTTTCCAGACATTCCTCCCCAAGCCTGTAGTGTTGCATGGGGTTGTTGTGACCCAAGTGCAGGACCTGGCACTTGGCCTTGTTGAACCTCATACAGTTGGCCTCGGCCTGTCGGTCCAGCCTGTCCAGGTCCCTCTGCAGGGCCATCCTACCCTCGAGCAGATCGACACTCCCACCCAGTTTGGTGTCATCTGCAAACTTACTGAGGGCACACTCAATCCCCTCATCCAGGTCGTTGACAAAGATATTAAACAAGACTGCCCCCAAAACAGAGCCCTGGGGAACACCGCTCGTGACCAGCCGCCAACTGGACTTAACTCCATTCACCTCAACTCTCTGGGCTTGGCCACCCAACCAGTTTTTTACCCAGTGAAGAGTGCGCCTGTCCAAGCCATAAGCTGCCAGCTTCCCAAGGAGAACGCTATGGGAGACGGTGTCAAAGGCTCTGCTGAAGTCCAGGTAAATGACATCCACAGCCTTTCCTTCATCCACCAGGCGGGTCACCAGGTCATAGAAGGAGATCAGGTTGGTCAAGCAGGACCTGCCTTTCATGAACCCATGCTGGCTGGGCCTGATCCCCTGGTTGACCTGCACATGCCTGCTGAGCACACTCAATATGAACCGCTCCATAATCTTTCCCGGCACCGAGGTCAGGCTGACAGGCCTGTAGTTCCCCAGAATCTCCTTCTGGCCCTTCTTGTAGATGGACATCACATTGGTAAGCCTCCAGTCATCAGGGACCTCCCCTGTTAACCAGGACTGCTGATAGATGATGGAAAGTGGCTTGGCAAGCTCCTCCACCAGCTCCCTCAGTACTCTTGGGTGGATCCCATCCGGCCCCATAGACTTGTGAGTGTCCAGGTGGGGTAGCAGGTCATTAACTGCTTCCTCCTGGACTATGGGGGCTCCATTCTGGTCTCTGCTCTTTGGATTAAAGTTTCAACTTCATTTTTTTTGATAGCTTAGAAAGACAGTAAGTAGTTAATTAGTAAATAATTATGCATTTGCTTTGTTTTCAGTCTGAGCTTCTATATATAAGGCTGTTGTTTAGAAATAATGGATATATAATTAAGTTTTAGAAGACCCATACAGTCTGACCTTTGCTGCTTCCTTTACTGGCAGCTCCATATTTTCTGTCTGAAATTAACATTTTCTTGGTAATTATGTAATTGTCTTGAATAAGGTCATACAAAATACTAGACTATTAGTCATACTAATACATTAGTATTCAAACTAGTATTAACCACTACCATATGTTGATGTGGATACAGCACAAAACCCAGTTCTTGCAGTGGATGAAAACAAGAACTTTCAGATTTATTCCTGATGATCAGATGGATCTCAAGATCAGCCATGAATTAGACAAAAAGTGATGATGTGCTTCACAAGTGATGAGTAACATGTTCGAGTTCACCCTGGTTTGAGCAGCAGAGCTGATGACATGATTTCTGGTTCTTCCAACCTCAATTACTATATGATAACTGCTGATGATTCTATTCTGTAAGAGGAAATTATGACAGAAAAAAATTGCTTCTGGGAGGAGCATCAGGAACAAGGAAATGGGATGAAAATACTTTGGGTGACAATAAAACATTTGTTTGTATGAAATTTTCTGTTCAGAAGGACACTGAGCTAAATCCTCAAATATGAACCCTAAGTAATCTCTTTTTTGGTAGATTATATGACTGTAAGAGTTCTACAATGTCTTCTTAAATCTGTGTGCAGTGTTTTCAGTATTGAATTATCTACTTTTTTTAGAGGTAATTGAAAATTCATTCTGACAACAGTAGCTGTACTGTCTGTACTAAAACTATAAGTTTAGCTCCCTAACTCTCATTGTATTTATATACCTTCTCAAGGTATTATTGCATAAGTATCATGCTCCAAATGTACCGATTGAGTGGAAACTCACTGTGTTTTTTCCACTTATTCCACATTTTCAAACAGTAAATAAGCAAAATGGTTGAAGTTGTGGTATTGTAGACAGTGACATAGTCCGCATTGGTATAGCCTGCAATAACATTTCACAATCCCATAGTACTTTATGAGTCAAAATTTTGTAAAATATTAACATGCAGTAAAGGTGAATACAAATTTTACTGTGTACATTTTCAATAGAGGAAACTAGAGACAGAAAAATTATTTAGCTGAGACCAGGCAATAGCAAATGGCAAAGCCAGAATTCTAACTCATGATTCCCAGTCCTACACACATTCCTCCTGTATTGTTCCAGTGCAGCTTTGCAGCTTTGCAGTATGTCTGACATCCACACACATTCTCACAGCTAAATAATAAGATTCTAACAGATTTTCCGTAACTATGAGAGTATGAACACTTTAGAGTATGAACTTCAAAGCAAAGCAAAGCAAAGCAAAGCAAAGCAAAGCAAAGCAAAGCAAAGCAAAGCAAAGCGTCTTGCAAAAGTATCAATCAGGATTGATTTTGACCTTTTAGTATTTAACTGTTTTTTTCAAAACTGAAATGAAAGTAATTTCATGGTTTTTTATTCTAATGAAACACAAGTTACTGACAGGAAGCTAGAGAGGACTTCAACCTGCATATTTCTTGGAACTTAGTTTTAACAGATGAAATGATCTACAGTGTTTAGGTATATGTGTACTATATAAATCTCAATAAATTTAACAAGTTTTAACTGTGGACACAGACTTGCCAGCATTGTGTTACAAAGTTTTGTATATGATTCTAATTGTCAGAAATTGCTTAAAAATAGAAACATTATCTGCCTTTACTGTAATGCAGAAATTAACATATATACAAATTCGGACACCAGAGAATTGGCAAGTTTAACAGAGGATTCATAATGCTTTTTAGAAGGCAACTGAAATTTGCTATCAAATTAGTAGTTGTCAGCATTCTAATTATAATCTATTTCGGCAAACCCTATTGAAGTCAACCTGATCTCTCCTTCCAAATGTAGCTTTTTTTTTTTCTTTCTTTCAGAGAGGAGCTTAAGTTTATCGCAAACCTTTATTGTGGGTCTTTGTTAAGATCTTACACTCAGAAGGATTTTGATCAATTTATTCAGGTTAACTTGACTGTGAGACCCATAAAAGAACCTTCTGGACTTTGTATTTATTTTTATTCAAAAGTGGAGCTACAGTTTTGAGGCACTAGTAACAGACATTTGGAGGAAGAAATGGCAGATAACCTGCCAGGGAGCAGCAAGGGTCAGCCTCTGCAAGGGAAAGTGAGCTGACCTTAAATAAAAGCAGTTAAGCACTCAGTGGGGGGAAAAGATTGCAGAGGTGTGTTTCAGAGAAAGAGGGTGTCGTGGTTACAGGCTTCTCATGGCCATTAAAGCCTGCTGATGTGTTCAAGGCCCTGCCACAACCTTCCTTACAGAGACATAAAAAGATACTTGGTTTATCATAAAACAATTAGTTGATTAAGGCAAAGCATATTTAATATGCTTTGTTCTATTACACACAATTCTATTTCTTTAATCCTTTTTTGCTTTAATTTTAGCTATAAAAGTTAACCTACATATATTTGTCTTAAGTCTGTTACAGTGTACTTTTTAATAGGTGACAAATATCAGGAAAAATGAGCTAACTTTATGCAGCTTTCCTCTTGATTACTCAAAACACATTTAAGGCTTTGAAAGCTTTGAACTGTCAATTCAGAAATACAGACACACCATATCTTCATTTTGAGCCACCTGCAAATCTAAGTGGCAGTAAATTTAGCTTCACAGTGAAGTGAGTATATCTTGGGCTTCAGTCCTGTGGTCTTTATGGCAGGACAGGGTCCAGTATTTTTATGGGCAAACAGATGATATGACAATGTTCTCTTTTGTCTTTGTCATCTGTTCCATTTCTGAAAGCACTACTTTAATTCATGATGATGAATTAATCTTTTTATTTACAACCTAAGATTAATCTCAGTATATTAGTCATAATTTTTCAGCTTCCTTCTGGTAATACCCTAAACGTAGTAATATGACTTGAAGTTGACTTTGACACTGAATTTCATAGGGCCAGGAATTTACCATGGATTGCTGAAAGTTATGAACTACCTGTGTAAATACAGAACAACCATGGAAATGGAAGGAATCAGCTGAGTCATAAAGTCTGGTTGTGAAATTAGAGGCATAATAGATGTTTAATTTCTAGTCATCTAGCCCAGAAGGACATTTACTCCTTGTGCTTCCCCTTAAATCACAAAATGCATTAAAATCCACAAAAACTATAATGCTCTGCAGGAGAGAGCTGGTCAGACACAGAAATATACTATAACCCTTATACTGTCTTGCCTGTAACGCTATTCTCTCTATCATTTGTTATACTTTCTTATCACGTCTTAAATAGAAATCTAAACACACCGTGTTTGAGTAACATCTCAGTGAGGTCCCAGTTCTGACTGTGGACCCTTAATCACTAAATAAATATAAGGAACACATTTAGTCTTTTAACAACTCTAATAATAACATTTTTTAATAGTAAGGATGAAGTAGGCTGTTGACAAGCAATTCTTCCACTCCCAGCATGGAGCTACTTTGTGGGCAATTCTGTAGTATCAGCGCTAATGAACAGAACAGCTACTGTTTATCTAGTAAGTTGCTGATAAGAGAACCCACAGATATATTAGTGTAATTCCATTGTTAAACCAAATTACACACCTTATCACAGTGGAATATGCATTTGGCAAACAAAGAGATTATTGGCTGTACACTGAGATGCTAATTTATAAATAGTTACTATTAAAATAATTTTATTACATAAATCTCTGTGTTACTTAACTGTAGATGAAGGCAGAAGGCATTCTGATGAAAGCATTTTTGGGGGTGAGGACAAAGAGATTGCAAGGTAAGCTATAATCTGAGATAGCTGGGTTAGCTCAGCTGGTTAGAGCATGGTGCTAATAATGCCAAGTTCACAGGTTCAATCCCTGCTCACTGCAGGGGGGTTGGGCTCAATGATCTCTCAAGGTCCCTTCCAACCCAAAGGATTCTATGATTCTATGTAACAGTAGCACTTGTGATACTTTTTAGCCACTCCCCACCTCCCTGAGGGCTACAGCACCATCCTTTTCTGTGGTTATTGTGCCTACCTTGTTGCTGGCGTTTGGACTGCTTCTGTCTGTGTTCAGCACAAAGAAAATAAAGATATTACCAAGGTGATTCATGGTAGAGATGTGGTGGTAATGAAATCCATTGTCCCTAGTGGAAGAGCTGCCCCTGAGTCCTCTACATTCCACTGCTGAACTGTAAGGTTCAGCTACATTTTAAGATGCTAAGTACAACTGTACTGCAGAATGCAGTGGTACTGTCACCATCGGTTTCTTTGGGTTTGAATGTTATGCTTCAGCTTGCATTAGAACACCAGTGTTTTTCACGCTGATCTTAACTTTGGCCCAGAATGGGCCAAATCACCAATCTCACTTTTAAAAAAGTGGTGCACACTGGTAATGCACAAGTGCCTGAGATAATTAAAAAAGAAGCATATCAGATTCTGGGACAGATTAACTGGGGTGGCAGGACTGAGGAGCTGGCACTAAGAAAACAGTGTCTCTGAGGTTTTTTGTTTGGAACCTGCTAGTGTTGGCAGAGGCAGACTCTAGAAAGGCTTTAGGGCTACGGTGAATTATGGTTTCTCAGATCTCCTAGTAACTGTTCTGTTTCTTGAACACTTGCCGGTTCAGCTGCACAATGAAGACTGTATTTCAATCCTGTTCTGTTTGAATGGGTCTTTAACATAGCAACAAGAGAATAACTTTGCTTAAAACATGAAAATACAGTGCTAAAGCCTCACATTTGGCAGAAGGTCAGAGGCAGATGTAAAACCTGAAAGTAATTTTAACTCATGTTTTGAAATCAATTTACTTGGAAAATAGGTCCCTAACTGGAATATGATTTCATGGGCACAAAATTTAATCTCAGAAATAAAGGGCCCCTTTCTCAGGGAACACTATGAAAATGCTTTGTATTCATAGAATCATAGAATGCTTTGGGTTGGAAGGGACCTTTAGAGGCCATCTAGCCCAACCCCCCTGCAGTAAGCAGGGACAGCTTTAACCAGATCAGGTTGCTCAGAGCCCCGTCCAACCTGACCTGGAATGTTGCCAGGGATGGGGCCTCTACCACCTCTCTGGGCAACCTGTTCCGGTGCTTCACCACCCTCATTGTAAAAAACTTCTTTCTTATGTCTAGTCTAAATCTATTCTTCTTTAGTTTAAATCCATTATTCCTTGCCCTGTCACAACAGGCCTTGTTAAAAAGATTCTCCTCATCTTTCCTGTAGGCCCCCTTTAAGTACTGAAAGGCCGCAATAAGGTCTCCCCAGAGCCTTCTCTCCTCCAGGCTGAACAACCCCAACTCTCTCAGCCTGTCCTCGCAGGAGAGGTGCTCCAGCCCTCAGATCATTTTTGTGGCCCTCCTCTGGACCTGCTCCAGCAGGTCGATGTCCTTCTTGTGCTGAGGGCCCCAGAGCTGGACGCAGCACTCCAGGTGAGGTCTCACCAGAGCAGAGTAGAGGGGCAGAATCACCTCCCTCGACCTGCTGGCCACACTTCCTTTGATGCAACCCAGGATTTGGTTGACTTTCTGGGCTGCAAGCGCACATTGTTGGCTCATGTCCAGCTTTTCATCCCCCAGTACCCCCAAGTCCTTCTCTGCAGAGTTGCTCTCAATCCCTTCATCCCCCAGCCTGTATTGATATTGGGGGTTGCCCTGTCCCAGGTGCAGGACCTTGCACTTGGCCTTGTTGAACCTCATGAGGTTCACACAGGCCCACCTCTCCAGCTTGTCCAGGTCCCTCTGGATGACATCTCGTCCTCCTGGTGCGTCAACCGCACCACTCAGCTTGGTGTCATCTGCAAACTTGCTGAAGGTGCACTCAATCCCACTGTCTATGTCATTGATGAAGATGTTAAATAGCACCGGTCCCAGTACGGACCCCTGAGGGACCCCACTTGTCACCAGTCTCCATGTGGACATTGAGCCATTGACCACGACCCTCTGGATGTGACCATCCAACCAATTCCAGTAACTAACATCCAACCAATTCTCCAGTAACTGGTGAGTTCAGCAAACAGGTGAATCAAATATAGCTTGGTGCTGCCCCATAATCAAAGTCTAGGAAAAGATCACCTATTCCACCTCGTTGTTAACAACTGTATGGGAAGATGATAAAAATACTGAATCCCTAGATGGAAAGATAGGTCCTTTTTGCTTTTGATGCTGAAAGAGATTATAAGGACTGGTTGACATTCCATCTAGCAGTTTAGTTTCTATAAAGGAGTTGCTCATATAGTAGCTATGAATCCTATAACATACTGATATATTTCTAATAGTAAAAATAAGGCAATTAAATATATTCTATAACAGAACAGTCAGTTTATTTTATTTATCAGCTCCACCATGGAAAATGATTAGATATTCTTAAATTACCATTTTTTAAAAACCTGTTATTATATTCTAAAGTCAGACTTCTTCACCTCCCAAGACCTTTACCAACAGATGCAAGAAGGATACATTTTGGATTACTTTCAGTTCTGCTGGAAATCAATACAGGTCTATTTGTTGATCTTTCCTCCCCCAACATACAAAAAAGCCCAACATTGGCAAGAAATTGTATTCTTCTAGCCAATTAAAAAAAAAAAAAAGAAACAGAAAAACAAGAAGCAAGGAGGCCAAGGAATAAAATTACCATGAGAAAAGAGAAAGCACCATTTGCTATCTGGTTTGAGTTAGCAAGAAATGTGACATGCAGTGTAAAATATATCAGGTCTGAAAGCTTTGTATCTCATAGCAGCATGAACTGTTTTGCCAGCAATAATTAAATTATGCAATTGTTCCTTTAATTTACTGTATGTTATTTACAATTTCTTAATGTTTGCTTTTAAAACTAGTTACTTCACAGAAAATATATTTTAAACCAGCCTAAACTGGATTTTACTGGACTGACAGAAAGAAAGGACAAAATAAAATGGCACTGTTTTATTCAAAATACAGAACTGGACTTCCTGTGGGATAAATATGTGAAATACGGTCACTTTGCACCACATTTCAAGATGTTCTGGACTTGCAGTATAGTTAAATAACTATGGGAGGCTGTCCCTGGTGCAGGGGATCCTAATACATGACTTTCTACCTCACTTTATTTAAATGAGTAAATTCACCACTGGATTGCATTGTGCACCTTTGAATCAACACACACACAACTCTGTCCAAATGCAATCCATACCTATTGCAACACCTGTTATGATGGTATTGCTCTTCCTGATCAAAGGGATCAGCCTGCGTACCGTGGTTTTCTTACAGAAAGGCAGTTTCCAGTTTGGACTTGTGGAATACCAGCATACCACCTGAGCTGGACATGGAATTCATTTGGTGGTCACGTAAAGAACAGGGACCAAACTGCATTTAAGAACAGCACCTGCTCTGTTCTGTGTTACCAGCCAACCATCCCCAAACTACAGGGAAGTAAAATGCTGAAAAAGGAGGAGTGTTTCTCCTGGAATATATGATTTTCAAGTGCTTTAATTTCTCAGTGAAAACAAATTGTTAATATTAGCATAAATATAAAAAGAATTATCCAATCCAGTCTTACTTCCCCTCTGAAATATAAAATAACTGTATTTTGAATGCAACAGCAGCAAACACATTTTCATAAACTAAAGGACTGCTCCCCAAATAGTCCAAGAATCAGCTGGAACAGCAGAAAGACATGATCATAACAATTTAACACAATCCTGAGCACACCTTTGAGCCAACACAGAAGAAGATAAATTGTAGCCAGGCTTTTATTTGTCTAACAAGTAAATTTGCATAGGCACGTATGACAAAATTCATGGGAGGAAATTGCAGACCAAACTGATGTAAGGCTTTGCAATGCTATGTCAGCCAGAGCTATAGTTCATATACTACAGCATTAAGAATTGATACCCTGAACTACTGCATATGTAGTTCCCAACTTTCAGACCCATAAGAGACTTTTGGGCTTCCAGATTCTGTAGTAAAATAAATGAACAAGTTTAAAAGAGTGATTACAACATCCTTAAAGCCCTCAAATTTTTACATCAAACAGACAGTGAAGTAACAAATAATAGTACCTATAATTCTTCTTGTATTCATAACACAAGAAAATTAAATTTTATGAACATGATCTTGATATATTTTTGTTCATTGTGGAACTACATTAATTATTTCACATTGTAACCTGGCTAAATTCAGAGTTTTCTCACATACTTATGAAGTTATCTGAAATTTGCTTTGCTTACCTTTTAGTAAAAGGTGTATAAAAAAAGTACTTGAAGTCGCCTGAGATAAAAAAGTTAAGGACAGACTTACTTCACAAACTACACTTACTGTTTTGTCAGATGAGCTTCAGCAAAAGATTCTGTTTTATACCGACAGTTTGTAATGGTGATCAGAAGAGAAACATGCCTCAGGGTAGCATACCATACAGGAAGGAATGAAAATTTGAAAGCCATCTCTGGTATTGTGCTGAATTCTTCTCACCTTTTCAACTAACAGTTACTCAGTTGCATGTTTTCCTGACTTTGTGATTATAGCTAACATTATAACTACTTAAGCCATTCTTTGCCAAGAAACAAAGTCAAGTGTTTTTACTGAAGATCAATCCCTGATCAAGTTTTGATCAGTAAGAATGATAGGAAAAATCCACTACATCCCTTGTTATTGGGAATAAAGATAAATCTTAATTTTCATTTCAATTAACATTTTCTCCAAGCTTAGGAAAGACTGGCAATTGCTCCTTACTCCTATTATCTAAAATTTTCTGGATGGCAGATCTTGTGCTGCTATGAGCATTAAAAGTCATATTTTCCATTGCTTTTCAGTTTACTCTGGTAAATGAACAAGTCATATATAAATCATACATAAGTCATCTGTAAGAATCTTTGAAAATGTCCTGGTTTCAGCTGGGATAGAGTTCATTTTCTTCCTAGCGGCTGGCATAGTGCTGTGTTTTGGATTTAGGATGAGAATAATGCTGATAATGCACTGATGTTTTAGTTGTTGCTAAGTAGTGCTTACACTAGTCAAGGGCGTTTTCAGCTTCCCATGCTCTGCCGGGTGCACAAGAAGCTGAGAGGGGGCACAGCCAGGACAGCTGACCCAGACTGGCCAAAGGGCTATTCCATACCCTATGACGTCATGCTCAGTATATAAGCTGGGAGGTGTTGGCTGGAGGGCAGCAATCGCTGCTCAGGGACTGGCTGGGCATCGGTCAGCAGGTGGTGAGTGGTTGCATTATTTGTTTTTCCTGGGTTTTGTTCCTCTTTTTGTTGTTTTTCTTTTCACCATTTATTATTATTATTAGTAGGTATTACTATTATTATTTGTTTTGGGGTTTTTTGTTTCAATTATTAAACTGTTCTTATCTCAATACATGACTTTTCTTGCTTTTGCCCTTCCAATTCTCTCCCCCATCCCACTGTGGGGAGGAGGGTTAGCAAGCGGCTGTGTGGTGCTTGGTTGCCAACTGGGGTTAAACCATGACAAAGGGAACCTAAATAAATCTCTAATGAGAATTTGGAAATCCTTTAAATTCACTTAAAATATCACACACAAAGCTAAAAACATTAGGATTAAACTATATTTCAGAATAGAAATCAAAGGGATGAATAAATATCTTCCAGCCTCATTCATTTTTATATGGTACACTTCCCTTTCCATTACATAAACTGAAAAAAAAATGGAGCTTGGTGTTCACAGTTTAATGGAATGAGTACACTAGAAAATGCAGCTCCATATCCTGATCTTCAAAAACTTTCATGCTTTTGGGAAAATTAATTCTTTACAATGAACACAAAAAGTAAAGGAATGTGGCATTTAATAGTACAAGCAGGTTTTGTACAAATGCACAACACCCAACATCTTGCAACCAAAAAGGCAGAAAAACCTGAGATTAACTTGTCTTGGCTGTGTGTTTCACAACAGTGCACTGGATGGCTCCCTTACCACTCTCTGGTTTTGCATTTCCTGGAGCACTGTGAAACTTTGCTCAGAACAAATGAAAAAGCATTTCTATTTGTGGTCCGCAGGTTTGCAAGCACAAGATGTCCTCCCAAAACAATGACATTCAGTTTCCTGTACAAAAGAGTGGCTGATAATCTGCGAGCGGAAAAGACAGTGGAACAGCTATATATAACAACTGCAACAACAACAAAAACCCCATGGAGCATAATGGCAAAAAATTGAAATGAATGGGGTTACACTCTGGCACTTCCACTGTCTTACAATGCACTACAGCAAGTGACAGACATAGTCATCCTAACACTAAGTAATCGTTCCTCCTTACAAACCTTCTAAAGGCAACACGGCAAAGAAAAATTAGGAACAGAGGCATGTTGAAAATGCTTGGCTTGTGGGAGTCAAGAATGATAAAAAGGAGAGGTGTCAGTCAGTGTACACCTCGGTCCTTGCAGCCGTTTGAGTTTGCAGTTGTGGATTCACATCACTTTTAACAGCAAGTTGACACTTAAACAGGCAGCCCTGCTCACTCCTTTCTCTAGTTAGATCTAGCAATACTGTTACCACAGGATATGTCAGATCGAAGAGCCGATTACATGGAATTTTTCTGATGTATGTTTTAGATCAGGTGATCAAATCCGTGATTGTAAGATCTCCACAATTCAACACAAGGCAGGGTCTTCAGTTACTGTGGGTAAAGTGTAACACAAATCCACATCCTGTGTTGAAAAGCCAAAGCCTTTTTTATTTCTCTGTTTTTCCATTTGGTTGTATTTTTAGCAGTATTCCTAAAGAGATTTTATTGCAAAGTCTATTACATGACAAAATCATCTACATGACTTGTAAAATTCCTGAATGTGTCCAAAAAAATTCCTAAAATGTCTTAGATTTCTACTCTATATCCTGTAGAGCAGTATGAAATTACTTAATTTTTCCTTTTTGTCTCAGCTAATTCCATTAAATACCAGACAACTAAACAACTTTATAAAATAAAGGCATCATAAAATCAAAGGAGATAATGGGCTGATTCTGTCACCAGTCACAGATTCATTCTCTTGGGAAACCATCTTACATCCCCTACTCATATAAAACTCCACTGATGTCCAAGAACTTTTTTACTGAATATTGTAATGCCACTATAGCATTCAACTTTTACTGTATTTTTTTCTCAGTCTTTACTGTTTTAGTGCATTATAGTTACTGTCTGATATGTTGAATGTGTCACTCTGTGAGTGTTGCATGTAATGAACATGTGAATGTGTGTCCTGGTTTCGGCTGGGATAGAGTTAATTTTCTTCCTAGCAGCAGGCATAGTGCTGTGTTTTGGATTTAGTAGGAGAAGAATGTTGATAACAGGCTGATGTTTTTAGTTGTTGCTGAGTACTGCTTATGCTAGTCAAGGACTTTTTCAGCTTCCCATGCTCTGCCAGGCGCACAAGAAACTGGGAGGGGGCACAGCCAGAATAGTTGATCCAAACTGACCAAAGGGCTATTCCATACCATATGACGTCATGCTCAGTATATAAACTGGGGGGGTTGGCCGGGGAGGGGCGATCGCTGCTCGGGAACTGTCTGGGTATCGGTCGGCGGGTGGTGAGCAATTGCATTGTGCATCACTTGCTTCGTGTATCATTATTATTATTATCATTATTATACTGTTACTATTAGCATTACTATTTTACTTTATTTCAATTATTAAACTGTTCTTATCTCAGCCCAGGAGTGTTTCTCACTCTTACTCCTCCAATTCTCTCCCCCATCCCATCGGGGTAGGGGGAGTGAGCGAGCGGCTGCGTGGTGCTTAGTTGCTGGCTGGGGCTAAACCACGACAGTCCTTTTTGGCGCCCAACGTGGGGCTTGAGATAACAACAGATTAACCAGAGTGTATTAAGGAGTCTGTTAACAGTTGCCGGTCACGATATTAGTTCTTCTGATCTGCACCATGTTCTTTTTTTTGCAGCACGCGTTAAAGCTTGCTGTCAGTTTGCGTAGTGTGCTATGCTCTGCAGTGATTCATGATCTTTTGCTTGGGAGGCTCCTTATCAAAGCCCTGACCTTGAGCATTCTTTGGTATTTGGGTTTCATACAGAAGTCACTACTGTACTTCGGGTACTACCTCATAGAGAGAGTTAGCAATCATACTTCTTACTCTGAGAGGCTTGTTGTGGAGGAAATACAGAATGGCACCTTTGCTGCTTTCTTCTATGATGTTTCCTCCTTCATTACAACAACTTTCCTGTATCTTGAACACCCCTGGGCAGTTAAGATACTTCTATTGATAATTCTTGGGAATGTTGTTTCCATTTTGATAAAGGTCAGTAAGCAGTTTAAAAATACCATCCAGAGATCTACCCCAAGGCTGGATAGTTATGAGTGGCAGGGTGTGTGGGAACGTATGCGCAAGTACCTAGGGCAGTGGGGACCTCCAGTGTTTTGGAACTTCACCCCTGAACAAGTGCAGAATCCTGAAGAATTAGTAAAGTATTTGGAAGAAGTATGTTGTCACCCTGGTAGCTCCAGAGAGACACAAATCATTGCAACATGCTGGGGACTGGCCCATGCCTATCGAGCCGTGGTCAACGCTAATCAGTACCCTCAAAAGAAAGAGAAGGTCTCTGGATCTGATGACAAAACAACAAGCACTGTGGCTACTCAAACCCCCACTACAGGCCCTGCGGCTACTGCAACCCCCACTACAGGCCTTGCAGCTACTCAAACCCCTGCCCCAGGCACTGTGGCTACTCCAGCCACAGCCATGAGCACTGCGGCTACTCAAACCCCAGTGACAGACACTGCGGCTAAACCAGAGAACCAACCTGCGCCGGTATCAGTTGCCCCTATACAGAAGAAAAAATACACGAGGAAATCAGTTCGTTTAGTAAGGGATGAAGATGAACCAGGGCCATCACGAGAACCAGAGGAGGAAGAACCCATAAATGAGATGGTGACCACCCGATCCCTATCCCTGAGTGAGCTGCGAGATATGCGAAAAGATTTCGGTCGTCATCCAGGCGAGCACATCATCACCTGGCTGCTCCGATGCTGGGATAATGGGGCCAGTAGCCTGGATTTAGAGGGTAGGGAAGCCAAGCAGCTGGGATCCCTTTCCAGGGAAGGGGGCATTGACAAAGCAATTGGAAAAGGGGCAAAACCGCTCAGCCTCTGGAGGCAACTTCTGTCAAGCGTGAAGGAAAGGTATCCCTTCAAGGAGGATGTTTTATACCGCCCAAGCAAATGGACCACCGTAGAGAAAGGTATCCAGTACCTGAGGGAATTAGGCGTGCTGGAGGTGATTTACAGTGACCTGAATGATGAGCGGTTACCCAAAGACCCAGATGAAGTCAGGTGCACACAACCCATGTGGCAGAAGGTGGTACGGAGCGCACCAGCATCGTATTCCAACTCATTGGCAATACTAGCCTGGAAAGACGACGAGGCACCAACGGTGGATGAAGTGGCTAGACAACTCCGGGACTACGAAGAAAAGCTCTCTTCCTCCCTACGGGCCTGTGTCTCGGCTGTGGAAAAACTGTCTGAAAAAATATGCCAAGAGTTCCAACAACTCAGAGAGGATCTGTCCTACTCCCCACCTGCACGGACCAGTGTCTCAGCCATTAGGAGTCAACGTCCCTATGCTCAAGAGAGAGGATATAGAGGATACACACCACGGGGCACCCTGTGGTTTTACCTGCGTGATTATGGAGAGGACATGAGAAAGTGGGATGGAAAACCCACCTCAACCTTAGAGGCACGGGTGCGTGAATTGCAAGGAAAAACTATTAGAAAAGGCGGTTCTCCCAGGAAAATTGCAGCTCCAGTTTCCAGTGAGCAGTTCCCGAGACAGAGTAAGAGGGCTAATTTTACTTCCGACCTTGATCAGGGAACTTTTGATTCACATTTACAGGAAGTGAACAACGAATACTGTGACCAGTGTTAGAGGGGCCCTGCCTCCAGCCAGGTGGAGGAAAGGGACAACCGGGTTTACTGGACTGTGTGGATTCGATGGCCTGGAACGTCAGACCCACAGGAGTATAAGGCTCTAGTGGACACTGGTGCACAGTGCACGCTAATGCCATCAAACTATAGAGGGGCAGAACCCATTTGTATTTCTGGAGTGACAGGGGGATCCCAACAGCTAACTGTACTGGAAGCTGAAGTGAGCCTAACTGGGAATGAGTGGCAAAAGCACCCCATTGTGACTGGCCCAGATGCTCCGTGCATCCTTGGCATAGACTACCTCAGGAGAGGGTATTTCAAGGACCCAAAAGGGTACCGGTGGGCTTTTGGTATAGCTGCTTTGGAGACAGAGGAAATTAAACAGTTGTCCACCTTGCCCGGTCTCTCAGAGGACCCTTCGATTGTAGGGTTGCTGAAGGTTGAGGAACAACAGGTGCCGATTGCTACCACAACTGTGCACAGGCGGCAATATCGCACCAACCGAGACTCCCTGATTCCCATCCATAACCTGATTCGTCGACTGGAGAGCCAGGGAGTGATCAGCAAGACTCGCTCACCCTTTAACAGTCCCATATGGCCAGTGCGAAAGTCTAATGGGGAGTGGAGACTAACAGTGGACTATCGTGGCCTGAACGAAGTTACACCGCCGCTGAGTGCTGCCGTGCCAGACATGCTAGAACTTCAATATGAACTGGAGTCAAAGGCAGCTAAGTGGTATGCCACAATTGATATTGCTAATGCATTTTTCTCCATCCCTTTGGCAGCAGAGTGCAGACCCCAGTTTGCTTTTACCTGGAGGGGTGTTCAGTACACCTGGAACCGACTGCCCCAGGGGTGGAAGCACAGCCCCACCATTTGCCATGGACTGATCCAGACAGCACTGGAACAGGGTGAAGCTCCAGAACATCTGCAGTACATTGATGACATCATTGTGTGGGGCAATACAGCAGAAGAAGTTTTTGAGAAGGGAAAGAAAATAGTCCAAATCCTTCTGAAGGCTGGTTTTGCCATAAAACAGAGTAAGGTCAAGGGGCCTGCACAGGAGATCCAGTTTTTAGGAATAAAATGGCAAGATGGACGTCGTCAGATCCCAATGGATGTGATCAACAAAATAACAGCTATGTCCCCACCAACTAGCAAAAAGGAAACACAAGCTTTCTTAGGCACTGTGGGGTTTTGGAGAATGCATATTCCAAATTACAGCCAGATCGTAAGCCCTCTCTATCAAGTGACCCGGAAGAAGAACGAATTCAAATGGGGCCCTGAGCAACAACAAGCCTTTGAACAAATTAAACGTGAGATAGTTCATGCAGTAGCCCTTGGGCCAGTCCGGGCAGGGCAGGATATTAAAAATGTGCTCTACACCGCAGCCGGGGAGAATGGCCCTACCTGGAGCCTCTGGCAGAAAGCACCAGGGGAGACTCGAGGTCGACCCCTAGGGTTTTGGAGTCGGGGATACAGAGGATCCGAAGCCCGCTACACTCCAACTGAGAAAGAGATACTGGCAGCATATGAAGAGGTTCGAGCTGCTTCAGAAGTGGTTGGTACTGAAGCACAGCTCCTGCTGGCACCCCGACTGCCGGTGTTGGGCTGGATGTTCAAAGGGAGGGTCCCCTCTACACATCATGCAACTGATGCTACATGGAGTAAGTGGGTTGCATTGATCACACAACGGGCTCGAATAGGAAACCCCAGTCGCCCAGGAATCTTGGAAGTGATCATGGACTGGCCAGAAGGAAAAAACATTAGAATATCACCAGAGGAGGAGGTGACACGTGCTGAAGAGGCCCCACTGTATAATAAATTGCCAGAAAATGAAAAGCAATATGCCCTGTTCACTGATGGGTCCTGTCGTCTCGTGGGAAAGCATCGGAGGTGGAAAGCTGCTGTATGGAGTCCTATACGACAAGTCGCAGAAACTGCTGAAGGAGAAGGGGAGTCGAGTCAGTTTGCAGAGGTGAAAGCCATCCAGCTGGCTTTAGATATTGCTGAAAGAGAAAAGTGGCCAGTCCTTTATCTCTATACTGACTCATGGATGGTGGCAAATGCCCTGTAGGGGTGGCTGCAGCAATGGAAGCAGAGCAACTGGCAGCGCAGAGGCAAACCAATCTGGGCTGCCGCATTGTGGCAAGATATTGCTGCCTGGGTAGAGAACCTGGTTGTAAAAGTTCGTCATGTAGATGCTCATGTACCTAAGAGTCGGGCCACTGAAGAACATCAAAACAACCAGCAAGTAGATCAGGCTGCTAAGATTGAAGTGGCTCAGGTGGATTTGGACTGGCAACATAAGGGTGAATTATTTATAGCTCGGTGGGCCCATGACGCCTCAGGCCATCAAGGAAGGGATGCAACGTATAAATGGGCTCGTGATCGAGGGGTGGACTTAACTATGGACAGTATTGCACAGGTTATTCATGAGTGTGAAACATGCGCTGCAATCAAGCAAGCCAAGCAGTTCAAGCCCCTTGGGTATAGTGAACGATGGCTAAAATATAAATATGGGGAGGCCTGGCAGATTGATTACATCACGCTCCCACAGACCCGCCAGGGCAAGCGCTATGTGCTCACCATGGTGGAAGCAACCACTGGATGGCTGGAAACATATCCCGTGCCCCATGCCACCGCCCGGAACACCATCCTGGGCCTTGAAAAGCAAGTCCTGTGGCGACATGGCACCCCAGAAAGAATTGAGTCAGACAACGGGACTCATTTCCGAAACAACCTCATAGACACCTGGGCCAAAGAGCACGGCATTGAGTGGGTGTATCACATCCCTTACCATGCACCAGCCTCCGGGAAAATTGAGCGATACAATGGATTGTTAAAGACTACCCTGAGAGCAATGGGTGGTGGGACGTTTAAACATTGGGATACGCATTTAGCAAAAGCCACCTGGTTAGTCAACACCAGGGGATCTGCCAATCGAGCTGGCCCTGCCCAATCAAAACTTTTACGTACTGTAGAAGGAGATAAAGTTCCTGTAGTGCACATGAAAAATATGCTGGGGAAGACAGTCTGGGTTACTTCCCCCTCTGGCAAAGGCAAACCCATTCGTGGGATTGCTTTTGCTCAAGGACCTGGGTGCACTTGGTGGGTGATGCGAAAGGATGGGGAAGCCCAATGTGTACCTCAAGGGAATTTGATTTTGGGTGAAAATAGCCAATGAACTGAATTGTATGATATTAATTGCTTTATAATACTGTATGTTATCTCTTAACTATATGTTATCTCTTAACTGCATGTTAATATAATAATATAGTAGGTTAATATTAAGTATATAATACTATATATTATGATTGCTATATGCCGCATCAATGGTATTGCAGTAAGAATTGCCCAGCCTAAGGAAAATGAACTTTGATGAAACCATGTTGGAATGAGAACTGACTTCAGCATGCAACAGTCCAACACTGCACACCACCTGTCCTGCTCTGAAAGACTGTGATGACAGATGGAACCCAAAGTCATGGGCTAAATGAACTCAATGGACATTTTAGAGGGATGGGCCATAGACGAAGGGAATGATATCTGTGTGTATATCAAGATAGGGAAAGGGGTGGTGATTAATTGGAACACATTGGAAAGGGGAGGGCCTGTGCATGACGTAGATGGTATAGAATAAGGGGTGGATACTGTCCTGGTTTCGGCTGGGATAGAGTTAATTTTCTTCCTAGCAGCAGGCATAGTGCTGTGTTTTGGATTTAGTAGGAGAAGAATGTTGATAACATGCTGATGTTTTTAGTTGTTGCTGAGTACTGCTTATGCTAGTCAAGGACTTTTTCAGCTTCCCATGCTCTGCCAGGCGCACAAGAAACTGGGAGGGGGCACAGCCAGAATAGTTGATCCAAACTGACCAAAGGGCTATTCCATACCATATGACGTCATGCTCAGTATATAAACTGGGGGGGTTGGCCGGGGAGGGGCGATCGCTGCTCGGGAACTGTCTGGGTATCGGTCGGCGGGTGGTGAGCAATTGCATTGTGCATCACTTGCTTCGTGTATCATTATTATTATTATCATTATTATACTGTTACTATTAGCATTACTATTTTACTTTATTTCAATTATTAAACTGTTCTTATCTCAGCCCAGGAGTGTTTCTCACTCTTACTCCTCCAATTCTCTCCCCCATCCCATCGGGGTAGGGGGAGTGAGCGAGCGGCTGCGTGGTGCTTAGTTGCTGGCTGGGGCTAAACCACGACAATGTGTGCGCCATGGGGATATAAAAAATGTACTTTTTTTTTCAGATATGAAGGATGGCAGCCATGGTGTACAGAAGGCTGATAGTTTTATACCACACTGGACATATAAATGTTCAGAATGCCATCACTGCAAACCAAAATCACAATCATTTATACCAGGTCAGTTAAACAGCTGGAAGAACTGTCATACACTGCCTTTAGGAAATGATAACCTTATTGTACTTAGACAGGGATTTTAGTTAAAGGAACATTCAACCTATTTATTGCAACCCATTTATTGCAACCCAACTATTTATTCCATGAAAAATGAGAAGAGCTCCCCGAATAGCCAGCTCAGATACGGAGTTAGGCTGAGCCTAGTTTATAACTCCTTCTTTAACAGAACAGATTACTTATCGAAGGAAATAAGATAACTGAAGATGGAAACAGAGAATCAATGTTATCATAACATAAACAGAGGCAAAATCTTGTCTATTTGCCTACAGTTGTGTCAATGCATATTGAACACAAATTCAGGCAATGTCTTTATCTACACATGTACAGAACAGCTAGAGCAACAGTGGCGAGACTTGATTCTCACATGATACAGAATTTTTTACTTTCCAGTGTGGAATAGGCAGCCTTTAGAATAAATCAGGACTAAGTTCCAGAGGCTCACAGGCAGAACAAAAGCAGAGGAGGTTGCTATAAGCAACTCACCAGTCTGTTACTGGTCAGTGAAGGAGTGCAGTCTTGGGAGCTGGGTAAAACCAGTTTTAGTGGTAACAGAACAAAGAACAAGTATCCAACATACGTAAACCACATCTTATGGTAAATTTTTATCTACCCTGGACTTCAGGTCTGATGAAGAAAGAGCAATGTATAAAATACATTAACAAGCACACAAAAGTGTTTCCAAACAGATCCTATAATGAGGAGAAAGAAATCATCAGCAGCAATATTTTACTCCTGCTAGCAAGGAGGAGGAAGAAACCTCACCATGAATATCATGCTCCTCTCAGTGACGGACTCCAGATGCAGTCCCCAAAACTGAAGCCATTAATGTTTCATACTCAGAGGGTCAGTGGAAAGGTTAGCATCCAATCAAAGAAAGGGGTAGATACTAGAAAGTTTGCTTATATCAGTTTTAACTGTACATAATCTGAACTAGAAGTGGGAATACACATTTAAATGGACTAATATTAATTCTTTACTAAGAATTTACTTGAACTATTAAGATTTTACTTAGATTAACAGATTCTCGGCTTTGCATATAAGTTCTGTTCTTTGGCCTACAACTGCAGAATTTGTGCAACTAACTGAGGGAGATTCAAACTGGTCTGTAACTTGGGTACAACAAATTGATAATAAAATACCTACACATATATACAGACATAAAAACTCACGATATGTCCCAGGAAATTTCCTCTTGCAAAAGATAGCTTAGAAGAATGGGATTGGTAACAGCAGTATACCTTACCATCCTAATAGATCCTTGATTTTTTGTTAAAAAAGTGAACCTTGTCTATATCTTTGAAAGAAATTAAATAAGCCTTTGTTTTCAGAAGTTGGCTCCAGTAACTAAGTGGGGATCCAGAATTAGCTGTTTGAGCGGTTTGTATTATCTGCAAACCAGAATTTAAGATTTCCCTTATTGTTTCTGTCCTTCTAGATCTAGACAGAGACAAACTGTCCATACTGAATTTAAATAGCTCCTTACTCATCACGCTGCCTGTTTTGGGCATCTAATTTTAGCACATGATGTGTAGTTAGCTTAAATGGTTCACTGAGAGGTCTACATTCAACTCCAGAAGTGCTAGGTATTGCATTGCTGTGAGGTTACTTCCACTCATCCTACCCATCATTACAAAGATCTAGCTGTTTAACCAGAAAGTTTTGTGCTGTTCAGTGATTCCAGTGAACTGCTGGCACAAGAAAGCCCTCCAACTTCTCAAAGGCCCCTGGGATAGCCACAAAGAACAAGAATGCTCTGCATTTTCTGTGTAATGAGGACCAAATGTGAACAATTTAGAAATGCCTTGCATATTGCTGGTTTGGGTTGTGCATAGTTCATGAATCACTTCTCTGATGGATAGTCAGGAATAGAAGTATTTCTAAAAAGATAAACTCTATTGCCACTAAAAACTACTTGATAAAAGTAGTTTTAAGACGTAAAATAGATAGTCATCTTCTTTAAAACTTTATAATCTGTTAGTTTTTAGGTACACAGTATTTGTAGCTAAAGCCACAAAAGACCCAGTCCTGAACTTGGCAAGGGATGCAAGGAATAAGAAGGGCTTCTATAGGCATGTCAGCCAGAAAAGAAAGTGCACCCCCCCGATGAACAAGACTGGCAAAGTGGTAACAACAAATGAGGAGAAGGCTGAGGTACTCACCAACATGTGGCTGGAAAGCTGCCTAGCAGAAAAGGACCTGGGCGTATTCGTTCGCAGCCGGCTGAACATGAGCCAGCAGTGTGCCCAGGTGACCAAGAAGGCCAACAGCACCCTGGCTCGTATCAGGAATGGTGTGGCCAGCAGGAGCAGGGAGGTGATTGTCCCCCTGTACTCGGCACTGGTGAGGCTGCACCTGGAATACTGTGTCCAGTTTTGGGCTCCTCAATACAAGAAAGACATTGAGGTGCTGGAGCATGTCCAGAGAAGGGCAATGAAGCTGGTGAAGGGTCTGGAGCACAGGTCTTATGAGGAGTGCCTGAGGGAACTGGGATTGTTTAGCCTAGAGAAGAGGAGGCTGAGGGGAGCCCTTATGGCTCTCTACAACTACCTGAAAGGAGGTTGTAGTGAGGTGGGTGTTGGTCTCTTCTCGCAAGTAGTTAGCGATAGGACGAGAGGAAATGGGCTTAAGCTGCGCCAGGGGAGGTTTAGGTTGGATATGAGGAAAAATTTCTTCATGGAAAGGGTGGTCAAGCATGGGAACAGGCTGCCCAGAGAGGTGGTGGAGTCAGCATCCCTGGAAGTGTTCAAAAAACGGGTAGATGTGGCACTTTGGGACATGGTTTAGTCTAGTCTACCCTTGATTGGTTTAGTGTGGACTTGGTATTGTAGGTTAATGGTTGGACTGGATGATCTTAAAGGTCTTTTCCAACCTAAACGATTCTATGATTCTATGATTCTATGAACATTTTTGCCTCAGTCTTTACTGGCAACCTGTCTTCCCACACCCCTTGAGTGGATGGACCACCAGACAGGGACTGGGGGAGCAAAGTCCCTCCCACTGTATGAGAAGATCAAGTTTGAGACCGCCTGAGGAACCTGAACATACATAAGTCTGTGGGACCTGATGAGATGCATCGCAGAGTCCTGAGGGAGTTGGCTGATCTAGTTGCCAAGCCACTCTCCGTGATATTTGCAAAGTCATGGCAGTCAGGTAAACTCTCCAATGACTGGAAAGAGGGAAACATTGCACCCATTTTTAAAAAGGGTAGAAAGGAGGGCCCTGGGAACTACTGACCTGTCAGCCTCACCTCTGTGCCTGGGAAGATCATGGAACAGATCCTCCTAGAAGCTATGCTAAGGCACATGGAGGACAGGGGGGTAATTTGAGACAGCCAGCATGGCTTCACCAAGGGCAAGTGCTGTCTGACCAATCTAATGGTCTTCTATGATGGAGTGACTACATCAGTGGACAAGGGAAGAGCTATGGATGTCATCTATCTGGCCTTATATAAGGCCTTTGACACAGTCCCCCACAACAGCCTTCTCTCTAAATTGGAGAGAGATGGGTTTGGTGGGTGGAGTGTTTGGTGGATGAGGAATTGGTTGGATGGTCACATCCAGAGAGTACTGGTCAATGGCTCAATGTCTAGACAGAGATCGGTGACAAGTGGTGTCCCACAGGGGTCCATACTGGGACCAGTTCTGTTTAATATTTTCATCAGTGACAGAGACAGTGGGATTGAGTGTACACTCAGCAAGTTTGCAGGGGACACCAAGCTGAGTGGTTGGGTTGACATGCCTGAGGGACAGGATGCCATCCAGAGGGACCTGAACAAGCTCGGGAAGTGGGCCCATGTGAACCCCATGAGGTTCAACAAGACCAAGTGCAGGGTCCTGCCACTTGGGTCAGGGCAACCCCCGGTATCAATACAGGCTGGGGAATGAAGGGATTGAGAACACCCTGGTGGAGAAGGACTTGGGGGTACTGGTAGATGAAAAGCTGGACATGAGCCAGCAATGTGCGCTTGCAGCCCAGAAGGCCAACCGCATCCTGGGCTGCATCAAAAGCAGCGTGGCCAGCAGGTCGAGGGAGGTGATTCTGCCCCTCTACTCTGTGCTGGTGAGACCTCACCTGGAGTGCTGCATCCAGCTCTGGGGTCCTCAGTAAACGACAGACATGGACCTGCTGGAGCAGGTCCAGAGGAGGGCCACAAAAATGATCAGAGTGATGGAACACTTCTCCAATGAGGAAAGGCTGAGGGATTTGGCGTTGTTCAGCCTGGAGAAGAGAAAGCTCTGGGGAGACCTTATTGTGGCCTTTCAATATTAAAAGGGGGCTTATGAGAAAGACAGGGAAAAGACTTTTTAGCAGGGCCTATAGTGATAGGACAAGGGGTAATGGTTTTACACTAAAGGAGGGTAGATTCAGACTGGATATAAGGAACAAATTTTTTATGATGAGGGTGCTGAAACACTGGAACAGGTTGCCCAGAGAGGTGGTAGATGCCCCATCCCTGGGCATCAGGTTGGATGGGGCTCTGAGCAACCTGATCTAGTTCAAGATGTCCCTGTCCATGGCAGGGGGGGTTGGACTAGATGACCTTTAAAGGTCCCTTCCAACTCAAACCATTCTACGATTCTATGATTCTGCAAAAATATACAAGAATAGACATAGTGTAATTCAACTGACCTTATATTACTTACATATTTGCAGCACTTAGCCTTTTTTAGTGCACATTCTCTTCATTTTGATTGCTGTTTATTTCCTCATACTGAAGCAATATTCAGTAGTGACAAACTGATTGTGAAAGACATTCTAGTTCCTTTGCTAACTTATATTTTCTGGACCTTATGATGCTGAGAAAAAAAAAATTCTGGCCTTGGTACACACAGTTTCAGCTTTGAAGTACTTTTCTCTCTTACATTTAATTAATAATCTGATCACTATATAAGGAAAAATACACCCTTATAAATGAATGTTTTCATCAGATCAAACTTTATGTTTTATTACATAACTAAAAAACAGCTGTACTTAAGTAATAACTTGGCAAGCATGTGCTCCCTAATGAGGGCTAATTTCTTCAGCTTTCATAAATATATATTTTTTAAATTAAGCTATAATTACCTGAAATGTTCTTCCTTTTTGCACTTTTCACTTTTTTAAGCTGCTAGGCAAATAGGATTAAATAATCAGTGCTTGATTTTTCAAGTATTTGTATGCTTGTTTCCGAGTAAACTGGTAAAATGTTGAAAGCATTGTTTCTGAGCTACCAACTGTATCCTTGGTTTTTGATGGGGTCAAGCAGCTCCAGCTTTTTTTTCAGAATGGTACTAATTTTCAGAGGTGAAGATATGCACTAACATAATTGCAAAACCAGAACTTCAGTCCTAGGTTAACAGACATGTAAGAAGCAATTAAAGGCAGTAAAATGAGGTTAGCATTTCAGTTTAGAAATAGAGCAGCAATGGGTGATGTTCTACAGTAAAGGATAGGTCTTCTGCGGGTGAAAGGCTAGGTCAGGCTGGAAGCTGACTCTGCTGGGCTAGGGTTTCAGGGAGGATTAGCAGGCACTGTTGAGCCTAGTGAAAGACCTAGAGTTAGACTGATGTCATCCATATTAATATTGCCTCCTTACATATTTATAAATTATTGAGACACATTGTTAGGCCTAGATTTAGACCTGAAAGTGGTTTCCTGACATGTGCTATTGCTAGTGTTTGCGCTTGCAGAGTTTGGCATACTAGGATTACAGTTACATTAATCTAGGAAGAAAGTTTAGGACTGATGAGCTAGGGTTAGTGCTGTCTTACTGGGAGCTGTTTTAAGAGTTAGGGTTAATATTGTTGTTTTGGCTGACCAGACCCAGTCGACCTACAGTGACACCTGGATCCACAGGAACTGCTGAGCTGGGTTAAACATGGTGCCACCCTGTCAAGTTTCAGAAGAACTGGAATTTGAAATGCTTTACATTAACAAGGCAGGGTTATGGTGCGATCATGGGACAGCTTCAGTCCTACAGTAACAACTTCATAGAGAAATGGTGGTATCTTAGGTAGTAAGGCTCCAACCTGTCTGAAGACTTTAAAAGGAAAAGTGGCATTTCAAATTCCAACTGGAAATGAAACAGAAGTCAGTGGGAATAATGATTTTCTAGTGAGAAGTGTTTTGCCACAGAGAAATGATAGGATTCTGGGTCCAGCTTAATTTTTTGCATTGATCTGCAGTTAGCTGATCCAGTTTGATGTAGCAAAGCCACCAATTGTGCAACTACCTTCCATATAAAATTATCTCACATGTCGTGGCAAAGTGCAGATGTTAAAAAAACATACAGAGTACTACTCCTCTATGATAATCTAAAAATAAAGACCTCCCTTTACCTCTCAACGTCTGCTCATTAGAAATGAACTTTTAGTTGCCCACCTAAAAATTATTCCAATTTTTCTGAAGCTTTAATTTGTCCTTGTGGAACACTGTGCCTGAACTCACATAGTTACTGTTTTCTCATTTTGTTCACCTGTTGTATTTAGCCCTGAAAAATCAACCCTTCTAGTCTTCTAAGACAGGTTCTCTATTCTGTAGATTATCCTAGAAGCTGTTTTCTGTACCTATTCCTAGTTAAAATAAGCTGTCCTGACAATGCTAAACAGTATTTTAGATAAAGTTTCATGTGAGGTTTGTATAAATGGGGTCCCGATTTGAGTCCTTTTGCATGTATGGACAAATAGCTCTATTAGAAAAAATAAAATTTATGTGGTCAAAATATGCCTTCCTAAACTTTGGTAACTTTTCCTGAGGGGTGTGAGTGACAAGGCTTCCACACATCTTTTCTGGTTAATATAACCATGGAAAAGATTATTTTCCGATTTGTTTCTTTAAAAGTTACCTGCAAAACTGGTGAAGTACACTTTTCTCTGCCATTACTGGGAGTACAGAAGAATGCAGGGGTCCCCTGTTACATGGATAAAACAGTAATTGTGCAAGAAGTCTACAATAGTTTACACCAAATAAATTCTTAAACTTTACTGAAAAACATCAGCATTGGATATCACAACACCCAGATAATGTGACTATTTTCCACACACTCTCAAAACAGAAATATATTTCCACATTTCAGCCAACTCACTAACTAAAATACAGTTCATGACAGAGTGTTCAAGGTGAGATGAGTTTTTTTTATTGACTATACAAAAGTTGAATGGCATGCCTAGAGATTTCAGAAACACAACAGAGACCATAAAAGGTTTTAGAGTGATCAGTTACATTCAAGTTTGCAGGATGGAGTTCTTTAATCTAAACTAAAGATTTGGAGTGATCTTTTAAAACAATTGCTGAAACCCCTGCCATTCTACATGTCCCATATATAATAAATCTAGCTGTAAAGTTCTTCTACTTCATGAATCCAACATTACTGAAATGAAAGGAGATGAACTATGGATTTGCCACTTCTGAAAATCCAACGTGAATAGCCCATTGGTTGTCAAGGAGTAATTTTATCAAATTCTAAGTCAAGACAGCTTTGTAAATGCTCTACTGATTTTAAATGAGCTTATCTACAAAGCTTGGTTCAGATGCAATACAAATTTTCCTTTGAAATTAATGGAAGATTTCTATCACAATAGCCTAATTTATGATTCCCTGGACAAGTTCAAGTAAAACCAATGGAAGACTTGATTCACTATACTTTCATGAATTTTACATGTGCTGCTTCCAGTTGCTAATGCTCCAGATTCAGTTATGATATCACAACAGTGTCTCTTCTACTTGTGCAATGCCAACAACAGTGGCATGTACCCTGCTGGTACCACAGGATGCTCACCTGAAGCAAAAAATGTAGTAGAGCAATAAAAATCAATTATGTGAATCATACAGGTTCAGATGGAAAGAGAAAGATGGGATTATAAAGAAAATTAATGTGTTTTAAAAATCCTGCAAATGAACAGTAGCTTACAGTAAAGTTCAAGTTTTAGTCACACCAGGACTCTATTAATTGCTATCATACTTATTTATTTTGCTAGCCTGAGCTATCTCATAAAATCACCAGCTACAAATTCAAAAAGCTTGAATTCTCACCAACAACAGAGTGACATTATTTGGAAACAAGGCAACCTATTTATCCTAACTGCAGGCCTACCACAATAAAGTCTGTAGCTTTAGAAAAGGTTTCTGATTTTTCCATTGAAAAATGTTGTAACTTTGGAAATTATTCTGTCACATCGAGAAAAATTTAAGAAAATACCATCAAGAAGTGTAAGAAAAGAATCTCACAAATCTAAAACCACGGAGAGAAAACACACAGACTTCTAAAAAACCAAAGACTTTGGTGCTTTTCTTCCTAATTAAGCCAAGTTTTGAGGACTGGATATGACTCTAGGATAAGGCTGTGTTTACACCAGTCTGTCTTTTACAAAGAATTAACCTCATGCATAAAAGATAATGGTACTGTGGAAAGCATTAAATGGCCTCATGTATGTCATCCTTTCATATCCTTACAAAAATAATAGAGGCTCAAACTTACAGACACTGCCACTTCTGAGTCAGAGAAAGAACGGACAACGTACTTAAACTAGATATGCCTCTCTCCTTCTACATAACAAAATGTGAGTATTTTTGACCAGGTCTACTCTTGATTTTCTAACTTCTATGCTTACATGATGAGTTGTGAGTTCATCCTTAATATCTAAAAACTTCCAGTTGACCAACTAAGCATTAGTAGTGTTACTTGGCATTTAAATGTCTCAAGTAGTTATTAAATAATTTAGCATTTGTCTACCTTGCTATAGAAGACTGGTTTTATAACACACACAAAATATTTCCTATATTATAACTATAAACTATAGAACTATAAATACTATATTCAACACCATAGTTTTGCTCTTAAGTTAAGCATCTTCTTGGAAGGATGCACAGAGAGAATGCAATATGGTTAAATCTGGACATAATACCACAGCATTTATAAATAAAAACTTGAAAGAAAATATAATGTCTCATTACTCATTTCAGTAATGTAGGATTTGAAACAAATTATAATACAATAATTCTTGATAAAACGACTGCATTTTCATAAAGAGACAACTGTTCTTACATGTTGTAATATAACATATTGATACCTAAATTGAAATGAGCAATTAAAACTAAGAAAAAATCTCAGAACATATACAGAGAAGACGCTGTAATCTCATGAAGTGTTACTTTTCACTGTAAAAATTAATGACATCTGAAATATTAATTAAAGATGAAAACCTTACTAACATGAATTAGCTAGCTTTTAAAAGACAAAAACATACTGAGAAATTAATTCTTAAAGGAACTTTGCTAGAATCGGCTAGAAATTTCCTAGAATCTAGGTGCTAGAATTACATGAGGAAACAATGTGGAGTTTTGACTTAGCTCTGGTTGGGGATTATTAGAATGATGCAGTATCATATTTACTTCTTTTTACCTTTTTCACAGCAGACATTGTATAAAATGATATAAATACAGATTACATAAAGTATAATTTAAGGCTCACTTTACTTCACTGAGCTTTAAGTACATCATTCCATCAACAAGTGCAGAGTAGTAGAGAGACAGGTAGCATCTGCTCCAGGCTGTCTGGTCCTTGGAAAAGGGACTTTTGTCACTGTAAGTAAAAACAGACTTTTGTTATATCTTAGGGCAAAACACTCACTGCTCTGTTGCCCTGAACTCTTACCCTGCTTAGGCTAAGTCTCTTCTCATTCCAGCTGCCATAGAACCCACACTTTCTAATGCCTCAACCCTTCTGGCAGAAGAAACATTGCTACATATATCATTTTTAATAAAGCAGAGTTGTTAGCAGTTCTGTTCCTATCCTAATCAAATAAAAAATATTTATGTTATGAAGTCTTACTGTCACAACTTTGCTGTCTTTCATGACTCCCCTTACACAATGGAAAGAACAGTCAGCTCTACATATAGGATACCATTCTTATGCATGCTTGCTGCATTATCTGCAGCAACTATACTGCATTTGCTTTTGCTCTCTTCATCAAGTTTAAATAAGGTTAATTAAGTCAGTCAGCCATGTTGGTTTTCTCTCCCAACATGTTTATGCTGGAATAGTGACATTGACGTCATGGGAGTTAAGTGACACATTTCTACTAAGTTCAGTTGATGGACAATTTCAATTTCCTTCTTCTCTTCCTCTTCCCTGGAAGGCACATCAGCACATCTGGGCAAAACAGTAATGAAATGTCCACACAGGTTACTACATTGCCTACAAGTCATTAAAAGGCTCTCTGGTGTAAAGCTCACTAGAAAAATAAGCCTGTAAAAAGATTTCCTCTCTTTTCCTTCCCGGCTTGCTGTTCATCTTGCACAGCTCCTCCTGGAAACTCAGTGGTACGCATTTCCCTCTTCTGCTGGCTTCCTTCTGCTTCCTTCGCTTTGTATTACACTTCCATTCTTCCACCCCCTCCTCAAGTGTCCTACACATTTGTCTCTTTGTCAAGCTCATCTCTGACTTCTTCTTGTCTATCCCCAGGACTTTATCCACATTAAGGCCATTCAGTCAAGAGGTCACCTAGTGACAAACATAAACTATGCAAGACAATCTCCAGAATTTTTAAGAATTCAGACAGAATTTCAAATAGCAGAACAAACATAATCTCAAGCAAGTAATTATCTTTATTTACTTGCTAAAGCAACCTACCCATGGAAAACTATGAAAGTGCCTACACACGCAAAGGCAAACCAGCACATGCAAATTTTTTTTTGTGAGATAAAATAGTCAAAGGTTTAAAATTATGGGGTGAATCAGCAATCTGATCTGCTTTTCTTTACAATCCCAGCTAGACAATATATTTCCAGACATTGTGTTGTAAAAAACTGATCCTCTTTCGTTTTCTTTCTCCATATCAACAAATATCTTCTGTTCTAGGAAGCCCATCCTGCACTTTCCATAAAGTCTCCCTAGAACAAACTAATGCTATTCTCCCCAATGTGGTAAAAGATAGCCCATTTCAGAATTCTTTCAGACCTTTTTCCCATGTTGCAAGACAGACACATTTTACTGCTTCCTTCAACAGAAAGGCTGTATTCTGCAAATGGCATTATAATGAAACTCTGTTCTTTTTACTGTAGAGGTGAAGAGTAACTAAGATAAAGCCGAAGACAGCTTGATTTATCCTGTTTTTCAGATAGGGCTATTAAACCACATTCTTACTGTACTCCTCTGTATTAAATAATCATCGAATATTTCAGTGAACCCAAGACGGCTGGGACTGAAGGGGCATGAAAGGTCATGCGTACTGCAGCCTTTAAGTCTGAGCCTGTGTTACCACCAACGAACTGAAGACCAAACTGAATTTGTGTAAATGGCAATGTGGTGACATGCTGTGACAGCGTCAGTAAAGAAAGTTTTGTGCTATTACAAGAGCAGAGATAGATTAGCAAGGATGAAGAGGAAAGGAAAAGATTTGCAAAATAATTAAGAAACTTTTAATTGTTTAGCTGTGTTTGCACGTGCTCAATACCCCAAAATCAAGCCTTAAGTAACTCACTCAAAACTGCAGTGGCAATTCTCAGACCTGAAAGTAAAATACAGGAATGTTTGCTACCATACTGCGTCATAAAAGCTGTGTTTGTGCAAGTGGGCTCTGTAGGCACCTCTGTGTGTGGATGGAGAAATAGTTACCGGACAACAGCAGGACAAAGAGAGGAAAAATAGGTGTTGGGAGACAGCATCTGAAAGCCTCCCAAGAACTCACAGTGGTCTTGGATCAAAAATCGGTAAGCTCAGGAGGCCAAGGAGCTGCTGAACCTGCCCAAGAACGCCAGCACACACTGGCACTCACAACGGGTCACGTAACCCACACCGCATCCAAGAAGGCGGCAGCTGCTATAGGTGGAGAAAGGCTACAGGGCAGTATATGTAAGCACACCTGCTGAAACAAGGGACCGTGTGCGTGACTTCGTGCACAGCTGCCTGGAAACCCCTGGAGTGTGGGCACGAGCCTCTGCTCCTGAGCGAACCGCTGGGGCTGGCCTCTCTGCTGCTGCTCCAGATGGGCGACTGCGCGTGTGTGCGCTGCACGAGGCAGTAACTGCATGTACGATGCAAACAGTTATCTGCTATTAATAATAACAGTCTAATTAATAAACAGTGTTCTAGTAACTGTTGGTTGCGATCTGTTTCTTCCCCTGACTCAACACCCCATCAGTGACATTTACAACACCTGGTACAAAAAAGCCCCAAAAGTACATAGGCATTGTCTGGATCTTGTAAATCTGTATTTTAATCCAGCTGCCAAAGTCTTAGACAATAAAGCTGCTCCCAAAGGCATCTGCTATTGCGTGTCCTGGTTTCCAGCGGGCCCGGTATTAGATACATTTTTATAGTATTTTACCAGTATTCATGTGCACTGGTTTTGGCTGGCGTGGAGTGAATTTTCTTTGTAGTAGCTGGTATAGTGCTGTGTTTTGGATTTGTGGCCACAATGGTTTTGACAATACAGGGACGTTTTCGCTGTTGCTGAACAGTGCTTACACAGAGCCAAGGATGTATCAGTTTTTCACACCGCCCCGCCGGCGTGTAGGCTGGGGGCATGCAAGAAGCTGGGACAGGACCCATCTGGGACAGCTGACCCCAGTGGTACCCCAGGCCATATGATGTTGTGCTCAGCAATAAAAGCTGGGAGAAGGAGGAGGAGGGGTGGGATGTTCGGAGTGATGGTGTTTGTCTTCCTAAGTAACCTTTACACACAACGAAGCTCTGCTTTCCTGGAAATTGCTAAACGCCTGCCTGCCAATGCGAAGTACTGCACTGGTTCCTTATTTTGCTTTGCTTGTGCACACAGTTTTGCTTTACCTATTAAAACGGTCTTTTATCTTGGCCCTTGTTTTCTCACTTTTGGCCTTCCGATTCTCTTCCCCATCTTACTTGTGAGGGAGTGGCAGAGTGGCTGTGTGGGGCTCAGCTGCCTACCAGGGCTAGCCCACAACAGCATGGTAAATCCAGATTTTTCTGATGTTAATTTGCAGAGTTACGCGATTTAGAAAAAACACATTAAGTCAAGCCCGCATCGGATTTTAAGTATAAACGAGGCTTGCCTTTTCTTGCCTTGGCCCACGTTTTCATCTAGCCGGCGTTAACAGGCGCAGCCAGACTTAATCTGTACTTTTTAGGTAGAGCTAAATCTGGCCGGGCTGAGATTTTACGTGTTGGGAAACGCTGGGGCCTGGGTTTCGCTGGCGGTCACCGTTCTGCCGGCTGCCCTAGAGACGCTTCGCCGTTCTAACGCCTGCCGGCCTGCGGGCCGGGCTAGGCCGCAGGCCCCGCGGGCCCCAGAGGCCAGGGAAGCCTGCCCCGCGAGGGGGCCGGCGAGACCGTCCCGCCTGGCCGCCATGGAGACGTTAACGGTCGCTTCCCCAGCGCGCGCCAACCCCTCCCCCCGCAGGCCTCGCGCCAGCCGCCGGCCGGGGACGCCGGGGGGGAGACGGCGGAGGGGGGGCGGGGCTCGCCGGCGGAGTGGGCGGAGCCGCGCGCCGTGCCGAAGGCGGCGCGAGGGCTGCCGGCCCGAGCGCGGCGGGAGGGGGCGTGGCGCCGCCCGCTCGCCTCGCTCCCCCCGCCCCCGCCCCCGCCCCCGCCCCGGTGTTGTTGTCTCCGCACGGCCCAGGCCGGGGGCTCTCGCGAGATCAGCGTTGGCGCCGTGACCTCCATGTGAGAGCGGCGGCGCCTGGTAAACACTCCCCGGGGTCGGGAGATGGCTCCCGGCGGCGCCCGTTAGACCTGGCCGCGGCCGTTCCCGCCAGGCTCCGCCTCGCCTTGTGCCGCCTCGGGGGCTCGCGGCGCGGGCCATCGGGAAGCGGCGGGGGATCGGCTCGGCTCTCCTTCCCTCTCCGCGCCCCTCGGAGCCAGGACGGCGGCCCGGCGGGCGGGGAGGCTGGCGTCTGTTCCGCGGGATTTGAAAATCCTGAGGCCCCACTGAGCCGAACAAAGAGCGGGGGAAGCGCCCGGCCCCCTCCCCTTCTCCCTCGCACGCCGCAGACGCGCACCCGGGGAGCGGACCCCTTTCCCACCTCCTGCCCCAGCCCTCCCTCCCTTCCCCGCGGCTGGCTGGGCCAGTGGCAGGGCGCGCACCATGTGGATCCAGGTCCGCACCATAGACGGCACCGAGACCCAGACCATCGACGACCTGAGCCGCCTTACCAAGATCGAGTGCCTGCGGGAGAAGATCCAGGAGACCTTCCGCGTGAGCCCCGACCGCCAGCGCCTCTTCTACCGGGGCAAGCAGGTGAGGTGGAAACGCCCCTCCCGGGAGGGCAGGGGTGGAGACGGACGGGGGCTTTCCCCTTCTCCCGCCCCGCGCCTCCCCTCCCGGGCTCGGCCCTTTGTGTGGCCCGGCGCGGAGGTCCCCATCCCCACCCGTCTGTCGTCCTTCGGCTCCGGCTTTTGTTTACTCCCGTCCCGCCGGGCCTAGGGGAGGCGAGGGGCGGGAGGGAGCCGAGGCGCCTGGCCTGACAGGAGGCTCTGGGACCCGGCGCGGCGTTTCTCCGCGCCCCTCTGCCCGCCTTTTTCCCCGAGGGCGAGCGGGTGCCGGAGAGGCCCCTTTGTGTGTTTGTTTTCCCACCTGAACCGCGGCAGGCTCCTCCCCCAGCCCCTGCCTTTATCGTCCCCGAGTGACAGGGCGGCCGGCGGGCTGCGAGGGGGAGGAAGCCCCTCCGCTCCGCGCTCCTCTCCTCCCCCCGGGCCCCGGGAGCGGGCTGCCCTCATCGCGCTTCGCCCCGTTCCCTCCGCCCGCCCCGCCGCCGCCTCGGCCGGGCGGGGGGCGGGAAGCGTGGGGCGCGGGGGTACCGCGGGAGGTTTCCACGGCGGAACGCCGCCCCCGGGGCCCCGCACGTCGCGGCGGGGGGAGGCGGCGCGAAGGGAGACGTCCCGTCAGGACCCGCTGCGGGGCCGGTGCGGCGCGCCCCTCCCCCGGCCGCCGGCGCCGCGCCACGGAGTAACGGTTTTGGGGGCCCGCCGGCGGGGGGGTGGGGTGTCCCGGGGCGGGCACGTGACGGGCCCCGCCTGGGCGGGGCGGCGGCGGCGCGGGGTTCGTTTGCGCGGGCAGAACTTGTGCGCCCCGGCCCGCCCCGGCGCGGGGGCCGCTGTGCCGCGGGTGGGGTCGGGGCGGCCGCTGGCGGTCCGGAGGGGCGCTTCCTCTCGACCGGGGTCCGGGGCCCTTACTGGGGAGACCGGCTGGAAGCGGTCCCTGGGCTGATGCTGCCCCCGCCCCCCCCCCCCCCCCCCCGGTGACGGATAGGGTTTGATCCAAACAGATTGCCTCAGGCTGCATCTTTGTTGCTGAAGGGTGTAACCTCTCAGGCTGCCCTACGTAAACTACGAGGTGTACTCGGTGCTTGAGTCGCTAAGTGAGGCACAGCTCTTACCTGAGGAGAAAGTCATCGGATGTGTGGTGTGTTTCTGGCAGCGTGGCTCTTAAGATGCACTTTCTTACGGCAGATGAGTGCTGCAGTGTTCACCTAAAGGCAGTAATGCAACGCAGTGAGAGTAATGCCTCAAAACAGGTGGAGCGTGTATCTTTACAAACAAGGGAGAAAAAGTTAGAAGTGGAAATTTAACTGTGACTCTAGGAGGTAAGTATTAGCGGCTAGATGCTAAGCCTAGATTGTGAACCCAATAGCAAATTGGTGGATTTGCATGTTCTGCGGATTGGTGAGAGTGAGCATTTGTGAAGACCTGTCTAGCAAGACCGTTACTGACAATCTCATGTTTCTATGAAGAGACCAAGTCAACAAACATCAAGTCTTGAAGTTGTGTAACTTGTTTAGCTTTGTGCTGTGCCAGCACACCTCTTCTTTCAGTGCAGAGCTTGATGCAGGACACAAGGTTTACCCGAGAAGCAGGGAAGGTGAACCTGTAATGAGTTGTGCTTTTCTGTGTAGTCTGGCAGTGTCCAGACCAATTAGCTTGAACATTTTAGTTAACAGATGTCTTGCTTAAAAGAAAGCAGAATAGTGAAATATTACAGCTGAAGTTGCCTACATGAGCAGCACTTGTGAGTTTAGTACTTAGTTTATCCACTTTAAGGACACAGCTGGGATCGTGTTCAGTGAAGAGTTAGGGAGTTCATTTTTTTTTTTCTTTCATAGCTTCACTCACCATTTATGTCCATTTTCTTGCAATTACTATAATTAATTCTGAAGTTTCCTTGATTGTTATGGATTGCTTTTCTGATCCCATGGTGCTAGTAAGTAGAAAAAAGGTCAGAAGGATTGCTCTTGCACAAGTAAAACTGGATGTTGAGAGATGTAAGCAAATAAACAACTTCAACTCTCTCAGGGCTGTGATAAAATAAAGAAGAATTAAAAAGGCCATTTCAGTTAAATGTGAGGTGAATAGAAAGCAGTATACTGAGGTGAAAGCATGGGAAAACTGAAGATTCCTGCATATGTTGGAAAAAACATTATCTAGTCCAAACTCTTTTCCTATTTTATCTGGTTAGCGCTCAGTATCATTAAATCTGTGCAGTCTGCTAGTAGAACAGTGATCTTGCTCCTGAGTACAGCTTACTGTAGTCTCTCTGGGAACTTCCAGAAATAGTTGGACCTTGCAAGTGGTGGGTACCAGAAGACTGGCTACATAACCTCCTTTCTTCAAAAAATGGGAGGTGTATGAGATTATAAGGATACAGAAACCTAAGTGAGTGACCGTTTATGGGCTGAATTCAACAACTGCATGTTCTTAGCTTGCAGTAGAGAACAGCTTCAACTAACATTTTGAGCTAGAGCTGTTATTCTGCAGTTCTTTAGGAGTATCTATGTCCAGTTAATGTAGTTTATGTGGTATACTGTGATTTGCTGTTGTCTGATCTTCAAACACAAGTGCAGGATCTTAAGTGGGCAGTACTTCACACTCCTGTTCTTAAGGGTTAAAATACCCTAGCATTACTGATGAAAACCTAGTGTTGTGATTAATGTAGTACTTTGTATTACTATCTTTTTTGTGTAAAACCAGGAAAAGCACCACTTGCTTGAACAGACTGGTTTCTGGTTTTTAACTCTTACTGCCATGAGGGCCTACCATTCACATGTGGCACTGAAGAGTGAGCAAGATAGTATTACTTTATAGCTTGGTCTGGTCTGTGAGGACATCCGGGACTCTCTGGGGATCTACATTTCTGCAGAGCTGAGTAACTGTCTGCCAGCCAGAGAAGTCAAATTGTTCTGTAGATCAAGGTAGAACTTTTTGATATGTCTATGGATAGTTCTTTGCTGTGGTGCAGTAACCTAGTCTGCAGTTAGCCAGAGAAGTCTACTGAATATAGAACCTGCAGTGATGTGTCTTGCTTGCTTTGTTGAAGAAGTTGGATCACTGGCTGGAAGGAGTTTCTTGGAGGGACACAAATATTTCCCTATGCTGGAATAAATCATATCTTCACCTTACTTCACCATAGACTGCTCCTATCTAATGCTTTATCTGTGTTGTTATATGTTAACTCTGAGTAAACTTGTAAATTACAATGCATTGTGTGGAGTTCCTCTAAAATTCAGAAAAGCAAGACGAGACAATCTGTCTTCTGGCAGCATATTGTCTGTCCATCCTAATTGGAAAACCTATATAGCGCTTCTTGGTGAGAATAGAAGTTCTCAGTTTCATTCCTGAAAGTGAAGGATATATTACAGCAGACAAATTCTTGGCATCTTGACCTACCAGAGCAGATTTTCTATGGGACCAAGCCATAGTCACTGTGGGATTTCTAGCTTTCAGTTACAATGCTGGAAAAATTGAGCAGTAAAAATACGTTGAAGTTACTTAAGTTTGAAAACTTGTCAGAGAACTTAAGGATGTTTGGAAGACTCTAGGGGTATTGATATTGACTTACGTTTCACATAGAACTAAACGTGTGCACTGTTG
Organism: Pelecanus crispus; assembly: GCF_030463565.1. Taxonomy (NCBI): domain Eukaryota; kingdom Metazoa; phylum Chordata; class Aves; order Pelecaniformes; family Pelecanidae; genus Pelecanus; species Pelecanus crispus. Next base: position 32,651,376 of record NC_134676.1, read on the forward strand.
TATTTCAGCAATATGTATTGTTTATGGAATATAAGAAATAATCTAATCTTGTGTTGGCTTTTTCCATCATCTTCTCCTACCCTGCTGGAGTTTGAATTCAGTGAAAACTTGTAAATGGCTATTGTTAAAGAAACCATCATCTCAAGTGGCTTTTCCGTAGTGCTTACCAAAGTCAGGGAACAAGTATATCGGAGTCCAACCGTTTCTTCCCACTATTTGTAAGAGGCAGTGACTGAAATTGCTTTTGCAGTTGTTAATCTTGTTGGTGAGGAAGACACTCCAAATATGTTTCATGGGAGACTGAAGTCAGTAGGTGGAAGTGAGAGTATTGAAGCCACTTATTTACTTGATGTTAAAGTTGTTGCAAATCAGGCTTACTTCATTAGAAGAAATTCAGCTCTGCTTTTATGCACAAAAAAGTATGGTGGTATGCATGGTGTTTGTCGTGGTTTAGCCCCAGCCAGCAACTAAGCACCACTCAGCCACTTGCTCACTGCCCCTGCCCCAGTGGGATGGGGGAGAGAATCGGAGGAGTAAGAGTGAGAAACACTCCTGGGTTGAGATAAGAACAGTTTACCAATTGAAATAAAGTAAAACAGTAATGATAATAATAACAACATAATATACAAAGCAAGTGATGCACAATGCAATTGCTCACCACCCACCGACCGATACCCAGACAGTTCCCGAGCAGCGATCGCTGCTCCCCGGCCAACCCCCCCCCAGTTTCTATACTGAGCATGACGTCATATGGTATGGAATAGCCCTTTGGTCAGTTTGGATCAACTATTCTGGCTGTGCCCCCTCCCAGTTTCTTGTGCACCTGGCAGAGCATGGGAAGCTGAAAAAGTCCTTGACTAGCATAAGCATTACGTAGCAACAACTAAAAACATCAGTGTGTTACCAACATTATTTTCATCGTAAATCCAAAACACAGCACTATGCCAGCTACTAGGAAAAAGACTTAACTATTCCAGCTGAAACCAGGACAGTGTTACTTATCTGTGCAAGTTGACTCTTAAGCATAGTTTGTTAGGGCCATGCTATAATGCCCAAGTGTTTAGGGTTTTGTTTCAGTAAATTTAACTGAAATGATAGAGGGAGTAGGAGGAGTGGAGGAATATTAGCTTTGCCGAAGAGCATCCTTGTGATAAAGCAGCCTCAGTGAAACACAGTTATAAATCTGGCAATAGGACATGCCTTTGTTGACCTACAGCCTTTCCTATACAAGACCTCTAACTTCTGCTGACCTGGGCTGGCACCTGAGCAGTGGATAGAATCTCATGTGAATTTAAGCTTTGAAGCTTCAGGATTGTAAACTGTATGTTTAAGGGCTTATCATAGAATCGTTTAGGTTGGAAAAAACCTTTAAGATCATCCAGTCCAACCATTAACCTAACATTACCAAGTCCACCACTAAACCAATCAAGGGTAGAGTAGTAATGTCATGTTTCCTGGCTTGGTGGCTGGATTATTCATAATGAAAGTAAAACTAGGAATTATTAAGATTGGAAAGGACCCTTAGATCATCATTCCAATCATCAACTAAACACCGTGCCCACTAAACCATGTCCCAAAGTGCCATGTCTGCCTGTTTTTTGAACCCTTCCAGGGATGGTGACTTCACCACCTCTCTGGGCAGCCTCTTCCAATGCTTGAGCACCCTTTCCGTGAAGAAATTTTTCCTAATATCCAATCTAAACCTCCCCTGATGCAGCTTGAGCCCATTTCCTCTCATCCTAGCGCAAACTACTTGCGAGAAGAGACCAACACCCACCTCACTACAACCTCCTTTCAGGTAGTTGTAGGGAGCGATAAGGTCTCCCCTCAGACTCCTCTTCTCCAGACTAAACAACCCCAGTTCCCTCAGCCGCTCCTCATAAGACCTGTGCTCCAGACCCTTCACCAGCTTCGTTGCCCTTCTCTGGGCACACTCCAGCACCTCAATGTCTTTCTTGTAGTGAGGGGCCCAAAACTGGACACGTTATTCCAGGTGCGGCCTCACCAGCACTGAGTACAGGAGGACAGTCACCTCCCTTCTGCTGGCCACACTCTTCCTGATACCAGCGAGGATACTGTTGGCCTTCTTGGCCACCTGGGCATACTGCTGGCTCATGTTCAGTCGGCTGTGAACGAACACACCCAGGTCCTTTTCTACCAGGCAGCTTTCCGCCACTCTTCCCCAGGCCTGTAGCATTGCATGGGGTTGTTGTGACCCAAGTGCAGGACCCGGCACTTGGCCTTGTTAAATCTCATACAGTTGGCCTCGGCCCATCAGTCCAGCCTGTCTAGTCTTCTTAAATACTTACAGCTTGGGTGGATTTCCAGAAGGATAGAAAAGCATTCTTTGTGGAGTCTTCCCCTAAAGAATGGGTGTGCTAAACATATTCATAAAACAATCAAGTTTCTTAACACAATCTCTTCCGAGCTTTATTTGGTTTGGAAGATTGTAGGAGTTTTCAGCTGAAGCTGTCTAAACCCTGTCTGCTTCAGGCAGAATCTGGGTGTAAGAAATCTTCAACTGGAGCAGTTAAGTTTTGTATTTTGGAGAAATAGTTTGAAGAAGTCTTAGAAAGGAAGTGATTGCCATTCTTCGATGAAGCTGGTAGCAAATAGCTCTGTAGCTTGATGAGAGAGAGAGTCATCTGGAGTTTTCAGGGCAGATATAATCAGACTGCATTCCAAAATTCCCGAAACAGTCGTGGAATATATGTTGAACTTAGATGGTGGTAGGTTTGGTAGCCCTATTAGCAAGTTGTTTTTATATGATTGCAGAAGTTGTTTACTGAAATCAGCTTCTTGTTAAATTTTTACTGGAAAGTTACTAATGCAACTTATCATTCCTTGGTACCATTATTGTTGTTATTCAAAGCACCTAAACAAAAACTGAAGGAAAAGCTGAAGTGTATGTGAATACAGAATACTTTATACTATTTTGTGTGTATGGCTTCAGTATTAGGAAGCTGGAAGAATATAATATAACCTGTAAGAAATTGCAGCCAGCTTTAAGGCTGTATTTTGTGGCATGTATATTTATTCATATAATCTAGTTAGGACAATTTAGTACTTGTACTTTTTTAATTAATCTGGAAGTTCTTGGAAACGGGGTGTTTCTTTTTAAATTAAAAAACCACCACAAACCCTTAGATGCAGAACACACCTGATGCATGGCCTACACTGACAACTAGATGTTGAGGATTTCCAGTGATGAAATGTCATCAAATGTTGATATCATTTATAATGATGGAAGTTATGAGTTGATTCTCTTCCTTAAAAGCTGTTAACTGGATCTCTATTCCTAATCATTTAACTATTAAATTGTGTTAAAATAACCAACCTGATACACTTGGTTATTCTATGTGTTTATTTTTTTAGACTTTTGTTGTTGATTACAGAAGGTTCAGATAATAACCAGTTCTTCATTGCAGGTATCCTTACAAGCTGCAGATAGTCATTTGCTCTCCCTGGCACCACTGTTGCTGAACTTCAGTTGCTATAGAAGTCCATACCATCATACAGGAGGTACTTGACCACTCTCATCTAATCAGCACAGAAATGGATGAGTCTTTCCATGCTTCTAAGGATTTCAATGCAGCTTTATATTTTGACATACCTTTTGTTTTTGTTTAACAAAAGTATCAGGTAATCCTAAATATCAGCCAGAAGACTCTGTGAACTTTTATTTACCTAATTAGAAGACTCCTGAGAACTGCAAAAGAAGAGAAACCTTGCTGCTCTAACTTAATCTTCCAGCTAGAAGTTAATGAGCAAATGTTCCTTTAATGGGATTTTAGAGTTGCATCCAAGAAGAAAACATCATATCTAAATTAATGGGTTTTTTTCTGTATCTCATCGGTGATAAAGGAAGAAATAATCTTCAAAACCTGAACTTCTTATTAAAAAGTTTAACTTGGAAGAGGTGCAGACTTGAACCCTGTAGATGTCGCTGGTTGAGACTGAGAATGGCTGCCTTCACCTTGATCTTCTGATTAAGTCAAGAAGTCTTACAGCTCTTGACTTTCAGCTGTTTTCGTGTTGGCACTAATCTTGTGCACTGGAATCTTTTTTTGGATTATAGTTAGTCCAGATCAAAAGGTAAAATGTGTTGGTACCACCTGTACACTCTGCAAATAATTTTGTAGTAATGGGGTAAAAACCTACTGTTTTGTTGGAGAACGTGGCCTTGAAATGTAGACTTCTGTACTTAATTTTAGTTACAGAACTTCAGGAAAAGTGTGAATTTCTTCTTAGAGAAAGCTAGTCTTGTTGATTGAGTACAAAGATGACTAATATACCTTTATCATGGTGTTTGTACTGAGATTGTGTAATTATGGACACTGTCAGCAGCAAGTTTCTTCGTGGGTTGTGTGGCTTTGTGTAGTGTGCCAGACTTCCTCTTTTGTGTGGGGTGTCAAAGAAGCACAGCATATTCACCCTGTGCTATGATCAAACTCATTGCTTGTCACTGTAGTTGTAGATAAGCCTTTCTCAGATACTGGAAGCTTCCATATTCTTGCTTCTCTAGGAGTTCCTCTTGCTGCACGCTTTCTGCTGAGTACTGTGGGAGTCTCTGTAAGACTATGGTACCTATCTAGATGATGATTTATTGAGCGCAAGACATTTGATACTGTTCAGTGTTACGACTACGTTTTTCCTTGAGTTCAGGGCAGATCATTAGCTGTTGTATCACACACATAAGCAGTCAAAAGAGAGGACACTCTCTGATACAAAAACTAATTTGGGTTACCTTGTTGGTGGGATTTTTGGTGGCATAATGGTAATGACTTCAAACATTCCTGTAGGCTGCTTTGAAATGTGAATCTTGTGGCAAAAGATTGACAGAACTGAGTCTAATTTGGACCGTATTCTCCAGACACTAATAACTTGCTTGGTTACTATTTTTTAAGATATGATCTGCCTGTATTCTGTTCTGGAGGGATGTGGATCTAGAGTCTGTCAGGACTTCCTTGTCCAAATGTTTCACCTACTCATGTGTTCCATTATGATTTCATCACTCTTCATAGAGTATTAAGAGAGAGTGACTAAGACGGAGCAATGATTTTTATCTTTTTATTATTGATTAATAAATTCTCCGTGTTGAAATGAGGGGATGATCTGCCATTTGCATCTGTTTATTTTAAACAGCAAGCTATGAAGTCCAGACTTAAGAAATAAAAAGTTAGCGTGAATCTTGGAGAACAGATTGTCAATGCTAGGGCTTTTAATGAAACTGTGTAAATTAAAGTGCTTCTAGTGGCAAGCGAGAATCATGTTTGTAAAGTCTCAGTCTGTTTCTGTTTGGGCTTTGCTTTCATTGAGCAGCTTGCTACAGTGTGAGGGATGACAAGCACTGTTACAGGTAACCTAGGGTTTCTTTTGGTGTTTCTCTCCAGGCAAGATTAAAGTTATTTCCCATTTAGGAAAGTAAACCTTCATTATAGTTAGTTTTTCTGTGAGAGTGATAGCTGTTGCTGTTTGGTTTCTATTAAGATCTTTGCTAAAAATGCCAGCAGCAATAAGGAAGGCAGAGTTAGGAGAAAACATTCAGGAGCACCAAGGTGAAAACAGTATGAACAGGGTGTCTTTATGACTGCAGTGTACATGCAGAAACCTCATTTAAACTGTGGTGGTAGTGTAGTCAAGCCTGCACTTCAGAAATGGTCTTCTGTAGACCTGTGTGAAGGAGCCACTAAACCTGGTGGATGTGCAGTCTTTGCTTAAAGATGTTTGTGTGTGGTTACTTGCCTTTTTATTCTCTTACTATAATGGGTTGTCTGAGTGGAGTTTCATTGTGCAGGGCTAGCAATATCTTTTTGGACCCTCAACAGTTACTGGTACATCACTCAAAAAATGTCACTGATAGCAGCAGAACTGTCCCATGTGCAAGAATAAGATAGGATGTTTTAGTAGAATGGTCTCCAGGCAAAATATTTTTTTGACAGAGTAGCCTGTATGGGAACTGCAACAAGTACTGTTGAAACTAGAGTTGCTTGAGGAGGAAGTGGATCTCCTGGAGTTGCAAATACTTTCAGACAGCACATGTTAAACATTTAAATTCATATAAAGGCAGTAATTTTCTTTATGTGGTTGGCTACTAAATTCCCTTTTATTTAGCTTTTGTCTCTGTTGCAATTGAGACAACTATACTTTTTGGGAAACAGTTCCAGTACACAGTTACTGTAAAAACCTGACTGTGTGCCTACTATTCTGAATGTGGTTAATACATGAAGTTAAAGATCCCAGAATCCTGAAGCATTCTCTTCAGGTACCAGATAATCCAGGTATAGGCCACAGTTTTCCATGTATAATAAAAAATATTGTTCAGGTTCTGTTTCAGCTTTGACAGTGTGAGCAATCTGAGCACACTTCGTGAATGGCAGAAGTCCATGAGTTAAGTGTCTAACGTCATGTACTAAGGATGATTGAAATTTTCTTGACCTGAGTTGATACCATTGGCCCAAAACTCTGTTACATACTTAAAAGCTGATTTTGGATTTTCAGTTAGGCTTTTCATTACTAGATGCTGGTTGGAGATGTGTTTGAATGCTTCTGCAAAAATGTTAAGTGGAATTCGCAATTCCAACAGCCTTTGTGCAGGCAGAAGAAGTTAGGTTTGTACACCAGTCTTGAGATGGAGAATACTAGAAATTGTTGAAGTCCACTTTGCTTGCTTTCTTTGAGTACCCAGCTGGAAGTTACAGGTTCTTGATTTCTTCAGACTAACTGACCCTCTGGGTAACTCCTGTAAACAACCCTTAACCAAGCTTTTATGCTGAACTTGAGCTTGAAGCTCTTTACCCATATGCATTTCCTGTTACAGAAATTTGTAGGGTGCATGTAATACCTGTGTAGAACCAAAGATTGATGTCACTTAACTTCTTGTGATGCTACATTAATTAAAGAGCTCTTCTGCGTTCATTATAGTTTCTTTCATCTTTATTGCTAGATGTAGGCACTGCTCTAGTTCTTGGAAAAGAAAACCTCAGAAGATGCTCAAAGGCACACTTCCATAAGTGATTAAAGATCTTGATTGTGAAGTGGAATGGCTGGACTAAGGTGACCCAGGAACTTACCCTCTTGGATCACACTTTGAGATAAAAACAGTACGTAATGTGTTCTTACAAGAATGATTATGTGCTTTCTTGGGAGGTCTCTTACACGCTGTAAAACCCATCATGAACTGTGCTTCTGCTGGGACTTGTAGACAAGTTAACGTGGTAGTATTTGGTGAATTACTTGCCAGGCACATCTTTTTTTTCCAAGTAATGTAGTATCATACCGCACCCTGCATGATCATTCATGTTTGTGTAAGTGCAGCTTCTACATGCTTTTAAAGTCATTTGTGGCTTGATGTTACAAGACAGTTCTAACAGTGGCAGACGGTAGGTATCGATTCCACTATTGCATTGCTACAGCTACCCTTGTGTAGTAGTGTAAGCACAATGTTGTCTTACCTTTAACTATTTATAACAACCTTCTCTAGAAGTATTTTGAAATTGATAGTGTCTATAACACCTGATCTATGAAAATATATTTCAAAGATGTAATCTGTTTCTCTACTTAAGGTTATTTAGTATAGTGAAAGTGTTAGATACAGTAAGTGTAGCTGCTCTTTAGTGTCACTTCAGGCAGAGTATGATAATGAAGGTTTAAAGGCTTTTGAAGCATGCCAGTCATTAAGAGGAAGAAAGACTGAAAGTGAAATCTACTTCTTAGGAAACAAACGCATCTTTTTTAATGACAGTAGGATCAGAAGAGCTAGCAAAATTTCACAAATGAAATTGCCTGTTCAGTTATTTTTGCTTTAGTACATGCTCTAATCACCTATTAGGAAATAGTAACTGACTTGAATGAGATACAGCTTGATTATCTGGTACTTGCATGATTACTTTTGTTCCTGGTTTGCATGTTTAAAATTGTGAATGACAAGTGTCCTTAAATGCTTAGTAAATGATTAAGTAAACATGTAATGTTCCTTTCTTTTCTTGTAATACACTTCTAGGCAAACATATTCTCAGGGAAATCTTTGTAGCATCTTTATGCAGCTCCAACGATTTCAATTGTCAGTGATGCAGTAATGCTGGGTATAGGTATATTTGTAGATATACACATTAGTTCTTATAAGTCAAATAGCATGTGAACTTGATTTTACTTCCTGAGTTTTTGTGTTTCTCTACTTTGTTTCCAGAAGCAGGCAGTGTTGCAGAGTCATTGACTTGTTTTAAATTTATATGTTTGCTAATGTTCTGGGAATATACTTTTTGCTCATACTATAAACAGGCGCTCTTTCCCTATCACATTGCCAAACACTATATCCTGCCTCATTTGAAGTGTGCTTATAGTAATCTTATCTCTGTTACTGTGTTTTCAGACTTAAGCATGACATCACTAGTCATAGAATAGTCTATAGTCATAAAATAGTCCTGCAAAGAATACTGATAATAAAAACAAAACAAAAACCCCCACAACCATTTGGGCAGAGAACAGAATGTTAATTCATAATAAATTAATATGGTAAAGTAGACAACTTTGCAGTCACCGGTTTATGCTGCTGACTATTCGTTCATGTTCATCAAAGCTGACTTCTTTAACTCCTATGCAGGAATAGGTAGTCTGAGCATGGTGGTGGGTGTGTGTGTCATTAGAGTAGGCTTCTTCTTACTCAAGGCCTAGCCTAGGTATTTCTTGCGTTCTGAACATGTTAAATATAACTGTTCCTGGACAGATTACTCTTAAGTCCTTTTTTTTCTCTTTTTTCTTTTTCTTTTTTTCCTCTTTCTCATGCTTATAGGGAGGATTCAGTTGCGGATCGAAGATGTGACATATTCTGCAGTCATAACTGATGAATAGATTGCAAAGACTAGGCACAGGACATTTAGTTGAGTGTTAACACTGGTTACCTAGTTATGGTAGATCATTCAGGCTGTTCAGATGTAGATTTTTGCTGAATTGGCTTTAAACTTTAAAATGCAGTACCTCAAAATATTTTCCTGTCAGCCTGCAGATGGCATGTCCTGAGAGGGAGGGAATAATGACAATACTTCTTTGCTCTCACCTGTGTGTTACCTACATACCTTCAGTCGACCAGGAGCAAGGTTATCCTTTTCTCTGCACTGCATTAGCTTTCAGAAGATTTCTTCATACCATAGGATTCTAGCAATTGCATGCTAGAACCTTTGCCACAGCTTGTCCAGTCCAATTGGAACAGAAAAATGGAGCGGAAGTTATGTTGTCTCCAATAACATCCAATTTATTCATTATTTCAGAAGTGATCTGTTTAGCAGATGTACTGCTGAATTTTTTTTAAACATTTTGCAACAAAAAAATCACTTGGTGGGGGGTTGAATCTTCAAAGTGGTCCTGGAGTGCTCAGAAGCACTCCCCTCCACAAATCTATTATTGCAAGGTGATCATTTGTCTTGGTTTTGGGTTTATTCATACTTTGAATCTAAGAATAGCTGCTTTTAAACTTCTTCAATAATCTTAACAGTGAAAATACATACTTCTTGTGGTGTGACAGGCCCCCAAATCTGGATTGTCATAGCAAGAACACTTCTGTCCCCTTCGTTAAAGAGTTGTCAAAAGTGTAGGAACGTACAACATGGTGGGATGGGAAGGGTTGCCTAAATGCTTAAGTAGCTTGCTACTCAATATGAAACCCTAGCCTATCTCCAGGCATATGAGGCAGTGTTGGCAGTCACCTGTAGAAGAACAGTTACTGGACATTTCCAGTTTAAGACTTACGTTCATTTAATAGTTGCAACATCAACACCTTCAGTACAGTTTCATTTGCTGTGTGTTGAACTGGTTTGAAAACAGTCAGCTGAACAAGGGTTGTTCCCATAGGTGTTGACCAGACAGCTGGGTCAGCTTCAATTACATTGAAACAAACTATGAGTACTCCTGTTTACACATCCCATCTGTGTGTACAGTAGTTATCAGCTGTAAGAAGAGCAATTTTTTTTACACAGATCTTAAATTCATGGAAGAACAACTGATTCATTTCTTGAGTGTCAGCTTAGGTCCATAACTGTCCTCTGTCCTTTAGAGTTGTTTTGAAAAAGCAGAGGGGATGAAGGAGGAAATGTGCATTCCACTTTTGTCTATCCTGAGATCATTTGAATGTTACAGCAAACTGTATTAGTGAGAAGCTGGAGAATTCCTTCCCACTTCTATTTATTTATTTATTTATTTATTTTGTTCCTTCCTGCTCCTTACTTTCTCCTGTTTATTGATACTGCCCATAAGCTCATGAAAACAGATCTGTTTGAAAAGATTCCTGGAACAGCAATGTTGAAAATAGCACCCGTTCTGAAAAAAGGTCAGGTAATTTTTTGTTGGAAGAGTAGTTTGGAAACAGGTGGGAGGTTTTTTTTACAGTCATGCATGTTTTTCTCCCACTGCAATGTGAAGTAAAATGTAACTAATCAAATTCTAGTTTCGGTGTCCCAAAGCAATGTATTATACTTGTAAGTAAATTAAATCTTTGTTTCAGAGGTGCTGTAGGTCATTAAGAGCATTTAACTGAGCAGAGCAGCAGTGGTCACTATGCTGTTTTTCTTCTCTGCTAGTGCACAACTTGGTGTTTTTTGGTATGAGTTTTTTAGCTTAATTGTAGGTAGGTGAGATCATCAGGTAAAATCAAGATAATAACAGGGATCTTAAAGCTGTGCAGAATAGGGCCTAAAATAATATTTAGTAAGTGTGTGCTACATATGATTTAAAAGTCTACTTCTATTTATATTCTGGTGTTCTGCAGGATCTGATTCCATATGGAGTATAATGGGGCCTCATGTACGAAGTTATTTGAGGGAGTGCTACACGGTGTGTGTTGCTTCAGTTTTATAATAGCTTTTAAAGTGACCAGTTAGAAGACTTGCTTTTAGTGAAAAATCTTGTTTTGATCTTGGGGTGGGGGCTGAGGAACAGGGAACCTGGATAAATCCGGAATCCTCTCAATTTTCATAAACTTGAAGGCCCAGTATGTTTGTTTGGTGTTGCTTCCCTCTAAGTGTAGTTGCTTTTGCATGACACTTTCAGATCTTACAGTTCTGAAAAGTAAATTGACTTGTATGTGTATGAGGTTTTTTTATATCTACATATGGTTTATTTAGGAAATTGTTTGCAAAGTATTAGGGAAGTATCAGGTACCGCCTTGCTTTCTGAAAAAGACTGAGAGCGAATTGTAAAATTATGTAGCTGAAATGTACATAACACAAGATTGCTGATTTAAAAATTCTTACATGTATTTATAGTTATTGCGTACCTCATGTAAGTGGCAACGTAGATCCTGCCTGTTTTTTGATTAGAAAATCACTGCCTTATCTTGGATGTTGATGCATAATTAAAAGTTCCAAAGTCTGTAAAGATGTCCATTTCTAATTTCAAGCCTTTGGGTGATTTTCATTGGATGAAACCATGGCTGCATGTAACTTGATGAGAGTTTGTTTTTGCATATACTGAAGACATAGGTTTTTATTTACCTGAAATAGATAAGCTTGCCTCTTCTGGTCTGTACAATTATTGCCCATGAAAGGAAGATTTGGAAACTACTTCTGTACCTCAAGGAGGAATTTTACAAGTATACCTTTCTTTTGACAGCTAGAAGATGGACACACTTTATTTGACTACAATGTTGGACTAAATGACATAGTTCAGCTTTTGATACGTTCTGAATCTGAAGCTCCTACCACTGCTTCTGTGACAGATCAGGATGGAGAAGTCAATCCCTGTGCTGTTTCCAACTGCAAGAACAAAGTAAAAAAACCAAATAGTGGATCACCCAGTCAACCATCTACATCATCTCGCTCATTTCTCATTGATCCTGGCATTGGATTGTACAAGGTATGTACAAACTTTAGAAGCTCGAAGCTTGCCTCACACTTGTGGGTTTTAATTTTATTGTTAAAAATTTTTATTGTTTTATTTTATAAAAATGTGTATCCTCATTGCTTGCTTTCATGATTTGACATGATTCCCCAGTTTGACATAAGTCAAATAGGCTTCAGGGTCATGAAAGCATCTCTGTACCAGCTCACTGGTGTTGCAGGTTTCAGGAGAGTTCGTCAACTCTGACACACTGTGTTCTCCAAAACATGTTCTCCAAAAAGTTTAGAGTACCTGTGAAACAGGAATACTTTCTGTGAACAGAAGAGGCTAATAAAAAAATTTGTGGAAAAGTGTAGCTTTTCCCCTACTCGTTTTTTTTTTAAGCTTGCCAAATACTTGTTTTAATACTAATGTTTCAGTGCTACATTAGAACTAGATAAGCTATGGAAATACACAGTTTCTTTAAATTGTATGTGATGTAATGATTGCTGTTTTATTATAGGTTTTCTAGGAATCACATATATCATATGCATTGATAGTTTTGTACCTTGTAGAATTTTTCGATACTGTCGTGGGATTACATCAAAGTACATCAAAGTACCAGAAGTTTAATTTAAACAGAAAATGGGCAGTTTCCAGATTGCTAGCTCATTGGATATTTAGGAGGATGTGTGTATATATAGGGAACGGTAGCATTTACCTCCTGTTTGGGTGTTTCTCTTTGATAAAAAATATCTATAACAGTAATTCTTTCGCTGGAAAATGTCCAAAATTACAGAGAGGGAAAAGGAGACTGAGGCTGCCGTATGTATACAACTTAATTTCAGCTAGAGGGACGCTGTTATTTAGACCTGTCATTCTGATGGGAAGTTGTCTTAGTTTCATGTAGACTGTTACTTGGTGTTTCACGTATTAAGGACAATTGATAAGTTACTCTACGTTTCTGTAGCATTCTGTGCAGTGAGTTTTATTCATGCCCTGAGGAATCAGGGAGTCAAAAAGCCCAATAGCTTGAGTATGGAGAGACAAGCTTGTGTGCTTCCTTTTTTTTTTTTTCTTTTATCTTCATTTATTACAGTGGGGGAAAAACACAGTTCTTCAGTTCTGATGTTTTACAATTAATCAATGACTGTAAAATGTAATACGAGAAAGGATGGGGAGAATACTGGGAAGATGGGAGGCCACAGAAGATCAGCTCATCAAAGGAAAGGAGTATTAAAATGTATATTCTCAAGAATACGAACAATTATATCGGGTAGTCTTATAGCTGTTTCCTTCAGGATTAAAACAAGATAGAACAGGGAATGGTGATATTGACAAACATCCATCAAGAAACCTATTCTGTGAAGTCAGCTGGAATTTCTGCAATCTCTAATACTAGGGACCTAACACTTTCTGCTTCGCTACCTGTGAATTGATTACTTTTTTCAGCCAACCATATGTTTTTAATATATATAGAGAAAAATAAGGGTACAGTCATAGCATTCTTTGCTATTTGTAGGTGACAGTAGGAATGTGTAGAGTATTTCTACTTACAGAATCAGGAAACTCAGTATATTTTTAGCCAATAATGTAATTCAAAGGTAGTAAACTTGTTAATAAAGTCAATAAAAAAGGCCATACACCAGGCTATGTTAGATGGCTAAGTAGATGGACGTATTTAACTATTTTGCATTTTGTTTGTTCGTGAAACAATAAAGAATTGTCTAGTTACAGGAAGGAGTAGTTTGTTACAATTTTTTCTGTCTGATAAAAGTTCTATGCCTCACTGGATCTGCATCCAGAGCTAGACTCAGAAAGGTGCCTGTTACTTACTCCATGCTATAAATAGTCTCAGCATCTGTGCCCTCCTTTCTCTCTGATTTCAACTACTGAAATGAAAGGTAGCCAGTATGGAACCTGTAATTTAAAAAAAAAAAAAAAAAAAAAAAAAAAAAGGTACATTGGATACTGGAAATAATAGTTAATGACCATCTAAAAATAATTTAATTATTAAAATAGTGATTTAAACACAGTTCCTCTGTGTGGTCATTGTATATTATGTAAATCAGAATGCTTTAGCTTTTTAAAACACGTATCTCAGTTGTACCTGACATATGATACTTTCTTGAGCTCTGAAGGACTAGTAGTGGGTGGATTATTTTCAGCTCCTGTTCCTCACTACTAAGACTGAGAATTGTTAGTGGTGTCTGGTTTAAGAACTGGGGGTCCATCCCAAGTTGGACTCAGCATGTGTGAAAGACATCACCTTGGCTAAGCAGGGTACCCGTGGCTGATCTCCAATGCCAAAGGGAGAAATACAAGACAGGTTACAAGAGAGGAGTTACAGTAACACTGGTTGGGCATACAGGAATGATGTTAGAAAAACTAAAGCTCATTCAAAAGCATGTGCATGTTTACCCCTCTGATTCTCACACAGTCTTCATAACTTTTCATCCAAAAATGTCTGGCTGTGGTAAAAACATTTTAGCAGAGAACTCTAACTAGCTTGGAATGAAAACCACACAAACTGAATCTGTAATTAAAATCAGTATTTGTTAATACTGTTCACAAAGAGCAGCTAATAACCCAGTTCTTATACCAGACACCGCTAACATAAAATAGTTGTCTGGTGTTCCTCAGTGGTCTGTGGTAATAATTATTTGCTCTTATTCTTTGCAAAGATGGGAAGTCTGCTGTGTAAGTATGCCCATCAAATTATGGAAGCATGCATTAGAGAGGAATGATTAAGGGAGTTTGCACTGATTTTTTTTTTTGTGTGTTTGGTTTTTTTTTTTTCCCTCTGGATCTGATGATGATTTTTAATTTGGCTAATACGAATAACTGGAGTAACTGGTCGCAAGAAGTAGCAGCAGATGGGGGAATCATTAGTAGTGTGTGTCTCGCTCAACTGTGTTTTTGAGGAGCAAGTAAAGACGCACTTTGAGCTACAGCTAAGTCAAACACATAAGGTAGTGTAGGGATGCCTTTGTGAGGGTTCCTTCTAGAAGTGCCAGAATCCACTGTTGATATTTGAAATAGATTGATAGACTTAGAATGAGGCTGTCCTTCTCTGATTGTTTATTATGTGGCTGAAATTTTCATGCTAGTAAAAAGCTGTACATTGACTACTGTAGGTTGTAAGAATAAAAGTAAAAGAAATACATGTTGGTATTTTACATGGGATGAAAAATAAAAGGTAGAGTTTTGGAGGTCATTTTAAGAAGGTGAATGAAAAGAGTAAAATACAAAGTATTGCTTTCTTGGGATAAACTTGTTAGCTCAAACTGCTGTCAATTGAACTTTCAGATACCTAAGAACTGCTTCACTCTAAATACTAAAGGTTATTGAATGTGTTTTTTTGCTTGCTCATGTGAAAATTGTAAGATTGTTCAGTTTATAGAAACTAGCCTTTGGGGTTAGTAAGAGAAGTATCTGTCTGCCGCTATGTTGGTACTTGACAAAGGCTATAGCTTAAACCATATATATACACATACATATATATGTATCTCATTGTTTATTATAGTTGTTTTCTATGGTATGGCTATGCAGTAGTTCTGTTGTAATAAGTTTTTTATACTTGGTTACTGTTGATAAAGTGAATCTTTTTTCAGTGTTCTCAGTATTATTAAAGGAACGTCTGCTTAATCAGCTGAAGACTTGAGAAAATGAAATATGATTTAGAATAATAAAGTGGTTTGGTTGCTTAATACCAGTATTGTGAGTGCAGAAGGGAGAAGTTCTAGGAGATAGTTCCATTTCTTACAGTCTGAAGGTTTTGCCTGACTGTGGTGCAACCTTGTTAGAGTTGTTTCCTCCCTCTCTCTCCTAGAGTCTCAAAGGGTTAAAAAAAATCTTGCAGGCCAGAAGGATAGAAGGTTAAATAATAATTCCAAGTTGGAGGCTCAGGAAAGTTGCTAAACCCCTTGGTTGTGAGCTAGTATTTTAATGCTGTGTATGCTTATTTTAGCCATAAAGAACAATTGGTGAAGCAAGAGGAAAGGATAATGAAAAAGACTAAACTAACTTTCAGGTTTGGAGGAAAAGGGAAAAAAAAGAAGTCTAGCCTTGGTTTTTAAAATTACATACAGATTATATTTATACTAGATCTTAATGAGGAAAGAGTAATAAAATACTGAAAGTGCAACATGTTCATGACTGCATGTTACTTGAACTTGCTCAAGCTTAACTTGTTACTAGAGTTTATTGTTTTACTGGTAACAAAGTTAAGCAGTAGCATAGTAAGTTGTCATATTTTTTTCCTAATTTGGATTATATAAAATAAGCATAAATTCATCACTGAATTTTCCTTTTAGATAAATGAACTGGTGGATGCCCGTGATGTCAGCATTGGAGCCTGGTTTGAAGCTCATATAGAAAATGTTACCCGAGCAACAAAGGGACATAAAAATGGTAAAGCTCAAGGAAAGAGTGGTAACACTTACAAAAGGACTAATGGAAGCATAAGTCAAGATCATTCCAGAGAAAGTGCAAATAATTTGGACAGTACACCATCTACATCTTATTCAGACTGTATGGACACTGATGAAGAAGCTATTTATCATATCAAGTATGATGAGTAAGTGCTCCTGATACTATTTTGAAGACATCACATATTGTTATTTGGCTTGTATAAACCAAGAATTTCTTGAAGAAGCTCGGAATCAAAGAAAGCAAGTTCAATATTACAAGCAAGAAAAAAGTTATTAAAAAATTTATAACACTTTTCAGTTGGATATAGTGAATCCATTGGGAGTAATGATATTTTTCATGCCTAAACACTTGTCAAGTATTAATTTCTTTGTCTTTATGAGACTTAAAATCCATCCTTCTTATATAAGAATAAGAAACTATATAAGTGATTTTTTTTTTTTTTACTATGGGATTTTCCAAGTAAAATATTGTTTTAATTTTTTTTTAACTATTCCCTGTGTATATTCAATT
This sequence comes from Pelecanus crispus, assembly GCF_030463565.1. NCBI lineage: Eukaryota > Metazoa > Chordata > Aves > Pelecaniformes > Pelecanidae > Pelecanus > Pelecanus crispus. The sequence goes on from NC_134676.1 coordinate 32,668,128, forward strand.
CCTCTCATTGGAGCAAAAGGAGAACTCTCATGAGAGCAGATTTTCGTACTTGATTTGGATGAATTTTATTCCAAACAGAATAATTGTGCACAAAATTGCAGGTCCACACTTACAGTAAAGGTTTGTTATGGAGAACTCTGTGACTGTGGGCATGAAATGGATTCTGAACTGGAGGGAGGGCATTAAGGGTGGGTTGTGGGGTTTTTTTCTGTTCGTTTGTTTCTGTAGAAAAAAGAAATTCCAGAGCCTGCAATGTGTGGGTGGGAGACCCTGAGTTTGGAGGGATTTCTTGTTTATGAACAGGTTTTGCACTGCTTCATTTGCTTGAAAAATTGGTTTGGATTTTTTTTTTTTTTTAAATAACATCTGTTAAAACATTAAGTTAAGCTTCTAAATGAATAAAACTTTAAATGAGGTGAGGATTTTTAATTTTTGGTACTGAGATTATTAAAAATCCTGTAGTTTGTGCAATGTAAGATTAGGGTAGAAGGATGCAAAGTATATTCAGTATTAACTAAATGTAGATTTCTAAAATACATTTTTAGAGCAGCTACTTCAACTTTAGTTATTTTAATACCTGACTGCAAATCTGACTTACATAGAGCACTTTTTTGTTGCTCTTACTAGAGGAGATACAACTTAATACACTTTTAAAACTGTGTTGAGTTCAGATTCTGTATCAGCAACTAGATTCTGTATCTGGAACTGTGTAGGTTTTCTGCTTAAAATGTTACAGAATTACAAAGGTGGCAGTAGAAATGTAAATATTTCATTGAACATTGCAAGAAACACATGAAAATAACTTAGTCAAGCAGTATGATCAAAATGAAAATATTTTCTCTTGAAATGACATGCCTGTTGTGGTGTAATTTCAAAGACCTGGCTTTAAGATTACCTAATTTTACAATACTGTGGATAGATGTAAGTTAGCCATGCAAAACATTTTTGAGGAAACAGTGTTTGTAACTGTTGCAGTGAAATTATGTTCCTTTTTTGTAGGTATTGTTGCTTTTCATGAGTTAAAAGCACAGAAGTAGAAAATGTTTCACAACAGGTCAGATACTCATTTTGTGTATTTGAACTAAACAAAAAAGAAGGTTGACCTCTGTTTAGGTGTACTTCAGGATCTAGCAGTTCCCTTTCAGCAGGTGGAGACAGTCTTTTTACTCTTACTGTAAGATATAGCAGTTGCATATTCTTAGCTGACAAAATTAGGTAAGGCACAGAAACACAGGGTTGCAAGGTAGCCATTGAAGTCAGTTATTCAACTGACCAGTCTACGATATTGGAAGTTTGAGCTTTTGGAAAGAGAAACTATTGGAAGCCTTTCTGGAAAGTGAGACTTGTACATTTATCAGTCATTGGGTTATTGAGGAATGTTACTGACCTTTGGTGCAAATCTTTCAATGTCTCACTTTTTTCTTTTAGTGTTACCTGGTGTGCATGTTCCTACAGTAGCTATGCGTGCACTCGTACTACTTTGTTTTCATATGTCAGTGTTTACCTCTTTGGTGTCTGTAGACCACACATGTATCCTGCCACCTATATGCTTGGTGTGGATAAATAGGGAGGTCATGGTGTGCTTTGCCACGCCATTGTTCTCTGCTCCAGAAATTGTTTCATTTAATTTATCTCTTCACTTCTGTTCTTCAAGGTTCATATTTTACTGCTAGTACTACCTTATTCTGCACAGTTACTTATTCCTGGGTGCTTTGCTCTTTAGCTTTGGACTGTGCACTTTGCTGCCAGGTGTACTTGGCATCCTCTAGTCTGTCCTTGCTGTATTGTTTTGGAGAAGCTGTTTTCGCTTTTATCTCCTAAAGAAGATGATTCTCGAGTGGCATAATTTCAGCTCCGCCTTGCCTACAACAGGTATATTCTTACAAGACATGAAAACACTTGCTGTTATCGGAACCAGAATAAAAATGGCTTACAAATGGATGACATAAGCCTGGTGCCTGTAAAGCCATCTAAATTACTTGGATACATTGGAAGGACTGTGTATCAGAGGTGGACATAGGTCCACAACTTCTCAAATAATCACTGATGCTCAGTTTCTAGACTGGTTCTTCCTCTCTGCCTGTTCCATCCTTCCGGTTTGGAAAAAAAGTCACCAAAAAGAAGGTGAAGGGTAGGTCACCTGTAGTGCATTGAATTGGTCTACTCCAGCCCCTTGACTCTGATCCGAGGCTTCATTGTGATGAATAGTAAATATATTTTACTGTACCACATGTTGTGGCAGACTTAGTCTGATCACCCACAAAAAAAAAGTTCAAGCAAGGCCCTTCCCTCCTGCCCCTGATGGCTAGAACTAGTAAAGCCAATAGTGATATTACACAGGAGACACTGGAAGTCTGTGCAACCCTATCTCAGGACCACGTTTTACAACAAAGTCCTTTAGGGCAGGTGTGTCTCACCTTACTGTCTCCAAAACACACAGATCCATGTCTTGACTCAGATGAAGGCCTGAAACTGTTCTTTCCTCTTTTCTTAGCTGTCCCATGGGTATTCACGCTGTATTCATAGATTCAGGACTGAGTTATGTGTTGTTTGACACCGTCTAAGAGCTGTGTAGCTGGGAATTTTATCCAAAGTGAAGCTTCACCTCAGTATTTTTTTTCTTAGACTGTGCTTGTCAGGGAAGTTCAGCTTTAGCCTTAATTGCCATACTAAGTTATACTGGAGCACACTTTTCTCTAGTTTGTGGGAGTGGTAAGAAAATGTGTCAAAGAGCATGAAGAACTAATTCAGAATTTTAATCCAAAATGTGTCCAGAAATTGTGGTGTGTTTACCCTCCCTCCACCAGTTTCAGTGAGGGATAATGCAGCCCTAGCCGGTGGTTCTGCGTAGTCCTGTGGCTGTGCCTCAAGGAGGCTGAGTCTGTACTGGCTTGCTTGTATGTTCCACACCTGATTCTCTGAAAGTAGTTAAAGAGCATCAACAGATCTGATGTTCATCTGGCTTTGATTTTCTGGCTGTAAACATTTGATAGTCCCATCAAGTGAAGAATCCAATCAATCATTCATTCTTTCTCAACAAGGAAACTTTTAGGTCACGGTGTTCTCCTAAGAACAGCTGTTCTTAAAGGATGAAACAGGCCTTGTTGTTCCCTTAAGTGAGAAGCTGTTTTTAGCAGTGGTGTTGCTGGATTTACGTATTGCAAGTCCTATGCAAAACTTAAAGAATTGCTTTGCAGTTTTAGGTTTGGTAAAACACACTTTCTTCTAATCCTTCGTTTCATAAGAGTGTACCTCCTGTGAGGGGTGAGTTTTCATTTGTTCCTCTCTTCTTTCCACTTCTTATTTAAATAGTGCAGTTACAGTGAATGTGAAGGGGAAAAATAGGGCAGAGCTCTTCTAGAAAAGAGTATGATTAAGAGAAATTAACCTTTCTAGGCAAGAGCTTAGTAATAGTAATTTCAAAGGGGTAGCTACCTTAGGGCTAAACAGCCTTCCTACCAGCTGTGACTGCTACAGGTAGGAGGTACTACATGACCCTCCTTGATTTTGTAGGCAACAGGATAGCTGAGTTATTTCTGTTGTGGTTTCTGTCTCACCCCCCGAGGCTGTATGCCTAGCATTTAACTAAATTGCTGCAATAGTTGTAAAGCCCGCATGTTTCTGCAGAGCAATGGTTCTGCTTATAGAAAACCTAGTGCCATTTGGAGGAACAGCACTTCTCAGTTCCAGATTAAACTGGAGTCACAGTTCTTGATAAGCTCAAAGATTTAAAAGGCTTGTGGTGCTTGTTTAAGAGCCCTATCTTCATCAGTGAGGAAGAGACCAAAGTATCAGTTTATCAATGCTGACCTTCAGTCAGTACCAACTTTCTTGGCATCCAGTTGTGGCTATATAGCTTTTGCCTGATAGTTCATCTTCTGCGTTCAGTTTCTGAATGCAGCCTTTTCGCTAGAGGCAGCATCGTTTACAGGTGTGTTACTGTTTCTACCAGTGTCATCTTCCTCCCCTTCTGCCACTTCATTCACTGTATTTCCATTTCACCTTTGCATTTGTGGTATCACAAAGAACCATTAAAAACTTTGAAATCAAGGGTGTGCTGTCAAGTTTCATACATGCTATCGTACATTTCTTTCTGCTCTGAGCAACTGTCTTTCAATACAGAGGAAGATGATGTGAACATGTCTTGAACAGAAGAAAGCTGAATCCTTATTTGAAAGGACTCATGAGGAATCCAACATATGCTTAGATCCTAAAGTTAACTGAGATAACTGTAGGTAGAGACTCCACCGCAGCTTGCTTAAGAATTGCTTCTAAATCAGGAGCAGGACACTTCAGTAGCTTAATGTGGCACCACAAGGACATGTCTTACAGTTCTGTGTCATACAAAAGTTTGCCCTTTCTTTTTAATGTATTCTATTTCATATTTGTTGCTTGTGCAGCACTGGATATAGTCTACTTAGTTTCAGGGAGGTAGTTCTCACTCTGTGAGTGTTAGCTTCTTGATGGTTAGCTCTTCCCTGAAGTAGTGGAAAGACTTACTGATTTACAAACAAATGCTGTCTTTTCCTTCCTTTTCCTGTTTAAAGTAATTTGTAATGAAGGCCTTCTGTTTAAGAAGGCTCTCAACAGTAGTCATGGGAAGGCTGGACGTTTCTCCCTGAGAAATGTACGCCTACCTATACGCAAGTATAGATTTAGTATGGCTCAAGTGTATGTAACTTTTTTCAGGACCATCGTGTTTGGCTGATGTTACCCTTCTCGGGTTTTATAACAATCAACAGAGAAGTTTAAATTAAACTTTGCGGTACTATCTGCATGATGTGTCATTAAGTACACTGTGTTTGTTTATTGCAGGGAACCAGATACTTTGGCAAGAGCGATCATCTATTTACTTCATGCTTATTACAAGCTGTGGAGTGATGCCTTCTGAACTCTTTCAGATCTGGAAGTAGTCTGAGGTCTCTTTGTTTCTCAGCCCAAGTAATTATAGTCAAGGCTGTGTCTGTTCTGTGTAGGACATGTGTTGGATGTTTTTATAATCCATAAGAATTTACATGGATGTCTTGTCTTTGATGCTGTAAAGAGCCTGCTGAAAAGCAGTGTGAGGTAGGATGCAATACAACTGAGTTACATACCCAGCCTGATTCCCGCAATTTAGGTTGCCAGATGGCCATTACTATTAGTGAGGTTTCCTAAAAGCTGTACCAAGTTCCTGGATTTGTGCAGGCGGGAGTTAGATTATTTCTAATAGTAGATTTGTTAAGAGTAGATTCCCCCCCCCCCCCCCCCCCCCCCCCCCCCCCAGTTATTAATGTTTCACTTTACTAAAATAGACTTTGTCATTGATAAACAGGAAGGCTTTAACCTGATGGACTTAAGGTTCCAAGTACACAAGGGTTCTTGTCCATTAGTGTCCCTCTTCAAAGAGAAGCTCTTTGGTTGATACTTTTGTTTGTCTGATGGTTCTTGAGGATTATTATGTTAGTCCTTGCTTATGTATCAGTAGACCATCCGTCAGTGGGTTTCCCAGGCTTCTCTCCTTGCACTTCACTGAAGTGAATGTTTCTTCTGGGTTTGGTGAGACTGCTGCAGTCTGAGAGATCCCCATCATTAATGGAGTAAACTGATAGTTGATGTTAACCTTCAGAGCGTGTGGCAACCAGCTGACTACTTCTGTTCCTCAGCAAGATGACTTTCATGATTTCTCTCACTTCTATGGGGAGAATGACAGCCTGCATGTGGGTTTCAGTTTTTTGTTTTTTTTTGTATTACAGGATTTCTTTTGGGACCTAGTCTAGGCTTTGACTTAAACTAAGATTCAACCTACCTGTGATTTTGGTTAGAAAACTAGTTTTCCTGTATTATTCTTAAATTGCGTAGCTTTTCAGAAGTTGGATAGGATAGGCATCATCCAACTTGCTTGGGACCAGTTACTTCAGACGGTCCTTAGGTCTCTTTGTTCTGTTAGCTGGAAGATCAAAGGATACAGTGATCTTAGAGATGGTCTCAGTGGATGCTGGTAATTTGAAAATCTTGCAAGACTACTAAGGCAGATCTTAAGTTGCAATATGCTTTTAACTCTGACTTTAAAGAATGCCACCATTCTGGGTATCTGTAGAATATTAGTACTGGCTATTACGTCTGTTTAGAAACTGTGCTGTCCTTAGATGTGATCCTACAATAATTACTGTGTAATGAAGAAATCGGGAACCCACTCTGTCTAAACTGTGGATGTGGGGAGCTACTGACTCTGTCTGTAGATTGATGTGTAGGTAGTTAGGAGGGGTACTTAAGAGCAATTAGTTTCTCTGAGGTATCATTTCCATGTGCGTGTTCATCACTTATCTGTCCTGGAGCCTGCAGGCTGTTGGGGTTTTGAAGCTGAGTACAACCAACAGCTGTTTTGTGCAGACAAAAGAGTCAGGTTTGAATGGATGTACTTTTTCGCATGTCACCTGGCAAAGCAGGCATGATCATGAATGTGCCTTTCCTAGGGTGACACTGTCATTTGCACTCTGGGTATGCTGACCCTTGTTTCTTGTAGAGAACTTGGTTACATAGTTGCTGCTAGTGATACATTCACATGGACTTCCCTGTACCAGAAATACAGGGCGGGAGGAATGGTAAGAGGAGGATATGTGCATATCTATGCCTGTTACAGAGGCAATTTTGTTTACAGAATAAACCTGAGTACTGCATTTCTGAGAATAAAATTACTGATGGGTAGTCCATTTTAGCATGAAGAATTAAGAACAGTGTTAAATTTCCTCAGTATCTAGTAAGATGCCTGTTCTTACTGGTTCTGTCCTTAAAGTTGCTGATGCTGTTGCATGTAAATAAAGAGTTTGTGTTGATGTACTACATATGCTTTTATCAAATATTACTGCTAATTAGGACCTGTATTCTCAAGAATAAATTCACTTACTGTTGTGCTAAACTTCATAGAACCATTTAACAAAAAGACATTCCTTACCCCAAAGAGATTACAGCCTGCTTTGAAAGTAAAGGCACATAAGAATATGCCATTACCATACCTGTAAGCCTCAGTCAGTATGTCTCTCTCATTAGCCAGTTGGTCTTCCATAATCTGTGTAAGGTGCCGTAAATATAAAAACTATTGTGGAAAATAGAGTAATTCTAGACCCTCAGATCATAAATGGAGTGCAGGAAAAGATTAGTGTATGTAGTGCTTGTAATAAAAGGGGGACTGATCTCAGTGATCCAGGACACCTGTTGGACTCCTGTGTTCCTAAGTGTAATTTGAACTAACTCAGTTGTATCAGTCTGTCTGTGGTAGCTTTCATTCTGAGATGGAAGGTTTGCTGTTAAACACTACTAAAATGCATTGACCCATCAACTCAGTACTTCTGTGTTTTCATTTTTGTTTCTGCTTCTGCCTGAGGAGCATTTGTACGATAGGCTGTCTTTTACCATTTTAAGCTTATTTGCTTCTGCTTCTGAAGTGTTTTGAGTCGTGTTAGTGGCATAGGTGCCTCATACTAGCTGAAAAATACAAAAATAGGAACTTGGGCAACAAACTTTATTTGGACAGATGGGGAACAGTGCAAGACAAAAAAACAGTTTAGGAGGAAAAAAGTTGGGAGGGATCCTACTTGAAATACTTTTTTTTTTTAAATGTTTGTTCATATCTGAGATCTCATCCCGCTCAAACAGAAAACATTTATTCCTGTATTATTTCATGTTGTAGCATCTTTGAAAAGTCTTTAAGTGCAGGAGGAGAAGGACTTTAAGTACAAGGAGAGTTCTCATTGTCAAGAAGATTACGTTTTTATTTAAACCTTTTTCTTACACATCTATTTATTCAGGACTAATCAGGGTTGCAGACAGTAAGAGAAGTTCACCCTGAAAGTGGTGTGAGGAGAAACAGTTCCTAATGAAGGCTAAAGGTATTACTGATCATCCTTTTTATAAAGGGAGGAGACAAAATTAAAAAAATCAAACCCTATAAGGCATTTTGTTTGAAAGACTGTGATAACCTAGCGCTCAAAAATGTTCTGTCCTGCTGTAGCCGTTATCCTTACCAAAAGTCTTGCCTGTTTCAGGTGAATTTAATTTGTTGTTAGTCCAGACTGTCACTAACCTTTGAAAAATAATGTATTTATGCACAGTTACCGCGTTTTCTTTAAAAGTGTGTGTGTGTGTGTATACGAACACACATATATATTAAGAAAATTGGGATTTCACTGTGTTGTCATAGAGGTCAAAAATTTTAGTCATCCTGTGTGCTTTGTAAGTAACACGCAAGACACAAAGTTGATAGTTGGAGAGCACAAAAGTATTTTGAGGAAGTGAGAAGAAAAGTTCTAAGTATTACCTGGTCAAGGAAAATAATGAGTGTCTCCTTAGCTGAAGAGATCGTCAAGAGGATAATAGTCTTAAACCTGCTGTTCCTTTCTCAGGGAATGGTTTGAAGATTAAACGTGCTTAACAGGTATGTTTTTCAGAGTATTTTTAAGATGAAATGTTCAAACAAAGGTAGTAGGCTGGGGTTTAATAGAATGTATCTGAATTCACACAGGTGGCACTGAAAAATTGGTTTTGGAGACCAAAAGACATTGTGGGCCGTTGTGAGATGAGGTGGCCACCGCTTCTTCCTCTTACCTTACTTCCCAATATGTGCTTCTGATAGTTAAGTTGCATTGAATTTGGTGATTGTGTAGCTATACAGTGAAGTGTTCTTGCTTCCTAATATGTCTAAAAACCAATGTTTGCTAATAGTGAATATTACTGTTTTTTATGTCACTGATCCAGTCAAATGAATTTGCCCAGTGGCTGTGCAGTGGGGGCAGAACAAGGGAAAGAATCATTGCTTCTTTGAGAGGTAGTTGCTTTGAGTGGCATTAGGGAAAGTGCGTGATGTAAACAGTTCTGTTTTGTCTTCTGTGATGAAATGCCAAAATACATCCCCTTGCACACAGTGTATTTCTCAAATACCCCTTGTAAACATGTTTAACGGAAATATTTGACTTTTTCTTATATACATTAAGCACAGGAAATAGTGCGTATCAGGAAGGTGTATGCTGTCAGATTTCTGGCAGTTTAGTCTCAACTCAACAGTTGAAGTGAGGAGTCTGGGGAGTGATGCCTCTTAAAAGGATAGTAAGTTAATGGCTAGAAATATAAAGAAATGTGAGGAGCTACAGACAATAGCTTCATTATGGCACCCATTATCTTTGGTTCATGTTGGCTGCTTTAGAATTTCAGAAGAGGAAGAGGAAGGAGAGCAGTATTGTCTGCCCAGTAGAATCTTCTCTTAAGACAGTCTTTTCTTAAAGGAAACACATGTTTTCTTTGACCTGCTGTCAGTAACAAACTTTCTTATAATTGGTCTGAATCACTGCTTGGAGCACCTCTCCTAGGTGTGTAATTTTGTTTTCTCATTTCTGATATCAGCGATTAGTTTATTTCCTCATTCAAAACTTTCTCTCATACAGATTATTAGACAATGCTAAAGCAATAGGAGACCTGCTAGGTCACATGTAAGTCTTCATTCTTTACATCCTCATTAGAAAAAGGTGCCACTATAATGTGGCTGTCTAGGCATATTAGTTTAAACTTAAAAGTATTTTAGGGGAGTAGGCTGCACACTACTGCTCTTTAATTTCAAGAAGTCAATTTCTTGTAAGATTCCTTGTCCCCTTAGGAGTGGATTTCCTGCCTGCATAATCTGTTTTATAATCTCAAAGTGTTTGCATGTGTTAGTCTTCAGGGTTTTGACAACTGGCATTAACGGTAAGGCTTTGATTTCCAAGGTTGTAGATGCTTTCCGCAAACTTGAATAGGAAATAGTTTGAGGAGAAAATACAGATGTTTCTTGTGCCTCTGTAGAAAGCCTACGAAATGGAGGGAGGGAAGATTTGTGGTCCTAGTAGTTGTTTGAGAGAACAACTGAAATGTCAACAGTTTTGGGTTGGTTTTTTTTTTTTTTTTCCCCCCTTTGATGCTTGGCTGAAAAAAATGGTGTGGTCAGTGAGAATGTGATTGAACTCTTTTTGCGTCTTATTTATTTGTCTTTAATTAGCTGGAAGTGTTCTCCGTGCACAGTCACAGGATTGAACACCTGAGGAAAGTTTGTTTGTTTGTTTTAAAAAAAAAAGTCTTTCAGTAATTGTGTGACTTGTCATCCTGTGTGCTAGGTAGTGAAGTGAACCTGTTTTTCATTACATTCACAGTACTTAGACTCATTACAAACCAGCTTTTTGTCAAAAATTCAATCTTGTATGTATTTCATACAGCTTCTGAACTTCTGTTTTGATACTCTGTTTCCAGTTTGTCTTCTTTCAGAGCATCCATGTTGTCCACACAATGCAATGGTGTAAGCCTAGAAGTTAATTTCTGTTAATACTGAGAACTAAAATGATTAGGAAAGTAAGATGTTTCTCTTCAGGCTATTGATATCGTTCCTCAGTGTTTAAGCTGCTTAATTCTGTACTTATTAGTTGTTAAGTAAGGTTTTCAAGATCTTATTCATGTTCCATGTGACTGATTTTTATCTTTATTGATATTCATTATTCCTTCCTTTCTGTCAATTGAAATATGTTACTTTTTTCTTGTATAATGAATTATCAGACCTGCTGGTCGTCTTTTGGAAGTGCAAACACATAGCTTTATTATTGCAGTGATTTTTTTTTTTTTTTTTTAATTCATGGTTGTGGCTTAGATGCTCTTCCAGTATAGTGTCATTCACTTTCTCAAAATACTACAGCAAAATTAAGCTTATTACTTCCTCAGGTAGCAAAAATTAAGCTTATTACTTCCTCAGGTAGCAAGCTGACAGGGAGTGGTGGTGGTGTAAATGTAGTTTTTATTCAGGTTTACCTTCTTAATCAGATTTATCTCATCTATGAATTCATTCCTTTTTCTTTCTTCTTTTATTTGTGCTCTTCTATTCATTTCTGAGTGTATATTGAATGACTCTTCTGAGTTTGATTGGGAAAATAAATTACACTTTCATTGTATTTATATTGGAAAATAACAGTTTGAGAAATTGCAGATCTGCACTAACATTCCTTACCATACTAGTATGGAGAGGGGATGGGGAAGTCTTGACTTTTGTTTCAAGAATTTTATCTTTCCAGCTCCAGTTGTTCTGCTAACAGCTGGGAGAAGCGTTACAGGATATGTTGCAAGTTCTCAGTAAATTGAGCAGACTTGTGTATTTTCTGACATAGAGCTAATATGTTTTTTTTGTATTTGAGCATTTTAGGAACAAGCAGATACTGACCATAGCCAAGAAACACTGGAATTTTTACTTCATGGATAATTCTTTACTATGGAAACTGTCTACACAGATAGGAAATCTTAAGAAAACCTTGCTATGCTAGTGGTAGTATTTACAGTTCGAAATATTACAGGGAAAAAATTAAATTACAGGAAAATACAGCTTAATGATGAACATGAGACTTCTTGTGGGCAGTATTCATTAAACTGTTACGATTATGCTTACTGTTATGATGTTTGCTTTTTTCAATATTAGGTGCCAAGTGTCATGAAAAACATGGAAAACCAAGAAAATGTCTACAATTGTTTTAAGTTTAAAGGTTGAATTGTGTCATATAATCTTCATTTCAACTGTACCAAATTTACGCTAATCTAATTAGAACACTGCTGTGAAAATGTTTCTGTTTTCTCTTGAAGATCATCTTAGGATTTTAAAAGTAGCTCAAAAAATCAGAAAACACTTTCAGTAAACATTCATGTCTAACAGTAGTCCTTTATAATAGCTTGCTGGAATGGGTTTTTCACTTCATTCTTGAGGCTTGTTAAAAGATCATATTTGTTCTACGTAAGTCCACATATTCCCATTTTGTGATACTATGTTTAACTATTACTCTTGCATGTTTAATAAGAGACGTTTTAAGTTAATGTGGGGTTTTTACAAATAACATGCTAAACTTTGGGAAAACTAACATGGAGCTAGTAGCATTTTCTAATGTAAGTGTTTTTTCCTTATTTACTCAGGTAAATTTTGGCATTTAGATACATTTGAGGGCACAAGTTTACGGTGAAAGTACTGTTTACTTATTACTTAGTATAATGAGGAATAGTGGTATTGTGCTTAATACATATAGTGTGACTCTGTGTGATTTTGACCCTAACTCAAAAGCTTGCGACAAATGCTATTTCTGCTGTTCTGCCTGGGGTGTCAGTTATGGACAAACAAATGCTCTCCTAGCATTCACTGATGTCTGTAAAAGCATATTTGTATGTGTGAAGGCACAGCAGCAAAACATGCAGTGTCTGGAACCTGATGCAAAAGGCAGGTGAATTCTGACGTGGAAAATCTCACCTGTTTGTAAGCTGTCTTTTTTTCTTCCAAAGTTTCTGAGCTTAAGTTTCTGACCACCCAGTAAGAGGAAAAATTCACTCAGTGAAGAGTCTGCCTTCCTTTTGTTTCTTTGGAAAGCTGTTAGTTTCTTTTTGTCTGTAAAAGAGGACTTTGGGGGTGTCTTTAGATAAGTGATCTTGTTCTAGTCATGCTGATAAGCAATCTTTGTTTGGGTTCTTTCATCAGATAGTTCCAAGAACAGAGGTTGAGTCATTGTTAACAATGACAATCTTTGAAGTTCCTCAGTGGTACAGTAGGAAGATTCTGTTCTGAGTTGTATAGGGGTGGGAAAGATGACACAAATCTGAATTTGGGGAAAAAATATTTCTTAATCATTAGGTTAAAAAGATATTTGCACAAAGGTCTCCCAGGAAAAACAGAACCTGAAGGGATTTTATGTTTAGAAGAAAATAGATTTTTTTTCAGGTCAAAGTTAAGTTTCTATGAATGCAAACTGTGGAGTCACACATTTTGGGTTTTGGGTTTGGTGGTGGTTTTTTTTTGGTTTTTTGTTTTTTTTGGATAGTGACACTGGGACTTTTAAAATGTGTATTGGTTCTTTTTACAATCCCACTGATCTCATATGTACTTCTCACTTGATTATTTCACTGTATACATACATTATGTCTATTTTTTAATCTATCTTCAGTTTCCTGATGTTTAAGCCCTATTTTCATTTTGGAGTTCAAGTAAAATGGGTCTTTATTAACTGTGTGCTACTTGTTGTCTCTTCCAAACTTTAGGAAGGGTTTATTTTAAGATGATTGGAACTGACTAGTAGCTCAAACATGGTTATCTTAAGGTTTCAGTAGCCTGTCAATTATTGTCAATAATGTCATTATTCAGGCACTCAATAAAATAGACATTATCTCTATAGTTGCTTTTTGCTTTGTCTTATTACCTGTAGATGAATCTGCATTATGTTTTTTTGTGGCTATTACAGTTACAATGTTCATAATAATTATGATAGTAGAATTACGTAATAGTTCTTTTAAGGGAAAGCTGCACAACATAAAGGTAAAAACACAGATGTTGGCTTTGCAGTACACACAAATTGGAAACAAAACCAAGTAAAAAAAAATTAGGAAGCCTGGAGGGTTACATCATATGAGACTGTCATTTGGATAATGGCTCGATCCCAAGCACCTGTTTTTGTATGATATAATTCCTGTCATGCAGATTTTTATAATTAGGATCTGAAAATGTTGGGGAAAAACACTCTGGATTTAACTTTCGTAGGTAATTAAGCATATGTTTTTTTACTTGGCCATTAGTTTATCTAAAGGTACAGCTACTTTTAAACTGTTGTCGTTCATGGTTCTTTTAATTAAAAAAAACCAAACCCAAAAAAACCCTCTTCCCACAAATTTAAGGCACATTCTAGATATCTGCATGGTAGAGGAGAAACAAATGCCTGGAGATAGAATGCCAGGTCTAGCCCTGCCCCTGCCTTATCTGTAGTAGCAAACTGGTGTGTTAGATTTAATAGAAGGCATAAAACAAAGCAAAATGAACTTGTTTAAAATGTCTCAAATTACATCAGTGGGTTTTCAGTCATTTAGGAGTAGACATCTTTATTTCAGGCTAGAGTCTATCAGAACCTCATGCTGTTAATGACAGTAGTTTCAGTATTTCTTCATGTAGTAATGTAGTAAGTTACAATGTCCCCAAGGCCTTGAAATGATCTTGTTCGCTACAGCAAGGCACATTTGAAAGTGACAGAGCTGTACTTCTATTACTAAGAGTAGGATTTTGCCATTATGATTTAACTGTGCTGTTTGATAAAGGTATATTAACTATAAAGGATGAGTGCTCTTGCTAAAGTTCCAATAATTGCATAATGAAAATGTAATTTAAGATATATCATCCTCAGCAATGTTTGTTAAGAAGGAAAAATGAATACTTTTAATAGCACTTGTTTGTAGGCAGTAGACTTATTTACTGTGTTAAATTTGTACTGTGACCTCATCTAGTACTAATTAAATGACAGAAGATTCTTTATTTGCTTACACATAGTATCAGAGGGGAACATTACTGTTTTAGTCTAGCATCTTTACTTTTTGTAACAGGCCAGCTTTTTTGTGGAAGCAGTGTTTTCATCATGTCCATATTGTGCTGTTTTTCCAGCACATGTGTAAACTATACAGGCTCTACTGTCATTAAATAATTGCCTTAAATAAAGAGCATTTAAGGAGGCTGTGGTGTTAAATTGAAAAGTTAACATCTCAAATCTTAAAAACCTTCTTTCTTGCAGTGTGGGATTTTAGTTGTAGTGCTGTCAAGTATCACTATCTTAATTCTGCTGAATGAGTTCAAACTTGGAAAGGAATTGGAGCTCTTCAGAAATTTTTCATTACTCTCTTTGACTTTTGTATATGTGCTGTGATGGCATACACCATCACAGGAGGAAGAAAGCAATCTCTTATAAACCCTAGCAATTTGTGGGTAATATTACATAAAATAGTGCATAAAAAGTCACAAAGTTTCAGTGAAAAATAAATCAACCAAAATTTCTTAATTATGATTTAATGAACCATTACTTTCTTTTAATATTGCACTCCTTGCTACATCTTGCCCAGAGAAGTGTGTTGTCAAGAGAAAGAATGATTCCCACATTTATCTTTCTAGACTTTTTTTTTGGTTCATAATTTAAAGGGAGAAACTTTTAAAATTTGTTAGTTCATGTATCTCATTGAGAGCCTTAGTTCTGTTTCTCACTTACTACATTTTGTAGTTAAACTTTTTTTTTAAACATGGTGCATGGAATGTGGACTTGGACTGTATTGACCACAGGAATTTGATACGCTGTGTTTGTAGGGTCAGATTTTTAAAAAGAACTGTCCTAAATGTGGTGTTGTTGAAGTTAGTGGAAAGGTCACAAATGCATGAAGGCAAAGCTAAATTAGAAATTTGCTGAGTTGAAAAACCTAGTTTTAATCTTCATTAATTTTTTCATTGACATTTTAACTGGAATACTGATTTTACTGGGAGCGAACTGGGGCCATGTGTGTGCCAAAAGCTTGAACTTGATTGCATTCCAATCAAAAAGTCATCTAGTGCTTATAGATTTACTTAATTATTTAAATTTTTGAGGGGGTTGGGGGGAGAAAACTGATGGAGGCTGTTTTTTCATCTGAGATTAGTCAAATTCCTAATCTTCGTTTCAATGAAAACTAAACTTTCAAAAGGATATTGGGTCAGATTTTTATACTTTGTTTCTTATATGCAAAAAGCACATTTAAAAATTTACATTTTTGGAAAATGTCTGTGACTTAGTGTTACAGGAGTTGTAATCATTACTGTTGTTGGTTTTACTTTTCAAGGTACCCAGAGAATGGTGTAGTAGAAATGGACACCAGTAATCTTCGACCCCGAGCAAGAACCATTCTGAAGTGGAGTGAACTAAAAGTGGGTGATGTGGTGATGGTTAACTACAATGTTGAGACTCCAGAAGAAAGAGGATTTTGGTTTGATGCAGAAATTACCTCTTTGAGAGAAATCTCAAGGACTAACAAAGAGGTTCATGCTAAAATTCTGCTGGGGTAAGATTTGTTTGACCAACTCATAAAATCTCTAAATATCATATAAAGTATGTTTGTTGGGTTTTTTGTCTACTAGTCGTCGCTAGATTAAAATTAACATCATGCTTCGATTCCACAGCTGTCTGGGTCATGGAATTACAGTGCATGGTTTTTACAATGTGCAGATTTAGCTGAGTCAGAATTTTTACATTTCCTGAGATTGCTGGAGGCAGCTGTAAGGTTCCATGTATTATCTGTGATTCAAATGGATAAGTGTGTTTTTATTTATATTCCTTCATATGTTATATATTTATACATTTATATTAATTTATATATATTATATATTCAATATATTATATAATTCAATTCTATTGAAAGCTGAAAAATCTGTTTTCAGTAATTTTTGAGATAATTGGGAACCCCTAGGCCTCACGTGATTATTAGTCATCTTTGATAATTTGAGTAAGTCTCTGAACTGGCTAATTTAATTTTTAAAGAATAAAATATTTACGTAGGTATTATACCTTCTGAAAAGTAAAATGTGGAACTATGGGATGTGGGAATTATGAGTTTTCATGTGGCTGAACTCACCTGATTATCTTTGCTTTGTTTTCCTATTTAACTGAAAAACTTGCATGTAGTTCTTTAGGAACAGTGTTTTCTGCAGAAATCCATATGACATTACTGTCAGTAAGCTGTGTGATTGCCTTCTTAGGGATGAACAGATGACCAGTCTTTACTGGCAGTCTCCTTGACGAATTCACTGTAACCTTCCTCCTCCTCCTCATTAGCTTTCCTTGTTCCTTTAACATTATCCTTCTCTGACACAAAACAACTAAGCAAATGGATCCAGTCTGCCACCTCCATCCTTGCAAAAGAGGGGAGTGTGGGGGTACTTACATATTAGAAGGGAAACTGATTTTAAAATTGAACTGGAACCAAAGCGAAATTTCTTTTTACTTAAGAAATGATTGATTAATGTTGGCATGTCTGACATTTACTTAATAAGTACTATCATTGTTCTGGGATTATATTCCTTAAAATGAATTGCACTATTTGCATAGTAGTGTAGTTTTCTTTCTCATGAAGGAGAATTGTTTTATCTGTAGGAAGACTTAGAGTGTAAGACATGGTTAATTGGAAGAGACACACAGAAGACACGATCAGGTGCAATTCAGTATTTTGTGGGAGGAAAAAAAAATTGCAATCATGCTTAGTACTGGGAAATAGGAAAGACATTGACTTGGTAAATCATGCAAGTAAATGGAAATCTGTTTTGTGTATGGTTTTTAATTTTAGAATAACAGGAGTTTTATTAGATAATCTCAGTGCATTGTGGTTGTCTTGTATGAAGTAGAGCAGGCATATGGACTTGTTTTGTAGGCAAAGGAAAAAAAAAACACCTTAAAATGTAAAGCAAGAAGAAATTGAGTAGGTAGTTTGAATTACTAACTTGGAAGAGAGAGGAGACTAAGAAATGGAGGCCGGTCTAGGAGATGAAGTTTTTAATTGTAACGCATTTAATATATGTATGGCATTTGGTGAATCAGAGATGGACTTCATGACCTTCTACAAACAGAACTGTCCAGGTATCAGTTTAGAAGTTCAAATGTCTATTCATAACATTATTTAAAACTGTTGTCTGCATGGATTCTTTCAATTTTTCCCATTTATTAAAATATGATAATCAAAATATGTTTTATATTGGCAAAAGCAAGCACATGGTGGCCAATAAAAAATTCTGTTCATTCTGCTTGGAAGTCTATAGGATAGTCTTTTTTTAATCTAAATAAGCTGATAGTTATGCTTCAAATTTGAAGATGGTAATTTCAAATAGCATCGCTACTGTGGCAAGTACCATGGGGTTCCCCATGGTATTGACACTTACTATTCTGTGAAAGGAGTTTGGGGGGAAAAAGATATGTATCTTATTCTAAGGTGGTGAATTCAAGTCCATTTTTCTAATGGAATCTTACATTTCAGTGCATTTTCTAACTGACTAAGAATTCAGGCTTCATTTACATGTTGATAGCTTGTATATGCAATAGTCAATTAGTTTGCAGGAAGTAAGGTTATCTGAGCCCTGCCATTTCTGAAATTTATCAAGGAATAATTCTGTATCACCTGCACTACCTAAGTGACTCCTCTCAATTAGCAGTAAAAATACAAGATAAGTCTGCTAGTATTCATAAACTTGTGTAAGGAACATGCTGCAACAAGAATCACTTTACATTTCAGGTATGTTGGTTTGCAAACTAAAAATCAATCTCTTAGTGTTTCAATGTTTATTAATATATATTAATATATTAATATACTAATATAATACAAATATACATAATATAAAACATATCAGTATATTTTAGTTTAGAATTCTGATTGTTATACTGTTTTAGTCTGTAATATAATTAATGTGAATATTTTATAATATATTATTGATATGTTGTCATGAGTTCTTACCATAATGTTAGCATTAGTTAATTGTTTTAAATAAAAGTGAAATGTATTTTGAATGCTTTATGAGTATATGTTAGTGATTAATCGATTGTATGTTAATGACTAATTATTTGTGTACTACTTAAGAACAACCTTAGCAGGCAGTAAAGGGAGGCAGAGTCCTTAAGGTTGCTTCAGATATATTCATGGCTTGGACTGTTTTCCCAGGTACTACATCAAAGAGGCTTTGTATAAAACAGTTTTGTACGCAATAGTTGAATGTTTGATTTATTGACCTTCATTGCTTTTGACAAAGATTTCGTGAAGCTGTTGGCGCAGTGACAGGAAATAACAAGAACATGTACTGTTTGAGGTAATGCTTTGGAGCTGGTAGAGCATGTGATGAGTACTACTTCTTTACTGTATCTGTTGACGTGTGTGTTTGTTAGGTGTTACTTTTACTTGTGTCTCAGTCATAACCTGAAGGAAATGTCCTGTACAGTCTGTTATCATTAGTTCATCTTTTGGGAAACAGATATGGGTTAGTGAATATTATCAAAGAGAGGAGTGAGACTGAACAAGGGAGAAAGACGTCATTATACAGAAGAATTGACGTGTTAATAATTCTCATTTGTACTGTATTTGCTCAGCAACTGAAATTTTTCATTGCAGGATGTCTAAAACCTATCCAAACTGGACTCACTGTGTCTTAGATACAAATACCATGGGAACAGCAGTGCTTTGACCATGGAAAGCCTAGGGCCTAGGACCATAGGTCTCTTATGACTGTCTGTGCATCCTTACACTTCAGAATGGTCTCTGTATGCGTGGTACCTCTGAACTGATTGTAACTAAATTTGCAGGGTGTACCTCTATTTTTGAGCATTCTCCATTTTTCTTTTCGGGAGTATCCTCTGTTTCATGATGAAAGCAGTTATTTGTAATCCAGAGTGATATGACTTGTCTTCTTTGCAGTTTAAAGGGCATGTATCAAATGCCTGTTACTGGTGGATAGTTGTGAAGCAAGCTGTTCACAATTTATTTTAATGTTGGAGCTGGCTGATATGATTAAAGTCACCACACCAAATCAAACCAAAGTAGTTCAAATGGTGCTTTGCATTTTCTCCTTGCTAGACTTCAGGATAGAGACAAAATCAGCTCTCACTTTCTTCAGTCAGCCTTTCAAAGTTTCAATTTATCAAGGACTCTGTCAATACCAAGGCTTGCATTGGTTAAGCCTTTGGAGTTATACAAGAATATCAGAAAAATAATTAAGTGAATATTTAATTAATTTGAGGTCTTTACTCTCCATTACCACTGCATGGGTAATAGTAAGGGTCCTGAATTTACAGTTTTATATTTGTTGTCTTTTAGTTCTGCAGGTTTTTGTCAGGCTTCCTGCTCCCAAAAAGAAAGAATTGTTTTGTTTTCAGATCAGTCTCCCTGGTTTTCTATGTAACCTGCCAGATATGGAGCTTATCTTCCTCTCTTGAACACCATATCTGCTTTTTTTTTTTTTTTTTTTTGGAGGTTAAATTCATGTTTATCTTTTTTTAGACTCCTCTTACTCATGTCTGGCGTGTTTTTCTTCTCAGAAGACAGTATGATGTTTTTACATGGTCTGGGCTACCTGTACAGATTTTACTTCTAGCTGCTCCTTTTACTTCTTTTGAACAAGTTTTTCCATTTATATTTAACTTCTGATTTTTGAAGTAATTAGTAATATTTTTTTATAGCTTTGTGAAGGTACGGAATTTAAACACATTACAGAATAGTGAACTAACAGTGAAACAAGTCTTGCACATTCTTCTGGATGATTTAAACAGTTCTTGCACCTCTGGTGCAAAAAGAAAAAACTATTGGCAGTTACACCTTGTTTTGACACAGAAAAATAACAGTACCATACTTCCTGTCCCTCTC
This sequence comes from Pelecanus crispus, assembly GCF_030463565.1. Taxonomy (NCBI): domain Eukaryota; kingdom Metazoa; phylum Chordata; class Aves; order Pelecaniformes; family Pelecanidae; genus Pelecanus; species Pelecanus crispus. The sequence continues at coordinate 32,688,312 of NC_134676.1, forward strand.
ACTATGTACTGTGGTAATTAATATGTCACAGTTGTTGTTGTCATACTTTGTAGGTACCCAATAGTGTAGTTTTCATACTGTGTTTCTTCTTTAGGCCTGAAATTTATGTCTATGGTTTATTCCTTACTGATCCTTGTATACTTTTGTGGTATAATTTTCTACCCAAAATAACTTTCCCATTTATTTGTTTTAATGTAGCATCTTTGACTGTTGCTGGGTGATATGGGAAGACATTGTTTTGTTGATATATGGAATATTAACAAGATTTACTTGGAGACGTTTTTAACACTAGCTTTCATGCTGTATCAGCAGGTATCCTAATAATAAGAATTCTAATTGCTGAAGAACTTGCCTGCATCTTTCTTGCACAGGCATAAAAATGGCATGTTTCTTCTAGGCAACAAAGCTTCTGAAAGGGTGAATTTGTCTCTCCCTTTTTCCTCTTCTCCTTATGACTTCAGTGGAGCTGGTCACCTCCTTTGAAGAAGAGATCTGCTTTTGAATCAACGCAACTGTTTCAAATCAAGATAGATTCTGATTGTCCAAGAAGCCTGCTGGGATTTTTCGTGGTGATTCTGTAGAGGTGATGCCTAGAACTTCTTACGCACTTCTGTGAACTGCTTTTTCCTAGTCTGTACAGCTAGAGATGGCTCTTCTTGTGATATACAGCCTTAGGTAATAATCTCTCAATTCCTAACAGGAGTGACTCTTAACAACAGGAAGAGTATTTTGGGTCCCACTTAATTATCCTGTTGGACAAAAGAACTCATGTTTCTGTGTGTGAAAAGAATGATCTGTTGGAACATAAGAAGTGAAGTTTACTGGAAATCAAACTGTGTATTTTTAAATTCCAGATAAGGCTTTTGATCTTGCTTCAGTTGTGATTTCATTCTTGAGGAAAAACTCAAGAATTAAAAGATACAATGGACATGAGAACAGAATATTATTAAAGAGACTTTTGAGTAGCATACAGTGCCTCCTCTTACACAAAAAAAAATGGAGTCTGGGGTGCAGGACAAACTGCTCAGAAGGTATTGGAACACACTGTCAGAGCTACTGGGACTGGAGAAAGGTTGGTCCACTGGGACTGGAGAAAGGTTGGTGTCTGGGATGTGTTGTTTCGGTCAAAAGTGAGAGACTGAACAATATCTGACTGAGACTAGTTCATGAAGAGAACATGAACAGAGTGAATCCTTTAACCACTCGCTGTGGTAATTGTCCTCTTCACCAAGGTCATAAATGAGATACAGTACCTTGGTTCAGCACATATGAAATCAAAACCAGCAAGTTTAGAAAGAAGGAGTACATTTTGAAGAGTATTTGGCTGACTTGGTATTACAGATACCCTTTTCATGTTTCCTCTTCCTCCTTTCCTTTCTTTCTCTTTGGACGAAAATTTTCCATGTTACAAACAATCCCTGAATAGTTACGATCAACAAGATCTATGCAGACTGTAGCTATTCCTCCACACACTTTGTTTTCCTGCACACTTTCTTTTCCTGCTTTAAAGAGGACAGATCTTCAGGAGGTTCTATTGTGCAGAGAGAAGTGGAAGGATTACAGTTTTAAGATGGTTTACCGTAGTTTTTTCTCTTATATGGAAGAAATATTTTATCTCTTGATACTTCCCTTTTCCCAGTTCTTAAAGAGAGAGCATAAAAAGTAATTTATTTGTCCTTTGTGCCATTTCCCTGTACATTGTGTGTTCTTAACTGGCAATATGAAGAAACTGGTATTTGACTGAGTGTTTCAGTTTGCTTTCCCAAAATGGAGGGAAGGTAGACTAGGTGCTTCTAATTCAACTTGAGTCTTTGGGACTGTGAATGTACTGTTCTTTTGTCTGAAATTTTAAAATTTGAGTTGTAAACTAAGTCTGCCTTATTAGAGAGAGTGTTATCTCTCAAGCTAAGTAGCCCCGTTGTGTAAGAGCTGCTCAGTCCTGCTGGTGAAGGGGTAAGACTTTGGAGGACAAATCCTCCCAAGGGAAAGGAACAGGCAAGTCCTGTGGAAGAAAACCTGGTTAATGGCACAGCTCGTGTCAACAGGCATTTGGCTTTTAATACCATGGGGCCCATAACTGGGTTCCCATCTGTCCCTGAAAGTCCTTGATCCTCAGCTGGGACAAGAGCATCTATGCCAACAGGCTGGCCAACCTGGTGAGTAGAGCTTTGGGTGCTGAAGGGACATTATGACTCACAGTAAAGGGAGGTGTTGGCATGTGCATGGAAAGCAAAGGGTACAGGGTGGGAACAAGAGGGATACCCATCTCAAGTGCATGTATGCAAATACATACAGCCTGGGAAACAAGCAGGAGGAATTAGTTCTGCATATAGTCACAGAACTATGACATTGGTATAGTGGAGACATGATGGGACAGCTCACATGACTGGAGTGAGAGATGGATGGATAAAAACTTCTCAGGAAAGGCAAAGATAAAGAAGGCAGGGCTGCCATGACATGAAGTTTGGATGCAGGGAGCTGTTCAGTGGGATGACAACAGTCTGGCTGAGAGCTTGTGGATGAGGATGGGAGAGGCCAAAAAGGATGACATTGTGGTGGTAGTTCACCCAGTCAGGGTGAGGAAGAGGACAAAGCCTTCTTTAAAAGTCTCTGAATCACAGGCACTGATTTTCATTAAGTACTCGAATTCCCTGACATCTGCTGGCAGGACAACACGGGAATGCAGGCAGTCAAGAAGCTCTCTGGAGGGTGTCAGGGATAACTTCTTAAATACAGGTACTGGATAGGTCAATGGGGTGATACACAGCTGGATATCCTGTTCATTATCAAAAGCTGCTTGGGGATCAGATGATCAGTGGTAGCCTTGGCTATACTGACTGTGAAATAGTAGATACTAAGATCCTGATGGAACTGAGGAAGGAGAATAGCAGAGCATAGACTCTGGAATTTAGTACAGCAGACTTCACTGTCACTCGAGGAACTGTTTGATGGGATCCTATAGAAGGCAACTGTGAAGGAGCTCATCAGAGCTGACAGGTGCTTAAGGACAACCTCCTCCAAATGCCAAGATGGTTCGTCCTGATACTGAAGAAACTAATAGATGTATCAGGAGACTGGCAAGGCTGAACCGGAAACTCATGACTTGGCTTCAGTGCAAAAAGTCAGTATATAGGAGTTGGAAACATGGGCAGTGTAAAAAGGAGGAATTTTGAACATGTAAGGATGGTGTTACGAGAACCAGAGCTCATCTAGAGTTGACACTTGTAAGAGATATCAAGGGCATTGCAGAGAACTTCTACCACTGCTTTGGCAGTAGAAGGCTGAACAAGGAAAATATGGATCTATTGATGAAAGACAGATGATGTAGTATCAACAGACACTGTCTTCATTGCCTTCACTGAGAAGCTCGCTCTGGTAGCTGTGCCTAGTGCAGGCATTCAAGGAGAGTCCTCAGCAGTTAATGAGGACTGAGTCAAGGAGTGCTTGCAAGAACTTGACCAGTGCAAGTCCATGGGACCAGATGGGTTGCATCCAGGTATGCCAAGCGAACTGGCTGATGCTGTAGTGATGCTCCTCTGTACCGTATTTGAAAAGTTGTGGAGATAGGGGACGTCCCTGACAACTGGAGAAGTGCAAATGTTGCATCCATCTTCAAAAAAGTCCAGTCAGACTTATTTCAGTCTGAGTAAAACCATGGGACAGTCCTCTTGGAAGTGCTGGCTGTGTGAAGATGATTTGGAATAGCTAGGGTTGGATTTTTTCCCAAGAGCAAATCATGCCTTACAAGCCTGGTTGCCTTCTGTGATAAAATGATTAGCTCTGTGGCCAAGGAGAGAGCAACAGATGTCATTTACTTCAACTTGTAGCAGGTCTTTTGTCTGTGCCCCATAGTATCCTATCTCAATTAGGATGTTGTGATCTGGGTGGATGGGCAACCAGATGGGTTTAGAAAAAAAATAAGATTGAATCATCAGGCTCAGAGGATAATGGTTAATGAGTTGTACACTACCTTGAAAGTGATAACAAGCAGGGAACTGCAGGGGTGTATCCTGGGACCTGTACTGCTCAATATCTTAAGCAACAGTGTGGCAGTGGCAATGCAGTGCACTCTTACCAAGTTTGTAGAGACACCAAATTGATGGAAACTCAAGGGTAGTACTGCCAGTCAGAGGGACCTGAATAGGCAGGAGGAATGGGCTGACGGGAGCCTCATGAAATTCAACAAGGATAAATGCAGAATTTTCTTGCATCTGGGAAGGCAGAGCCCCTTGCAGCAATACTGGCTGGGATGTAGCTCTGATGAGAAGGACCTGTGGGTCTTGGTAGACAGCAAACTGAACATGACCCAGTAGATATAATGAAGGCTAACAGTATTTGGACTGTATGAGAAGGATTATAATCAGAAGACTGGGGAAAGTGATTTATTCCCCTTTACTAAGCACTAATTAGACTGCATCAGGAATACTAGATTCCACCCACCCCCAAACACACACAGCCCCTACATCAATGCATAAACCACGTAAACTAGAGTGAATTCAGCAAAGGGCTGCTGAGTTGTTTGGGGTAACAGAGCGGTACATGGCAGGCAGACCAGAGATGATGGACATAAATTGAGACAAGAGAGGGGATAAAATTGGTTCTTTGGATTACATTCAATAGCTTAACTTTTCAGTTACTTAATTGTTATGTGTTAAGGCATTAACTGCTTTAACAAAGAAACCCCTCAAACTGTAAGTAACAAGTGTTAAAAGTTGCAGTGTTATGGGTTTCATAACCATTTCATAATTACCATAAGATAAAAGTATCTTTTGAAGGTGAATAATGGGGTGACTTGGATCTTGAGGGTTTTGTTTGTTTTCCTGGAACTTAAACTATATCTTCAGTATTTGTAACATTATCCTTTCTCTAATAAACATGCACACTTGGAACCACAGAGTCTTTTGGCTTGCTTTCTAGGGGGTGATTTTTAGAAATGTTTTGAAGACTAGTTTGTTCCTACTGAGGAAACTAATTCCAAACAGAAAAAGAAGAACAGAAGAAAACAAACTTAAGTGCAAAAAGGCAGAGGGGGAGTGGGGGTGGGGAGAAATGGTGGTGAGCACAGTATTAGAAAAAGCATTATGAAAATAAATAAAAAAAAGGAATGGTGTTGAAATACATATATACATTTAAGAGAATTGCTGAGGATGGAAAGGAGCTCATGAGATTGCTAAAGCAGGGTCAGCTAGAGCAGATTGCCTGGGACTATGTCCAGCTGGGTTTTGAATATCTTTATGGATGGAAACTCAACAACCTCTCTGTCCAGCTCTCTGGGTCACACTGAAGGGTAGCAAACACATCTGGTATACTGGCGGCTACTCCTTATTTTGTATCATCTGTGAACTTGCTGAGAGTCCACTCTGTTCCCATCATTCAGGTCATTAATGAGGATGTTAAACAGTACTGGCCCCAGGGTCAACCCCTGGGGTGCTACTCACTTGCCTTTAACTGCACTTTGTGCCATTGATCACAATCCTGTGGATTCAGCTAGTTTTAAATCCTCCTTACTGTGCACTTACCTAAGCCATACTTTGTCAGCTTATATGTGAGGATGTTACAGGAGACAGTATCAAAAGCCTTACTAAAGTGGATGTGAACATCTCCTGCTCTCCCATCATCTTCCAAACAAGTCACCTCATTGTATAAGACTGTCAGGGTGGTTAAGCATGATTTCCCCTTTGCAAGTCCATGCTTACAAGTCCTCATATCTGGAAATTATTTCCAGGATTATTTATTCCATCACTTTCCCAGGGATTGAGTTGAGGCTGACCAGTCTGTTAGCAGATACTCCTTCCCAAAGATAGGAGTGACATTTGCTCTGTTCCAGTTCTCAGGAGGGTGTCCTTGTTGTCATGACCTTTGAAAGATGACTAAGAGTAGCCTTACCCAGACGTCAGGCAGCTCCCTCAGTGGTCATGGGTGCAACCTGTTAGGCCCCATAGACTTACATATGTCCAGTTAAAGTAGTCAATAACCTAATCCTCCTCCACTGAGGCTAAGTCTTCCTTGCTCCAGACATTCCCTCTGGTCTCAGGGGCCTGGGATTCCTCAACATTGGTCTTACCAGTAAACACTGAGGCAAAGAAGGTGCTGAGTACCTTGGACTTTTCTGTGTTTATTGCTGTCAGGGGCCCTGCTGTATTTAGCCGTGGGCCCACATTTTTGCTAGTTTTCCTTTCCTGTTCTTGTAGTTGTAGAATCCTTCCTTGTTGCCTTTCATATCTCTTGCGAGATTCAAATCAAGGTAGACCTTGACTTTCTCAACCCTACACCTACACAATTGGACAGGAACTCCATACTCTCCCATGGGTCAGCTGCCTCTGCTTCTACCTCTTACACGCTTCCTTTTTATGTCTGAATTTAGTCTGGGAGCTCCTTGCTCATCCATGCAGGCTTCCTGCTGCCTTTGATTTCCTGCACATGGTGATAGACCTTTCTTGAGCTTGGAGGAGGTGATCCTTGAATATCAACCATCTTTACCAGACCCTTCTTCTCTCCAGGGTTGTATCCCATGGGATTTTTCTGAGCAGATCTCTGAAGAGATTACAGTCTCCTGTCCTGAAATCCAGGGTTGTCTTGCTTTTTACCTTGCTCTCTCTCCTCTGAGGATCCTGAACTCCATCATCTCATCCTCATTGCAGCCAAACTGCCTGGACTTTAATGTCCCATGTCCAGTTCTTCCTAGTTTGTAAGTATTGGGTCTAGCAGTGCACCTCTCCTTGATCACCTGTGTCAGGAAGTTGTTATCACTGCACTCCAGAAATTTCCAAGGCTGGTTGTGTTCTGCTCTGTTGTCCTTTCAGCAGATACCAGGTGCTTCAAGTTCCCTGTGAGAACCAGGGCCTGTAAACATGAAACTTACATGAAACTTCTTCCAATAGTCTGAAGAAGGCCTCATATCCCTGATTTGGAGGTCTATAGCAGGCACCTACTACAGCATCACCCATGTTGTTCTGTCTGCTAATCTTGACCTGTAAGCTCTCGACTGGCTCCTGACCTGTCCTCACGTAAGGGGCAACTCTTCCTCCTTGCCTTTCTAGCCTGGCCTTCCTGAAGAGCCCATATCCATTTGTCACAGCACGCCAGTCATGTGAGCTATCCCACCATGTCTGCATGATCCCAGTGAGGTCATGGACCTGCAGCAATTGCACGGACTTCTGTAATTCCTCTTGTTCGTGCCCCATGTTGTGTGCAGTGGTGTACTTTCTGACTTTCAGGAATTCCTGGTGAGATGAGATTAATCCTGTTCCAAGCAGGAGCATCTCTGGATGTCAAGCTTTTCCATTAAAGTAATGCTGTCATGTACATTCAAGCTGTGATAATCCGTTCATTACTAACTTTCTAGGCTAGGAATGTGGTTTTGGCCTTACTTGTGAGCAATTCCCATTTGTCTTTGATTCAACATGAAGCATTCTAGGGGAAATGTCTTTGTGTCTTTGTAGTTCCTATTTGATGATGGGTACCTTCAGATCTTTTTCCTCCTTGTTTTTTTTTTTAGTTTTTTTTCTGTTTGTTTTTAAAGAACCTTAAATTTATTTATTTACTTAGTATTATTTTTATTATACAGAGTACTTACCATGTTTCTGTGTTTTCAGGACTCTTCCTTTGCTAGTCTTTGTTTTCTGGAAACATCCTGAAAGTATCCCTGTGAGATTTTGTTATGAAGGGAGCTGCTTCTTCTCATGTCTTTGTTTTTGAATTGAGATTCTCACCTAATCCAGCTGGGTACACAGATTGGTCTCCTATAATTATATCTAAGCTCATGATGAGTATTGCTGCATCTACTCTCAGAATTGTAACATAATGTTAAATCTGGATAGAAGCTTTTAACCTCTTCTAGTACGAATCACCTGTTTGTGGCTCTGCTTCTTCCTAGTGTAAAAGAGCTTATTGACTAGTACAGCCCCCTGGAATGATGTCTTGAGCAGACTCTTTGTATTGTTCTGAGTCTCGCAATTCAGTCCACAAACACATAGCAAAGTGGACTGAGCTTAGACCATGCCCTGTGATGCCAAGCACAGCTCCTGGAGCTTTGTTTTTTGTATGTGAAGACTTTGGGTTTCCATCTTTGTGGGTCATCAACCAGCTCTTTTTACCTGGTTCTTTGTGGACATTTGGTCAAGTAGGTGTTAACATCTGTGTCTTTGAACCTGGATTTGGAAACTGTGGATGCCCACTTAGCATTGTGATAGTGCCAGCCACAAGCTTAATCATGTTCAAGAACGGAGTAGTTGTATTAATGGCAGGTTGTGGCCCCTCTCCTGTTTGAACCAGTGGCCTTGCTGCAGTACCACGGACAGGTCCGCATATGGCCCCCACAGCCAGCCACCGGCGGATATGTAGTGCTGGCGCTGCTGGGTGGGTGGGATCCATCTTCATTTGCTGCCCTTTTAGTCTGTCTCTTCAGTGGATTTCATGGCATAGGGCAGGGTCTTGCTCCTGAGCTACCATGGTAAATAGATTATTAGGATCTGACAATGACTTGCTATTCTCTCAGTCCAGTGCTTTCCCTTTTTCCCAGGTGCTAAGTTTATGCTTGCTTTTCTAATGTTCATCTCCTTTACAGATCCCAAGCTAAGGAAAAAAGGATAGTCCCTGCATCCAAATCTCTGCTTCCAGAGTCTGGCACCGTGAACTATAATACATTGTTTTGTAAATGCATCAAGCATTATGCCTACTACTGAGACTGAAAAAAGCGATATCCTGGCTGGCTTGTGTGTGTATCCACAATGAGAATTTGTAGGTTTGGGAGTTGGAGGGGTGTGTGTTCTGTTTTGTTTGTTTCGTTTTTAAAGGCCTTAACAGTTCATCTTAGATGATGACGTTTTTGGTAGTAAGGTCTTCAACTAATTCTGGGAAATAGTTTTTCTTAAAATCTTTTTTTAACCTTAGCAATTTATATATAGTGCGCAATAAAATCTTTGCATACTTCAAAAGTTGTCTTGTGTCTTTGTCGTTATAGTGGCTTGTGTAATAAAAATAAATAAAGCTGAATTAAAAGTACAGCTAATACTGTCCCATTTTGTACCTGTGCATTTGTATTTTCATGATGAACCAAATGGGTGTGGAATATTCTGAAAAAATCTTGAGAATATTGTTTGTTTTTCTGCTTGCGTACAATACAAAATAAAAGAACCTCTGTGTAATTCAGTGCCACCTGGCAGAATTTGGTAAAATTATCAATGTAATATGCTATCTTCATGTGGGAAGATCTTGTAAGTTACCTTTAAAACAAGCCTTCTTAATATCAAATTTCCAGTCATGTTTGGTGAGGGTTTCAATTGTTTTATGGGTATGTTTTAGCCTATGTTTCATTCTGTGTAGACAATGTGAGTTTGCAGTTTGTTGAAACTACAGTTTAGTCTAAGTTATAGTTAATGTTTAAATGGAAAGCAACCAGTAGTAATTTTCACATTGTGATATTTTATATCAGATTGAGATATTTTCCATTTAACATCTTTTGAAATATGCATGCTGTTACATATATTTGCTTTAATTTCAAAACATTCTTTTGGCTGATAGTCACTTAGAGTGAGTATATTGAAGTGAACATCATGACATAGTTCTGTTTTTCAGGAGTAGATTTCTGTAGAGAGTATTTGTTAGAATAGCACATATTCTCTAGCCTAATGATTTTAACATATTTGTAATTTAATATTTTTATAACAAACGTTGATGAACAATTGTTCATGAGCTCAGTTCAGGAACACAGTTTCTCTTGTTTCAAAGGCAAAGAAAAGTCTTTTCAAAAAACAGTCCTCACTTTAAAAAGTGTATATTGAGTAAGGCAAGATACAAGTTCATGCAGCTGTTAAATGTGAAAGCACAAAGTGTAAAGACGCAAGAAATGCTGTTAATAATACAGTAGACATGAACTCTAGTGGTTCAACTGCTTCTAAGGGGGTGATGGCAAAATTTCTAACAAGCATTTTGAATGGTAATATTGAAAAGATTGTGTGCATATTTCTGAAGAAATTATCCAACTGTTGTTTGATGATGTGGGAGAAAATAGTTGCTGATTGAAAGCTTTGCAAAAGTAGAATAGAGGCTGATTGATCATAAATGGGGTGTAAACAAAGTAGTGTGTATGAAAAGATAGATACTGAATGCGGTAGTAAATTTGGTCCTCTTTTGATTTTTATATTGTTTGTTAACTGAACTCATACATTTGGAGAGCGTAGCCGACATTATATTCTCTTAGGTTTTATTCTGATTGTGGCTGTTTCTCTGCTGACCTGGACAATACCATTTGACAATAACCGTAGAAGCTGACAAATGAATTAGTTGTCTGTGCGAAACATGACTTAATGTAAGGTTTTGCTCTTAGGAGGCCTAAAGGTAAATTGGCATTGCACACTTTTCCTTATGATTCTTTGTGTGAATATAACCTTTGTGTGTGTTTTTTCAAATAGTAAATTTTTCTGGTTTTTCTTCAGCATTGTATTTTGACGCTTAGTGCATGTTGGAATATTTCTCTATTAATTTCAATATAATAAAGTGATGAAACCAGAAGATTCCAGAGAGAGATCTGGCAATTGTAACTGAATCTCTCTCAGACTATAAGAACTGGTAGTTTTCACAGTGTGGTAATTGTCATCTAGCAGCTTTTCTTTTCTTGAAAGTTGACCTTTGAAATATCCAGGATAATGCCCAGTTCTCATACTTCTAGTCAGCTGTGATTATGTATGTCTAGAGTGTTTTGCAACGTGAAGGTTTAAAAAGAAGTGTGGAGGGAAAAAGTACAGATATAAGAAGGTTCAGTTGGAGGTTTCTATCTGGCTATGGCTAATCTATCTAAAAGGAAATCTTGTATTAGGAATTCTGTTGTATTGAAGGGTCTGGCTCCGGTTTGGGATTTAATTTCTTTAAAGGATTTAGCATACTTACATGAAATACAACTGTAGTCCCATTTACCATGTGTAATGTATAACTCAAGATTTTTTTTTTTTTTAATCCCATTTTTGGTATGGTAAGGTGAAGAAACAAAGAAAGGTGATATTTCTTGTGTATATTTGATAGAATAATATAACCACAATTTTATTAGGTAACCGTAATTTTTAAGACAAATTATGTGTAACCTGATTATTATTAAAGCCATTGTAATGTGGCAGAAGAATTAGTCTTTTAAGAGCAACTAGCTGAGCAGAGATTTTTAGCTTTGGTAAGGCTTAAACATTTATTAATAGCCATCATTTGTCACAATGGTAGTTGAACTTCCTCTGTAGCTCATGATATGCAGCTGTGGCATTTGTTGGAATGTACCAGCTTTGTAAAGTTATTTGATAGTATTTGCTTGCTCATTATGTAACTCGTGCCAGAAAATAAAACGTTTCTTCTGGTTCAAATACTGGATATCTTTTAGGAAAAGCTTAATTTGAAAGTTACTTTCTGAGTGCCCTTAGCCCAGAGGAAAATACAGGAGATGCCCAAAAGAGAAGGAATGTCTACCATGACCTAATATGTAATGCAGATATGATGAATTCCATCTATTTTATCAGTTCCATCTAGATAGGGAATAGAATTGGTTATGTCAGTAGGATTGCAGTGCTATGAGAGAAAAACATGCTTTTACCAATTGTTACCTCCATGTAACTGATTTTTTTTTTTTTTTAATTTTGAGAGTTCTGTGTTTTCTAGTATTAATTACAGGAGTTGTTTTATTTAACTAGCTATATAAAAAAAAGTATGTTGCGCTTCAGTACTTTGAGGTTGAGATAATATACACGTGATTTTTTTGTAATAAAGTTGGTGATAAAAATCCATGCTTCTGTGTACTTCACAAAAACGTTTTGCTGTGGTACCTGTTGAAACACTAACACCATCGAACCAACTTATAAATATTTTCATGGTATCTTTCAAGAAAACAATGTGATAATCAGTGTAGTTAAAAGTCATTTTAATAGTTTAAATTGGCACCAGTGAATTTACTCCTAATAAATATTTTCCTGAGCTCAGGTTTGTCTTGTTTCCCAAAGATATGGATAGCAGTAACACAAGTGTCTGTAGATTTCTAAGTACAGCTTTATGGTGTTTTGCCACCTTGCTTCTTGTCTAAAGACTGTATGGAGAGAATTACATGTGAGGAAAAGCTTTTTTTATTTTTTAAACAACTACTTTCTAGATTTCTGGAGAAAATGCAGTAAAAAGGGGGTTAAATTAAAGTAAAACAGCTCTAAGCAATAAGGCAGTGTAGAGAGAGGGGCAGAAATGTTGCAAGTTTTTCCTAGATGCAGTTTTGCTCATAATAGGGGTAGTGTAGTTAGACTACATACACATTGAAGATTTGCAGGATGCAAAAATTGGGGAAAAATACGCTCTGCAAATATGCTGAAATTTGTCTGAAGTGTACTGAATTTGAGAATTATCTCTATCCCATGACATGGGTAAAGTTACTTTTGTAGCTGCTACATTGAGACTGTCACTATTGTTTCTTGACAAGATTTCAACTTAATAAATTACGCTTCAGATTTTCTGTAGATGCATATGTAGTTGTATGCTTACTACTATCCAACACATTGTTCAATTTCTATGACTATTTTGACTTTTCTATACAGATCTGCTTGAAGTTTAAGGTGTGCTTTATTTTTTTTCTTTTGCTTTGTAAGCATACAGAGATACAAACCAATACATGTATTTTTTGTGTGAATATAAAATTTCATGTTATTTAGGTGGAAGAAAGCATAATTCTGTGTTTTGGTTTTAAAATAGATTCACTACTTTTGAGTTATGTTAGAAATAAGTCCTAGAGGAATCAAGCTGGATAGGGAGGCAAGCAGTGGTATAGCTAAGGAAGGATCTAACATAGCTAAATTTATAGCATTAAAGAGTGTCAGGAGATTTGTTTTGTTTCGTTTTTAACTTTAAATAATCTAGGACTAACAAAAAGTATAGGGCAGTTAAAAACAGACTCTCCAAGGTACAGAAAATAAGCAGGGAAACCTTGATGCTTTGACAAGCTCAGTCTGTATTTGTTCATTCATTCGGTTTTCCTGCCAGAGATTATGTTTACAATTTGTCCTCTGTATTTGAATGCATAGTGCTTTTATGAGTGTGAATTAATGGGTATGTGTTGTAGATAATTCAAAGTGTCTGTGCATGCTATTGCAAAAGAGAGAAGCTTCCACTCTCACCTTCCCTGCAGAGGTGTACTGGCACCCACAGATCTTTTAGAGGGGGTAGTTGTTCTTGGGAGTGCTTTTCTCTCTCTTTCAGGGAAAATTTTCTAGTTAAATAGTTCACTTTAAACCAAACCTGGAAATTGTGCCCTAAGTAGTACTTCAGATTTGGTAACAGCTGGAGGAATTTAAGTGCTGTAGCCCTTCACAGACTGGAAGTATCTCCATAATCCTATGTTGCCAAGAGGCATACTTTGTCGTAACAGCAGCTGGCATCCAGTGCTCCAGTGTGGGTGGCTGGACCATGCGGTCTCATCCAGGCTGAGGTGCAGAAAATCAGACTTCCTGTGTTCACTGCACTGTATGGAAGCCTAAATAAATCTGAGGGGTGTTACCCACAATGACCAGAACTGCTTTTAAGTATTGCCCTCTAGTGTGCAAATGAAGATTATCTTAAATACATGATTTTCCTGGTCAGGAAAAGAAACTGTTCTTTATCTGATGGGCATATATGCATTGATTTTAGCATTTGTATGTTTGCTGAAATATCCCAAATCTTTGAAATTTGCTAGCATTTGCTGTTTGTGCATGTGACCAACAGTGGGGAATGTTTTCCCTCCAAAAACTGCAAGGAAGGAAAAGCGTCAAAATAAATACAGATGCCAAAGTAAACAGCTGTTGGTACACTTAAAAGACAATTAGAGTGAATCAAGACACAGAGTCTTCTCAACTCCAGTTCCATGGAGACCTAAACACTGCAGTGCTCAGGGCCACCAAAAGGTGTTGTGTTGCCTGTGTTTTTTTCCCTGGCTTATTTTTTTTTTCTGCCTTAGTTAAGTCAGCATGTGACAGGGTCGAAGAACTGGAGTCAGCACAAGGGAAGTGGTGGCAGCAGACAAAGAGCTAGAGTGAGGAGCAACAGATCCTGGACTGAAGCCTGGTGTTTCCAGAGGTGTTCTGTTATTGTGGTTATCCTTAGTTAATATGGACCTAGTATCTTGTTTCCCTATGTGTCTATAGTTTGATTTACTTTTGCAGCCTAGAACTTTTTATAGGGATGTGCCACCTGGCTGACTTTCTTCAAAAGGATTTTCAGGTCTTCTCTGTGGTTGTTTCTTACAGATATCCTACAAATAGGGCTTAGAAGACTTCTTTGCCTGATTCAGACATATTCTCAGGTCTTTCTACACTCTAAATATTTGAAAGAAGCATAGCATTTTAACTTAACTTGTGGTCTTCACCTGGAAAATAGTCTCCAGTGTGGCAATATTTAATCATTATCTTTACAGTTACTCATTTTCATTATGTCCCTGCTTCTGAAGAGACACTTGTAATAGTGCAGTGCACTTCAGCTTTGCTTAGCAGAATCTTGCACAACCTCCTTCAAATACTGAACAGTAACCAATACAGCAGTTTGTTTTTTCACTCATATTAAACCCTTCAAACAACTGTATAATCTTCACTCTTTCCTAACTTGGAAAGTGGCTATTCTTTGGCTCTTCATAACTATGCTTTTAAACACCTAGCACTGAGTAAAATCAGCACAACTTTCTCTTGAACTTGTTGAAGTGACTGTGTGCTACTACTTCTCTATTATGTCCAGCACATCTGATGTCTATATAAGAAATAAGAAAAAAATCTATTTTATTTCTTGTGTTGCAGGATGCTCACTGGACATTTTAACTACAAACATCACAGTCTTGGTAAAATGTTGAACTTTATAATCTTAATAATTCAAGCTATGGTATTTGTGGTCTGTATTCATTTAGTTGCTTCTGTAGTTTCAGATTTTGAAGTGTTTTACTAGAACCAAAACACAGACTGCGGCAGTGCAACAGAATTAGATTAACTTTTGAAGAGGAAAGACGTTCAACAACCCCAAATCTCCTTCAGATTTTTTTTTTTTTTAAATGGCTGGGTCTTACCCTGCAAGAAATAAAGCTCTCTAGCTAGTAAATTCCTTTCTCTCGTGTCAAACTGCTCAGTTCTGATATCATAATCACACATGACTTTCCATGAAATCAGTGAGACTACGTTCAGGAATTAATACTTCCAATACAGGTTATACTGAAAATTCCTACTTAGTTCTAGATTAGGTAGTAAATTGAAAATGGTAGGAGAACAGGCAGTTGAAGAAGGCACAATATCATCCTGAGGAGGGAAAAAAAGGGAGTGTTTTAAAACTGTTGGTGTTTTTCTGGCCCTTTCTTCCTAGGTACGTTTACATTTGAATTAGAATTTTAGTAAATACAAAGAGATTATAATAAGAGGAGGTGAAAACCTTTACAGTTAATATTTCCTAATCCTTCTCTAGAAGTCTTTCAGCATTAGTGTTGTAGAGTAATGGAGTATTTGTTACTCATCACTGAGATACGGTGAACAGACTTTGCACTGAAACCTGACATTAACAGGACTACTCACAGTACGTAATTCAGTATTGTACATGTCTTTGCAGGATTGGGTTTTAGGTTTCCAAAACATTTAGAAGTCATAGAAGGGCTTTTGAAGCTTTCTATTGCTTTTCTTACTCTGTGGGTTCCAAGTAGTGTCTGTTACTGTGTCTTATAAGTCATCTTTCTAGTTCAGTTCTGTTATAATGTTTCATATGCTGTATTTGAGAGGATATGATTTTGTCTGGTCTACCGTGTTCAGCCAAGAAAACATTTTCAGGTTTTAGAAGTAGAACTACAAAGTTACAGGTGGCTATCAATAATGACGTGCTCAGCTGGCAGGTAGTCTGAGGGTAATGGAGTAGTCTTTTCTTTATGTGAGTTTTAAGTATGTGTTTTGGTTTTCTTTGAAATTACAGTATTAGACTGAATTTTGTGTGTGAATTGAAATAAAGTATCCTATCAGTGATGAAAAAAAGATGCTAGTTAGCTTTATCTCATTGCTTAGAATTCATAAAGTACAGAATCTAGGTCTGAGGAACTAAGTTGAATGTACTTTTTATTCTTTTTATTTTTCAGAGGCCCAGAAGACACAATAAATGATTGTAAAATCCTTTTTATAGAGGAAATGTACAAGATTGAAAAACCAGGAGCCTATCCATTGACATTTGGGGATGGAGATTTCAAAAGTATGCTTTTTTAATTATTTGAATAGAAGTACAAATTGAATGATGTTGCCTTAAAAAAATAGAACGATCAGCATGCAGAAGATTTTGTTTTGTGTGTTCAGGAAAGCAGTAACATAGAATCCTTTTTAGATTTCTGTTTTAAAAGTATATTTACTTTAAGGTGGCTCTATTACTTGACGTATTCAGAAACTCATAACATCTTAGTGCTGTCAGTCATAAGCAGGGAAAAAGCTGAAGAGCTGTTAATGTTCTAAATGAGCTGTGCAGAATGAATTCGTAGTCTCAGTTAAGTTCCTAGACAGGTATCCATGTCACCCAAACTGCTATTGCAATTGACATGTCATTTAAGCTTTTAATAAATCAATAAATGCCAAAGAATCAGTCTGTAATGATGCACTGTAACCCTGTCATTATGTCAGAATTTAAAAAAAAAGTTAAGGAACTTTGTGCCAAAGCTGCTTGTACCATGAACACAAGGGATACTTAATGTTTGGGTTATTATTTGGCCCTGCATCACCTTCTAAAAAAATAACTATGCCATACCTCCTCATCCTCCCCACAACCACAGGAAGGAGTTAGTGGCAGCTTATTTAAAAAGTAGTGTGACATTTTATCCTAAGTTTAAAAATATATTGAAGTTAGGAGTGATAAGTGTTTGTGATAGCAACACTGAGAGATTGGATTGCAGCTCTACTAATCGGTATTAGATGTTATTATATATTACACTCCTGACTCCAAGGCAATTTTTCAGAACCTTTTTCAGAACCTCTCAGTGCACAAGAACTAGTCTGCTTACTGTTTATTTGCCGTCATCTAAAAAGTCATGGTTTTTCAGAGGAGCAAATACCATTTGCTATGGTATTCTTAAAAGTAAAACCGTGAGTTTCTGTAAATGAACTTGTCACAATTCATTTTTCATTATTTATGATCACTTGAAGGGTTTTTGGAGTATCTTAAAATATGTTTTTATTTTAAAAAATTGTAGTGTGAGAAATTTAAAAATGTACAGCTACTGCTTTGCATTTACATACCTACTTATTTTGCAAGTCTAATTGTTTATGAAACTTTTTAAAGGGCATATAAAATAATTACACTTCATTTAGTTCTTCCCTATGGCTACTGTGTAGCGAATTCATTTTTAAAATTATGTGTTAAGGAAATGAATGATTACTGTGTTGCTGACTCTACAAAATTGTCTACAGTGGCAACATTTGATCTGACATGCGTATGTATTTATCATAGAATCATAGAATCATTTAGGTTGGAAAAGACCCTTAAGATCATTGAGTCCAACTGTTAACCTAGCACTGCTAAGCCCACCACTAAACCATGTCCCTAAGTGCCACATCTACATGTCTTTTAAATATCTTCAGGGGTGGGGACTTAACCACTTCCCTAGGCACCCTGTTGCAGTATTTGATAACCCTTTTGGTGAAGAAATTTCTCCTGATACCCAATCTAAACCTCCCCTGGTGCAACTGGAGGCCATTTCCTCTTGTCCTATCACTTGTTACCTGACAGAAGAGACCAACACCCACCTCACTACAACCTCCTTTCAGGTAGCTGTAGAGAGCGATAAGGTCTCCCCTCAGACTCCTCTACTCCAGACTAAACAGCCCAGTTCCCTCAGCTGTTCCTCACAGGACTTGTTCTCTAGACCCTTCACCAGCTTTGTTGCTCTTCTTTGAACACACTCCAGCACCTCAATGTCTTTCTTGTATTGAGGGGCCCAAACCTGAACACAGTATTCAAGGTACGGCCTCACCATTCTGTGCTTCTTACACTGATTGCCACCTTTATTGTTTAAAACTCAAACCCTTTATTTTCACTTACAGCTGTTTCCCTCCTATTTTGACAGCTATCTCCTTATTTGTAACTTCTTTGCTTAAACTACTCACGTATTGTGATCTGTGTAGAGATTTGCACCTCTGTGTATGTATTGTTTCACTCTGTTCCTGTGCCCATTTTTATGCATTTCAGGATATTGTTTACAAACCTTCATAAATAAACATAACACAGAAATATAATCGTCAAAAATGTAACCCTGAAAATTTAATTGATCTGGCAATTTAGCCTTATTTCATGTTTTGAACTGCTCTTTTTCCCAAGGCCAACTTTCTTACCACACTGCCCTTTTCGCTTCTGTTCATGTGATTCTGATTTTTTGGTAAGCTGTCTTGCCTTTGTTCACTTATGCACAGTGCACATCAGTTGAGCTGTATGCCGTAAGCAGTATACCATTTACCTCTGGACTCTACCTACATCCCTACTTGCACTTTGTATTTAAAATTTTAAAATATATATGCATATATCTGTAAATGTGCACACAGCTGCCTTAGCTTGTATGCTATGAAAAGCTGCAGATTTTTGTTACACTAATGGCAGATGAAATTCAAGGAATTACTTGGCCTTAAATACTCTATGAGATTGTTGTAAGCACAGTCAGAAAATGCACTGACTGTATTTTTGTCTAAAGCTACTGTCCATGTCCTTTTGAACAGGTAGAATGCCTACTTTGGAAATAAACTTCATCAGACAAACAATGTAGGCTCCCTCTGCAGAAAAATTGTTATTCCTTGAGTGTCACTATATGCTAGTTAGGTTTTGTATGTGTAAATTAGGTAAAAATGACATGTCAATATGCATTTAGCAGTTACAGTTAAAAATAAGGTAGTTATTTTCATATTATTGAATGATAATCTAAGTTCTGCAGCTCAGGAAAAGAGTTGGGCTAAACCTATTAGAAAATTATATTAAAAAATTAGAAAACTAAGAAGCAACATACTTGTAAATACATTTCAAGTATTTCGATGCAAAATGGAGATAAGACCTAGGTATCAATGTATATTACTTCTGTCAGAATCCAAATTTGTACTATGAACATGAGATAACTCTTTCTGCAGAAGAAGAGAATATGAAATGATATATGCAACTAAACCCTACAGTATTGGTAGGGGTGAACAGACCTGCCTTCATGTGACCAATAGTGCAGATATAATCAGTGCATTTGACTTACGGCATGGTTAAAGCAGAAATGTGGAAAAATTGAAGTCATGTCATGAAAATGACAGTTTGTAGTTTGTTTGTATATTGAATAAAGTTGAAAACTCCATGTACTGTTTCACTGAACTGAAATATGTAGATCTTTTTGCTTTCTTCCTCTTTTTAAAAAAATATTATTACTAACCTTTGACCTAGGAAACTGGTTTTGTAACCAAAACCAGTAAATTACATAGGCCTAAACAACCTGTTGTGGTAAGAGATACAGAGAAATACACAGTTTCTTTTTGCCTGTTATTTGTTGGATGAGGTAGACTAATGAGTTTCTTTAGGGAGTGCCCTCTTCAGTGGTGGTTCTTCTATGTTCTTCAGCTTTTATGTTTTTTCCTCTTAAAAGAAAAATTCAAACTGCAGTGTTCTGGCACTTCTTATCATAGAATGGAATTGGAAGGGATCTTTAAAGATCATCTAGTTCAACCCTGCCTGCCATGAGCAGGGACATCTTTCACTAGATCAGGTTGTTCAAAGCCACGTCCAACCTGACATTATACACTTCCAGGAGTGGGGCATCCACAACTTCCTTGGGGAACCTGTTCCAGTGTCTCACCACCCTCATCATAAAAAAGTTGTTCCTTATGTCTGATCTATACCTACACTCTTTCAATTTAAAACTGTTGTTCCTGGTCCTGTCACTACAGGCCCTAGTAAGAAGTCTTTCCCTGTCATTCTTATAAGCTCCCTTTGAGTGTTTGTACTATAAGGTCTCCTTGCAGCTTTCTTTTCTCCAGGCTGAATAAACCCAGCTCTCTCAGCCTGTCCTCGTAGGAGAGGTGTTCCATCCCTCTGATCATTTTTGTGGCTCTCCTCTGGACCTGCTCTAACAGGTCCATGTCTTTCTTGTGCTGGGGACCCCAGAGCTGGACACAGCACTCTAGGTGGGGTCTCACAAGAGCGGAGTAGACAGGGAGTATCCCCTTCCTTGACCGGCCTGCTGTGCTTCCTTTTATGCAGCCCAGGGTATGATTGGGTTTCTGAACTGCAGGTGCACACTGCCGGCTCACATCTGATTTTTCATTCACCAGTATCTCCAAGTCCTTCTTTGCAGGGCTGCTCTCAATTCATTCATCCCCCAGTCTGTACTGATACTGGGGACTGTCCTGCGCAGGACCCTGCACTTGGTCTTGTTGAACTTCGTGAGGTTCACATGGGCCCACTTCTCAAGCCTGTCAAGGTCTCTATGGGTGACATCCCTTCCTACTGTATCAACTGGTGTATCAGCCACTCAGCTTTGTCATCCACAAACTTGTTGAGGGTGCAGTCAATCCCTATGCTGTGTCATTGATGAAGGTATTAAATAGTATTGGTCCCAGTATGGACCACTAGATCAGTCAGGCACGATTTGCCCTTGGTGAAGCCACGTTGGCTGCCTCTTATCACCTCCCTGTCTTCCATATGCTTCGACATGTTTTCTAGGAGTCTCTGTTCTGTGATCTTACTGGGCACTGAGGTAATGCTGACTGACAGTAATACCCAGGGTCCTCCTTTTTACCCTTTTTGAAAATGGGTGCGGTATTCCTTTTCTTCCAGTCACTGGAGACTTTCCCTGACCACCATGACTTTTCAGATATGATGGAGTGTGGCTTAGCAACTACATCAGCCAATTCCCGCAGGACCCTGGGATGCATCTCACTGGGTCCCATGGATTTGTGTATGTTCACGTTCCTCAGATGGTCTCAAATCTGATCTTCTCTCACAGTGGGAGGGACTTTATTCCCCCAGTCACTGCCTTGAAGTTCAGAGACTTAAGAGATGTGGGAAGAGTGATTACCAGTGAAAACTGAGGCAAAAAAATTGTTGTGTACTTCAGCCTTCTCCATGTTGGTTGTCATTAGTTCTCCTGTCTCATTTATGGGGGCAAAGAGGGGAATCGGGGGGCGGGTACATTTTCTTTAATCTTCCTTTTCTGACCAACATACCTGTAGAAGCCATTCTTATTATTCTTTGCATCCCTTGCCAAGTTCAGCTCCAACTGTGCCTTAGCTTTCCCAATCCCATCCCTACACATCCAGGCGGTGCCACTGTATTCTTCCCAGGATACATGACCCTGATTCCACTGCCTGTGCATTTTCTTCCTAAGCTTCAGTTTGACCAGGAGGTCCTTACTCAGCCATGCTGGTCTCCTGCCTTCCTTGCCTGATTGCTTCAATCAGGAATTAAGTGCTCTTGGGTTCTAAGAAAAATGTCCTTAAAGAGATGCCATCTCTGTTCTGCTCCTTTATCCCTGAGGGCAGTTTCCCAGGGGGTCCTATTCACTAATTTCTTAAACAACTAAAAGTTCAGTCTCCTAAAATTCAGGGTCCTGACTTTAATCTTTGTTTGGCCCATACCCCTCGAGATTGTGAATTCCACCACGGCATGATCACTTCAGACTAGGCTGCCACTGATCTTGACCACTCCAATTAGTTAATCTGTGTTGGTGAGCAAGAGGTCCAGTAATGCTTCTCCCCTGGTTTGGCTGTCTGTCACCTGGATTGAGAAATTCTCCTTGATGCTCTCCAGGAGTGTCCTGGACTGCGTACAGCTTGCTGTGCTGCTTTTCCAGCAGATGTCAGGGTGACTGAAGTCCCCCAGCTGACTTCCAGGCTGGAGTTTCTCTCCAGAGAGATTTTACACTGATATCTTACCCATGTGGATGAAATTTTCTGTAAAGTCTATTCAGTTGGGAGGGCAAATTTTTCCTCAGCAGGAAGGGGCTGGGATTTGTGCAAACCCTTAGTCATTCCTTTCCTTCTCAGTATGCTTAGGAAAAACGTAAAAGTATCCAAAACTTCTCTGGATACATCAGGGACCCACCTGATCTTTCTATTCAAGAATCAACTCCTAAAAGAAATATTTACTTTAATTGCTTGTGTTATCTAGGCAAACTAATCTACAAGGAACTGATAAGCTATGCAGCTTCTGAAGGCAGCAACTTAGACAATGACTCATGGTAAAGAAGTCCACACTAAACCAGTTAAGGGTAGACTAGCGATTTCATGTTTCCTGGCTTGGTGGCTGGACTATTTTTAATGAAAGTAAAAACTAGGAATCATTAAGATTGGAAAGGACCTCTAAGATCACCAGTCCAACAATCAACCCAACACCACCATGTCCACTAAATCATGTCCCAAAAGTGCCATGTCTACCTGTTTATTGAACGCTACCAGGGATGGTGACTCCACTGCCTCTCTGGGCAGCCTGTTCCCATGCTTGACTACCCTTTCCGTGAAGAAATTTTTCCTAATATCCAATCTGAATCTCCCCTGGCGCAGCTTGAGCCCATTTCCTCTTGTCCTGTTGCTAACTGCTGTCACTAACTACTACTAAGTTCTCCATGTTTGGGGTTTGACAAATTCTAGTCTCCTCTAAAAATGTATCAGAAAGGCAGCAGTCCTTTAGTACAAAAAAAATTTCGTGTTTTCCTAAAGGTTAAGTCTTTCATGGGAACAGACAGTGTTTTCTTAAATATTATGATTTGTTGCTTCTGCCCTTCTCTTTTTGTCTAATATTCTGTCTGCTTAGCATCTGTGGAGGAATCTGATGTTCATGCTGCCTCTGAAGGGCTGTAGGGTGCTTTGGGTTTGGGAAGGGGTTGCTTGTTTTCATTTTTGTAGTGGGGCTGGTCTTCAAATTCCTTGCTATTGAACTTGCTTGTAACATCATGGACATATTCAGTAAGGTTTTGTCCCAGAAAATGAAAGTGTTATTTTTTTGGTATGACCAGTGACTTCTGGCAAAGATTGTGACAGGGATAAGTTTGTCTGTCCTTATCACAGTGTCCTTCTAGGCCAGTTGCCCTTTTGAGTAGACATTGTCAAACAGTTCAGAAGTTCCTCAGATAGTTTGCCTATGGACTTACAAGAAAATTTATCCCAAGTGTTGGTGTTCCAGCTGTTTCAGTTTCTGAACTTCTATAACCTGTGGTTATTTTTTTTCTTCCAGAATGGTACTTGAAAGAACATTTTCTGGCCCATTTGAAACTTTAAGAAAAATATTCTCTCTATTATCTCAGGTGTCTAGATTCTCCAGCTTCCTACTTTCAACTCCAAACTCTCAAATAGTCTTTCTAGTCTTCCTTGTCTTCTGATTCAAAGCTAATTACTTCTTTAAATACTATTTCCAGAGAAGTTTAGTAGTAGTCTATCAATTATTGTGTTAGACTAGTTTAAGCTCAAATTCACTTCCATGGAATTTCTAGATGACTTTTGCGCAGAACATAGAAATTTTTTTCTTTTAATGTTGGAATCTTTGGGCTGTGATCAAGTTCTCTTCTGAAGAGTTCTCTCATTTCTCTGGACCTTCTACTTCTTTCAAATATTTCTCCTGTAAGTGTTAATTCTGCTACAAGTATTCAGTGTTACCTCCTTCTCCTCTTTCATATCTCGTTTAGGCTACTGAATGTTTTTTTTTCTTGTATAAACGCATTTTTTCCCTGATTGAGAGACCAGTGCCAATGGTTGTGTTTCATAGTGGGGTTCATGGGTCCAAATTTCCAAGTGAGCTGAATCAGAAAGTTAGTGTTTCTTTGTGTGTAAACTAAACTGCTGCTGTGAAACAACTGGTGATTTGGGGTTGTATGTGGTCTCAGACTACTAATTCTTCTGTCCAACAGTAAATTTAATTTAAGGGGAAGAGTGCTGTTCCAAATTGTAATTTCATCTTCATTTGACTGTTACCAGTTACCTAATTGGAATTTCTTCATGGCTGTATTTAAGAAGACTCCAGCTAGAGATTGTGCAAGGCTCCATCTGTAGGGAGAGTGTGCAGGTGGCATGTTGGGTATGGGAGGGGAGAAAATAAGAAAAGCTGCTTATTAATCATTTTCTTTACTGCCTGTTTATACATCAGAAGAAATCCCATTAGCCTAGATAGTCAAATACCTCATTGTAAGAAAAAAGCATTTTCAAGAGGGCAGTGTTAATGTGCAGAAATAATTTTTTCCTGTAGATACAGTAACGCACTTTTCTAAGATACATGGCGTTTGACTTTTTCTTTGTTTTTGACAGGAAAAAGTGGCCCTGAATGCAAGCACTGTAGGGCTGATCCAGATAAGGAGTGCCGGTTTTGTTCGTGTTATTTGTGTGGTGGAAAACAGGATGCTCACATGCAACTCCTGTGTGATGAATGTAATATGGCTTATCATATATACTGCCTGAACCCTCCCTTAAGCAAGATACCAGAAGATGAGGACTGGTAAATATACAAGGGTGATTTGCTTATCTATATTGCCATTCTATATATGGTTCCTTTTTGTTATTTGCACCTTGTGAGAGACAAAACTGAAGATTTTTTTTTAATTCTGCTGTGTATTTCATCCATCTGCTTATTATAAATCTTATGTTTTCTGTCAAGGTAATTCTTTTAAATCATTCACAAAGGATTAGTAGTAAGCTTTAATGACCATTATGGAGTTTCAAAACTGGTATGTTAATTTTATTCATTATGATCATTATGATCTTCTGTGACATTATCTGATCTGATTGTGTTTATCAACAGTGGTTGTTCCCCAGCCTTTTAATTTTGTTCAAGCTTCACTGCTTGAACAATTTTCTTATGCTCACCCTTCTCTTTCCCTTCATCCTCTGTCCCTGTTGCTGCCCCTGTGCCCTTCCTGTATCTTCTCATTGCTTCTACTCCATTCATTTCTCCTGCTGTGGGAGGACCACCACTTTGCTACTCTTCATTTCTACTGTCCCTGTTTCTGCCAGCAGGAAAATCAAGCGAACTGGCATTGTTCAATCAAGATTGTATTTTGAAGTGAATCTGCATGGACCCATTAGCGTCCCATTACGTTATCCTGGGCTCTGTACCATTTTTTCTCTCTACTAGTGATCTACAATTTACAGTGTTCGTATTTATTACCTGCCTGTGACTTACATGAGATGCTTATTCTTTATAAATGAGTAATAAATAGAACTTTATTCTAATAAAGTTTTCATGACATGGACATCAATAAATGTCTAAGATGCCTATGGATACATTTTATGGAATCTCTTTGGACCTTGTGATTAAATTTTATGTAAAAATCTAAGTGCTTTGGCAGTTTTAACATTCTCTGGAAATAAATAACTTGATCTCCTATACCATAGTGGATGCTATATAGGTTTGTTTATTGGTCACTGCCTGATGGTCTGCTTGTTTTCTGGGGCATTGTGTTTTTTCTGAACTCCTCCTGTGTTTATGCCAATGTGTGATTTAGCAATTGAGACCATTAACCTTGATAGGTGTTTCTCAGTGTGTGCCACAGGATACTGTTGTTGGAAGTTGATCTTTTTCTCATGAAATTTCTGCACTGGGAAGAGTTGTATTCACTGCTTTTGGAGGAACTGCTGGCTTGAAACACTATGTAAAATATTTTCAATACCTACTAGAAATATGTATGGGTCATTGGAACTGAAAATGGCATTTATTTGAATATAGTCTATGTTCCTCCCACTTCTTGCATATGCAAAATCATTGCAGTGTTTATTCAGCAGTGTTTATTACACAGCATGTTAGTCTGTGTAATAATCCCTAAGTTTTCTACTGTCAGGGCAGACTGGTCTTCTGCGCATGACATCTTGCTTCCTACTACTTGTCAACATGAGTGAGTTGATGTCATGTGTTGGAAACCATTCTCAACACACAAGTGATTTATTGCTGGCTGCAATCCATAAGCACTATTCTTACCTGATGGCACCTGACCTTTGGACATAGCATCTGAGAAGTTCTTTTTTGACTTCATTCAGAATATTCAGCGACACTATCTGTCTGGAAGTACACATCTGTTTAGTCCATCCATTCTTCAGTTGCCCCTTACTCTCAGAACCAGCTCTAATTCAGTACTACAGCATCAGTAAAGTTCATCTATTTTCCAGTACTAGTCACAGGAAATTTTCTGATAAAGAAAAAATATATGCTTCAAGTCAGCGACCCCCTCCCACAAAACCCCCAAATCCTTTGTTCTACGCCGAAAACAATTTATTCTCTGTAGTTTCTTCTACACCCTGAAATACACAGAAGGTTTGATAGGCACATCAGGATACTGATACTGAAATCTCACCAGCCATCAGTGTCTGTCTGGTTTAGCTCGTGTGCTAAGATTGTCTTGGCCTGATGGGTACTTCACATGATTTTTCATATTAGGTATTAGTGTTCTAGTCTTCACTGGCACCCATTCTTTTTCAAAAGCTTCTTATGAAACATTCTTATGAGTTATCCTACTTCTATTTCAGCGGGCTACAGAGAAAGTTTGAAGAACAGAAATTTTTTTCGAAGTGTAGACATTACTGCTTGGATCTCCCTACCCTCTTCCATTAATATTACTATAACTGCACTGCATAGGTCCCAGGACTGTTTTTCTCCATACAGAGGATTCGGTAGTCTGTAGACAACCACACAAGAATTAAATTGACTGACAACATGGTCTTTAGAGTCCCTCAGATCATACGTTAAGCGCACTTTTAGATCCTTCCACTTGCATTTCTGGCCAAAAAATTACAAATTTCCACAAGTAGTAGAAGTTTAATTCATATAATTAAAATGTCTTGAAAAACAGCTGTTAAGCTTTTTAACTTGTTTTTGTTTGCTGTGTAATGATATGAGTCTTAAGATTTATTTATGTAAGTAGATAGCTGCATCTGTGGATGAATGTCACTGGGTGGGAGAGGTACTGTTATGGACCTGGCTTGTGACAGTTGGTTTTGGGATACTTAGTGATGCCAGCCCTGCGCAGTCTTAATGCTTGGTCATATGTAGGAGGAGTGCAGTTGCACTGGGCAAAGCGCTGTCTCCTACCAAAGAGGAGGTCTGTGTTCTCCCTTCTTCTTGCATACTACCAAAGAGTCATGGCTGTCTGATCCGTCAGTTCTTGACAGATTTTGTTTGTTTTAGAAGTGGAAAAATTTCCATTTAATATTTTTATAGTGTAAATTTGGCAAACTCTCTGCAGGGGCTAAGGCTGCAGTTTGGGAAAGTATGGTAAGTTTCTCTTCTGGAGATTAAGCCACTCTATATGCGAAACAGTATTGAATATTCCATACAAAACTCAGTTTAAAAAATATTAAGGTAATATGGTTACCCTATCAAGAAGCAGGGAATGCTATAGTTAATTCACCTTGTGAATTTGCATTATTTCATGTTCCTTCTTTTAACTGATCATTGCATACTTCTTTTTTAAACAACTGTAGTATCATTCAAAGTCTTAGTGTTAGACAATTTCAGCATCTTGTATCATTTTTAATTTCTTTTTATCTACATAGCTTCATTGTCTTAATGGTTCAACACCTTTATTGACATAGTGAAATCTGTTGCTGTGGACATTAATCATTAATTCTTCTATTCATATCCACATACAAAAGTTAATTAATAAATTCAAAAGAGGAGTAGTAGTAGTACTGCTACTACTACTACTACTAGTAGTTATCTAAACTAGGTTATTAATGTTGGTGTAGATCAGGCTTCCTCCACTGGTAGTCTATGGGCCAAACCCAGTCCATGGGAGCCAGAAACATGGACAACTGCCTTTGCATTGGCATTCCTCGAGTGGGATAAAAAGATTATTAGAAGCAGGAAAGGGACCAGTTCAAGGTGGCTTCGGTGTTGTGGAGTGAGTGTGCGTGTGTGTGTGTCTACACACATTACATGGTACCTTGGCTCTGTTTGACATTCAGCTGTCTGCAGTGAAATTTATTGCACTAGAAGCAATAAATAAGGGTAGAGTGGACAGGACGTAGAAACAAATCATGAGTACTGGTTAGCAGTGTACTCTAATCTCAGCTATCTTCTTTACATGATCTAAATGAAAGTACAGAATGAAGAGAGAATACAGGAGAAATGGGGACCTCTCACATATGATGTGAAAAAGAATAGTTAAATGTTTTGCCTCTAGCACTCTACCTTCAAAGACGTTGAAATGCCCTTTTTAAAAAAAGTTGACAGTATTTGTTCATGTTGGGTTCATTTTTTAAGCCATAGGCTTCAGCTGCTTAAGACTGGTATATGTTTGCTATCTTGAAATATTCAGTCAAGATAAAAAAATTGACACTATTTTGGCTACAAGAAATGTATTGCCATTATTATGAAGTAATTGAGAATTTACTAAAACCTTTTTTTAGGTATTGTCCTTCCTGCAAAAATGATTCTAATGAAGTTGTAAAGGCTGGAGAAAAGCTCAAACAGAGTAAAAAGAAAGCAAAGATGCCATCTGCCAGTACTGAAAGCCAGAGAGACTGGGGCAAGGTAGAGTGTATTTTAGAAATAGCTGTTACTCTGATTGTTCATGTATGTGCTACATCTATAATTCTACTTATATATGCACTACACAAAATTCAGTACTGGGTTGCACAGACCATAAGACAATGTCTAATCCTGCCCACTATCTACTGGCAGTTAAAGCAGTGGAAGAATTATTAAGGTGACTAGAGGTAAAAACAAAAAAACCTAAACCTTGATCCCTCCCCCAAACCCAGAAACACATATTGCTTAATTAACATTCCTTTTAACAAGCGTTAACATATTTTAAAGTATGTGTTTGTTATAATGATCAGATTTTGTGATATCTGCATTGCATTTGCAAGTAGTCTTCAATATTATAATACTAATTAATTTTGCCTAATGTATTTTTAGGGCATGGCCTGTGTTGGTCGCACTAAGGAATGCACTATTGTTCCTTCAAATCATTATGGACCTATACCTGGTGTTCCTGTTGGGACAACCTGGAAATTCAGAGTTCAGGTATGTTGTTTCAGTATTAGCTGTAGTTGAAGTAAATAAGAATAATAATGAATGGGTTGGGCACTAAAATAAATTTAGATTGACAGTTGCCATTTTCACCAGGACTAAACAAAGCAAATACATTATGATGTTAATATTGGAAGTGATGCTGATAGCAGTGAAGGGTGAAGTATATTGATTTTACAATACAACTTAATAAGAAGTCTCTTGTCATTAGGTTAAAGAAATTTCACAGGTTAAAATTCTAAGTGGGATACTTAGTGAATAGAGTCAAGTGTTTTCTGAAGTGTACTTCACATGAACTGATTATCCCACTTGGCAGATCTAGACTGTAGATTTTGAAAATGTTACATGGTATCACTGTAAATTTGCTCCCTGTTGGGTTTTTTGGTCATATGTAATGGATGTCCAAATCGTCTTTTGGGCTGATAAACAGCTTAAACCAGTGTAAGCCTGGTTTATAGGCTTACAAACCAACTGAAATTAGCTGCCCATTCAGCCTTTGCTGTTTCTTGCACTGTCTCATTTTCTGTTGCAAATGTTTCTTAGGCTGTATGGTAAACTATTGGTAAAAAAACTGGCAGAAAAATAATCCCATCTGGGGCAGGAGAGGAGTTAATTTCACATTTTGGTTATATAAGCACAGTGCCAATACTCAGAGGGGCAGGAAAAAACAAAGCAGAGAGAATGGGACAGCTTCATTTTGTGCCAGTATTGATTTTCTGTGGTTCTGAAGTGTCCAGAAAACTGCAAACTTACTTCCTTTTCCCCCAGCCTTATCTAATAGCACTGATTTTTGGTTTATCTTTGATTTTTTTTTATTGTTGTTTTTAGTCAGGGAAATACATACTTCTTTATTTTCAAGATCAGTTAGTTCTTTGTCTCTTGCATGTGTAAAGGATTGTAATTGAATGTCTTCCATCATACTTAGAAGAATAGAAACAGGTTTTTTTAAACTGCTTGAGGAGAGGCAAGCCAAGACTCAAAAGCCTCTTCTGATGTGTTTTCTGAACTTTTTATTACCTGCTTTCTCATGAGAAGAAAACAGATGTTTTATTATTCAATTGGTAGAAGAGAACGCTTAGCAGGAAATTTTCCTCTGATGGTGGTGTTTTCCAGTATTGTGTGAAGAATTATGCATTTGGAAGGCCATGCAAGTTTTAAGGCTGATATGGTTAGCAGCCAACATTTTTTTCCTTAGCAACAGTTTTCAGTTTCTCTCCTTGGTAGAAATCACAGTGAAGCAGTTGAAACCTAAACTAGTTCTTTTGATCCTTTCTCAACTTGATGTCCATCACCAATACTACCATCAATACAAGCCTTAGATGAAGCAAATTAAATTTGTAATGTAAAATTATGCTGTTCATCGTACCAGTGATTTGATACAAAAAAGAGGAAAATTCACTTTTGAATCTTTGGGTAATTTCATTGACCTCTCCTTTGTCTGAAGAACTTTTTTTTGAAAGGAATGAATAGTTGTCTTTTTTGTAAACTTCCAGATTAAGTAAAATCTCATAAGTAAGAGGGGTTTCTAAAATCACTTATGGCAACTCAAAATCAAGTTTTATTTTCACTGCTTCTACAATAATTGAAATTGTTAGTTCACGTTTTTGTTAGGAATTCCACTGGTAACACAAAAGCTAGTGATTTTCAGATCTTTCTAGTGCTGGTAGGAAAAAGGAACAGAATTAGCATGGCTGCTTTTGTCAGAAAACTAAGCAGAGTGCGCTAATTTTTGTACATATATGTGTGGACTAGACATCAAAAAGCAGTTACCAGTTCTACACAATTATTTAATTTTGGGTACAAATGAAATACTTCATCCTTTTTCTTTTTTTAAAGATTGAAATGTTTTCTACATAGAAAGTTAAATTACACTTCTGTTCCTCATATGATTAGTTTGTATGAGAAATGAGTTTGTTTCAGCAAATCTATGAGAATTTAGAGACTGTAGTTTCTTTATTTCTGATTTGCGTAGTTTTTTTATGACACAAACTCTCTGTTCCCTAGAAGGAAATTGACTAAGTATTGCTTCTGGAGAGAGCATCTGAAGAGCATCTTTGGCGTGAATTACTTACCAGAGTTCATCTTTGGGGTGAATCACCTACCAGAAACCTAAATTTAATTGATAAAACCTGGAAATGAAAGACGGGAGGGAGGATGTTTGATACAGTAGGAAAGAGGGGCATAACAGTGGGGCCTTTTTATCCAGCATACTCATCAATGGTCTGGAAAAATTGGCAAATAGCTGATAAAAGTTAAGTGAGAGCACTAAGTTGTTGCGGATAGTAAACGTTGGGTGGGGAACAGTTCTAACTGTATGATTTTTAATGGGCTTTCAGCTACTTCTTATTCTTCTTATTTAGGAAAGACATCTTCTAATAGCTAATTTTGAAAATAATGTCATCTTAATATGCAATAGTGATAAAAAATCAAGCGTTAAATTATTGTGAAAGCAAGGCTCAGGGAAATATTATGAACAACAATCATGATTAGAGAAATGGAATGGTTTTCATTCAGCTGAAAGACTTTTCATTCTGGAAGAATGTTGAAGATGTCGTGTAGTGTAGATGGCTACAAAATGACATGCAGTATCAAAAAAAGTGATTAGGGACCAATACACGTACTTTTGTAATGTAAAAAGGAGTCATCAGAAAAAAAGGTCAGCTGCCTACTTCAAAATGAACAAAAGTAATATTAGTTCATGTGACAAGCAGTACTGCTGTGAACTCTTTTCCCTCTTGGATACTATGGATCTAAAAGTTTTAAGTAGTTTCGGAAGTCTGAGCCACAGACAGCTGGATGGTGAGAAGTTGTGCAAGGAAGTATCATTGTGTCCTTGCATAGTTTTTGTACTGTGCACAGCTCTGGTCTGTTGTTAGAGACAGCATTTTTGGCCAACTGGACCTTTGATCTGATGTATTGTATTACGAAAGTACAAGACTGTGGCAGAAGAACGTAAACTTCCATGCAAGTTGCTTGGAAGTGTAGGCTTAGAAGTGTAGGGAAAAGGAATTCAGGAGCGGGAGAAGCAGAATGAGAAATACAGGCAAAGTCAAGGTCTGAAGGAAGATAATGAAGGTGGGATGAAGGATCCTAATTGGTTTTCTGCTGGGAACCTGCATTCTATCAATACTATTTTTGGCATCATGTACTGAGAAAATACGCAATTTAATATGCAACCTCTTTCTTAGTCATAAAGGATTTGGGTTTTTTAAAACATAGTTTGGTCATTTGAAACAAGTATTACATTTTTTGTGGGAGAGATGTTCCGGCAGACTTTAACAATGTTGCCAGTTTATGGTACAGCTGGAGCTCTCAGCTGGTCTGGTTGCAGCTTAGTGGCACATTGGTTACCAGGGAGTTGTTTGTCCTGGTTGGAGAGCTAGCTTATGGTCCATACGTTGTTGCAATGGCTTCTTCTGTTTCCTTAGGCAGTGTGGTAACACTCCTCTGAGTTGGTCACATTTACGGTGTGTTACCTTAATAGTACCGGACATAATGATCTTTACGCAGGTCACTGTGATCTTCCTTAGTTAAGAATTGTAAAATGTTACCAAACTGGCAGATCTCTATCTGCTTTGGATTGTTCTAAATGACTGTGCAAGTGAAGTATAGCAGTAACTACAGTCTTAAATACTGCTTATGGAAAGAATTGTGTAGATTTTTCCCCGAGAAGAAAGTGTACCTTTATATCTTCCAACGTCACGACTGTTGTACGTTGTCCTTCCATTTTTTAGGTGTCCTTACTTTTGGCTTTTCTTCCATAAAAGCAAGTGGAATTACCACCTTTAATGGCAGTCTTACATTAAGTATTTACACAGACACCACTGTATAATATTTTAAGCAGAATGTTGATTGTTAAAAGGGGTTGTAGATGGCTGGTTGTTTGAAAAGAATGCTAGAAACTGGCTTTTTTCCTTGCCAGGTGAGTGAAGCAGGTGTTCACAGACCACATGTGGGTGGAATCCATGGACGCAGTAATGATGGAGCTTATTCACTTGTATTAGCTGGAGGATTTGAAGATGAAGTGGTATGTCATTTATGCAAGCAATGGTTTTGCTGTTCTAATGTATCAATGTTTGTAAAGATAGTGTTATGTTTGTTGTTAATCCTAAAACTAATGCTTATGCAAATATGACCATGAAAAAAATAACTACTACTGATGACAAACTGAATAGTTCTTAGTATTTTGGGGAGAAATATGTAAGCAAATCTTTCTTAAAGAATGTTTATGCTCATACTCAAGCAAAATATCTCAAATACAGCTGAATTTTACATTGTTTAGGGTAATTAAATTTCAGTATACTTTTGGAGTCTGAATTTAGTATTATGAAAAATCTGATAGTGTAATTATATGCAAATAATATGTTTTATGTTCCGCTTTGGTCATGATTTTTATTGCTTTCAAGACAGATGCCTCTTCCTTCGGGTTTGTTGTGTTTCTAAATATGCAAGACATTTATTTTGATGCAGCAAGAATAAAATGTACATGTTACTTTATTCTGTGAAATTCTGAAGGTTCTTGACTCCAACTGATGAGCACTTTCAGAACATCTTAGGAAAGTCTCAATATGTTGTGTTATGATCCCTGAACAGGAACTGCATCTGACTTTCATCTCATGATGTTGACCAACATTTATTTATGAATAGATTACTGTTCTCTGCATTAAATAATGTTTACACGGGGTATATCCCTTCCTGCAGTTCTGCTCCATCGGGTGGAATTTTAAATCATGCATCAGGTGGAGGATAAAGCAGTAAGCAGTCCTTTTTTTTAAAACATGCATAGCTGTTAATCCAAGGAAAAAGGCACTGGAGAAAGAAATAAGCATCTGAAATAGCATCAGAATGTAATGTATTCTTTGCCAACAGCACCTACCAGCTGCTGCTGCTGCAGAGTATTGCTTCTGAAGGAGTCTGTGTCTCTTTTTGAACAAGTCAAACGAGGAGGTACTTGGTGTTGGGATACATTACTACATCCTTAGAGTCAACCCCAACCCTTAGCCAGTGGATCCTAAGAATACTGTTGCTTAGTAGTTGTACCTGCTATGTTGGGGTTGCTGCAGACTCCTGGTTTTTTTCTTTTTGCTGGTGATACTGATGTCCCATTATTTCTGTTGCTGTAATTATTCAATTAAAAATCCTCAATAAATTTAATTGGATCCTTTCCATGTCTTTTCCAGTTCACCTAAGTGATGTTGTGATCACATGTTTTTGTGGACATCTAAGTACTGTCATAGTCTAGGTGACATATCTAATTTGGAAGAGGCATAGTTGGGGAGAAATACTGCAGAAGATACCCTAAATTTGTATGAATGTCAGCCTTTTTGCAATTCTCTAAACTAAGAATACAAGGGGATTTTTTTTTTTTCCCCAGGTACGTTTTTGGAATTAGTTTTTCTTCAGTTCTTTTTTCATATACCAGATTTTATTTCCCAGTTCACTTCCATTTTCCCTGTTTTTTGGAAGAGGTTGAAATTAAAGTCCTATAAGAATTCCCACAGAAAAATCAAATTCTGTACTTATAAGTATCCTAAGTACAGTATTTCATTCCAGGAATGAAACTTTTAAATAAAAACTCAGATAAAATCCTCTGCTCACATCTAGTCACTTTATTATATGAGAACAAGAAAAGAGAGGTGACTCTTACTTGAATTTCAATGGTATGATGTAGGTACTTGTGTGTAAGTTTTTACAAAATTAAGAAATAAATACATTTTGGAAGACAGTTATAAACTGTATGTTTATAAACTTTATGCATTATTTATGCACACTGCTGATGTATGCCATCTTAGTGTTCTTCTTGTGGCTTTAACAGTTCACTATTAGGATAAAATAGTTGCAAAAATATATTGCAGAAAATAGAATTCACTGTCTAGCTTTGAGATGATGTGATTTTTATCCTGTGCCTTTGGAAACGTACAGTCCTGCAGACCCAGACTTGTCTGCAACTTTGCTCCAGTTGGGATGTTCTGGATGTATTGGGAGTGCTCAGTAACGAGTTCTGTCAGTACGTGATCTGCCCTCAAGACTGAGAAGGTGTATAGTCATAGTTTACAAAATGAGCATTGGGTGAAATTGTTTTGTACATGAAGCTTAACCTCATTCTTAATTAGATGCGTATAAAATGTTTGCGCACTAATTTCTCTCTTGTAAATGTTTAACCTTGAATTTTAGTGACAAGTTACATGGCGTACCTATTTAAGATACAGTATTACAATAGTTAGCTTTAGAGTCTTGAAAATGTTAACATTACTGATCTCCTGGTCTTGTTCCCTGCTATGGTTACTATCAAGAACATTAGCTGAAGAAATTGAGAAATCTTTCAGGAATTTAAAATCTAGAAGTTATTTCAGAATAGACTAACATTTAAAAACTAGATATTGGACATTAACAGTGATTGTGCAGTCACAGCGTTCATGATAAAAATATTTTGACTTGTCTGTTCATCAAACAAAGTAGTTGCAGAAATTTCACTTTTTTGTTGAAAAATTGCCCTCCTATTTTGTGTCATTGTTTTTATGTATCAGGGTTAATACTGCTGTTTATTTTCAAAAGTTTCAAGATCCATGTTTCTGCCGGGTTGAGGTAATGTTGTCAAGATAGTAAATTAATTGTGTGGTGTGCTTAGTTTAATCTGAACAAAGATTGTTTCTTCTTTAAGTGCTTTTGCATATAGCGTCATATGGGAAATCTGAAATGACAATCAGAATCTCTTGGAGAATAATATCTTCTGTGATCATTCGCATCCTCTTGTAAAAGATTCTGAGAGTATAAAAGAGAATAGCATCTCTAATGACTCAGAAGGGACCCCAGGCAAATAGACTCATTGCTTAGGTTCGTTGATGATTTTATACCAAACCTATTCAGTGCCTGGAACGTAACATTCACAAACCACTTCATGAAATGGCTTACTGTCCATTTTAAATGTTCTGTGTCTTTGCATTAATCTTGTGTTTGGGTAGTCAGTTCCAAGGTGTTAGTACAACTGTTATTCCACTTGTTTGAGCTAGTCCAATTGCAAATAAACTTTTAGCTGACTCGATTTGCCTGAGCCCTGTGATGAGGATATGGCATTTCAGAACCTCTGCTTAGTGTGCATTGGACAGTGAAAGCACTTGATCAGTTCCATCAGTGCCAAAGGTGCGATGCCAGTACTGTAGTGAATGTCATAGTTAAATGGCTTTAAATCCCAATCAGGTGACAACAGGAGCCTCATGTCTGAGTCAAAGTGTTTTATATCCAAAGACCATTGTGACTAGCAGTTTTCTAGCAGTGACTGGATATGTATGTATGACCTGCTGCTTTATTAACCAGTTTGCTGCATTTACTTGCATCATCTGAATTCAGTGTGAGCCCTGGTACAAAAGCATGTAGTATCCTATATAAATTTTCTGAATTATCATGCCATGCTGATTATGTTACCAAGGGAACAGTTCCTTTCAGATTTTCTCACCTCAGTTTCATAGTACTAAGAATCCAATATAACAAGTTCATTACAGCCATTACACTGAGAGTCTCTCTATTGTGAGTCACCTGGATTGTAATACATAGCTGAAAACCTGATGCTTGATGCCATGAAACTTGCTGTTTTCAAGCGCCATCACGTTTCCAAGGTCTAAGCACCCTACTGGTTTGGGACTTGCTTGGAGTGCCAACATAATGTGAAAAAATTTGAGTATCTCACAATATGATACCAAATATGTTCCTTTTCACTCAGATGGGTTATTTGTCTGCTCTTGTTACCTCCAATACTAAGGACACACTTGACATAAATTGTAAGGCATTAGCTTTAATACTTAATTCTTACCAGTGTTTCAGATTTGCAGGGCAGTTCCTATTCTGCAACAGTCTCCTCTCCATTGTTTGTTATTCCATTATTGTTAGCTATCAGTCCATACAAAATGCTAATTCATACTAAAAAATATGTTTTGTGCATCATTTCTGAATGTGATTGTCTCCTCTGTACCTGCATTATATTCAGAATTACTTTCACATTCTGAAAAGCCTTATTTTGTTACACAGATGCCTTTTGTCATTGTTTTACTGCTAGTACTACATCTGTCAAAGTAGCCTTATCTGCCTATTTGTCAGCTTCTGTCATAACGGAGTGTGGACTCTGTGTCTATACTGCTTTTATCTGTGCTTTCACAAAGTTAATTTGCAGGGCTTTGCGTATCTGGTTGTTTCTAAAGCATTGAGGAACCCATTTGACACTGATAAAGCAGACTAAAAAGTAGATATGAATGTTGCCAATGCTTAGCAAAACACCATTTGGCTCCTTTTTATATTTCATGCTTTCCAGGAAGCATTCTGTCTGGAATAGTGCCTTAGGTCAAGGGCATAGGACTTGGTTTCTGTTTGTGAATGCCTAACATACTGAGATACTTTTTCTGAAATTCATACATTTTCAAGAGATGTTAGTCATATTAGTGCAATATATGGAGTATAATCAATATAGTCCCTTCATAAAATTCCGAAGGATCAGCATAATTATACTAATCTTTGTTGTGTCAAACCATGAATTTCGTGCTGGACTTCATAGATTTTTCACATGTACACTTACAAAAATTAATTCTTATGATATTAATCATTTATTTAAATACAGGAAATAAAAGGATGAAAGTAACAAATTCTGATTATATGTACAGAGATAAATGAATGTCAAATAGTAAGTGCATGCCTTTTAGACAGGCAAGATTTTCCTTGCCTTGCTTTAACTAGGATTATAGTAGGCTCATTAAATAACTCATACAGATTGCAGGATATTTTGCCCTCCGAAAAACAATCCATCAGTGGTCTCCAGCAGATAGTCAAAGATAATTGTAATTAAAAAATGTTGTCTCAAAAAACTGTTCTATCTCCTAAGTAATCTCCCACTACAGAAAAGGGTCTTTGAGCTGAAAAGGCTTTCTGTTTGTTGTATCTTTGGTGAACCTGGTCTGAAGTCGGAACTCGTTTTCAACAGAGCAGAAGATAATGAATCCAGATTGGGTAGCCTGGATTGTTTACCTGTTAAAGTTTAATGTAAAGGTCTGGAAATCCACCATTTTGGCACTGAACATTGAAAGAAATAAGAAAACCTCAGAAAGAGGTGCACATACAGTAGTTGTCTAGTACTTTTATTTGGGAGTTATTTTTCAAAATGTTGTCCTATTTCCATTACCAGTTAGCTGCCTTCTGCTGTTTCCTGCTTTGAAGCTTTCTCACTTATTTTTCAGAGATCCAGATTGGCTAACACTAAAATGGTTAAATGTTTTCATCGTGGTGGAATATGCCACAATATTGTCAGGTTCTTGCTGTCAAGGGTGCTTGCGGAGAAGACTGAGAAACACCAATTATGATATATTCAAGCTCTGCACTTAATGCAAGGGGGTTTTTATTGATTTATAAATGAAATATGTAATTTAGCCATTCCCTTCTAATCGGCATCTTTTACTGCAGTGCTAAACCGTGAAATTATCAAAAATAAATCAGGCAGTTGGGCAGATAGACCAATTCTGTCAGCACTTACATGCATACAGACCTGTGAGACTTTAATGGAGATGAATGATGACATGAATCAGTTTCAGGTATCCCTACTGCTAGGGAAAGAAAATCCCATCAAATGTAATTGTCTGATAGTTAATATTTGTCTTGGATTTAATAACTTCATTTAAAAAGGCTTAGTGCTTTTTTATTTGGCTTTGTCATATTAATCAAAATCTTAGCCTTTATTCATTGCGTTTTTACTGAGGTGAAGCTGATGAATTGAGGGGTTGATGAACTGATGAAATTTTGGGGTTTCTTGTATCAAAAAAGCCAGTAAGACTGTTTTGTTTTTTGTTCAGACCAAAGGTTGAAGCTCATCTAGAAAATCTGTTTGTGTTCATAATAGTGTATTTTACTCACTGATAAATGCAATTTTTGTTTGTGTGTTGGGACCAGTCTTTGAAATCTGAGCATAATACCAGAGGTGTTAATGGAAAGAAAAATAATTGACAGCTATCTTGAGACAGCTGATATTCCAGTAACTTGAAGTAACTGATGCCCCTGTCAGCTGCTGCATAAAAACAACCTATAGAAATAATGTGGTCAAACACTTAGGTGGAATTCAAAATCTTACTTTTTTCATTCTCCGTTATCTCTTTGTTAGACTTACAATTGATTATGTAACAACATTGAAATAGTGGAGTATGATTTAATACAAGTGATCATTTGTTTATGTTATACGTATGTCTGAGGCTGACTGGCTTATAGTACTAGAGCTTCAGGCTCATCTTCCACTCAAATGCCTCAAATATGAGATACTGGGTCAATGCTACTGTGGCTGAAGTTCATTTGCTCTATAATGTGATCAAGCTTTACAAACAGGACAGTTAAGAAATAACTTTATGGAGACAACATAAGAAAGAGACATACAGAAGGCATTAAGAGAAGACAATAACAAAGGTCTTACTAGCTGTTGAAAGAAAGTTTTGATGCAAGGAAGTTGAATTAAGCTGTGGAAAGCAGAAGAGAAATGGCAGAATTACATATTTTAAGGTAAGAAAATGGGGAAAAGGTAGGAAGAAGGAAGAGAAGGGAAAAGATAAGACTGTTTTAATAGCCTTTTTGACAGTTATTTTGTTTCTTAAAGAAGAACATAGAGACATCAGTAATTCCTTTTGCTAAATGTTTTCTTTAACTGTTGAATGCAGAATTTATAGGAGTATCAGTATCTTAAGCTCTGCTTCCTGATCCGCTTGAGAAAACAATAACCTTCCACATTTATCTGTCACATACAGGCTATCAGTTGAACATTGTTATGGGTGGTAGGAAGATCCTGCATTGTCTATAGATAGACTCAGAACTCAAAGCTATTGAGAAATTGTTTTAATGAGTCATTACTCATTGAAAGATGCCAAATAAAAGCATATTCCACTTTCAAAGTAAAACACCATTACCGTGATGGAAGTAGGTTCTGTAGGTCTCCCATTAGGTCTCCAGTATCCCCATTTCACTTCTACTTGTCATGGGCTGTATTCATATCCACATTTATTCAACTCTAAGGACTCTGTGTCTGTGCATCACTTACTGTTGCCATTCTAGATTTCTCTCTCTGCAAGCACTTAAGTATTCTCCTGAGCTTTTTTCCTCTCCTTGTTTAGGAGTTGCTCTCATATCAGAGGTTCAAATGTCCTCCTCATTTATCTTCATCCAGTCCAGATGAGCACCCTTTGTGGCAAGATCTCTGTCAGTCTCCTCTAATTCTAGGAACTGTGTGTCTTTGTTCCCTGCAATCCTTTTTTTTTTGTTTGTTTGTTTGTTTGTTTTTAATGTATCTGATCTGAAATAAGTGAGTGTAGTTCTTCTGGGAAGTAGAGCAGAAATGAGCCTTCCTTACGCTGCGGGGTGTTAAAAGATGTCATCTTCATGTTATTTGACCTTTAATGATTATGCTTCATAATTATTCCATTTCTTCTTCATTTTCCTTCCCCTGGATTTCCATTTTCCCCAAAAGCCATATAGTTTTGCCTATTTATGTATAGAACACTTGGATAATTAAAGAGAAGCAATGTAACCTATCGAGTGTGGAATCTGTTAAAAGAGGTGAGCATGTACGCATAGGCCTTATATCCATGCTATCTCTTCATGCATGATGTCTTCTGGTTGCCTGCAGTTAAAGAGTAACACCCAGAGAACCACTCAGTCTTTCTCTGAAGACACTGGAAGTTTGATGTTTTTAGCCCCTTTACATTTAACCCATTTTCCGTAGAAGTGTGTTCCAGTAGTTAATTATGAATACTGTTCAATTTATGCCTCCTTGCTTGAGTTTTTTTGGCTTAAGTCTATAGCGATTTGTCCTTGATTTATGTTTGTCTGTTATGCCAAAAAAAAGTCTATTCAGTACTTTCTTCTCGTGAAGATTGTTCTATCTAGTTGTTGATAAACAAAACAGTTTGTGAAGAGTGTGTCTTGCCTTGTAAATAATTTTCTCCATTTTGCTCACATATGTAGTGTTTCTGGTTTTCCTCTTTTTTTTTTACATTCTTATGTATATGTTATATCAGTATTTGTCTCAACATTGTGGTCTAAAAAGAGGGAGAAATAGCGTTCCAGTTTCAGTTTATTTCTGCTTGTACATCAAAAAAAGTGCCTTTGCAGTTTTCCCTACTCTGCCACACTGTGGACATGTGTTCAGTTTCATCTTTGTTGTGAAATCCAAATCATTCTGGGTTCATAACTTTCAAAGATACATCTTTGTGGTTTTCTGAACTTGGCACAAGCTTCTTATTCGGTGTTAAAATGCAGTTTGTTTGAATGGGCCTGCTTCATCAAGCAAATCCATCCCTATTCGTATCACAATCACCTTTGTGTGATCTGCACATTTTGTTTGCCTTGACAATCACTGACAAAATAAACATAGCCCAATTCTGCGATACCTTATTTTATACAGTTTGGTTTTCATCCTTTCTTAGTAAATAGTTTTCGTCCTGTTGGTCTTTCATTCATTTGAAGTTGTTGTACAACATCATTCTATTTCTGTTATTTTTTAGAGATTCATTGAGCAGAATAAATAGACCGTTTTAAGAAAGGGTATACCAGAGCTTATACACATCTTTGTTAGGTTTTGAGTATTTTTTTTAACTTCATAACACTTGCTTGTTATGTCTAGATAAATTTTGAATGAGAAATACTCTTAATACTGCAGCTGAATTTCTGCTAGGTTTTCCCTACACAGAATAAAATAAACATCATTTCTATAATTAATCTATGGCCTTGTTCAACCAGCATTTCTCTTTCTAACTTTCTCTTTTTCTGCTGTTGTCAGTCATGAAATATCTGTAACAGTCTTGCACTGGATCCTTAATAATGTCAGACTTTTAATAGTGGTAAGAAATTGACTGAATTTTACTACTGCGTACAAGTATGTTCAGATTTTTGCTATAAAAATTCATATAAGCATTATTTTCCTATTAAGTATTTATCTTCTACTGTAGCTTTATGCTTTGTACAAAACTTGCATCTCCAAAGAGATACCATATTAGATATATTTGTGTCTTTCTAGAAATACCTGAATTTGGCAGGAGTAATAGGAATTTCTGTGACATACCTCCTAAAGAAAATAGTAATACTGGTTTTACTTACGTGTATGTAGATTTTGACTGTTTTTATGGTTCATGGTAAAAGATTTTATCAACCTTCTTTCAATTTAAAGATAATTCCATGTAGGAAATATCCTACACAATTATGTCAGCTTACAAAATGCAAATCTAAATGAGTTTGAGCTCTTACTAGTTCAGAAGAGCTAG
The DNA here is from genome assembly GCF_030463565.1 of Pelecanus crispus. Taxonomy (NCBI): domain Eukaryota; kingdom Metazoa; phylum Chordata; class Aves; order Pelecaniformes; family Pelecanidae; genus Pelecanus; species Pelecanus crispus. Next base: position 32,730,536 of record NC_134676.1, read on the forward strand.
GATTATTGCTGTATTAAAGCACCTGCCTTGTATGTAAGGCGGAGCTGTTGTACTTACTAGCACTTAGCCCCTTGCACAAGCTGAAGTGGTCCCTCCAAGGTATTTAGTATGTATTTTACAAACATGATATTCTTGTAAACTAAATGAAATCTCTAGAGCAAGTAGACACTTGCTAGAATGTGTTCCCTTCCTCAGAAATAATCTTGTTTTCAAAATCAGCTTTTTAGAAGATGTGAAAGTCCAATTTTTTAAGGCAGACAATTTTTTAATAGGAATTTTCTGGTAAATATGTTACATCCAGACAGTAGCTTTGTGCTGGCACAACTACTGTGGAAGGACAGTGATGCTGAAATTGAAAACACATCTTTCCATGCCTTGGAGTATAGTTTTTCTCTGTCTGAGTAAATAGAACAAATTAAGTAGCTTTTTTTTTTTTTTTAAATTGGGTTGCTTTACTTTGGAGTGTTAAAACGAAGGATAATCTTCTTGCACAGGATCGAGGAGATGAATTCACTTACACGGGGAGTGGAGGTAGAGATCTTTCTGGCAATAAAAGGATTGGAGAACATTCATTTGATCAGACATTAACACACATGAATAGGTAAGTTTTGAAGATAAAATTAAAAAGTATTTCAAAACAAAGAGCTGGATTGTAATGCTTTAATATTTTGAATAAATTTAATATTCATTCACACGATGGTGCCTCTTACTGATAAGAGGTGTTTTATCAAGCATTATGTTTTGTTGATTTAAATAAACGCTTGCACCCCAATGAAATACATTGATATATTGCTGATGCAGCTGGTAGTGATGTCTCTGGTTAAATTGTCCTACAATTTCCTTCAGAGGACTCTTGTTTGAATTTAATGAGGAGTTTGTCAAAACTCTTGGGTGGAAGTTTTCTATTCTGGGTGTTTCTTTTTAAGTTTCTTCTTCAGTGGTTAAATCAATTTTGAAATTTAAGTAGGAAGAAAGCATGTTCATTTTCCCATTTTAAAAGAAATTTTTCCTGGTTTGCTAGTCCTTTCTTCCATCATGGTTTTCTGTGAAAAACAAGGAATTAGGGTGTTGCTTTATCAAAAACAGGTGCTTGAAAAAGAAGATATATGTTCAAAAGATGAATAAGACATCTGCTTAAAGTGTTTTTACGTCTTCTAAAAGTTGGCCTGAACAAAGAGTTTTCCATCCTTTTCTAAGAGCATAATCTCTGTTATGCAACTGACCACTTAACTGTGGGGTGCAGAGATTGACTGATACCTTTTCTTTGCCAGGTCTGCTTTTAGATATGATGTACTGCTGTCAAGCAAAGTGGAGGGGGATTCTTTCAAGCTTTTTGGTGGTACTTAGAGGAGAGAGAGGAAAAGCCTGACTTGGCTGCTGAGAAGGTGGGGGGGGGGGGGGCGGGATGTGATGTGAACAAGAGCAAGGAGGGAGGGAAGGAAGATGGAAGTAGGTTTAAGCAATAGGTTTACAAGCATATTTAGTGAATAGAGCAAACTTGCTTTGGGAAACAGAATTAAGAGGTGGACTCCTTAGACTCAGCATTTCTCTGCTCTTAGCAAATGAGAAATTGCTGGCAAAGCTTGCCTTGTAGCTAGGTGTTAGCGTGCATGGAGTGTAACAAGGTGCTGCTCTCAGCTACTGATTTTGATACAAGTTTTCAAGCACTTTGATACTGAAGATTATGATGATTCCATGTAGTTGAATCGGTATCGGTTTTGCTTGTCCAGATATTTTTCCTTTTTTAAGTTTTGGTTTTATATAAGAAACATTTTTAAAGTTGGCATTGTATGCCTGTGTCTTCCTGTTCTGTACAATGTCAGTTTTATGCTCATACCATGGCTGTTTATAAACCATGTTATTTCTTCTGTTCTGAGATCCATGGTTTGGTTTGAATCTGATTCTGAAGGATTTTCAATCCCTGATAAATCAGGCTGTGGTAATAGAAATACTGTTCATTACGGCAGCTTGGTCTAGTACATATTCATACTGTCTTGCTCCAGGTTTCTAGAAGAGGGTCTTCATGTAGTTAGTGGGTAAAGGGGTTTGCTTGTCCTTGAGTTAGCTACTGTTATTTAATTCCTACTCTGAGGCAATTTATGTATTATGTGAGAGAATTCACTTACTTAGAGGTTTTTTTGATGGTTACTGTGTACTTTTTTCTCTATAGTGTTTTTCATCATATTCATTACTTTCGTGTACACACTCAAAAAGCCTTAAAATCTGCAGTTAATTGGGAAGAGTGATAGGGAAAGTTTGCCTTTTATTGTAATTTTCTTTTAATTCCCTCAATGCTGTTTAGGAAGGGATTGTTTTTAAAAATGAAAAATGTTAAATCTAAGAGGTTTGTTTTATTTAGCAATAATCAGCTGAGCTTTCATCTGGAACCTTGACAACAAAATATTTTCTGTTCCCATTTTTTTTCTTACCATACATGGTAGCGTGTATCTTATTGCTTCCACCAGTTCTGTACTTGTTAAAGACTATACTAAAAAGTTCTATGCTGATTGATAAAGCATAATTAGACAAGGGAAATAGATACGACTTAATTACATTGATTCTCAAGAATCTGATGTGTGAAGCAGTCTAGTTTATGAAGATTTTAAATATCTTTCTAGGGCATTGGCCCTTAACTGTGATGCCCCACTGGATGACAAAAATGGAGCAGAGTCTAAGAACTGGAGAGCTGGCAAGCCAGTCAGAGTAGTGCGCAGTTCAAAAGGACGGCGGATCAGCAAATACGCCCCAGAGGAAGGCAACAGATATGATGGCATTTACAAGGTATTCTGATTTCTACTGAGTGCAATGTAACATTTCTCTTCAGCTGTTTCAAAAAGTCATATGTGTTACATTGCAAATTCTTCATTATTACTTAAAAGCAATAATTATTTTTTCTGCATGATAGCTTTTTAGCCTCAGCTTATTCTGCAAAAAACTGAAATGAAATTATTCAGAGCAGTGATAACAGAACATAATCCACAGTAGATTACATGAAGTTGAATATGTAGGCTACTTTATATGTGCTTACTGAGTCATAGTCATCCCTGGAAATCAAATTATTTCCTCATTCCTTCCAACTGTATCCTAGCTTTTTTGTGTGTTTAATGACTTCTCAGCATCTGAAATAAAGGTGTGTGCCTTTTAAGACCACTGAGTTTATCAAAATTTCACACCTGACAGAAGAGCTGGTGTATAATAGTAATGTATAACTTAGTCTTCTCATTTCTTCTTGAACAGTTAAAGTATGACCATATGCATGTGTTTGGCTTGTGATAAAAGGCAGTAATTTTATATTGTTCTTTAGGTGGTGAAATATTGGCCAGAAATTGGAAAATGCGGATTTTTAGTTTGGCGCTATCTTCTGAGGAGAGATGACATTGAGCCTGCACCTTGGACTTCGGAAGGAATGGAGCGGTCAAAGAAACTGGGTCTGAGCGTACAGGTTCGAATCGGGACTTGCAGAGTATTTTTTATTCTCAGTTCCAGTAAACAAATCCCAGAAATAGAAATCAGTTAAATTAAAGCCCCATTTTTTTTCTTGTACTTCACTGTGGCAGGATTTAATGCCAAAAACCACTACAGATTACCTGCAGACTGAAAGAATCCTGTAATACTGACACAGCAGAAGGAACGGTGGATGAAGCTTTCTGCCTTAGCAGTACATTGGTTTGCATATATGGATGGAAAATTAAGAGTTTGAATCCAGTTTTGTAATCCTTAAGCTGGAAAGAATTTCTACAAGTGTCTATTGTTATAGCTGAGTCTGTCTGAGAAATCGAAAAACCTCTGCATTTTTATGTATTTTTCTCTCCATGTGACTGAGGAGTTTGTATAGGTAGTGTAGTTCAGGCACAGAAATAAAGTGACCCATGAGGACTTGGGCGTTGCAGAATCCATGAAAGATGGAAAGAATTAACATGCTGTTTCTTTTCTCAGTGAGGCAATAGTATATATTAGAGCATACCATCATCTTCAACTTGGCCTAACTAATTTGTGTAGTTGTAAGGGCATAGGTACAGATATCAGGTTCCTTTTAATAAACCCAGTCTGGATTAGATTCTTTGACTTGACTACACTTTCTTAATAACAGAAACTAATTTAAATGTTTTCTCCATCATGTAGGGGTTTAAAATTATTTTGTAGTTATTTCAATATGTAGTCATAAGGTTTTAAAGTCTTTCAGAAATTAGTCTTGTTGGTATTTGGGGATTCCTGTATGCCAGTGGGTTTTGTTTTAAATCAATGCTTTTTTATTTTAGTATCCAGAAGGTTATTTGGAAGCCATGGCTAGTAAGGAGAAGAAAGATAAGGTTAAAAAGCAAACTGTGAAACAGGAGCCAACCAGCCAGAGTAATGGAAACCAGAAAAGGACAATTGATGATGGTATTTCTTTTCACTTTTTTAGTATTCATCAGCAAAGTCTGTCATGTTAGGTTTATTAAGCCAGTAGCATGAAAACTTTGCGGAAGTGTGAAGGTATTTGGAATACTAATGTAAATTGATAAGCACATGCTCTGTAATTAAGTAGTAGTGTAGGGATCTTACTGTATTTTCTACTCTTACGGGGTTTTTTTCTCTTAAGCTCTGTAGAAAAATGAAGAGTCTTCTGTGCAACTGTGTGCTGCAGTCCAAAACAATGCTGAACAGCATGAGTTGGAGTAGGGATTTGATTGTCGCATTTCATGAGTGTGATCCATGTTTGAGCCTTCTGGAAACAGTTTTGTCTTCCCCTTTTATTAGTTCAGACTAATACTCTGTTGTTACTGCGTCTGATGGTCATAATCTTAAGCAGGTATAGAGGAACCTACGAATACACCCAAAGCCATGAGGATGGGAGATGGAGGGAAAGGAGAGGCTTTCCAGCTGACTCAAGAGCAGCAGTGGCTGATTAGAGAAGACTGTATGAACCAGAAACTGTGGGATGAAGTACTTGCTTCTCTTAAGGAAGGACCAGTATGTTTGCTGCATGCATAATTTTTAATGTTTACCTTTTCTTTAGACTGTAAGGAGAAATCTTGAGTCACTCTTAAAACCTAATCTGCTTGTTGAACTTTTTCTGAATACAGACAATGTCTAGCATTATTTTTATTTGTAAGACTTTGATTTCAAGAAAATAATCCTCGCTTATACAATTTGCTATTGATGGCTTGGTTTACACCTACATAATAGAGATCTTTTCTTGCTCAAAAAGTATTTTGAAGTTAGAAGTGGCTTTTCTTTTTCTTTTCATTTTTGAAGGGAGCATGTTTTCTCTGAAATGATAGATGTATTTTTGTGCTGTGCTGATGTGAGAAATCAGACATAAAGAAAGATGGTTCTAGTTACTACTTTTTGTTTCGACAGAAAATAGTTTTATGACAGAAAATACAGCTTGCCTGCTTTGTTTAAGAAGATAGAAGTACTGTCATCTTCAGATTTAGATATGAAATGAAAATATTTTCATCCAAATCTAGATTATCTCACTCTTTAGAGAGGGAACCTTAAGTAAGAGAGAAAATACTTTCTTCCCCCTAAATGTCAAGAAAACAGTAAGAATAGCTCAAGATTGAAGAAACTATAGACGGTAGTGTAAAAAAAAGTGCATAAAAGGAATATCTCCTGGAATATTATGTCTTTCAGTGATAATTAGTATTACCAATGTCAAGTTCATAGTTATTTTAGCTGTTTTGCAGCAGAAATCAAGGCACTAAGAAGTTAAAATAACTTGATAAAACTCAAGTCAGTGAAAAACAAACCATTGGTTGGGAAATGGATATCTAAAAATGGACATACATAATTAGTTTATTTGAGAATTACCAGTGGCTTGCTTTTGATGCTTCTGTAACAGAAAAAAACATCTGTAAGTCTCTGTTCTTCCACTTACAGTACTAATTTTTGCTCTAATGCTGCTGCAGTTGTCTTTGTGTAGGAACTTATAGTGTAAAGTTATTCGTTGCTACCTGTCTTCTATCTGGTGTCTGTAATGACTAGAAGGAATTTCAGCTCTTAAAATTGTGCATGATGACAGGCAGTAGAGATACGTGTTTGTAAAAAGGAGAAACCTGAAATTTAAAAGTGGTTGAATTACTGAGAAGTCATTTTTCTACAGGTTCCTACCCATAATTTTGGTAAGATTTCCATTTGGTTGCCACTAAAGGCAATGGGAATCAGTGGTAGCTTTGGGTTGCTACTGTGAAGATATAAAGCTTTCTGCTTGAAACAACCACTTTCCCTTTTAAGTAAATAAAATGTGTTTTAAGTTAAATCTGGTATTTTAAAAATTATTACAAAGAACTGTATTTTGATTACCCATAAATACCCAAGCTTGTATTCTTGAGATATTTGGAGATCACTGACATGCCAGAGATAAGCATGCTTGTGTGTGTGAAACACCTGCCACAAATGTATCTTGAGGTTCCTCAGAGGTGCCCTGAGAAGATTTAAAAAACAGGGAGGTTGATTTACACTCTGCAGAGAACTTGGCCTGAGGAGAGAAGCAGCCATTAAGCTAGCCATAACCCATAAGCACAGGAGGAGGTGTAGAACTGGCTTTCTTAGCAGAAGAGAAGTTCCCTTGGCAAAGAAACAGAGATCGTTCAAGGACATGCAAATTTCTATCAGCAGTTACTAAACCCAATTACTAAATTTTTTGACCTATACTAAGAATCAGGCATTAGAGGCCCTCTGGTCTGTTTCATTTTGTTTATAACAATACTCATACAAACAAGTAAATAATCTTTAAAACATTAGTGTTTTGATTTCTGGAAGAGCAGGGAAATTAAGCAGTTATGGACCTGCTTCCTGATTACTTTCAGAAAGCTGCAGTTATGGATATGGAGGACTTAAGAACTTCTGGAGGTTCATCATCTTTATGTAATAAGTGGCATTTATGAGAACTATAATAGAGTTTGTCTTTTTTATTCCTTTGCCCTACACTAGAATTTTCTGAAGAAACTGGAACAATCCTTTATGTGTGTCTGCTGCCAGGAGCTGGTTTACCAGCCAGTGACAACAGAGTGCCTCCACAACGTCTGTAAAGTAAGAATAAACTCGGTCTTGCTCTGGGCTGTTTTCTTGCCCCTGAGACACCAGTCACCAAAGCCATATGTGTTTTAGAAATACAATAATTATTGCCTAAACAAGCAAAAACATGAAACAAGTTTGCATTCAGTGATTGCTCTGTGAGCTTAATTTTATGTAATAAAGAGTGGAAGTATGTTTAGTATAGTTCCTGATAGACATAATGAGTGAAGTTTACCATTATTGTCATTCCTTTGTGATCAGTGGAATTACACTAGGAGTTGGTTTGGCCCAAGAGCTAGATGTTGGTACAGTAACAGTAATTTATTTTACATAGTTAAGGAAAAAAACCAGATTTTATAATTGTGTAACACTCTTATTAAGAGTTGTTACAAGGATGCAGGGTAAATACAAGAAAATTATTTGGGCTTATTCACAGTAATTTATGTTACCTTGTTATTATTGGCATTGTTTATGTTTGGTAGGAGGGCCACTGAAGTAAATTTATAACTTCTGTATCTTAAAGTCTTAATCAGTTGGATATAATGTAAGGAGTTAGGAGTCCAGTTTGTACTAGAGTTAGTTTTTGTAGCACGATTGTGTGTAGAATCATGCGCTGAATTGTGCATATTTGAACTGTGCCTGTCATACCTAGTATTTCTGCCTAGGAGCCTCAAAGGACTCAGACTATTATCATCCTAGTACAATATCTGATAATGTGAGTTTGTTGTTCAAGAAGATATCACTCCAGTAAAAATCACTGTCTTGCTATGGATGGCCTGCACACATAGAATGACTATGGCTCCTTAAAAACACACAAACTATTATGAAGGGGTTAATATTTAGAATTATGGAAATTGGAAAACCATGGTGAAGAGAAAGCTGAATGGCAACAAACTGAGAAAGCACAGAATTTCAAGATGTCAGTAAATATTTGTGAATACAAAATAACATCCAGTTAAAGTTGTAAAGAATAGTTTGATAGTAAGCTGCTGTTGCTGTTTGGGCACAGATCTGCCCTGATAAATTTCTGATATTCAGCTCACATGCTTGGGCTATCTGCAGCCTGTGGTAACATAGTAAGGAGGGCAGCACTGATGCTAATCTGTTAGAGATTGTATTATTCTACATATGTCTTTAAGGCTTAACTGAATGTCATTTGATGAGGCAGATGGAGATTGTTACTCAAACAATATAGCTGGTATACTTACCTTCCTCTTGAAATGAAGGTCTGGAAAACTGTAGCAATCTAACCAGGAAGCTAGAAGGAAGCTGCAGACGTGGCTGATTCACAGGAGGGCACTAGTGGAAATGAAGGGCAAGTCTCAGTAGTTATTTGTTTTAATTCCTCCCAAGCTCAATGTTTCACATCCCAGCCCAGAGCAGAGTTCCTTTGTTAGGACATTTTAGTCATAGAGGCAGAGGTGGGTGCCAGAGGGCTTGGTAGTGACTTCCTTTTTTGTGGTAGTATAGCAGATTGCGTCTTTGGTTTATAGTGATTCCTTAGTTTTTGCTGGTTAAGCTGTCAGTCAAAACCAAAGTTCTCACAATTTACTTCTCTGTCTCTGTGTGTCCTAGAGTTGTTTACAGCGCTCCTTCAGAGCTGAAGTCTTCACCTGCCCCGCCTGCCGCTATGACCTGGGAAAGGGCTACACCATGGTTCCCAACAAGATACTGCAGACACTACTGGACCAGTTCTTCCCTGGTTACAGTAAAGGACGATGATGTGCTCAGATCCTTCCGTACTTCTCCCAGTGACTTTATAGACAGTAAAGGAGAATAAACATGGGAAATTCAACAGTGGACCAGCCAGCTTGATGGGACTCAATATATTGTCACATTTTGAAGCAGCTAACCCTCTTCCCCTCGTAGCCATCTTTTTGGTGTAGTGAGAACTCTAATTCTCAGCTGTCTTTTAACATCAAGGGTAGTTTTGGCCAGTTAACAAATAGTTTTTAAAGGAAAAAAAAAAAAAGAAAAAGCCTCAGCTCTTACTGGCCTAGCTGATGCTTAATTTATGATTTGTTTTTTTGTAACTACCTCAGGACAGAGGAAAATAAATTGTGGGGATGACAAAAAGTTAGTGAAGTTTTAGCTACACACTGCCTCCTGAATATTAGTTGTGCCTGGTCCATGTGGTTTGATTTACAAAAAAAACCCCAAACCAAAACAAAAACCCACAAAAAACAGCAAAAAAACAGAAACAGCACTTAAGCCAGCTGGATTAAAGAACAGCAAATTCTGTGGTGTGCATAATCCTTTTTTGTCTTTTTCTTCCATTATGCTGTATTTTTTTGCAAGAACAGGCTGATTTTTAGTCTATTTTTGTGAGCTTCATTGTGCTTCTCTTGTATCTTATGCAAGTTGACTACTAATGACTAATGAGAACAATATGAATGCATTGTTGCTGCATTAGTGTAAAGTGATCTGTGTTTTTTGCACTTAAAGAGGGTATTCAAGACACTCTAGTTGTGTAAAAAATATTTCATATAAAAAAGCCACTTCTGTATTAGTTAAACTGTATGCTTTTAGTAGGTCTTGTATCAGTGGCAATACATCTACACAGCATTGAAGGCAGTGCTAGCTTGGAGAGGGTTCAAATCGCTTCATATTGTGATCTGAAATTTTATATACAATATATCCCCCCCAAAATATACCTTATTAAATATTTTATGATTCAGAAAATTTGCTAATTTTGTTATTACTATTATCCACTTACTTAAATCATAACATTTTTATAGAAATTTTTTTTTCAGATTACTAAATGCTTTCTTTAGGTGGGCTTGTTATTGTTCAGACATGAGGCTTTACATTCCTTAACTCATTTCTCAATGAAAAAAACATTGTTAATTTAGAAAAAAAACCCCAGCCTGACATTGATATCCGTGGGCTCACACATGCTCTATAGCAGCGGCTGTTGTGTAGCTACTGTGGTCTCTACTGAGCATTTGAAGGAAGCTCGCTAGGGCTCAGCCTGTGCACCGGAGTCGGAGGGAGCCCTTCCTGCCCCGCTGGGTTGGCGGAGCTTGCTGCCAGAGCCAGCGTGGGGCAGCTGGGAGCTGCGGGTGCCCTGCACAGCCATCAGTCAGAGATTGCCACCCTAGGCGTGGGGCTGCACTGACAGCCTGTAGTCTGTGAAGTGGGCATGTATATTAGTATATGTGAAAGTATATATGTCATTCTCGCTGATTTAAGATCTTGTCCTTACCCCGGTGTTGTAATGAACCGATCATTGAGAAGCACATGGCATTGCTGGGTTTTGTGGCTGAAAGTTAGCTTAATAGCTTATTCATTTCATCTGAAATAAGTAACTTCGCTCTCTCCCCACTCGCCCCCCCGCCCCCCCCAATTCTACTTAGGATTTCAGTTGCATCCAAAATACATAATGCTGGTACTCTCTCTCTAGTCATGGCTGAACAGTTTTGAAAGATTTAACTCCTTAGCTTTTCCAGTGCTTACTAGAATGAGGGTTCAGCCTTTGTTCAGTAAGTGAAGTGGTATTAGTGTTATGCATACAGTTTAAAGGAGCTGTAGACAGATTCTTATATCTTGTTGAACTTCTATGTTTTACAAAACAGTAGCTCAGTATTTTATGGGGATAACAGATGTAATTTTACCTTTGTAACAATCATTGCATCTGTGCAGTAAGCACATAAGACTTGTGGCTTTTTACTTGATAGTTGAGTGCTGTGAAATATTTTATACCTTTTAATGCTTTTTTCCGTTTGACGGTTTTTACCAATTAATTGATGAGATAAATTTGTCAGTTTGAGGTCAACAATGGGAAGTTCTCTGCTTATTACAAACATATGTAAACCATTTTTTTAATATATCTTTTCAGTGACAGACACCATCAAGCAACATGAAACTGCCTTTAACAAACATTAAAGTAGCTTGACAAGACTTTGTGGAGTTAGATTGGCCATGCAGAAAGACTGTCCTTTCCTCAAATTACAAGTTTGCTGTGTTTTTTCACAATTTTTTACACCCTTAGTGCTGCATCAGTAGCTACTGAAACACGCTCTTTTCAATAGTAAATTCTAGAGCATAAAATTCTAATTTTCTTCACTATGTGTTTGGACATTTTAGGACCTAGGTGCAGCTTTTCACGTCAAAACTGGTATTTGGCCTAATCTTCCTTTAATGAAATCCATTTGTGTCTCTTGTCATCTGCAGTCTCTGTGCAATTAAAGCCCCCACTGAAGTCTAAAGGTAGGTAAAGGAAAAGTTGCAGTCCCAAAACTTTCACTATAAAGGACGCAAAAGTACTGTACTTAAAAACAGTGCTGTTGAACACTAGCCTCATTTGTGTCACTTCAGAGAAAGTTCCCAGGCATGAGTGTGCACATAGACCTTCAAGAAAAGGTTGAGTAGTTGCTGGTTGTAAGGTGCAAAACTGTGCAGTGCTTTCCTCAGTCTGTTATCCCAGTACCTGGTTCTTTATTCATCAAAATCCTGCTTTGTGTGGCTGAATGGGTTTGTCCCTACAGGGGCTCACTTGCATCAAATGCAAATGAATCTGCACAGACCTGCTCTCAGGTTCCTTTCAAATGCGCTCATAACACATATGGTCTGTCTGTGTAACTGGTGAGAGCATCAGCTTTATATAAATTTGACAGGGAACAGATTAGAAGAGGCTCCTCTTTAAGGTCTGCATTCTGGCTACTGAGTAAATTGAATGTGGCATTGTGTGTAGCAGCAGGGCTCTGGTCTCAGGGTGCTGTTGGTATTCTTGGAGGGCCAGAGCTAAAGCTGTGAATCAATTTTTACACAAGCTGTAGAGTTACATGGCAAAGTAAGGCAAATTGAGTGCACTGTATAAACCAAAGCCAGTATCCAAAATAAGAGATTTGAGAAACTGTGGAAGGAGAATACTTTGTTAGACAAGATCTAACTTGTACTAAGCAGTTCACACTCTGGTACGAAAGGTGTTTTGTGCCTCCTCTGGAATAAGAGGAGAGGATTAGATGGAACTACAAGGAAAAAATGATGTGCTATAGAAAAAAGTTAAGTTTGTTACTGCTCAGTAAGACTGATCATCCCAGCGTATTAAAAAAATCAGAGATTTATTTCAGTATTAATCTCTGCCAGTATTTTGTTTTGTGTAGAAGCTGCTACTGCTGTGGCAATTCTCACAAATCAGAACTTAAGCTTCATAATTTCATACTGCTCTGTTGGATAAATCCAGCTGAAAAGTTAAAATCCAGAACATGACAACACTTCTGACCAATTCTGACCAATTTTATTAGAGTACTAACATTGGTAGGTAAAAAAACCAGTATGAAATATTAACACTAGCAATGCTAGTGGTAATACGTGAAGTAAATTAAACAATCTACTTCATCTTTTTTTTACAAAATACAAAAATCACTCCGGCAGTTAATATTCATTACTATTGCCTTATGCATCTGCATCTTTTCTACTTTTTTAACCATATCTTTCATGCCACTTTGCAAACTGGGTGTTAGTTTTTAAAACTTTAGCACAAAACAGACAAAATGATTCAAGGCAACTTCAACATCAGCTGCTGTGGAACAATCACATTTTGTTTACACCTAACATATGGATTATATTTACATATTAACTGAGCAGTGATTCAATTAACAAACGTGGTGATTATCCAAAATATACACAGTATATAAATCCCCTATCAGGTCTGGGAGGAAAAGGCCACATCCTGATGGACTCAGAAATCCAGGCAACTGGAAGCAGTCTTACGAAGATGCTCTCTTCTGTTCAGAAAAGGGAGATTCGTAGGCTTCCATTGGTGGGCAGGTGCAAACCAGATGTTGATCTCCATATATGTCATCAATGCGAGCAATTGTGGGCCAAAACTTGCTTTCGGGTTTCACAAATGGCTAAGTACAGAAGAAGAAACAACTATTTCAATTTTTGTACCAAGCAAATCTGCATAATTGTAGTAGACATTAGAAGTTTTAAGAATGACGAATGCTGGAAAAGTGGGGTTTTTTAAGTGAAGTCATACTTCAAATCTATTTGCAGTCCCTGAAAGCTAACAAGCATGTATAATAGATTTGGCAGTCAAAAGAATATTTAGATTTTTTAAAAAGTGTAAGCATGTCCTCTAACAAATGCTTGCAAAGAAGCAGTTGTCATGGGATAAAAGAAGACTATGACACTTTAAATAACTGGCTTACAGATAGGAACCAAGGAAAAGTGGAGGAGACTACCAAGACCTGTGCGGTTCAATATAGTTACAATACATAAAACAAGGTGGCAGATTTCACAGGTGCAGTTGAAGTCTTCCTCTTTCGAACAGTATGTAGCAATAAAATACATGCAATTCAGTTTTAGGTGAGAAAAGATAGTTACACATATATTTAGCTGTTAAGATTGTGGATGCAATTTTATGTAGTGCCCTGAAGAATTCTGATGTATCCACCTCCACTTTGACCTTTATTTGTAGCAGGTTCACATTGGTGTGGCTTGCCGCATGCTAACTGTGCATCTTGTCAAACCCTCACCCAAGTTCTTTGGAGCAGACCCATGAACTTCAGGACAGGACATGGGACTCTGTTTTGGGAGCCCCTGGTGCAGTATGTCAGAACTGAACAGGCTGTTTCCAATAGGAATATCCAGTATTGAAGTGCTGAGATTTAGAAATCCAGGTTTGCACTTCATGCGTAGAGATTTTTTTTTTTTAAAGATCTTTTTGCCTTGTCCTGAAAAACAAAACTAATGGAACTACTGTAGCGCTCACACACATAAAAAATTGAGCAACAGTAAAAATGGCTCTGAAGTTTTTATTCTTACCAGATTACTTCATCTCCAACTGACCAGAAAACCACAGAGCAGAAAGCACATTTATGTATTACCACACCACTAGGATCCTATTATTTACTCACCAGTGGGAATGCTGCCACTTCTCTGGAATAAGGACGATCCCACTTGGAAGAAGTGACACAGTTCAGAGTATGTGGTGACATCTACAAGCAAAAAGACATGTTAGGACATGAAATTACTAAATTCAGTTGAACACATCAATGTGAACCATCCTTCAAGTTCACATTACCACATGTAAATAATTGTTGTCTCAAGACTCTCTTGAGAATACCATTTATCTGGGGAAAAAAAAGACGGATTTAAAACAGGAAGCAAGTCAGTATCTGGATTTTTTTTCAGTTTGAAGATACTGAAGATACTACCCAAGGTTTGAATAGGCTTCCAGCTTTTCACTAAATCCCTTTAGTATTTAAAAACTCAGTACAGCATTACAAGAGTTGAACCGAACTTGAGCCTACAGCAATTTTGTGCTGTAGTTGCTAAAATAATTCATTCAATATTTATTTTAGTTAGTTTTAAGGTCATTCCACTTCCCTTCTTAAACCAGATAAATAAGCGTCTCTCCTTCATTACTTTGAGATGGCCTGAAAAAATACAGCTTTGTCAGCAAAGGCCAGACTTCTGGCTTGAAAAAGTCAAAATTCAAATTTTGAAAAAGTCTTGAGGTTTCTAAAAAAAGTAAAATTTCAAGAAGTTCGTGTGTTTGCTGTTGCACAGAGTTATTTTCAAGAGTACTGAAAGACCAGGAAGAGTGCTCACGTAGTCTCAAGTAAATCTCAAGGGTTAAGCCGATGCTGGTAACTTGCTTTATATGCCATCTTACCTTTAGTGGGTTAATTTGGGGATCCATCCTGCCCTCCTCAATTTCAGCAATTTCTTGCCGAATACTGATCATTGCATCACAAAATCTATCCAGCTCTGCCTTGTCTTCAGACTCTGTTGGTTCAATCATAAGTGTCCCTGCCACTGGCCAGGACATGGTTGGAGCATGAAAACCTGATAAAGAAGAAATCAGTCACTGACAATAGGTTATGAGTTAATATATGTGTTAGCTAGTAATTGATTCACAAATTCAACCCTTTCCATAGTCTTTACAGGACTGAACTCATTGGTAGTGTTGATAGTGTACTGTAGAGGTAATACAGATTTTTCGAGTATCTTAGTTTTTAACGCTGAAGGGTAATGCCATTGTGTTATTTACAACAGTTACACACTGATTTAATGTAACACTCTTAAAACCTGCTCTTTTTGCTTTGTTACTTTTCAGCCCGAAGTATATTGCTTCTTTCCCAGGTTATTTCTGTTCCTACTGCTCACTTCAGTAGAAGTGTTTTGTCACTTTACCATCCTATGACAGCTGAATGGCAAAGTGAGATGGGTATAGATTTCTACACTGGTGGTAAACAAGGTAAAAAGAAAAGGTGGTCCCTCATGATTCCCTTCCTGCACAACTGCTAATTACAGCCTCATGCCACTTCTCTTTTGGCTGCAGAGGATGGAATTTTACTAAACTTATCCATGTAACTTACCTCCATACCTACTGAAAAGTCTATTTAAAGTGGTATATGCTATTTAAGGCCATAGCAGCCCACTTACAAAGAGCAGGAAGGATGGGGTTTTTGGTATCACAACTGGGCTTTGGCTTATTTCACTGAGGTATTATTGGTTAGGGTTTTAACAGCTTTTTTGCATATTTGTTAGAAGCACAGTTGCATAGGATCAAGCAGTTTAGTGGGTCATCTTGTCTGGCAGCCAGAGTAGGCACGATCAGATTCTTCAGAGCATGCATGCAAAATTGCCTAAACTGTATCGGGATGGAAGCATTTAAATTCTATTATCCTACTTCAAAAGTATTTTTCTTTTTTTTTTTTTTTTTGTTGGAATCCTAGTAGGCTCTTGGCTCCAACCCACTTGCTCCAATGGTTAAGTCATGTAATCATAAATTTGAGGGGGCAGTTTACAAAACTGGGGAGGTAGCAGCAGACTTGTAAGTAGCTACTACAACTCAATTGATGCAAGTATCTCTCTAAGCCATTAATGAACATGAAGAGACCTGAATGATCATTCACCATCCATAAGCACAGGACTAGAATGTTTCTGTCTCCCTTTAGAAGAGATTTAGGAATCTCTCAGCTGCTGTTTTTAGAAAAAAGGCATTTGACTTACCATAATCCTGAAGTCTCTTAGCAAGATCTACAGCTTCAATGTTGGCTGTTTTTTTGAAAGGTCTCGTATCCAAAATAAATTCATGGGCTACATACCCTGTAAATGAAAATGTGTACACCGTGTTTACCTACTAGCAGAATAGTGCAATCTAACAAACAGTCTGTTCTGACTGTTTTTGTGGAGAACATGGCAAAAACACAAATTAAAAAATATCTACTTGGGCAAAAACTCAAACCTGAGAAAGTACCAGCTAAGAGAGAGAGAACTCTGTCTTTGAAGAGTGGTTCTCTGAGTCCCACGTCACATTAAGAAGAGGCCTCATACCCAAGATCAGAACTAGGAAAGGGTGGTCAAAGTAGCTCCTATAATTTACAAGGACTCTGGAAAATAATTGGATTTGTCAGGGGCCCAACATCATTTGGGTCTTAGGCTATCTTGAATTAGCCATGTACAAGATAATCAGTTTCACGTTATGCCAGAGAAAAGCTCAAATCTGGTGTCATAGGCTAAAAGACACGTTATCTAAATTTATATCCATGATCCTGGAGAACCTTGTTCCATTTCATTGCTGAATCTTTTAAAATTTGCAACGTCGATTCACTTCTGTGAGGAAATAATATATTATCTTAAAATGCAACCTGCAGGTTTAGCCAGGGTGTACTCCATTAAGTTTAAGACATATATTTTGAAGACCATACATACTGTACTCCACTGTTTTTTTGTGCCATTCAGCTTAAACAAGGAAAACAGGATTCTCTGATAGTTACTCTACTATAATAGATAATTCTTTCACCTCTTATTCATTATTTCTGTCCTGCTGCAAGACTGGAGAGCCGTAGCAGGGAACTAGAATGTACCTAAAGTATTTTGCATTGCCAAGGGGATTCTCCCCCATCTCACAAAGGAGAATAAGGAGCGTAAATGAGAGAATGTTGGGTTTTTCCTTCCCCCAGAGGAAGTATGAAAGGGAAAGTACAGCTCCAAAAATTGTTTCCAGTTTTTCAATTGTTGTGCCTTTGGTTATGGGAGATTTGGAGGTCTTGACATTGTTGTTTCTCCTTTTTCTACTGTTCATTGATCTGCTACTAGACTTCAAGGAGAACAATCTGATGCCAAGGTTTACTCCCATCTTTTGTCATCATTTAATCTAATTACAAACAGCCATTTTTTCTTCTACTTCCAAGTATCTCACTTTCATTGCAATACCTCCACAGAAGCAGTGTGGCACGTTATTTCTCTCCTTGTGAACAACATCATGAGAAGGCTGAGATACAGCTATCACGTAGCATTAAAAAAGAACCATACTGCAAGCCAACTTCTACACTAGGGAAAAAAAAGTCAGCTTTGTAGAAGAAAACAAACTGTCCAGTACTTGCCTCTTGCTCCTCTGAAAAGGATTTTGTAGTGCTTCTCTAGCCTCTTTGCCATGTAGTTTGCATTTAGTATAGCAATCTCAGAAGCGTGTTTCAGACCCTTTGCTCCCATTGTCTGAAAGAGGAATAACATGAACAAACAGACCTAAAACCACTCCCAAGCAAGCTAAATGTGCTCTTGTACTGGTGAGCATGATAGACAACAGCACCGTAATGCATCTGGCTAGTTTTAAGGCAGTCACACTGCTATTCACTTTTCCACATTACACTCACAGAAAAGCACTTGGTATTACTTGAGAGCAACGTTGGTATACATAGGTTATGAGACTGCTTACTGTATAAGAGTTTTTGCTTAAAGTCAGCAAGTGAACAACCCAAACCTTTCCTCAAACTAAGAAGCTCTGAAGTGAATAGAAAAAACTGAGCAGAACTCAAGAATGTCATCAGCACACTTGTAAGAACTGCACATGCTTCATGTCACCATCCTTACCCCAGGGAAAGAGCATCCAGAGCACTGCCCAAAAAGGTATGTGTGCTGCCTGTACAGATTATCCCAGCAACTCAAACTCTGATTACTGGTGTCATGTCACAGATGATTCTGTGCATTGACAAAGACCAGCACCAAATGAACACAGATGCACTTGTTTCTCTGCTAAAGCACTGCAAACAGACAGTGCTGGAATTGAGCTCTGATTGGATTTCTTAACACTGCAATTAGAAGTTAAGTTGGCAAAAGAGAAAGCCAAAACAGCCTTCAAGGTAGCCCCTTTAGTTGGGACAGTGTAAACAGATGGCACTTGGCATTGTGAAGAAACAGCTTCCCCTAAAAATTTAGTACAGTTTAAATACTCTGTAATAGGAACAAGCTTAGAGTTACAAGGGACTTTTAGCCACAGCTGAAAAGCCACCATGGAAGTTGTAGCTCATATTTGCTCATTTCAAATTCTGGAAGAGCTGGTTTCCCCTGGGAATGGAAGTTTCCATGGTTAGAGTATCAAACTGGCTACAGGGTACTCTGAGTGACGCTGCCCTTACATTCACTATTCCAACTCTTTCTCTCACTGAAAGCTTTAAATGTTGCTCAACGTTCCAGCACATCCTCTTCTCAAATAGAATTTTGAATCTATGCTCATCTCTGTTGACTGAATACTTCCATATATGGAATCAAATATTTATAGGCTTATCATTAAATTGCAAGGCATTAAAAAATTATATAGATCATGATCAAGTTGTCACACAACCAAAGCCAAAACCAAGTTCAGTTTTCAAATTCAGTAAAATCTGCTGGAATTCAAGTTCTTATTAATAAATTTTGTAAAGTTAAATGTTACATACAGGTTAAGTATAGCAATATTACAGCATACAACCAAAAAATACTCTTGGAAGAACAGTGATTACCAAGCAGCTTTTAAACATGAAAACTTCAATGTCTGAGCCAGTGGAGGGGCAAGCCTGATTGCAGCTTTCTGCCTTGTGTCCACTTATCTCAAGAATTATTACAGACAAGAGACAGAAGAATTAAGCAGGCTGCATAGATACAGCAGTTGTCCTGCCATCCTTTCCTATTGCAACAGATGGCAATAGGCTGTTCCATTGTCCTACTGGAAAACAAGGAGGTTCAAAGGATGTGCATAACCTATGACCAAGCTGTAGTCATATGCATTTCAGTCTGTGCAAGCATCTATGATGAGTTGCTCTTAAACCTGTTCATGTGGTTCCAGTGGTCTTCAGACTTGCTGAAACAGAAACAGACCCTCAGCTGATACTCCAAGTCTACACACCTTGATATACACCCAGGAAATTGGCAATATAGCACTGGAACCCCAAGGTGCAGCACTGACAGTACCCAAAGGACACGCATCCTTATCCGGCTGTATTTTGATGACAGGGTGGGTAGGCAAGTAGGGAGCCAAATGTTTCTTCCTAAAACAAAAACATTGATTTTAGAACTTAAATATGTGTTCCTGTGTTACCATTTCTGGACAGTTTCAGCAGTAGCTTCTCTTCACCTTCCTTCCAAACACAGTCCTCCAGGAAGCCTGGTCTATGTCTTCAACAGAAAGTTTATTAACATAACTGTTGACAATGAAGGATGGCACTCAGTTTTCAACCTATTATAAGATATTCATGCAGCTATCCAAATGAATTTTTTTTTTAAAAACAGCAAGATTATTTTCTCTTAAAGGAATATGATTGCCCTATAGGATAAATTCACATAGTTCATGTACCACTTCTGCATTCTGGACTACATACAGTATCAGTCCTCAAAGTCCACAGAACATTTACTCAGAAAACAGACTGCTCAGCGAGGTCTACCATACATACAAAAGGTAGCATTTGTGAATACACGTGAACCTCACCGTTCATGAGATCAGCACATGACTATCCTGGAGAAGGACAAAAGTTTACAAACAACAGTATACCTCTCCCATTCATGGCTCTGTACTTAAGTGAACTGCCAACCAAGATTAACTAAGGGACTTTCTTTTTTTTCCTTAAAGAAAAGGCTAATAAAGAGATACACACACTCCAATTGGTCCCATTCCAGGTCCTCCTCCTCCATGGGGAATGCAAAAGGTTTTGTGAAGGTTTAAGTGAGAGACATCAGAGCCGTAATCTCCAGGACGACACAGACCCACCTGTGAAGGGAATACTCTGTCTCAAAATACTGTTTACATGCCATTTTAAGACCTATTACTTCAATCAAGAAAAACAGGTTGAGAAAGATGTGATATGCTTTTCCATTTTTCTTTAACATGATGCATCATAAACAAGAATTGATGCAAACAATTTTTTGCTTTAGTAATTCTTATTCATGTGTGTGAAGAATGTCTTTGACAAAGATTAGGTAGACTAAGCCAATTTCAGTCAACAACGTACATCTTACAACACATTTCAGGGCAAAATCAGATAAAAGAGAATTATCTTCACCATCTAACTTTATTACTGTTCTTGGAAACCTCACCTCCTCCCCTAAACACTGTGCCATCTTGTGAGGAAGCTGTGTTATGGTCTGAACTGAGTACTGCTGTACTATTTTTATTCCAAGGAAACATACACTCCCAGTTGTAATAAATCTACCTATGAGATTTTGTACCTGGGCATTCATATTTGCTCCGTCTAAGTAAACCTGGCCTCCGTGTTTGTGAATCAGATCACATACATCTCCAATCTCCTCTTCAAACACACCGTTGGTGGAAGGGTACGTGATCATGATGGCTGCCAAGTTCTCTTTGTGTTTGTCCACCTGGTGGCAGGGAGAGAGAGGAAGAAGTGGTCATAGAGGCTCCTAAAGCTTCTTAAGAAAAGATTTTTACAAAAACATGTAATGAAGATCATCAGGTGTTTCACAGGTGAGAAGCAAGTCTATCAGCAGGTAGTCTGTAAGTCATTTATTGTCAGCAAAAGATACTGGGCTTTTTCCTTCAGCAACACCTATGGAAAAAAGAGTATTTTCTCAACAAATCAGAACTTTAAATCAGGGAAGAAGGTATAGTATTAAAAGATGCATGTATAATAGTCACTTCTGGGACCTTAAGACAATCCAAGTGAAACATCTGGCCTTCGAGGTAATGTGATCTAATGACCATCTCCCTACTTTTAGCAATACAGTTCTATGACTACCATAAAAGCCTGCTCAAATATGTATTTTTGGAAATGTGTCCTGCTAATCCTTTGGATTCCTGAGATTCACCTGCAGCCAATCTACTCAAAAAAGTGAAAAAAGTTGCTTAGCAACAGCTTCACCAGCAGAGGAGGGCTTGAACTTTACTAAGCAAAGGCAAAAGTGCAGTTTCAAATGCTTCACACTCATGAACATGCTACATTCATTTCAAATACTAGATGTAGACCAAAAAGGTCTGCTATAAAAGAGCCTACTGTGTAGAAAGACTCTCTGAGCCACTCCTGCACCAAAGTTCCTCAAATTAAAAGAAATCTCCCAAGTGTCACATGGCTAGCATCTGAGTGAGCAAAAAGAGGAAAGAATGACTTGTCCTTTTCAAGCGTGTATTCACTACTATTGCTCTATTTTCTCTCAATGAAAAATCTGATTCAGCTGCCAACACTATTACCTGTAGAGGAGAAGGAGCGTTCCTGCCTTAAAAATTAAAGGTAATTAAATACTCACCATTGCTTTTAAATGGGAGATATCAATGCTCCCATTTTTATCCACTTCAATTGGCTGAATCTTCATCCCTGCCATTTGTGCACTCGCTGGATTTGTACCATGAGCAGATTTCGGAATAAGGCAAACCTTAGAAGGGAAAAAGAAGCAGGGGCTAAAGAATAAGTAGTTAAAAAATCTTAAAGCATTATGGTTTACACCTAGCTACAACTCATTATCAAATTTTCAAAAGGGATCCTGAGGGAATGTTTACTGGCAAATTGCCACTTGCACTGAAGGATCCAACTCAATTTTCTTTGAAGAAAATCCATTCAGGTATCAGCATCTAAATACTCATTAGGAAAATACAGTTTCATTTGCTGCATAAATCATATTTAGGGCTGCAGTTCCAGAATATTCTCTCAGGTAACATTTAAAATCTTTTCCTCTCACCCCCCTTTTTTTAAAAAGACTGATTTTTTTTACAGTAATCAGCTGCCATAAGTACAATGATTTGAAAGGAAAACTATGTAATTCCAACTTTCCACTACATCTTCAGCTGACTTCCAATGCATTTTCTTCTGCTACTCTCTTAAAAACAAAAATTTAGCAATGTTTTGGCTATAGCTAAGAAGTTTCACCCAGCTACTTGCATGCTCTTACAGTTCATTTCAAAAGAAAAAAAGAGAAGTACATTTATTTAAATAATTGTTGGTTCTTGTTAGTGACAGTTAGGAAAATGGAGCTCAGGATATTTCCAGACATTTGCTAGGAACTCCACCCCTTCTAAAGACAATAAATATACCTCCTCTAAAAAAAAAAAATCCTTTGCCTCTATTCAGTGAGGATATTGAAACATTTGTCTATTAGATTCTCTTGGAAGGATTAATTTAACTAAGCTTATTAAATAAGTTACTCAAACTTAGCTGCATTAAATAACTGACAGTAAGGCACTTCATTTTCATGAGAAACTGCATGATGGTCTCTACCTCATGTTCCATAGACATGCTGAGACAAATGTTAATTACTTTAAAAGCTATTCCAAGGAACTGACCCATCTGTCTCAGCACCTGGATATTTGCTCTTCTTGCAGTGAACTGTCAATGTTTTGCTGTGCAGCTGTGCTGAAAGGAAACCCAAGGATGCCAGCCCCAGCGCTGGGAAGCACCGTGGCACATCTGTAGTCATTTTAGCTACATAGCAGAAATGTAAAGTGAGTCTAGATTGCCACCCAGTCTTGCTGGGTTGCATCTGCAGCTGCTGGGTACAGAAGTTATTGAGCAGGCAACAAAGCAGACAGACACGAGCTGTTGGTTAATGTCAATACTTTTTTTCCAGGAGAGGGCACCAAATCCAAATGAGGCCAACTGCAAGAATCTTGATCTGCTAGTTTACTTACTTTCTCCAGCCCAGGTCACTTCAGTTGAAAGGTCAACATTTTGTGGGCTTTCTTCTTTTCTTTGTTTTTCCTTTTTTTTTCCAAGATTGTCTTGATTTTACTATAACATAAATCTATTAAGTGTGAGTAACTGCAAGCAGCCTGCAGGCTCTCTTCTATGCAGTTAAGCTCTGGCTGTTTCTGAGCATAAAATGATCATAGATGTTCACAGAAGCCCAAGGATCTTGCACAGAATAAGAGAAACGGCAAAGCATACATGGATAATCAGAAGATAACTGTCCAAGGAATAAAATTTCAACCTAATTTCACTTCCCAGTGAGTAAACCTGCTCACAAAACAAAGCCTGTATTTGTAAAGAGTGGCTGATTTCCAAGAAGTTTGAGGTGATCTGGATGCAACAAAGAAACCAAGACAGAACAAGACAACACTCACTGTTCAATTTTAGATAGTTTCCCCACACAGAGGTTACAGTTCCCAGGAGGTCAGGACAATGACCCTTCCATTTTGAGAAGGCAAATGAGTTCTAAAGCCAAGTATAAAATCAGGTTCAGAAAATATGGATATGTATGGATATGTATGGATAAATATGGAAGCTCTGAGGATAACCAAAGCTATGATATGGCTTTTTTGAAGAAGGATGGACAAATAACTGTAATCCAACTAGGAGGACAGAAATTAGGATGGGTAAGGATATTGTAAAAAGCTCAGAATTAACAAGATATGCCAGCTGTGAACAGGGAAGAACTGTTCATCATCTTTCAAGAGTGAGAGGGTATTAGACGAAATTATAAGATGTCAAGTTCAAAAAAAATAAGAGGAAGCATTTCTTATGAAGAAATATGATCATATGATAATGGGTGATGATTATATGATAATAGGTGATGAAGGCACAGAACATTTTCTCCAAGATACTGTAAATATCAGAAGCTTCCTCATAAGAGGTCAAGTGATCAAATTTAATTGTAGAAAAATGCATAAGCAGTGCCTTTGGATTTCTCTGGATCACGAAATTCCCATACCACAGATACGTAGAGGCTAGGGCCATATGCTGGGTAAGTATCATTGTGTACTTGCTTTGTCCTCATTGTAAGAGGGGTCTATCAGTCTGCTGTTGACCACTGTAAGACTGGATGCTGGGACTGACAGACTTTTAGTCTGGGCTAATCTGACTGTTCTTATATCACAAACATACAATCATCTCTCCAAAATGAAAATTGCTACCACCAACTTCTCACATTTATATATTTCGACCTATTTCACTTCCAATTAAACTTATACCTAAAACCTATGATTAACATAGCCTTTCTTCCAGGCATCACAGATTGTTCAGAAAGCACCTAAAGGAACAATATTACTTTCAGATTTTTCATCTATAACCTCCTGCCATTAAATGCAAATAAAGAATTCTCTTCAAAGGAAAATTAGAATTCAAAAATCTATTAAACAACAGGGAGCTTTTGCTGGGACACAGGGAAAAAAGGAGAGTTTACCACCTTTGGAAGAAGGGGCAGGCAACTCAGGAAGAGTACAGGGATTTTGTTAGGTCATGCAGGGAGGAAATTAGAAAAGCAAAAGCCCAGCGAGAACTCAATGTGGCCACTGTTGAAAAAGATAATAAAAACTGTTTTTATAAGTACATCAACAATAAAAGGAGAGCCAAGGAAAATCTCCATCCTTTGCTGGATGTAGGGGGAACATTGTCACCAAGGATGAGGAAAAGGCTGAGGTACTTAATGCCGCCTTTGCCTCTGTCTTTAATAGCCAGACCAGTTATCCCCAGGGTATTCAGCCCCCTGAGCTGGAAGACGGGGACGGGGAGCAGAATGGAGCCCCCATAGTCCAGGAGGAAGCAGTTAATGACCTGCTACCCCACCTGGACGCTCACAAGTCTATGGGGCTGGATGGGATCCACCCAAGAGTATTGAGGGAGCTGGCAGAGCAGCTCACCAAGCTACTTTCAATCATCTGTCAGCTGTGCTGGTTAACAGGGGAGGTCGCAGACAACTGGAGTCTTGCCAATGTGATGTCCATCTACAAGAAGGGCCGGAAGGAGGATCCAGGGAACTACAGGCCTGTCAGCCTGACCTCAGTGCTGGAAAAGATAATGGAGCGGTTCATATTGAGTGTGCTCAACTGGCATGTGAAGGTCAGCCAGGGGATTGGGCCCAGCCAGCATGGGTTCATAAAAAGGCAGGTCCTGCTTGAGCAGCCTGATCTCCTTCTATGACCTGGTGACCCACCTGGTGGATGAAGGAAAGGCTGTGGACGTCATCTACCTGGACTTCAGCAAAGCCTTTGACACCATCTCCCATAGCATTCTCCTTGGGAAGCTGGCAGCTCATGGCTTGGACGGGTGTACCCTTCGTTGGGTAAAAAACTGGTTGGGTGGCTGAGCCCAGAGAGTTGTGGTGAATGGAGTTAAGTCCAGTTGGTGGCCGGTGACGAGCGGTGTTCCCCAGGGCTCTGTTTTGGGGCCAGCCTTGTTTAATATCTTTATCGATGATCTGGGTGAGGGGATTGAGTGCGTCCTCAGTAAGTTTGCAGATGACACCAAGTTGGGTGGGAGTGTCAATCTGCTGGAGGGTAAGATGGCCCTGCAGAGGGACCTGGACAGGCTGGACCGACGGGCCGAGGCCAACTGTATGAGGTTCAACAAGGCCAAGTGCCGGGTCCTGCACTTGGGTCACAACAACCCCATGCAACGCTACAGGCTTGGGGAAGAGTGGCTGGAAAGCTGCCTGACCAAAAAGGACCTGGGGGTGCTGGTTGACAGCCGGCTGAACATGAGCCAGCAGTGTGCCCAGGTGGCCAAGAAGGCCAACAGCACCCTGGCTTGTATGAGGAATAGTGTGGCCAGCAGGAGCAAGGAGGTGATTGTTCCCCTGTACTCGGCACTGGTGAGGCTGCACCTGGAATCCTGTGTCCAGTTTTGGGCCCCTCCCTACAAGAAGGACACTGTGTTGCTGGAGCATGTTCAGAGAAGGGCAATGAAGCTGGTGAAGGGTCTGGAGCACAGGTCTTATGAGGAGCGGCTGAGGGAACTGGGGTTGTTTAACCTAGAGAAGAGGAGGCTGAGGGGAGACCTTATTGCTCCCTACAACTACCTGAAAGGAGGTTGTAGTGAGGTGGGTGTTGGTCTCTTCTCCCATGTAGTTAGCGATAGGATGAGAGAAAATGGCCTCAAGCTGCACCAGGGGAGGTTTAGATTGGATATTAGGAAAAATTTCTTTATTGAAAGGGTAGTCAAGCATTGGAACAGGCTGCCCAGAGAGGTGGTGGAGTCAGCATCCCTGGAAGTGTTCAAAAATCGGGTAGACGTGGCACTTCGGGACATGGTTTAGTCTAGTCTACCCTTAACTGGTTTAGTGTGGACTTGGTAATGTTAGGTTGATGGTTGGACTGGATGATCTTAAAGGTCTTTTCCAACCTAAACGATTCTATGATTCTATTAGTAAGAATTGCTTCCTCTTTGGGGTTAACTACAGTTGTATCACCTCTCAGGTTTACAAGAACTTTGTTTTGTCAGGTTACAATTGTATAGCTGAGAAGTGACTCCTTGAGGTCAAAGTTTCAGGTAGTTAGTACAGAAGAGAATACAAATCAAGCCTTTAGACTCTAGCATTACCAACTGAAGATGATCCTCAGTGAATCAAAACTGATTTGCATTATTATTCATCTACAGTTTTTGTGGCCTTTGTGAAGCAAGGTTATCGCCATATACCCTACAGATATTTATTTGAAACAGTTTGAATGGACAAGAACTGGATGAACCTAGAGACTTCTATGAGTAGCTACTAAGGCATACCAGAGGCTTCTCTGCTTCTTCTGTCAGGAGTGGCTATACTGGGAACCAACTGACATTATAAGCAGTCTAAGTTTTAGATATCAGTTCCTGTTCCATTTGTAACTGAAAAAGTTGGAGAGGGTGTGTCATACCACCTTGAAAAAGCAAAAAATTGTTATTGCCCATTTTATTCTGAGGCATGGACATCTTGGCCTAGATCCATCTCACTGAATCACTGTTTCACATTCATGAGTAGCCTGTGTGATGGCTTCAATGGTTAGGTCTCCCCCTTGATCACGAGCATATTTGTAGCTTTTAGGTCTCTTCCTAGGTGTCCTGATGTTTCATGGGGCCACTGAGCTATGAATAACTCATCCTTAAGTTCCCAGTCCAGGTCCACCTAAGTCACTTCAATTCTGGCAGCCTCGCCTACTTGCTTGTTTTGATACTCTTCAGTGGTGCTGCCCTTGTGCTTGTGAGCATTTGTATGACATGTACCTTTACAGTAATACTTTCTACCTGGGCAGCAATGTCTTGTCAGAAGGCAGCAGTCCCAATGGGTTTACGTCTATGCTACCAGTTGGTCTGTTTCCAATGATGCAGCCACCCTCACAGAGCATTTGCCACCATCCATGAGTCAGTATTGACGTAGAGTACTGGCTGCTTTTCTCATTCAACTATCTCTAGGGCCAACTTCTGCAAACTGGCTTGACTTGCCTTCTCCTTTGAATGTTTTGACAACTTGTGTAGGACTGTACACAGCAGCCTTCCACATCTGATGGTTTCCTACAACACAGCAGGATCCACTGGTAAACAGACCATACTGCTTTTCACCTTCCGCTAACTCATTGTATCATGGCTCTTCTTGTGCGTGAGTCACCTCCTTGAGTGACGCTCTGAAATTCATGCCTTCTGATGAATCCATGATCTCTTCAAGGATTCCTGGGTGGCTGGGGTTCCCCATCCAAGCCTGTTGCATGACCAATGCTACCCACTTACTCTATGCAGCGCCCTCTGAACATCCAGTACAGCACAGGCAATCATGGTGCCAAGAGGAGCTGTGCTTCTGTACCAACTTCTGAAGCAGCTCAGCCCCCCTCATACACTGCTAGTATCTCTTTCTCAATCATAGTGTAGAGGGCCTTGGATCCTCAACACCGCCAGCTCCAAAACCCTAAAGGCTGACCTTGTATTTCTCCAGGAGTTTTCTGCCAGAGACTCCAGTTGAGGCTGTGCTCCCTGGCTGCAGTGTAGAGTACATTTCTCACAGCTGGTCTCATACGGATAGGCCCAAGGGCTACTGCACAAACTATCTCCTCTTTGATCTGTTCAAAGGCCTGTTGCTGCTCAGGGCCCCACTCAAAATAGTTCTTCTTTAGAATCACTCAATAGAGAGGTCTCACAAGCTGACTGTAACCTGGCATGCACATGCATTCTCCAGTAATCCACAATGCCTAGACAAGCCTGTGTTCCTTTCTTGTTAGCTGGTGGGAACATAGTTATTATCTTACTGATTGCAGCTCCAGGGGTGTGACAACATCCATGTTGCTGTTTCAGTCCCAAGTACTGGATCTCTTGTGCAGGTGCTTTGACCTTGCTTTGGTTTTATGGCAAAAGCAGCTTTCCCAATGACCTGGATTATTCTTTTCCCCTTCTCAAATGCTTCCTCTGCTGTGTTGCCCCATACAATGATGTCATCCATGTATGGCAGGTGTTCAGGGGCTTCACCCTGTTCCCGTGCAGTTGGTACCAGTCAAAGACTGATAGGTAGGTAGGGCTGGGCTTCCAGCCCTGAGGCAGTCAGTTCCAGGTGTATTGGACACCCCGCCACACAAAAGCAAACTGTGGCCCACACTCTGCTGCCAAAGGGATAAAGAAAAATGCTTTGGTAATATCAGCTGTGGCATACTGCTTGGCTGCCTTTGGCTCCCATTCATATCGGAATTCTAGCTTGTCCCACATGCCAGCATTCAATGGCGGCATCACTTCGTTCAGGCAGTGATAGTCCACTGTTAATCTCCACCCTCTGTCAGACTTTTGCACTGGCCTTATGGGACTATTTAAGTGTTATTAAGTCTTGCTTATCAGTCCTTGGCTCTCCAATAGATGAATCAACTTATGGATGGTAACCAGGAAGTCTTGGTTGGTGCGATACTGCCACTGGTGCACCATCATGGTAGCAACAAGCACTTGCTGTTCTTTGTCATGCAGGAACCCTACAATGGAGAGGCCGGGCAAGGTAGACAGTTGTTTAATCTTCTTTGTGTCCACTGTGGCCACACCAAAGAGCCACCAGTACCTTCTTGGGTCCTTGAAATACCCTCTTCTGAGGTAGTCTATGCCAAGGATACATGGAGATTCCAGGCCACCACAATAGGATGCTTCTGCCATTTGTTCCCTGTTAGGCTCACCTCAACCTCCAACACAGACAACTGCTGGCATCCCCCTGTCACTCCACAAATCCAGACGGCTCCTGCCCCCTCCTACCCTGATGGCATTACAGTACACTGTGTTTACAAGTCTCCACCAAAGCCCTATACCGTCGTGGATCCAGTGTGCCAGGCCATGAAATCCATACAGTACATGAGAGTTTGTTATCCCCTTCCTCCACCTAGCCAGAAGCAGGGACCCTTTACTCCTGGTTGTAGTATTCACTCTCTGACTCCCGTGGTGTCAGACCAGAAATCCCTTCACCAAGCTCAGACGGAGAGGCATTTTCAGCCATTATTCTGTGTCTGGGGGACTGCTGGTTGCTTTCCACTGTCTTGGCAGCAGCTGGTGCAGCAGCCTTCTCGATTGGTCCTTCCTTAGCAGCTGTCTTCCTCTGCAGTGCACGTACCTGGGCTTTTAGCTTCGAGGTGAGTGCACTGTCCCTCTTCCTTGTGTCCTAGCCCAGCCACACAGGAAGAACCATGTGGTGTGCACCTGGGGCTCCCTTTCTTTCTGGCAGGGGGAGGCTGACTCCATAGGGCACCCCTGACAACCAAGACACTGCCTGTGGGGATGAGAGTGGAGTCCTTGAAACACCCTGGAACTGGCAAGACAGTCTCTCCACAGTTGATGTCTCAAGGTGTGGCCAGTCTATCACCACCAGTGAGTTGGCATATGGCACTGATGCATTTTCCACAGACCTCCTCTCACATGGCCCATGTGTACTGGATGTCATGCAGATCTGTGGAGGCCTGTCTATTGTCCAGGTCACTGTAGACCACTGCCACCACTGCTAATTCTCTTAGATACTGAACACCTTCCACAGCAGGGGTTCAATTGCCTCAGTAATTGCCAAGAACACCCTTGAGAGAACACCTCACACTCAACAGGAACCATGTCCAGAGGCTGCAGATTTTCAACTCTCTTCTGATTTCTTTGTTGATTCCCTGGTCCATAGCAAGGGATCCCAGCTGCTGGGCTTCCCTACCCTCAATTCCTGACTATCCCCTCCAGCAATCCAGCATTTCAGCAAGTGGGTAGCAATATGATTGCCTGGCTGGCGGCCGAAATTCATAATGGTTTCTGCCTCTTGGATTACTTCTATCACTTCCTCCTCATGTTTCCTTGCCAAAGGACCAGCTTCCTGATCGGACCCTTCCTCCTCCTCCTCCTCCTCCTCCTCCTCCTTTACTAATCAATGGTACAGTTCTGTTGACCTCCACTACCAGTGCTTCCTTTTTACGACTGTGGCAATCACCATGGTTGAGGCTTGGGTCCCTGTCTCAACCATGGTGTCCTTAGAAACAGAGGCCCACTTTCACCTGCTGCTGTGATGGTGCTACACAGAGGCCCAACAGGCACAGGTCAAGCCCCAAAACAGTGCTAGGAGTTACTGGGACTCACTGGGGTAGGCAAAGCACCCTTCCATCAAGTGGTGTGTCAATTCAATGGGATTGCATGCCTGTTTAGGTGTAAAATCCCAGGTTATAGGAGGTGATAAGAGCCCTGGGCACCTGCCCAAACCCTCCTACAAGCCCTGTCATCCAGGGGTCAGCTGCCTTGGGGCATGTTTCTCCGTCAGCTCAACAACAAGTTGTTTACTCTTATGCCAGGACCAAACCATGTTCCACATGCTCAACAAGAAGACAACAATGTTAGATAATAGGATCAAACATCTTACATAAGGATGAACAAAAAACTCAGGAGCCCACACAACAGAGCTGGACACATCAACCCCAGAGGAGAAGAGGGATGTGTAATCCCTTGTTCTTTCTGCAAGGTAGCTCATGCAGCACAGGAATGGCCTCACAGCCAGGGCTGTATGCCAGTCCAGGCATGTGGCTATTGCTTTTATCAGAATGTTTCCAAGCACAGCAAAATACATTGACAAGCAGCACAGCAAACAGCAAGTGTAAAAGCAGCCATTAAAAAGCCCTAGACTAATACACAGTAAAGCAGCAAGCTCTCTGACACACACAGGAGCCTGCCAATTAACAAATTAACATGCTCAGATCAAAACTGTCATTACCTCAAGCCCCATGCTGGGTGCTAAAAAGGGTTGTGATGGGTTGACCTGGCCAATGGCCAAATGCTCACACTGCTCACTCACTCCATTCTCCCATGGGACAAGGAGAAAATCGAAGGTGAGAAGACTCATCGATTGTGAGCATGACAGTTTAATAGGGAAAACAAAAGTCACATGCACAAGCAAAGCAAGAAGAGGAATTCATTCATTACTCCGCACAGCCAGGCAGATGCCCAGCCACTTCCTGGAAAGCAGGGCCTCAGGACATGTAATAGTTGCTTGGGGAAAAAAATGCCATAACCATGACCTTCCCTGCTTTGTCCCTCTTTCCCTGAGCTTTTATTCCTGAGCATGCCATTATATGTCATAAAATATCCCTTTGGTCAGTTTGGGTCAGCTGTCCTGGCTGTGTCTGTCCCAACCTCTTGCCCACCCCCAGCCTACTCCTTGAGAGGGAAACGGGGGGCAGGGCAGGACACTTGGAAAGAGAAAGCCTTGACACTGTGCAAGCACGGTTCAGCTATAGCCAAAACATCCCTGTGTTATCAACACTGCTTCAGCCACACAACGAAAGCATAGGACAATATGGGCTGTAATGGAGAAAGTTAATTGACTCCATCCCAGCCAGACCCAGAACAATCACCCTTTGAGCGAGTCCCCTTTCTGCACTCTCACTCTCTGTAAAGTAAAGAAAGACCTTTAAGATGGTACCCATGATCCATGAGGGAAGCAGGGAATAATGAAAGCTTGTCACAGATGAGGATACACAACGTAGTTTCTCTCTAGGTGAATCCCAGCTGCTGAATCAACTCTCCTTTCTCCACATCCCACACAAAGCTCTTCCCCACACGAGTGTTGACACTTACAGTTCTATGACGTTCTCCTTTTGCATTTAAATAAGCTTTGATTGCAGCCAAACCTGCATACTCTCCTTGGGCTCCACTGCAAGAGGAACACAAACCCTATTACACAAGTACACAAACCAGAAAGTGCTAGCTCTACTGAAACTTCAAATTGTCCAGCCCTAATTCTTCTCAATGGTTTTAGGCGACTGTCAGCAAATTAAAAGCAGCATATCCCATGGATTAAATTACAAATGGGCAAGCATTAATTAACAGCTCTTGCCTTTTCTGCAAACAGTAAATGAAAAAAGTTATGCCATTTTATGTGCTTACACTATGATGTTAAATCCTTTTGGTGACTAAGTTGATCACCATTTCTGCACCTAGCAAGGGGACTATGTGCTTGACTAGAGATGCAAACTAATACTGACATGCATAGTAAAATGTATGCAGTGAAATGTAAGAACTCCTTCAGTGACATCCTAAGTGTAGAGTAAGTCGTTGCTACTCATTTTGTATTAAAACTACTAACAGACATAAACAGGCTGCAGCAGTACTCATTTAGCTCTGCTTTATATATTTCAGTGAGCATGCAGATCCTAGGCATCCTTCAGTCAAACCTAGTATTAGCTAGTGCATCAAATACCAGTTTCAACAGTTATATAGTTGCCAGGTCATACAGCTTATTGCTATTTCAAATCTTTAATTTTAGCTTATGGGAGGATATCAGTAACATCACCATTTTAAGCAAGCAATGGTGAAGAAACCAGCCTTCATAGTGAGCAAAACATGGGAAAAAAGATTAAGAGGATAGAAAAGACCCAATCATTAAACTTTTAGAAGAGACAAGACAAAATAAGGTTCTGCAGTTTTGAAAAAACAAATCTTGTTTTCATAACCTTGCATTCAAGGCTTTGCTTTGTCAAATTTAATCTTAGAAACTTGCTTCTATTTTTGGCTTCCACATTTTCTTTAGAGACAAGTTTTTTGAATCATGTTAAGGAGCAAATGTTCAGAAACAATTTCCTACCTGTTTGGTTGGAAGGAGATTTTGTCATAACCAGTAATCTCACATAGGTCCTTCTCTAAATCCTTGAAAAGCTGCTGATACCCTTGAGCTTGATCCAAGGGCACAAAAGGGTGGATGTTGGCAAATTCTTTCCACGAAATAGGCTATTAAAAAAAAAAAAAAGTAAATAAAGCATGTGCTGTAACAAAAAATTCTGCAGACAGCTCTGTTTTGTTGTTAAACTCTATAAAGGAAAGAAGCTGCCCTGTGCTCAAATAAAAATCAAACATTTCTTGTGCAGTAAGACAAGTTCCCAACCGCATTGTAGGATGTGGCCTGGGCAAACAGAGAGCTTTGGCTGGAACTCAGTTAAAAAAAGAGAGTTTATGACCTTTGGAAGAAGGGGCAGGCAACTCAGGAGGACTACAAGAATCTTGTGAGGTTATGCAGGGAGAAAATTAGAAGGGCCAAAGCCCAGCTAGAACTTAATCTGGCTACTCCCATAAAAGACAATAAAAACTGTTTCTATAAATACATTAGCAACAAAAGGAGGGCTAAGGAGAATCTCCATCCTTTACTGGATACAGGGAGAAACAGTCACAAAGGGTGAGGAAAAGATGAGGTACTTAATGCCTTCTTTGCCTCAGTCTTCAATAGTAGGACCAGTTGTTCTCCAGGTACGCAGCCCCCTGAACTGGAAGACAGGAACGGGGAGCAGAATGAAGCCCTCATAATCCAAGGGGAAATGGTTAGTGACGGCTTAGAAATACACACAAGTCTATGGAGCCAGGTGAGATCCACCCAAGGACAGTGAGGGAGCTGGCAGAAGTGCTCACCAAGCCACCTTCAATCCTTTATCAGCAGTCCTGGCTAACCAGGGAGGTCCCAGTTGACTGGAGAAGGGCCAGAAGGAGGATCTGGGTAACTACAGGCCTGTCAGTCCGACCTTGGTGCCAGGGAAGGTTATGGGGCAGATCATCCTGAATGCCATCATGCAGCACATACAGGACAAACAGGTGACCAGGCCCAGTCAGCATGGGTTTATGAAAGACAGGTCCTCCTTGACTAACTTGATCTCCTTCTATGACAAGATGACCTGCATAGTGGATGAGGGACAAGCTGTGGATGTTGTTTACCTGGACTTTAGTAAAGCCTTTGATGCCATTTCCCCCAGGATCTCCTGGAGAAACTGGCAGCTCATGGCTTGGACGGGTGTAGTCTTTGCTGGATAAAAAAACTGGCTGGATAGCCAGGCCCAAAGTGTTCTGGTGAATGGAGTTCAATCCAGTTGGCGGCCGGTCACAAGTGATGTTCCCCACGGCTCAGTACTGGGGCCAATTCTGTTTAATATCTTTATCAATGATCTGGATGAGGGGATTGAAAGCACCCTCAGTAAGTTTGCAGATGACACCAAGTTGGGTGGGAGTGTCAATCTGCTGGAGGGTAGGATGGCCCTGCAGAGGGACCTGGACAGGCTGGACCGACGGGCCGAGGCCAGCTGTATGAGGTTCAACAAGGCCAAGTGCCAGGTCCTGCACGTGGGTCACAACAACCCCACAGGCTTGGGGAAGAGTGGCTGGAAAGCTGCCTGGCTGAAAAGCACCTGGGGGTGTTGGTCGACAGCCGGCTGAACATGAGCCAGCAGTGTGCCCAGGTGGCCAAGAAGGCCAACAGCATCCTGGCTTGTATCAGGAATAGTGTGGCCAGCAGGAGCAGGGAGGTGATTGTGATTGTCCCCCTGTACTCAGCATCGGTGAGGCCGCACCTGGAATACTGTGTCCAGTTTTGGGCTCCTCAATACAAGAAAGGCATTGAGGTGCTGGAGCATGTCCAGAGAAGGGCAACGAAGCTGGTGAAGGGTCTGGAGCACAGGTCTTATGAGGAGCGGCTGAGGGAACTGGGGTTGTTTAGTGTGGAGAAGAGGAGGCTGAGGGGAGACCTTATGGCTCTCTACAACTACCTGAAAGGAGGTTGTAGTGAGGTGGGTGTCAGTCTCTCCTCCCAAGTAACAAGCAATAGTACAAGAGGAAATGGCCTCAAGTTGTGCCAGGAGAGGTTTAGGTTGGTTATTAGGAAAAATTTCTTCACCAAAAGGGCTGTCAAGCATTGGAACAGAGTGCCCAGGGAAGTGGTTGAGTCACCACCCCTGGAGGTATTTAAAAGAGGTGTAGGTATGGAGCTTAGGGACATGGTTTAGTGGTGGAATTGGCAGTATTAGGTTAACGGTTGAATTCAATGATCGTAAAGGTCTTTTCCAACCTAAATGATTCTATGATTTCCAGTAACATTTGTTTTTAACATTCAGAAGATGCTTAAAAATCCTTAGTTTCTCCTTCTAGGTCATCTACCCTTATGTAGAGCTGTGAGATCACAGGGCAAACAGAGAGGAGTCATGTGGAATAGTACATAACACTTAGTTTGTTTCACACAGTTTTGTTGCTATCCATTTTAGTTAGAAGGGAATATACAAGACAGAAAACAGCGAAGGAAGAAGACATAGAGAAGGCAGTGAGAAAAAGGGGACAAAGTGTGTGTGGGGGCTAGATGATCTCTAAAGGTCCCTTCCAACCCAAAGCATTCTACGATTCTATGAAAGGAAACCTAGTGAAAGATCAAAGCAAGAAGTCAACAGGGAGAGAAAAGAGGAAGCTCATTCAGAGTCAAAAAGTCATTTGGTATCCAAACAGCCTAGTTAAGGCTCTGCTTCATTTGCTACGATCTAGAAAAATGAAGGTATCTGGGGACTCCAGCTCCTCACCTGGGGAAAAGGAGTGCTCTCCTAAGAAACAGCGAACTGACAAAGAAGCATGAATTGCCAGTCCCACCTGACTCTTTCCGTATTTCTGAGGATTTGATTGTAAGATTTGTAAAGCAGATAGAAGTTAGGTACTGCAACACCACATGAGGGAACAGGACTGTGATACCTAATTCCAAAAATTATTTTAATTATTTTTTTCAGAATGGAGTCTTCAAAGCCACTCACTCTCCTGTTGTTGCACTCCTACTGTGCTTTTTGGAGCTTTTTTCCTAGCAGAAAAAGGACCTGATGACTTTACCTACTTCTGAAACTGCCTCCTCAGTTGGACTACTAGACCAAAAGCAATCTTTACCCATCTACAATCACACTGGCTAGATAGTTTGCTCATGTGGGTCTCAAGTAAGACAGTATTATTGCAACTTACTGTAAGTTCAGCTGAACTATTAAGCTTCATCGTGCAGGACCCCTAAAAATACAAACACATTTGTTAGTATTTATTGAAATATACAAATAAGTATGTAAGTACCTATTTTTTTCTCTTTTTGGTAAATACCTACCAAAGGAATCATGCTGTGAACAAGGGAAATATCTTTGTTTTCTAATCTTTTCATGTACCGCACGATATTTGTCTCAGAGTGATAGCTGGAGAACACAAAATGTGGTGTTAAGGCAAGCAGATTAGCTACACCAGATGGTTGATCTGTGCTCTAACATAGTAAAAGCCATAAAAAAAGAATTAAGACTGAGGATAATTTTTAATATATACTGGATACTTCTTTCCAAATCAGTACTTTATGCTTGCTAATAGCAATGTGGATGAAAAATGCCTATCATCACTCACTCAGAAATGCTATCAGTAAATATGGAGTATAAGGGCTCTAGTAAGTCTGCTGATACTTGGTCTTTGTACTGCTGATACTCTTCCTTGTACTGTACTACTCCTTGTACTGCTGATACTACTAGCTTGTACAATGTAGCAGATTAATGGAAAAGCACACCCCCTATGTAACCATGACTATTGTTTTGCTCATTTAAAACGTGAAAGGTATCTAAAAATGCTACTAAATAGATTATTTCAGAGTAACTGTGACTGTGTGAATACAGCTACAAAACCATCCTCAACTGACTTCAGTACTACATTTGAAAAGAGATACTTTCAGATTGCATTAAAACATGAGATATACAGCCATTTCACAAACCTGTTGAAAACCTGATGTGTCAAGAATTTGGAAGTTCTCTTAAATGGGGTGCTAAGGATGCCTTTGGTTTCCTCGCCCATACTCTCAGCAATTAGCTCCTTTGACACAAAGAAACGTGGAGTCAAATATTTTCATAGAAATATCTCTTTTCACAGTCAATTTCATCAGAACTAGCTTATACCACCAGCTTGCCTCAAGATTTAATGAGCACTTTAGGTAAAAAAAAAAACTTTATTAGCATACGTACCTGTAGATATCTAGCATGACATCATTATATTAAAACTGGGTACAGATGTCTCAGTAGTCCTCATCTTGGAAGTATTGCTGCTAATCACTAATGACATGCAACAAAAATTCCAGTGGGAGAGAAATAATTGAGCACCATGGCCTAACCCTCACAAAGCAAGTAAAACCTTAAACGCGGGGTGTCCAAGCTGACCGACAGGACTAAGTGTCACAATCAGAAAATGACATTACTTGGTTACATAAAACATTGTTATCTCATACTGCCTCTTTCTTTAAAAGAGGATCTGAAATTCTCAGTATTTAACAAATGGTCATCATATAGACACCCACTGTCTCAAGAGCAGTTTTGCTTTTCACTAAACTTCTGAAACATTCAGATAATTTAACCTGTATGATCTATTGTCTACTTACAGCTGAAGACTCGCAACCAAAAATCCATAATATGTCATCTAGGTCTTTCTCATTTACAGTTTCATCGAGTGATATTCCAAGCTATGGATAAAAGCAACAGCAATTACTCAAAGCTCTTAACTCCAGAGGCATAGTATATTTATTCTGGTCGAGAAAAAATATTCCAGAAACACAGGAGGGAAAAAAAGAAAAAAAATCAACCTACCCAAAAATATGTAAATGTCACTTCATTTTACGTAATAGATAAATAAATTCATTTTATTTACATAAAATTTTCCAATTCCTACCTTTCCCCTGCTAAACCATCCAATCCAGATGGCTTACAAGCTTCTAGACTTGTGACCTCACTTCTAATGTTTCTACGCGTTTTCCATTTAATAGGAAAATTGCCCATTTTGCTAGACCACCCCCTCCCCCTATCCCATTTTACAGAACATGTTAGACATTGTCAAAAGTCTTTAGTGCCTACAAAAATGTGGTTTAGAGTTCAATCTGTCTTTAAACATTGCCACAGGACCTGAATTCTGGAGGTCACCTTGCATTTTCTCAGTAAGTTTTAGAGTCCTTCCACTCTAGCCCTTAGTGGCATATTTAACATGAAACAATTAGATAATCTTTTTAAATAGGCATAAAAAGAAAATACAATGATTAATTCTGTAAGTTCAGTACATCACTTAACAATGTCATTCTTTATATTATCTTTATAATTGACTGATATATCTGAGCAAATTACAAGCCATCTTAAATAATTTTATTCTGTTTAGCACATGTAATGTCTAGAAACTTAATGCAGAAAAAATCAAGCTACAAAATTTTGGAAAGGTTTAGGGAGTTGCTTACTCTGCCATCACTATAAATCCGAAAATTTATCTTTCTCAGAGCTGCCCTGTCCAAAACCTCTTTGACTGAGCATCCACATGTGATCGTCAAGGTATCAAAGAACAGATCATGATGTAGTTTATGACCAGCTCGCCTGAGACCTATAAAAAACAGTAAGTTAATTCTATTAGCTGCCTACTGTATTGCTTGCTTACACATGACTTGCGTAACTACACTATTAATCTTGTAAGTAAATGCTTTTACATAGTAAAGCAAAATATTCCCCTTGTGTATAGAGCAGCAAAATCACTAGCTTTTTGGTGAAATGTCACTGTGCATGAAATGCATCTGAATCAGATTCAGACCTAATTAATAATGCAGACTGAGTCTAGGGAAGATCCTTCTGATGCATCAAATTTGTAATATATACAGTAGCAGAATTGGTATATGAATGTAATAAGGACAAAATCACAAGACTGGAAAGCAAAATTTTATTATATAAGTGGATATTAACCATCATGGAGCTTGCCATAACAAACTTTAGAGTCTTAGTGCTTTTCACAGCAGCAAAAGGTCTTCCAGCTAAGCTGGCAAATAAAGCACGGATAATTGTGGCAATCATTCCTCAATTCTCAGCATTCCAGTTCTGCATAGCTCCTTCTGACAGCGATGATAGTCATGCCAGTGAAGAAAACCTAGCAGACCACATAGTCCAGCTGCAATCATTATTTTCTGCTACAGATTCTGTGCTTTCAGACAGCTGTTAAACTTTGGGATTTCAGTGTTCATAGCAGGTATGATACTCCACCCAACTTAACTGAAATATTCCTATTTCTTTAATCTCATTTATTACTTATTTTTGCTATGTTATTAATAGTCTGTGCAGATTTCTGTGTGTAAACTAGGATGGTCCAGTAAGTGAAGTACAGAGCTTGCAACTGGAAAACAGCATTTGAATCTCACTATCTAGAGACTTCTGTTAGTTTCCCAAGGAAACAAAGTAATGCTTGCAAGCTAATACCACAGATACCTAATTCTTAGATGTCATTATCAGAAGTACACAAAAACATTAGCTATGAAATTTGTTTTAAAATGTTCTCTCTAGAGTTGAGAGAACAAACATCAGTTGGCAAAAAAACCCCATAAGTTTATTTAAGAAGATGTATTATTTAAGAAGGTGTAAGGATTTAAGAACAGTTTCTGCAAACATTAAATACTCACCTTCAGCCAAGATTAGAGTAGCATTGTGTACGCGTCTTGCAATATGCCTTAATCCATCAGACCCATGGTATACAGCAAACATGGCTGCCATGTTAGCCAGAAGAGCCTAGGATCCAAATACAGTTTAGGACATCATTATTATCATTATTGTTATTGTTGTTGTTGTTGTTGCTGCTGCTGCTGTTGTTGTTGTTGTTATTGTTATTGTTGTGGTGGTGGTGGTGGTGGTGTTACTGTTATTGTTATTATCAAAGACTATGTCATGTTAGTCTAGTGGAAATTTTCTTTAGCACCCAAGGACAACCACATACCCTTAGCTGATGTTATACTTGATTATATGTTGCCTACAAAATGAAATGCGGGAAAGGCAAAATACTTTTATGAAACTGTAAGCACTGATTATGAATTCAATGCCCTTTGAAATGTAACTGTGTCAGCAATTAACATGAATTTAAATTCAACTACTGCAACAAAGATGTTCAAAGACTCTCAAGTAAAGCTAGTGTCACAGAAATACTCATTGTTTAAGATTGGTATAAAACATTTATGGAATATCTCATGAATACTAAGTAATTGAGCTCAGTTTAGTATTAATAATCCCTCCTCAAAATCTGGAACAACTTTAACAGCATGAGCAAAGCATTGATAGAAGCAGAAAAAATTTTGAACTTGTCTGGCTGAAGGTCTGTGGAGGCATGCTGAAGATAACTATTTTTGATAATTACTTACTTAATCATGGCATTTTCCTATAAAGATAGCTCTTTGGCAACGTCATATTTTTCCATCAAACCACATAGACAAAAATATAAGTTGTGACAATTTGAACAAGTAGTTTTAGAATTTAAAAATGGATTTTCTTTGCCTTGA
Source organism: Pelecanus crispus (assembly GCF_030463565.1). NCBI lineage: Eukaryota > Metazoa > Chordata > Aves > Pelecaniformes > Pelecanidae > Pelecanus > Pelecanus crispus. The sequence goes on from NC_134676.1 coordinate 32,770,994, forward strand.
GTGAGAAATTTCAGATCATTAGAATTCCCTTCTGTTTTATTAAGAAATCTGTGTCATTCATAACAAACACAGCACTGCTCAGTGGCTTTCACCCTATGAGACACATGGACTCATGACACTGCATGAATTCAGGGCTAAAGTATTTACTGAAGTAAATAGATACTAATATGCCCTTTTCAAGCAGGGTTCCTTTTTTCAAAGGACTCAAAACAAATGCACAGACACCAGAATATTTCAATGTTCTTAATTTTTCTAGTAAAAACTCTGAAAGTAAAGCTAATTCAAATTACTGTGATGTTAGAACTATAATCTTATGGCTTAACTTCTTCCTTTCTACTGCTGAAAATAAAGCATGAAAAGTTACCTGTGCTGTGCAGATGTTGCTGGTAGCTTTATCCCTCCTGATATGCTGCTCTCGTGTTTGCAAAGCAAGCCGGTACACTTCCTTTCCGTTTGCATCTCTATGTCACAAGTGAAAATGTTGCTTCTGTTACTTTAAAATTACAGTAATTTAAGACATTGGGTTCTATGTGTGCTAACCTGAAACTAGTTATGTGTCCTCAGAGACAGAAAGGTGCTGGGGAGAATAAAGCGTAAGTCAGGACAGCTGTGATATCAAGCAGAGAGTGAGACTAAAGTCTCTAGATTTCTATTTACATCATTACTGACAAATGTGTCTGGTCAGGTAGAGCACACTGAATTTTCTAAGCATACTACACCAAAACTTGGTATTTGCCTTAAAATGCCACAAATTATTGCAACTATTTTAACTGAATAGTAATCCACAACTTAATTTGAATAAACACTAAGGCAGCAGCATCTTTTCTAATGATGTCAAGTAAGAGCATGTTGAGTTTGTATATAAAGATAACCCTTCCAACAGCTTTGTATGAGATAACTGAAATGGCTCTGGTCAATCCATCCTTTAAGAGTTCCTTTTGTAGGGTTCCTAACATGTTAAAAGTGGAGAATTAAGACCCAATCTAATATCCTTTAAAACTATGAAAACTTTCAGAACAGCCACAAAATGAAAGGGACAAACTATGTATACATATATATATATGTACATATGTGGGGGTTTGAATAGCTAGACTACTTGCCCCAAGTACTTGCATACCAGTTATATGATATTTAAATCATTTTTACTCTAGCAGTTGTTTGGGGATTTTGACTATATAGCATAGTTTATCATCAGTCCATCCAGAGGAACCTTGATAGACTGGAGAAATGGGCTGACAGGAACCTCATGAAGTTCAACAGGGGAAAGAGCAAAGTGCTGCACCTGGTGAAGAACCCCACGCACCAGTACATGCTGGGGGCCACCCAGCTGGAAAGCAGCTTGACAGAAAAGACCTTGGGGGTCCTGGCGGACACCAAGTTGAACATAAGCCAGCAATGTGCCCATGCAGCAAAGAAGGTGAATGGTATCCTGGGCTGCATTAGGCAAAGCTGTGCCAGCAAGTCAAGGGAGGTGATCCCTGCCCTCTCCTCAGCACTGGTGAGGTCACACCTGGAATACTGTGTCCTGTTCTGGGCTCCTCAGAACAAGAGAGATACAGAGGTACTGGAGAGAGTCCACTGAAGGGCCACAAAGATGTTGAAGGGGCTGAGAAAGCTTGGATGGTTCAGCTTGGAGAAGGCTTAGGGGGGACTTCATCAATGTATATAAATACCTGAAGGGAGGGTGCAAAGAGGATGGAACCAGGCTTTTGTCAGCAGTGCCCAGTGATAGGACCAGAGCCAGTGGGTGCAGACTGAAACACAGGAGGTTCCTCCAGAACATGAAGAAACACTTATTCACTATAAGGGTGACTGAACCCTAGCACAGGTTGCCCAGAGAAACTGTGGAGTCTCCTTCCTTGGAGATCTTCAAAAGACATCTGCACATGGTCCTGGGCTACTGGCTAGAGCCAGGTCACTCTGCTAGAGCAGGTCACCCTGCTTGAGCAGGGGGGTTGGACCAGATGACCTCCAGAGATCCCTTCCAACCTCAATCATTCTGTGATTCTGTGATCAAAAACTTAAAAAAAATCCATAGCAGGAAGGTGCATTGAGAAAGTACCATAGCTTTTTCCATTTTAACATTTTCTTTTCCAAATTTCTTGAGATGCAGAAAGATGAAAGCAGATTAAAAATATTAAACTAGGCGTAGTCACAGAGTAGCAGTAGCGTGACCTTGATAAATAGAATTACTGTTCTTTTGTAAAAGATTGTACCAGACTTCTGATCAAAATCTGAATTGGGGATCAGATTTCAGAACTATGAGTAAAGCCTATGGATACCCTTAGAATAAGCAAGATGATTAAAAATATATTTGAAGGAGTATTACTATACAAATGAAATATTTCTAAGCTTATTGATAACTGTTAATGTCATTAGTTATTTTGGTTACTGAAGTACTTCTGAATAGCTTCTGTGCCAAAGATATACAGTCTTTCCAGTGACAATTACTTTGCATTTCTACTATTCCCAGTTAGACACCTTGTCAAAATTCAAAATATGTCACAAATAACAAGAATTAGAGTAAGTTTTTGCACACTACTTCTCTGCTTTGTTTAAGCTTGACTAAAATTTGAACTAGATTAAGTTCCTTCTTGATTATTTGGGAGATTCATTGAATTTTCTACTTCTTCCCATTTATGTTTTTAATGACTGGATGTCAGAGAAAAAGGTATAACAGTACAGAATAAGAAGACTAAGTTTGCTTGCAAAGCCTCATGCCAGCACAATTAATGCTCTCTGCTGTTTCGATTATCTCTTCATTACACATTGCAGCAATCACTATAGATAGTTCACAGCTTCATTCCACAGAAATGCCATTCTTTGAGCTTGCTTCCTAAATATTGAAGGCAACTTTTATTCTCCCAGTTTTAAAGAAAAGATGTGTTCAGTACAACACCATGGTCAGCTGTTATTCATAAAAGCTGCACAAGACAGTCACAGTGTGTTTCATTTTGATTTTCGCTGAAGACACTAACGGCAAAGGGAGCCCTTACCTTGTAACACCCACCATTCTGCCCGGCATCATTCTCACTAGATTTTCCTTGACAGCAAAGAATGCCGCATGGGGTCCCCCGTAGCAGAGCGGCACGCCAAACCTCTGGGAGTTACCCAGGACAACATCTACCCCAAACTCTCCAGGAGGCTTCAGGATACAGAGAGCCAGAAGATCAGCAGCGCAGCAGGAGAGAGTCTGAGAACAGACATGCACAGAGCAGTCAGCCTCTTTTCTGAGGGAACGGGAGCTAAGTTTGAATAAGATACAGCTTCAAACAGTTCCATCCATCCACCTCATCACAGAGCTGAGGTGCAATGGTTGTAATGGCTGTAATGGTTATCAGTTGCATGGAACTGAAGAGTAATACTTTAGACAGTATGTCATGTAACACTTAGTTTCCATAACTATGTCTCTTTGATGCATCAGGTTGAAATCTGTGAGACCAATAAAATTTACTTTACCCCATTCTGATGAGCTCTTTCAACAAGTTCAGAGAAGTCTTCTACCTTCCCTTCAGTGTCTGGATACTGAAATAATACTCCACTGACATCCTTTCCACTGAAATCCATCTCATGGGGTAATTTGAGCTCAGTAATAACACCTGTATAACTGGAAAACAAAAACATGCAGAAGACAACATATTCAAACCACTTCCTGCCTTGGAGTGATACTTAATATGATGTTTTCATGGATGCATATATGACTTTTTTCTTTAACATACAGAGAGTTGAACCAGCTTTGCAGTGCTAAACATTGAGAAAATTTCATGTCATGGTATATAGTACTGAAGAATAACTGCATTTGATATCATCATCAGAAACATGGAGCAAAGCAGAGCAGAGGATACAGAAGCTACTTGATATCAACATTTTGCTGCTTTAGCATGTTTATCTTTGAGAACCAAATGACATTTTTAGAACATGGTTACTCTAAACTGTAAATGTAAAATGGATTTAGCTTTCATTAAAAGAGAAGTTTTTCTATCTAGGGGAATTAATTTCCTAGTTAAAAAAATGACCAGACTGAATTCAGTGACCCAAATGTATATATTTACACAAACAGCGTAAGGGGAAATTAAATATTTTCTTTTTATCAGACATTTAGTCTCTTTTTAAACATCTTTAATTACTTTGCAGTTGTATTTGAATGGAAAAATAGAAGCAATGCCAAATGTTAACCTATTTCTGCTTCTATTTTACAAAGAAAGCATAATCCTATATTCCAGAAATGTTAGGTATATGGTGAAGAGGTGTGGATGAAAAATGATTCGGTGTAAGGGAAAAGATATGGTGGAACGTGGAGAGAAACATTACTTTGCTCTAGTTTGGACCACTGCTATAGTTTGAGGATGGCATCGAGCATCTACATAGAACTTCCTTCTTTTGTTGTGCCTGTTAAAAAGAAAAGGAAAAAAAGAAGAGTTACATATCAAGAATATATTGTTTTCCATGGAAATAAAATTAATTGGTTTTCTAAATATGAATTTTCCTAAGCTAAAAGGCAGTTGTAAATTTTGGTTATCATAATCAAATGAAGTGTAAGATTGAATGAAGGTTCTGGTCCATTTAAAATAAGAAAGTTCATTTCAGACACTCAGATGAGATTCATATGTGACAAAAATTAAAACAGGCTATGAAACAGAACAAGAAGCCAACTTAAGAAGCTGCAGGAATGCCTCCATACACACATACTCTTTCAAAGGAATACAACTGTGCTCTTTTAATACAGATTTTCAGTGTTGCCCTGGATAACCAAACATGAGCCATCATAGTAGTAAAATGGAGACTAAGACAATTGCCTAGTTTTCTCTGGTAAACGTGATTTCATGTCAGACTTTCATGTCAGATGCTTTGAACAACTAAACAGTTGCAACAAAGTCTCTGCTGTGTAATCTCCTTCCAGATATACAGTCGTCCAGTGACCTTCAATCATCTCTCAGATTTCGTTTGATTTGCAGATCCCTTTCAAACGCCCCTACAGTACAGATCCCTGAAAGTAAGTTTGGATATACCAGTAAGAGTTTCACTTTTAGCAACTTAGGACTGATGTACTTCACTGGTTTTTAAAGGTCCTTTTAATCACTAGTGGAAGAAAACAATTCTTAAATTCAGTGTTCATGGACACAAGAGATTCATGCCACAGAGTGTTAGGTTATGCGATAAAAGCTCCTCTGCACCCCCCCAGAAAGGCAATGGCAGGCGGGGGAGCCCAAAGGGCACCCTGTCCCTGCTGCTTCCAGGCCCATCACAGGAGTTGTCAGGCCATCAGGCTATGTTCACAAGCACAGAGAAGCACAGAGGCCCCAAGGCAGGTGGGAACTCAAATTAATTCATTAATGCAGGCAGACACACTGTCTGGGCCCCACCTGGGAGGCAGACATTATGGGATACAGGGGAAGAGCATTTTGGGATTGCAAAGGCTTATTATGAGATGTTTAGGGGAAAAGTGATACACCTAAGTGATTCCGGGAGGAAAAAGTGTAGGAAAGTAGAGTGGTAAGGGGTAAACAGGGCCAGTCATACATAAATACTTGCTGGTCACCCAACTAGTGCAGTCTCTCCTCTCTTCTTGTTAAATTAATTTCTGATTCTTTTCATCAGTGATGGGACTCTATATTCTGGGAGGGGGTTGGGTGTATATGGCTGTCTGGGTGCCAGCAACTGCAGTCAGACCATGGAGGATCCACATGTTCATGGCGCAGCAACTGGAGTGACCAGAGTGAGTGGACTTCAGTGCCAGGAACTGGAGCAGCACCTCAGCCATAGGGGCCTGTGTGTCTGTGGTGGTAGCGGCTGGAGCAGGTGTGTGTCTAGGTTCCAGCAGCTGGGCTGGTACCATGGGCAGGGCAACTAGACTCTCTCCAGTATGTCCATATATCTCTTGTACTGGGGAGCCCAGAACTGGACACAGTACTCCAGGGTGTGGCCTCACCAGTGCTGAGGAGAGGGCAAGGATCGCCTCCATTGACCTGTTGGCAGCACCCCTCCTAATGCAGACCAGGGTATCATTTGCCGCCTTTGCCACCAGAGCACACTGCTGGCTCGTTTTCAACTTGGTCTCCCCCAGGACCCCCAAAGACCTTTTCTGCAAAGCTGTTTTCCAGCCTGCCAGCCCCCATCATGTACTTCATATACCTGGGGTTGTCCCTCCCCAGGTGCAGCACTTTGCACTTCCTCTTGTTCAGCTTCATGAGGTTCCTGTCAGACCATTTCTCCAGCTTGCCAAGGTCCCTCTGGATGGCAGCACAACACTTTGGTGGATCAGCTGATCCTCCCAGTTTTGCATCATCAGCAAGCTTGCTGAAGATATACTCTGCCCTATCATCCAGATCATTAATTGGACCCAGTGTTGCCTCTGGGGTATGCCATTAATAACTGGCCTCCAACTAGATTTCATGTCACTGATTACCACCCTCTGTGCCCAGCCATTCAGCCAGTTTTCAATCCACCTCACTCTCACCTCATCCAGCCCATCCTTCTTCAGCTTCTCTGTGAGGATTTAAGGCAGACTGTCAAGGTAGACGATACCCACTGCTCTCCCCTCATCTACCAAGCCAGCCACTTAACTGTAGAAAGTTATCAGGTTGGTCAAGCATGACTTCCCCTGTGTGAACCCATGCTGGTGTCTCCTGATCACCTTCTTGCCCTTCATAAGCCTGGAAATGGTTTCCAGGACTAGCAGTTGTTCCATTGTCTTCGAGCAATCAAGGTGAGGCTGACTGGCTGGTAGTTCCCTGCATCCTCATTCCTGCCCTTCCTGAAGACAGGAGTGACATTTGTTTTCCTCCAGTGCTGAGGCACCTCTCCCAGTCACCATGATTGTTCAGAGATAATGGAGAGTGGCCTCGCAATGACATCAGGTGGCTCCCTCAGCACTTGTGGGCACATCACATCAGGGCCCACAGGCTTGTGTATGTCCAATTTGCTTATGGGTTCTCTAACCTGACCCTCTTCCACCAAGGGTAAGTCTTCCTTGCTCTAGACCTTCCCCTGGTCTCTGGGTCCTTAGGTTTCTTAAGGCCTTAGATGTCTGAGTTAAACATTGACATCAACACTGGGAATTTCTCTGGGGGCTTAACAACATGGACTATAGTTTTTTAGTGATTTGCTCACAGTGAAAAGGCCACTCTCAATTTCAAGCCATGCCCCTATCCATACCTACACAGGAGAGATGCCTTTCAAACTCCAAAATTCCTTAGTGCTGTGATTTAACCATACATTTAAACACAGTACCTGTGACATAATTGCATGGCTTCTGCAGCAGCTGTCCCCTCATCCAGCAAAGATGCGTTGGCCACATCCATTCCTGTGATATCACACACCATAGTCTGGTAATTTAGCAAGCTCTCCAGCCTGCCCTGGGAGACCTCAGGTTGGTAAGGAGTATACTGGGTAACCCTGTAAGAAAAGAGTTATGAGTTTGGGTCTAGGAAAATAAATGTGTAACAGAATTATGCCAATATGTAACTGAACCATGTCAAAGGAAAAATACATTGTAAAACATAATTCACTAACATGAAAGTTTGTTAGAGAACAGTTATTTTTAGAGGGCTGTAATTTATTACTGTCCTGGAAGCCTGAGAATATTTTCTCTTCTGGTATTGACTTGGCTTTTTTACAGGAGAAGAATTCTATTTCTCCATTTTGAAAAGAGAAATTACTTTTAAAACAGAGGTGTGAGTGCATCTCGGGGAAGGGAGAGGGGAAGTAGGTGGGAGAATTGTGTGGAGAGAAGCGTGGGAGAATTGAGTCAAGTGACAACAACCAAATGAGAATGCTTAGTTCAATCATATCTAGGCATCACCATTATCTTTTAATACTGTTTCTGAAGCCCTTCACTTGCCAAGTCTTCTCCACTCTTCTGGGAGGAAAGGCACTCGGCATTCCAAGCTCAGAAATACACAACTTCTTGTGAAATGACAGTTTCCGTATATGTTAGTGAAGGGAAGTGAGACCAATGTGAGTTTTATCTGTTGTCATTTGGAGAACAAAACAGTAGAGGCAACATAAGTGATTCTTTAGAAAAAGTCCAGAAAAACAAAGCAGCATGGGTCCAGGGATGAGAGGCAAGAACAGAGATCAGACTCTCTTCTCCCTGCTGGAAATTTGGGTACTGGATTCCATGGTGGTTCAGAACACACTTTACGCTAGTTTGAATTCAGAGTAGTGGCAAGAAACAGGTGAGAAGTGGGAACACTCATGGCCTCTGTTTTCTAGCAATGGAAGAAAACAACAGTTTGTTTCCTGAAAGAGCAGTAGTAAGCCCTAGACTTTTGAAAAATTCTTATGGGTGAAGGTATAATCTTTAAAGAGACACTAAAGTATTTGGAAGCTCAAGTCATGTAAAGTCCATAGAAGGTGAGCAACAAAGATTTTTAAAGAGCAAGCTGCAGAACCTGTGGTATAGAGCAAGATGAAAGGAGCAGTAAAATAGTAATGCAAGACAGAAAGTAGGAAAAAAGTCCTCAAGAAGAGAATGGAAGAGCTAGAAAGGACATAGTAAGTGAACTCAAAGCGTAATATATGATGCTAATATATTTAGTGTCTATTTAAATTATACACTGCTCAATTTTCTCACATATACTATTCAGTACAGTGATGGAAAGCAACAGAATCATAGAATCATAGAATCGTTTAGGTTGGAAAAGACCTTTAAGATCATCCAGTCCAACCATTAACCTACACTACCAAATCCACACTGAGCCAATCAAGGGTAGACTAGACTAAACCATGTCCCCAAGTGCCATATCTACCCATTTTTTGAATGCCTCCAGGGATGGTGACTCCACCACCTCTCTGGGCAGCCTGTTCCAATGCTTGACTACCCCTTCCGTGAAGAAATTTCTCCTAATTTCCAGCCTAAACCTCCCCTGGTGCAGCTTGAGCCCATTTCCTCTCGTCCTATTGCTAACTACATGGGAGAAGCTATATATCAAATTAGATAAATACTGATTTTCCTCCATATTGAAGGTTTTTCCTGCTTCTTAGACAAGTCTAACACTAAACTACTTATCATCATATATTTGACTGCATAGTTCACAAGTGAAACCATGTCCTGGGCTGCATGCAACATTGCTCACCTCCATAGCAATATTTTTTTTTTTTTCTCCATGGCTGCTAACCCCAGTTTTCAGTTTGTCAGATAAACTTTCAATCTGGGAGAATAAAGATTTGTTTTCTGAATGGTCCCCCTGCCCACTCATTTCTCACCAATAACAAGAGTTATTCCCAACTCCTTTGCATGAACAATGAGTTTTCCTGCTTAATAAAAGAAACTCTCTGTACTTGAAGTTACCAATCTTACTTTCTCATTTTATTTCAGTTAAAGACCCTTTTTTTGCATTATAACTTGCAGGAGGAACTAGAATTAGACCAATAATAATTAAAGCATTGAGATTAATTGAAATTAATTAGAGAAATACTACTCAGTGCAAGAGAAGAAAAACAAAATCAAACGTGTACATTTAACAGAAGTGAGATTTTAATTAAAGTTTAGTATACTGGCTTTATTGTTCACTTCAACAAAAACATTGTTTCATTAAACCATTACTAATTAGGGACTGATGCAATATGAGAAAGGGGAAAAAAAAGAAAAATCTGTAGTAGAGAAGCAATACTTCACTTTAAACTTGGCTGCAAATTTTGCTAAAGGACATTAAAATTGTAGCTGTTCATGTGGTGCAAAATTCTCTATTTTGTTTTCAAAGACAAAGCATCTTTCTTAAGATGTGAGCAATGTCCACAACTCCTTACTTGATGAGAAAGTCCCTTCCCTAAGATTTTATCTTATATTAGAGATAGACTTTGCAATGAATGCTTCAAAGCAGACCACTCAAATCAGCTACTCAGAAACCTATTAAAAAAGCCTCAAGAATTTCCACTCATAGTTTACACTCAAATGAGTTTTTTAAAATGAAGTTTTTATATTGTGCAAAATAAATAAATCAATGTATCTTAAACTGCTACTAGGTAGCTGCTAATTTGATGGTTCCCTTGAATAACCTCAATCCTACCCCACATAGTTGTGAGAGTACACTACACTACACTACAAAACAGAATTAATGAAGCTTTGTGATTTTGATGTTATGCTTTTGAATGGTAAAAACAGTTGAAGTAAAACCAACCAGTTTTGGAAAGGATGGAAAAAATTCAACCAAGAAATCCTGAATTCCAGTAAAATTACTGCAAATTATGGTGCATGAAGTTTAACAGTTGTACAGGTAAAGACACCTTTTATGACATAAAAACATTTATTTAAACACTTCTCTTTTTTTTTTTGGAAGGTTGTTTGGCACTGTATAAGCATCTACTTCTCCAGAATTTCTTCAAATAAAATAGTTGGCTTTAGTCTGCACTCTGACTTCTGCCTGAATCTATACTACATGTTAAGTGACTGTTTAAAGTAATTTAAAAGCAAACCCTTTAAAAGTGAAAGTAATTTCTAAAGTAAACTTTTACATAAATCAAATCTCTAAAAAGCACACTAAACTGCCTCTCATTCAAAGATCCCCTCTCTTCTGCTTGGGTTTGTTCAAGTGCCTCAAACTGCCTCTTATTCAATCAAACTGGAGGAAAATATGATCTCCAGTCAGCGTCTGTTCTGACCAAAAGTACTTCTGCAGACAAATGCTCCCAAGCTAATTAGGGCAGACCAGTCATGACACAAATGAAACCTTCCATGAGAAGTGTGTGGCATCTTTCTTGAGCCAGTGTCTGGTCTTCAGGAGTTTGGTAGTAAGTGGCTTCAGTTTTTGTAGCTTTTATAACTCTTTGCTTTAGTTTAGTGTTTCACCCTTTACCTCATCCTACTTTCAGAAATACTTGTATGAATACCAACTTCAAGATACTGATGAAGGTTTTAAAAGAAAACCTGGCACCAAAACAAGAAGTATCTACGAAGTATGCTTTCAGCCAAAAGCTAGGCCACTCATCAAAATATCTGGGTTATGAAAGAGCAGAAGCTTTTGTACTTGGGAGTTGGGTTTGTTCTAGGTTTAGCAACAAAACAGACTATACATTAACTGCAACATTAACAGTTATGGCTTCTTTATACTAAAGTTAGCTCTTGCTTCCATGCAAAGATTCAGAAAACTCCACTATCAAGCATTATTTACAAGTGTACAGTCAGTAAGATCTAAGACTAAGCCTAATTTATTTCTTAATATACAGTAAGTTCCAGCAAAACAGTTCACCATCTATCTTCCTTAGTGATTTTTTCTATACTTGGACTGAATGTCTGGAAAGTTAATGTATTCATAATCAAGACAATACTTTTATCTTGTTATAAATTATGTTCTTGCAGTTTTAGACATCTGAAAGATAATCTCATGCAATGGCAGAGCTAGAATTTATTTGGATTTCCAATTATACAGAGTATTCTTTTTGAGATCTGACAATTAATAAGATGAAATGAACTTAAAGTAAGGACAGACCACTAGTAGAATTTAAAACCAACATACACGAGCCACAGAAAAAAGACAATTCATACACCTGACAACAATGGAAAACAAAGACTGAAGTTCAGTCATGAATATGTGAAAATTTTAAATTATCTGACTCTTATGGACTGGATATCACTGTTAAGGCCAAAAGTGAAACAAAACAAACCATCTGTACTTAATTTAAATATGCACATATACAAATATTGCAGTGTAGAAAGATATTAGAGTAAAGCTGTAGAACTAGGAGCCATACAACTGCAAGCAGTTCCATCCAGCCTGTAAAATTCCCAAATGCTGTATTGTATATAGAGTTCCAGCTGCATCACTTGGCATTTTATGCATCTTTGAAGAGCAGTTATAAGGGTGTTCCTAAAACAGTATCTTACCCATGGGTTTGAGAAAGCTGGATAGTCTTATGATAGGGCATGGAGACGTGCCAGTTTCCACTCAAAGCATAAACACTGAATTTACTGCCAATTTGGCATGCTTTGTAGTTGCTTGTGCAGCTTTCTGTATCCGGTCTACAAGTAAAAACCAGCTGCGTAATGCTTACCTCAGATTTCTGCAGTTATTTTCAGAATGCAATGTGTAAGTGCTGAGTGCTACTAGCTAGTAAGTTTAAAAAGATACACTACCGATGTAAAGACTGCAGGTGTCCTTGGTACAGGTACTTTATTCCTACATACTTAATGTCTAGGGGCAAAGGAATCAAGTGACCTGTACTTTGGAGACCTCTGCATCATGCTCCGTTGTATGGTATTAGTGTGACTTTAAAGGCCTTCTTGATTTTCAAGGCCTGTTAGGTATTTTTATCCATTTAAGCCCCCAAAATAAAACTACACTGTTTTGACATATATGTTAATAAGAAGCCTATCTCTAAGCTGATTTCTGAAACCAAATATTCTTCACATCTTCAGTTATTCACTTATGTTCATGGCAGGGCACAGAATTAATTTGGTATGCAACTAGGGAAATGCCACTCAGCACACTGGGTGTGAAAAAAATTAATTAATATGTTAATATGGTGTACAGTAGAATAAGGACTATGCATCCCTACCAGCAGACAGATGACATACATTTGTCAGGTATTCATACATTTGAAGGGTCTATGCTGACAGTCACATAATTGGTGGTATGCCTCAAAATAAATCCTTCTGCCTGCATTTCAGAGTTGAGACGTTCTAAGGATAAACTAAGTTACCCATTGGCCTGCTATTTATTTTTTTGGAATAAACCAGCTAATATTTTTGCTAATATCAACTAAGTAGTGTATGGAAAATACTTCTAAGACTTCACCCCATGTTAGCATGGAATTGTTAGTCACATTGCTAAGAACAAGAAAGTGTTCAGTCAGTAACCAAGCAGTCAGTAACCAAGAACAAACAGAAATCAAGTATGAAAAGTAAGGGATACTTATCCTCTACCTTCTGTGACTAAGCCAAATCCCTCACGTAGGAGACTGGAATTTTAACTGCAGCATTTCAGGTTCACAACAGAAACCTCTCTGCTTGTTCTCTAACTTTCAATAAAAGCTTTCTTTGGATAAAAAGTTATCTGAAAAATATCTACCCCAAGTGTTTTGAAATAGCTTCTTTCATGAATACAGAAGTAGTTAAAATGGGATTTAGACTTAAAAGAAAAGGACACCTATGCTTTTCTAAAGCTACCAGTACACGAAATTCCTGAATGCTGACTTCCCAGGCACTTGCTAGTGCATAGTTTTGGTCAGACAGTTTTATCTCACAGTAATAAAGCTATTCAGCTTTCCTTGTGAACAGAGATATTATAGATCATTGTCCAAACACTTCAAAAGGTTCAATCTGTGATTTGGGAAGACTTTTGTGGTCATCTTCTAAAGAAAGCAGTGTGGGTCAGTAGTCTCATTTTCAGCCAAAAAAACATTTTGTTCTAAACAGTTTCCTCCTGAAATCTACCCCTTTGATTCCTACCTCCTCCTAGCAAGTCCAAGCATCCTAAATACTGTGAAGTCCTTCACTTTTGTGTTCAGACTTCCATGAACAATTTTTTATAAACTTACATTGCATTCCAATGCAAGCCTTGCTCTAATGAATGCCAAGCAATGAGAAGCTACGAGTCATGTGAGACCGGCAGAATTGATCAGAAACAATAAGCCTGGGCTTGCAGCATTTCCCTTGGAGTTGCAATGTGAAGTGCGTTAGCACAGAAAGTGTTACACACTCAGTAGATGCAGGAAGAGGTTTGATTCTTAAACAGCTCCCATAAAGTCTGTACAGTTGCTTTTGCACACGCACACACACACACGCTCCCTCTGCCCAACAAACATTTTAGCCTTCACTTTGGCCATTGAAAAGTTTAGCTTTTATCCATCTAGTTTGACTTTATTGGACACTCCAAGAACAGATTTCTGGATAGGCTCTCCCAGTTTTTTCATTAACACTATATAATTTTTTAGGATTTTTAATAATTTGGGTCCACTTCTTAACCTGTTCTTATTTTTACCTCTAGCAGCCGATTATTTGTTTAGTGCACTGCACTGAAATATTTAGATTGCAGATGTTGCAAAAAGAGGGTGGGGATAAAGCCAAATAAAACTTTGTATAGAGGTATTGCATAGATTCCTTGAGTCCAAACAGTGCAACTTTTTCAACAGTTCAAAAGTTTGAGATGCAAATGGAGCAGACAAGTCTAAAAATACGTAAGACTTGGAAGTCTATACATACATAGACCCATTTATGGCAACCCAAAGTACAAAAAATATAGCATCTAAGTAACAATGGCTTTTTACACTGACTAATTTGACTCTTTGTTTGGTTGAGGTTTTATATATATAAAAAAACTTTAAATACTGCTTTTATTAAAATAAAAGTTACTCAGTAATAAAGATGACAGTTATTACTTTAATACAGTACAAAAAAAAAGATGTTACTGACTAGACATAAGGGAACTTCTGAACCAAATGAGACAATGCAGGGTATCAGTGGCATTCAGTCTGCTGGAAAGTGAGACTCTACATTAAATTTAGTTTTTCTGTTGCATCGTTTCTGAGTTACAGCTCTTTAGAGAAATGTCAATGCTAAATGAGTATTCATAATTAAGCCTTAGTGCCTTTGTCAGGAAAAGTCCATCAAGAGATAAAACCCCATTATTATTTAGATTAATGCTGTTCATAAGATATAAATCAACACATTAAAATATTTTCCTTTTTACATTTAAGTAAAAAAAAATACAACAAACCAGCAACATTCAAATTCAAGTCTGTCAGTCAGGCTATTCTGTTGCTTGTCCCAAAAAACTGAAATGTCAGCTGGGTGATGAGAACAAAGTACAAGCTCTTCATAAATGAATTATCAAGTATTGCTGTCTACCTGTTTTCAGGCACCAGTGAATTATTTGTTCAGGCAACAACATACTTTATGGATACACGTTCAAACTCTTGAAGGTCTCTGGTTTCAAAAAAAATCAATAAATAAATTCCAAGAGAAAAGCCTTTAAAATTTTCAAGGGTTCTTACTTCCTCATAAGAAAAACATAATCAGAGTATTCCATGGTATTTAACTACCTCCACCCAAAATTGCATACACCAGTGGAGGAGGGAGCCAGTTTAAATTTAGGCAGAAGTTAGGAAAGAATTACTTTAGTTTAGGAGTTAAGTCTGTATACTTCCTTAAAGCAAACAAATATTCTTGTTTTAGTTCATAATAAATAGGAGCTGTGAATAGAAGTCACAGAGATCAACGAAATATTTTATAGAAAAAGCACCTTCTAGAGTCAAAAGTATTCTTTTTCCTCTCTAGCTTCAGCATGAACAACACAGTTCCTACACTTACACGTCAGTATCAAACATATGGAAACCCTTGGTCAAAAAATACGTTTGGGGTATATTTGTCTATGCTCATTCATAAGACAAACTTCAAACATATATTTATACATATGCCTTTAAAAATAAAATGCGGTACATTACCATCCTGCATTCTCCAACAAATTCCGTGCAATGGGCTGTGGCACTGAGCAGTTGGAATAACCCATGCCTATGTAAGATCTCCATATCTGGTTCTTGCTTGCAATATTGTATAGAGTTTCAAGGATTTCATTTTCACCTAATTGGAAAGAAATTATGTCAGAAAACTACAGTTACATATAATGCTAACAGCTTTTAACTGAAATGCCTTGTATTCCTGTGTAAAAAAAAATGCAACATGGGTGATGCAAGTATAAACAGCAGCAGAATAAAGCACAGACCAAGAACAATAAAGATAAAATAATAAGCTAGTAAAATATTCTGAGAAAGTTTAAATTCTGCCAAAATTCTGGAAAATGCAACAACTGAATAATAACAGGGTTTCAACCAATGTGGAAACAATAGTGAGAGAAACAGCTGTAGGGAAATGGCTTATGAAGCACTTTTTGTGCTAATGCCATGTACATTCTGGGTCTCTTGCATATGCATTAAAATATATCTCAGAACGCACCTTTTATTAGCTAAACCTTGCAGAATCAGCACTGTGGATGAAGCCATATCCATCCACAGCTATGATTTATCGTTTCTAACAGAGCTGTATTTGCACAAATGGGGCTCACACCAAGCACCCAGGAGTAATTTCTCAGTATTAAATAACTTTATTTTCTCATATTTTCCTTAAATAGCTGATAAAATGGAACAGTTCCTTTAATTCTATTTCAGTATGCTTCACCAGTTTATTAAAAAAAAAAAGTGTGAACACAGTATTTCTAGCTTAAGAAATTCCATTTAAGATTAACTTTCAAATGAGTCTGCCAATCTAGTTTGGAGAGATTACAACAGAATGCTTTTGAAGTGTTCACACAGAAAGCATTTGCACTCCCTCCCTCCCCCAACTATAGTTTAGTCTTTGGTCTTGCTTCTGTGTACTCCTCAGTGTCCTGAAGGTTCTGCAAAAATCACATGCCGTCAACCTGTTCCTAGTAGTCAATGAATAATGCTCCCCAACATCTGCCAAAGGGAAAGATTTACAAAATATTTTTGTACCTGAGGATGCAGAAAGATGGTCAGTAGGCTAAGATTATGCAGGGAGATAGGGCCTGCCCAACCTAACAGACCTTGGTGGAATTGAACACTAACTCTCCCAGGTGAGGGGAGATCTTTTCTTCTTTTTCCCCCAATGTGACCTCAGAAACTGCTGTACTGGGGCAGTTCTGCACAAAGTTCTGTTCATTCTGTGCTGCAGATTGAAAAGCAGACTTTGGAATATAAGGCTACAAATCACCAAAGCAGAATAGCTTGGGCCCCGGATCTCTCAGAACTTATTTTCTCTCTGTAAATTACTCCAGCAAGAGACACCAAGTCAAAACAGTTAATGCTCTGGAATCTGGTGGCAAATAATTCTCTAGGTTTTGAATTATTTTCTTCTGCAGCCATAAACAAGGATATTATAACTTTCGCTCTGATTTCAAAACTCATCTCTCCTCTTCCTTTTACTCCAAGTGCTACTATTGCATTCCATGTATAAAGATTAATTTAAAAAAAAAAAATCTTCTGGTTTTCAATTAATTTCTTCCACAGTCACATTATACCTTCCATAAAGTTATTTTTTTACTGATCTTCAGGTCTCGCTTCAAAGTTCATTTCTTCTCTGCCTGGTACTCAGTGTTACTATTAGATGCAATGTATAAAGATTAATTTCTTGTTTTCAGTAAACTGCAATTTTTTCTGGACACTCAAGAGCCATGTGTTCATTATACTTGAACTCAGCAATATACAGGGCAAAGTTTCTAAAGTATAGTGAGCAGCTCTGCTCCCCAATACTCCTCCCACACAATTTATTCCAGACAGATGCACTTGTTTGTTTAAGTGGGAGTTTTAACACTGTGGAGATCTTCCGCTACCACTTGCAAACCAAAAGCTTGATGAAAGACAGTTTGGGTGCAATTTGAGAGGGAGGGTTGTATTCTTGCAGGATTCAAACATCAATGATTTTTTGAAAATGGTAATGAATTTGTGTGTAACTCCACATGCAGTTGAAAGCAGCTGGCTATCATTTTAATTGCTTACTAGCCCAATGTCACACACAAAAATGCATTAAGAGTGCGATTTCTGCAGTAAACACATACCACAAATACTGTACTATGTGCCAGACAGCATTTCCTTTGTTTGCCCGACTGGACGTTTCTTCTAGAGAGCCATTTCTCAGCAAATACAGCTAACAACTACTACACGAAGACACTGAAGTTGTGCTAGAGCACTCTAAAATCAATCAGTTTCCAAAGTGATTGAAGGCACAAAGCAAAAAGCCTAGTGAGACTGTAAGCAGCTTAGGCAGCAATTAAGCTTAAGAGTAGAACCACATCCCACCTAGGGGAGCTGCACTGATAAGATCCCAACACTGAATATAATTTAATTACTACATTTTTATGAGCTGTGAAGACAGTTACACTACTAGTTCTAATCAGGGTGGTGAAATGCTGGAGGGCACACTCCCTCCACTCCTGCTTCATCTCGCTTACCCTGCTCCTTTGGTCACTACGAAGGCAACAGTAGCAGTACAGCTCAAATACACATCTCCCACATTTGGCATGGCTCTTCGAAGAGGCCTGGGATGAACGCTCCTTCCCCTATGCCTTACACTGCCTTGAAGTAGTTCATCACAGCATATCTTTAGGAAGACAGCCCCTAAGGAACTGCACTCCTGAGTGACGGAAGTCAATAGCCCCTAATTTGTCTATACAGCCTGGTTTACCTAAGACCAAACATAAGTCCATGTAGATTCATGATTATTTAATTTTCATGAATTCAGTGTTTGCTTTACACTGATATGGTTCTGAATTCAAGCAAAAGTGATGTAGACAAGGGTGAGGGAAATGAACATGTATGTTGGTGTCCAACAACCGGACAGCAAGGGCAGGCAACCATTCTTAACAGCATCCCCAGCACCAACGGGAGGGGACGGAGGAGACGCAGCCGGGGCCTTCACAGCGGTGCACGGCAGGAAAGCGAGAGGCACCGGCACAAGCTGAAACATGGGAGGCTCAGGCTGGAGATAAGGAGAAGACTTCCCCCTTGAGGAGAGCCCAGCGGTGGGGCTGGCTCTCCATCCTTGGGGGTTTCATATTTTGACTGGGTGAAGCCCTGAGCAGCCTGCTCTGAGTCCACACCTGACCCTGCTCTTGGCAGGGGCTGGAGGCGTCCCCAGGTCCCCACCAGCCTCAACAGGATCCTGTGTCTCTGTCAGTAGCTGTATTTCCCGCTCCATCAAGCCTAGCTTTTAAGAGTGTATTCCCATATTATTTGTGAAAGGGGCCTAACATTTTATTGGTCACTCCATAAATAACTAATGCTAGTATAAAGGCAGAACAATGCTAACACCACAGGAGTGACCTTATGTATACTTAAAAATTCATTTTCAAATTCAAAATGAAATTTCTAAGTTTCCATTTTAATTAACGAGAGTGTCACCAAACCCAGAAAATTACACAGAGTTTTTCTGCTGTATGAAGTATATACCTTGGAGCATATGTAGTTGAAACTGTGTATTCTTGCAAATATTTATTTAAACCTAAAACATGAAGGCTAGGATTTCAGCAAATTTCAATACATATGGTTGAAAAAACACAGCTTGCAAGACGTTGTGTTGGGTTATTGATTTTTTTTTTTAAATTCTACCCAGCAATGGGTGAAATAAAGAAGTAATATCCAAAATGGGGGAAATAAAACAGAATTAAAAAAATTTACTACGGTTAAGAAATGGTTGGAAACTAGACATCACACTCAGCTGTTTGTTTCCAGTTTTCTAAGACAGCATGGTTAAAATGCCTTTATCTAGAATTCATTTTATTGGGTGTGCACTATAAATTCTTTAAGAACCTTGTTCAGCATAAAATAAAATTGCCAGCTAAGTCACTGCAGTTGATCTTTATTCCCCTCATCAACTCATTAGATAGTGTGATCAATGACAGTACCCAGAATAAAGTTCATTAATCTTGCAGTACTGCTATCTTAGAACTGTGGAGAAAATTCACTGAGACTCCCGGTAGTAGTTCTGTGAGGACACTTCATGACTGCTACACCCACAGGTGGAAAAGGCAAAATATATCACAAAAATAGTAAGAGGGAGTGAATTATCAGATTATAAAATAATACTGTTATTTCTGCTACTGTTTTTGTGGTTAACACAGTAACTTTTCCTTGAACTTGTGAGATACCTGCAAAATAATATGGTACAGGGTGGGGGAGATGGAGAGGGAGCAGTTTAAGTTATACAACTTAAAACTTACAACACAAAAGGGATGAGACTCTTTGTCTGATATAATTTTGTTCACACTATGTCAGGTCTTAAAAAAAAAAAAATCTAGCTTCTGACAGCAAGGAAGCAAGATCTTCAGATCAGTTGATGTAAGAAAAAGGGGATGAATTTATTTCTCTTGCTTTAGCAATTAATTCAATCTCTGTTAAAAAAACCAGAACAGATTATATTCATAGAATTATAGAATCATAGAATGCTTTGGGTGGGAAGGGACCTTGAGCAAAACAGTTCCAAGGCACTGTCAGACATGCAATAATGCTGCAGGAGAGCCCAAAAAAAGTGCCTGTTGCAGGTGCTGAGTCCGACCAGCAACTGCCCAAGAGATGGGTGGAAAGCTGCCACCACCTGTCACCCTGCCTCGCCCTGCCTCCTCCTCCTCCTCCTCCTCCCACTCAGGCCACCGGCACTCACCCAGCCTGCCTGGGCAGCGGAGGCAACCCCAGGGTGCTGCGAGGAGCAGAAAGCACGCAGGGGCTGAGAGCCAGCACCATGCCTGCCTTTCTCCGTCCTACGCCCAGGCCCGCTGCCTTCAGAAAGAAGAGCAGCAGCCTGAAAGTGCCATGAGAACAAAGCCTGAGGAGCAAAATGCTGCCAGTGGTAACGCAGATTCCCGCACCACTTGCGGCAACACTCTGGAGGATGACAATTACCCCTGCTAGAGGCGTCCAAAGCATACCGTGTGGACTCCAACAGCAGGGAGGGAATCAGCTCTAAAAAAAATCTGACTGACATTAGGAGGTGATTATAAACTCATCCAGAATTAACTTTTAAGCGGCATTTCAAATACCAAATTGTAGTTAAAGCAGATTTAACTGCATGAAGAGCAGTTAACTTTGACGGTACAAATAGCCCTTCTTACAATATGACTACTGAGCGATATCGCTTCTAAAAATTTTTAGACTGGAGACCCAATTAGTTTCTTACACAGATTTTATAAACTAATGTTTACAAATTCTAAAATTTGAGAATATAACTGGGAATACTTTGGAAAAAAAGTCATGGCAGAGTTTGTAGGTTCCGTTTTTTAATCCAAATCCTGAACAAAAAAGCAGGAATACAGAACATTTGTACAAAGCCTACCCATTAAATAAAGATGGGCCATACGACAGCAGCATTGCAGGGATAACTATGACTGATACAGACAGTAGGTTTGCTGGGATAAAAGAAAGAGGATTACTCTTACATAAGATAATCTGTTCTGTTACTGTAAATGGGTCAATCACCACACACACGCTAAAGCACATTCAATACCTAAAGAAAAGCTGATTGTGAAAGTTTACTTACTGTGACAGTGGGGAAAAAAGCTCCGTAATACCAGTTGATCACAATTAAGTATCAAACAGGTGCCTAGCCTTGTTGTAGACATTGACTGAACAGAACTTACATGCCAAAATAACATTTTCCCTTACCTATACCTGCAGGAAAAGCTGTAAAAAAGCCCCCCTTCCAGAATCAGTTGAGGTACAAGACCACAACTTGCTGTTACGGGCAATCAGACATTTTGCTGTTTCAACCCTACTGGCTTTCAGTGGCATATTCAGGTGGTTTTACAACACTGTCAGTGGGCTCATGGCAGCAGGCACTTGTAAATTTTTTTTTTTTTGGTCAGAAAAGGGACACAGATACTTCTGTCATATTACACACAAAGGGAAGCAACTCGTTTCAGAAACGTCTTAGCACAAGCTACATTCCTTCTCTCTTCCATCACTGACCATGTCTGTACAAGAAGAGATCTACCAATACAGGAGCACTAATACTGAAAAAGCATTTCTGGTCTAGATGCACTTGGACCAGCTTAGTATTTACCAGAATGGCTTTTTCATTCATACATAAGCAAAACAAATGTCCAGTTAAGGCTAGAGGCTTTCTCTCTCAAGATTATGTTCTTCAGGGAAGTAATGAAGTTTGATTCTCCCACTGAAGAGTAGGGCTGTGCTAAAATGTCTAGGAAAGACAACACATGTACAAAAAGATTGTGCTTCCACTGTAATCAGAGGTTTTATTTATGAGCAGTGGAATATGCAATACCATTTAAAACAGCTCTTCAATATAAGCTGCCTCCACAGGAGGGTATTTTTTTTTTGCTGCCACCACATACACACAGCTGATTGATTTTCTGTCTTTTAGACAGGGAAGGATCTGTAATGCAAACCAATCTTTCCTACTGCCACACCTAATCACAATTTGAAGATACGCATATACATCAAATGTATGCACCTGAGATGAGGCCTAAAGTTATAAAAGTTTTAAAAAAACACAAATACAATTGCAGAGACCTATGATACTCACCCAGATGTACTATTTATGGTGTGTGCATGGCTCTTCTTGGACTGCATATCTAATTGTAGCTGTAAGCATTGATTTCAGTGAGAATTCAGTGCAAGCTCAACTGCATTTCCTAATATAAAGGAGTAGCTCAAGCACAGCTGGTTTGTTCAGCTGCACTTTAATCTGTGGAGTCACTATGATTATGTTTTTTTAATTGAAGTTATACAGAGAAGTGGAAGCGTATTATTTAAACCACTAGGAATTGCCATATTAGAAATTTTATACATGCTGAAGTTGAACAACACATTTTGAATTGCCTTGCCCTGTTCCCTCATTGCATGCATGAGTTTGGGGGATGGCAGGAGCAAAATTGTCTTCATACAAATAAAAAGAACACGTTTAAAATAGAATACAGTTCTCATGACACTTTCCCAATTTTGCGATTTCCCTTTAATACAAGGGATACGATAGAGAAATAATATACCATACCCACATAAGAAATCCCATACTGGTGATTGGAAAGACAGTGTTCTCTCTAATGGTGCATTAACAAGGAAGCAAATTTTTCTTAGACTACTGTGTCCTAGGTACAAGATGTTCAATGTGAAGTTGCACAACTTTAAGCTGAGGCTTTCAACTTTTCTGTTGCAAGCTGTGAAGTTTTCTGCTACCAACGCAGTGGAAAACTAGTGACAAAAAACTACACATTAAAGTACAAAAGACAGTTAGTTCATCACACTGGCTGCAGAAGAAAAAGCAACAGTGGGCAGAAAAAACTTTTCTGTACCTCATGCAAGCGTCTCTTTTGAAAACTTGCTGTTGCAAGCATGAAACTCTGCATCACAGTCACATTCTTTCAAAGTTTACTCTAAGGGAACAAGAGCAGCATAGCAAGTGGAGCAAAATGCCAGTGAACTAAATACGCTGTTAGCTAATGAGGTCCTGTTGGACAGTGAGAACTTGCATACAACAGAACATCAAATAATGCACAGCAATGTAGGAGACATCCACTTCAAAACTGCTATGCAAATCAGCATGAGAACACATAAAACTGCATCAAGATTTTGACTTAGGCTGGCATCACTGGTTTAGTTTTCAATAATGTACAATAGTTTTAATGCCCAACTGTAGTGCTATCACTTTCATGTGTGTTTTAGTAATGTAAAACTTCCTAAGAGTATCATATACTAAAAAAAAAAAAAAAAAAAACAGAAGAAAAGTTTTTAAGAAGTAGTTACTAGTGACAATCTACATGTAACCACTCTCACAGACCTAAAAATATAATAATCTAAAAAGTTCTTTTCTCTGAGGGTAAGTGAAAATCACTCATCAGTCAGAGAGTACCTTGATTAAAATACATTAATCACAGGAAAATATGCCAAGCAATACTTTCAGCAGTTATACAGACAGAAGAAGGTGATTAAATTCCACTTCTCTAACCCCCCTCTCCCCATTTTAATAGGATGGGAAATTACCAAAAAATAAAATACCACTGTACTAATAAAACATTTTAGAAGTAGAAACTTTCAGTCAATGCTGTATCCCTCCTGGCTAGAATCTGTCTTTTCAGGCTCTAGTTTTCCTGGCTGTTCATTGTGGCGCTGCCTCTCACGCGTGATGTCATCTTGGAGTAACCAGATTGAACTGGCCGGGAACCTCACCGGAGCTGCAGGCCTGAAGTTTACACTCAAATTACAGCGCACAGATGAGCAATAAAAAAAAAGAGCCATCGAGAAGGATCAAATTTTCTACAAATCAGGCAAAGGATCTTAACACAAATATAAAGTTAATACTGATGTAATTGACTCTACCATCTGAATGGCCACTGAGCTTTGTTAGTTTCAGTGGAATTGTTTAGCTAGGTGCATTTTTAAGTGTTTCTTTCATTCACGGGATTTCCAGCACGATGTTCACGGATATCTATCAAGATCACAGTTATGCAGATAGAAATTTCGTGCTGAGATTGCTA
Organism: Pelecanus crispus; assembly: GCF_030463565.1. Lineage (NCBI taxonomy): Eukaryota > Metazoa > Chordata > Aves > Pelecaniformes > Pelecanidae > Pelecanus > Pelecanus crispus. The sequence goes on from NC_134676.1 coordinate 32,794,927, forward strand.
ACTTTTAAAAATGTTAGTATCATCAAATCACATCAAGTTTTCTACAGCAATTTGCTGAATTTTATTGTAGTGCCACAACTGCTGGCTCAGATGTTTTGTATTCCTGCAGTTCACCCTTCTCCCTCACTCAGACAGATTCAGAATGCTAGCCATTAGTCTACTGTGTATCCATTATACGGAGACACAGGTTTTGCATGCTATTAGGACATGCAGGTTATTATTGGGGGGGGGGGGGGGGGGGCGGAGGGGGAACAACAAAGAAATCCTGCAGAAACTTAAGAGCCAACAAAAGACAGCGGCCCATTTGAAGCTACAGCCCACACTACGGAGACGATTTGTAGCCATGCTTTTCCCTCCGTATCAGACTCTTGGGACAAAGTGAAGGCACTGTAGCACTTGAGCTCAGAAACGGGTTTTCGGGCAACCCTGGTCTGACACACACGTTTTCCTACCGATTTCCAGCACGAGAGCAAGAAATGCAGCAGCCGCACTACTCTACCGAGCTAGTCTGTGAAGATTAAAGTGTCGGTGACGGTACTGCTACGCGTATTTAAGTCTTATCCTGCACTTCAGCGGGGAGATCTGTTCGCTGCACATTTCAGCGGGGACACCCCGGGGGGGGGGGGCGGGGGGGAGCACCCCAAGTCCTCCCCCGCGGGCGCTGGCGGCGGAAGGAGCCTTGGGAAGGGCAGGCGGGGCCGCGGCGGGGAGGGCGGCGGGGGGCTCCGGCAGCGCCCCGGGCCATGCGGTCACTTACAGACGTGGTCGTCCATCCTCAGCGGCCTCCGGAGACGGATGCTGGCCGGGATGGTTTTATCCATCAGCTCCTCGACGCTCTGCAAAGAGGCGACCGCACGCCGTCGTTAGCTCCCCCCGGGGTCGGCGCAGCCCCCCTCCCCCCCGGGAGGGTCCAGCCGCGCCGCCCCCTCCGCCCCGCAGGGCAGGGCAGGGCAGGGCAGGGCGCGGCGCGGCGCGGGCACCTACCTGCACCCCGACGGCTCGCAGCATCTCCCGCTTCTCCCGCTCCCGCGGCCCGATGTGCCGCCGGCAGAAGTCATCGTGCCGCGGCAGGAGCTGCTCGATGCACCGCGCCGCCTCGCCGCCGCCCCAGCGCCGCTGACCCCCGACCCCCGCCACCGCCACCGCCACCGGCACCGGCACCGGCCGCAGGTGCCGCGGCGCCCCGCGGGCCGCCAGCCGCCCCCACCAGCGCCCGCAGCTCTGCATGGCCCCGCCGCCGCCGCCGCCGCCGGGCAGCCACACTTTGTGCGCGGGGGGCGGCGCGGCGCGGCCCCCCACCGCCGTCGCCAATGGGGCCCGGGGGCGGCGCCGCGCTCGCCCCGCCCCGCCTCGCCTCGCCGCCACCTGCCCGCCCGCCCCCCGGGCCGCCCCGCTCAGCCCTGACCCCTCTCCGCCGGGCCCGAGCATCCCTGCGGCGCGGCGCCCCGGGCGCGGGGCGGGGCTGGCCGGGGCCGAGCCCCGCGGTGATTTTCCTGGGAAGTGGGATTTTCCTCCACGGAAGCCTTGCTCGGCTGGAAGAAAGGTTTCTGTGTTTCTGCAGCGGAGCGTGGACTTGCTTTCGAGTTACGCGCTTTTGGAGGAATAGTACATGCCACTTTCTGTAGCTGTTACCGGGTGCGTGCCTGTGTCTGAACTTTATTACTGCTTTAACGTCTGGTGATGTTAGTCTTGGGGAGCGGACAGGTTAACTGGAACCTACTTTTAGGAACCTACCTACTGCAACCTCTGTTTCAGCTTTGCATCTCTGAGGATAATACCGCATTGTTACAAACTTTATTTAAACTTTGTTCTTATCTTTATTTATAGTAACGGAACAAAATGTAGTGATATTGGGGATATGTATTTGCATCAACATTTAAGTAGAGTAACAATGAAAGATAAAAACATATTCCCAAAGTATACGTTGATTTCATCTTAATTGTCTTACAGATTTACTGCCTGTCTTCAGAATTTAATGAAATAGCAAATCACTACCTCTGACCCTAAAAATAAATTTACTTTGCACCAAAGATCACTGACTCACGCAAGCTATTTCTGTACTAAATGTGGAATTAGTCCTCTGATATAATCTGAGTTGTCTAAACTACTCTGTTATGCTGGAGTGGGCTCCCATAATTTATACCAGTGTGTATTTGTACCAATGACTTAAGACCCTGGTTTCGGAATGAGAAAGCCCCAAATTGCACACAAATCTAAGACGAAGCTCACTTCAAACAGCAAAGGTGTTTGTTGCAAGGGTTTGTAATATAAATCCAACACTGACTTTAACAGATTGCTTTCAAAGATAATTATATTTCCCTTTTCTCCTCTATAATCTGCTGCTTTATAAATATGATAGTAACATGGAAATTAAAACTTTGCTATGACATTTAGTCTGAGATATTGCAACAACAGTGAGTAGAGATATTAGAAAAACACATTAGAACCATGATAGTAACAAATTAATTCCTATTATGAATTTGTACCTAAACCATTTTATTTTTAAAGCACTTCCAAAGCTTTTAAAAACAATTTGCAGATTGTGTCCAAATATTCTTGCAGAATTTGTCCAAACAATAGTTTATCACTTTTCCCTGGCAGGTAATGTCAGGATGATAATTCACATGAAATAATGCCATTACAGTCAGCTCATCTGAAATGGTAATTTTGATAGAATTGTTTCTTCAGCGTGGGGACAGTGTTTTATTGTTGCCTGTAGTGCTATAGGAAGCGAGGTCTGGAGGGAAGACAGAAGCATCCCAAACATCCCAAACCAGGTATTTTCTATCCACATTTCTGGCTCTTCCAGAACTAAACCCAGTTTTAGTTCAATTTGAAAGCTATGCTTGGGGGGAGGAAGACTGGAGAGATGCACCAGTGAACAAGGCAGTAGTGTCAAGGCATGCCCACTTCGTCTGGAAAGCACCAGAACTGGAGTGGTTTGTTAAGTCACTCTATGGCTAAAGCTTTCTCCTTCAGAAACTCATCCCAGACTTTGGTCTCAGCACGGGCTATGTGCAATCACTGTGGCAGGGATACAAGCCTGGCTTATGCGCTTGATCAGTTAGCCAACCCTCTAGTTTTTTTCTGCCTCATGAAAACTGTGTTACGGCCTTAACAAGCAAAATAGGAATCTTGAACAAGGGAGGTAATAGAAAATGAAGCTTTGATGTCAAATGTGAATAACGCTTTGATGTCAAATCAACAAGACCTAGCTAATCTTGTAGCTTCAAATAAATCTATCACTGCAAAGTATGTAGCCAACAAAACCAGAAGGAGGTTTCCTGGAAGAGAAGACAGGACTGCAAACCACTGTTTTGCTTTTAAAGCTATTTGCCCAAAGCTCAGAGATGTGTATGTCTTGGCCTAATGAGCTGACATCACATGAGTTATAATATAGCTGCTAGGGATGCCTGTTTTGTTAGATAAAGGAAAAAACTCTTAAGAGTAATGCCCTATATCATTTAAATTAAAGTGACACAGTATGTGCACTCTTCTTAAGACTCATATTGTTTAGCTTTATTTGAATGCCACTAGATGGACAAAAATCCTGCAATCTGCCTTGATTCCAGTCATGTTTTAGTTAAAAACTCTATTGTGATTCTAATGCTACAAGGTTTATGGGTGGTGTTGGAACAACCATTCTTTGCTCCTTTTAAGTCATGAACTATCACAATAAGAAAACCATGTTGCATTCTTTTAAGATTCACTTCAGTTCCCTCCTATCACCCAAAGCTGAAAATCTGTTCCAGCTGATACGCTTCTGCACCACTATATCACAGAACACAAAGACTGGGTCAAACTACAGTGTTCTCTATAACAATAGCCTATTTCTGATGCTGGCCAGTTACAGCTACCTAAGGAGGCATACAAGACTAGGACAAAAGGATGTACTGATACCACTCTGCAGTATTTCTACAGTCAGTTAGCATCCTGGGATTTCTGCATTTAGGAGGTCTCAATGTGCTTTTTTTCCCAAATTTGTTCAGCTGCCAACTGAACCCATGTAAACTGTTAGTGGAATAAATATACCAGCTTACTATTCAAGAGCAGTCACTTTATAATCCTTTCTTTCTCAATCTACTATTCCTTAAAGTCATGAAAAGCACTGAGAATGTTAAGGACATTGCAACAAATAAAACAGGTCATGTGGGTATCAGTACAGACTGACTCCAACATATGTTGACTTCTGCCCTGATGCAAGATTTTTTTCTGTAGAAACGCCTCAACAGAAAGAAAGGGTTTAGCAGTTTAAATTAGCACCTTCACTGCCTTTTCTGAGAAAATTACTAGCCACCATCAGTGTTTTCAAAAATCTCCAGCAAATCAGGGGAGGACTGCCTACCAAATGGTCTTTTAATGTCCAGGCTTATTTTAAGCATCAAACCAGATAGAGGACACCCTCATTAACACTTTACCTTTCTTATCATGAAATAATCCTAAAACGCAAGGGCACAGGAGGAGCAGAGTGTCTCTTTCAGTTTCGCTGTATCTAATTCAATACTGAAGATCATCTGAATTTCTACCGATAATGGTTTGGAGGGGTTTTTTATGTATATATGTAATTTCCCACCACCAATCCTCAAATATGTAAACGAAAACAGGTTGCAAACACGTTTTTATGCATATTTTATATATATGCTTCTTATCAAAGAAAATATCTTTCTCCTTAGAGAATAAAGGATAAAATATGTAGTTGTTCCTACTTTTGGGTTTGTATTGTAAACATTGCTACCTTTTAATTTGAGGCATCTTTATCAGTTTTTTCTTTTCATGAAATGTTTAATCTGTAACATGATTCTTTGCATAAAATAAGATTTGAAAAGCACTATGGCTGTCATTATATACAGAACAATACAGATGCTTACCTAATATATCAAGCCAGGAATTACTTAATTCTATTCCCAAACTTACTGTTTAAGTGAAGTAGCAATACATCATACTTCTTTCACAAGCAACTACCAATTGCTACTAGTGGGGAGAAAATTACTTCTCACCAGTGCATCTGCATATGCCAGTACTTACAGAGTGAGGGCTGAATTGCCACCCGTTTGGTTTTTTGATCCCTTTACACCAGCAAAATTTAAGAGCTCCATGAATGGTGTGCAATATGTACTCAGGAAACAGTTTTCATATCCCTAAACTTAATAGAATAGTTTCATGACATGTTCTTTTGATACCCAAGCATCAGAATATGCAGTAGGATAGGCAATGTCGTGTTGAGGGCAGATAGCCAGTCAACTACATATTCCCGAATCCATAATAGTCCTCAGGAGCTTAATGTAGCCACTGTTGCCAAAGGGCCAGGAGCCATTTTTGCAGTCTTTACCCGCTACTATTTTTTCATTGACTGCAGCTGGATCATAAACTAAACCATACATTATTACATAAGATAACACAGTTGATGTTGTGGATTTCTCATGGATCATAATGGTTTGGATTTAGGGCTGCCATCCCCCACAAAAGACTAGGTAACATTATCACACCAGCTAGCACAGTATCATGTTGCTTCTTTAGGAACCATAGTCAAGCTTCCTCAGTGGCATGTTTTATATGCAAACATCTTAATGTTAGATTAATATATATTCAAGCTTTTAAGCATATCTTCTTTAACTGACAGTCCCTGAGTGATACAGCCTTTTATTTGTTCTGAACTCAGAAGTATCCCTGCACTTTGATTAGAGCTGATGCTTCACATAATTTCAAATCTTGTTTGGTTTTGGTTATTTGATAAACCAGAACTACAGTGAAACTGAACTGTGTTTCCTCCCAAGGAAGTGTTTTTACTCACATACACATCAATACCTTCAGCATCTTCAGGGTGCAGCTTTCATTTTAGTTGTGGTGTTAGAAATATAGTCCTTAATAAATCTGCGATGTTCCCCACTTGCTAAGTCAATAGAGCAGACCTAGAATATTCCACAACTCCATATCATAAATGTCAAAGTATATTTCATACCTCAAAGTAGTAATAATTAAATATCGGTACAACTAATTTCATGGAATCATATGCATTTCTCTTCTTCAAAATGAATGAAGCAAGCAAAACTATTTAGGCTCTGTATATATTTCTTGGATATACATAAACAGATGCAAGTGGATATATACTCTACTACCTTTCCTATTGATGCTGAAATAGTCAAATATAGGTTTCTTTTTCACACCAAATAAATTACTAGTATCATCTTTTTGACAAGGAGGAATGACACAAAGAGGTCTGATAAAGAAGTTCAGGGCTGTGAAGAAAGGAAGGAAAGGAGAAGGAAAAGCAGCTAAAAAAATCCCTAAGACTTCAGAAGAAGAGACATGGAAAATAGGAACATCCAAGTATCCTTGAATATTAACCTTGGAGTAAAGTCCTTCCAACCCCATTTCTTGTGTGGGGAAATGGCTGAAGCAGACAAGCATCTGAAGGTTTTTAAGGTACTAGCTGTTAGTGTGGTTTCTCTGTTTCCTCTGCCAGGGAGCCGCGAGGGCCTGCTGTTCCCTCAGACCAGGAGCTCCAGGAGTAAAGGGTGACTCCAGAGCAGGCAGGGTTGTCCCTGGCAGGGCATGGTCCCACAGGGTCTGGTCACAGCAGGGTGAGCCAGGTGCTGGTAGTAGGATCCATTGACAGTCCCAGGCACGTGATGAGCCACGTCCATCCAGGGACTCCAGGCAGGAGCAAAAGGAGATGATTGATAGCAGGTTTCAGCTTGAATTTGAAGCCCATTCAGCAGATAGGGCTAGAGACAGTTGGACTGATGATCCTTTCCAACCATAGTGATTCCTAGCTTTACTTTCATTAAAAAATAATCCAGCCACCAAGCCAGGAAACATGAAATTAATTATTACTCTACCCTTAATTGGTTTAGTGGTAGACTTGGTAGTGTTAGGTTAATGGTTGGACTGGATGATGTTAAAGGTCTTTTCCAACCTAAACGATTCCATGATTTATGATTCTATGACGATGGACATCTGAGGGACCCATCCAGGAGACAAGCTAGCTACCAGGTAGGTTTGAGGTCTATCCAGAAAGCAGGGCCAGACTAGTCTGGAGACCAGCACTCCGGCAAGATAGCTGAGGGACAGGGCCTGAGGTGAAATGGAGACCCTGGGGTCACGGGCAGTGTGTGGGTGCCTTGTGTGAGGCTGAATCAGGGCCAGGAGGTCCTACAGGTGCGCTTGGGGCCCTGACTTTCTCCTGTGACAACTGAAAGAACCTTGTGGTTAGGCAGATACTCTCTGTAGGCTGGCTTTGCCCACAGGCTTTTAGATTACTTTAAAAACTTCTGAATGATTCCTGTCCTCTGGCCAAAAAAGTGTCTTGAACACTTCAACACAAGATAAACCTTTTTCCTACCCCACCTCCTTTTATGTTCAGGGTTGGGGATATCCACAGAGGAAATAAAGGGAATTAATTCCAAACTGTCACTGGTTTCTTCTCCATCTGCCACCTTGCTCCCTCATGCTGTGACTAACTGAACTGCCAGACATCTCTGTGACACAGCAGGGCAGCAGCTGCCACCTCTCCATGGCAAACACTTCTTCCTGAAAACTCTAGGATTACAATCAAATATGAGGATTTGGGTTTTTCTATTTTTCCTTGTTATCACTGCCATTTCTAACAGATGTATTTGTCAAAATCTACTGTCAATCCTTACAAGCAGCTACTGCTGTCCTCTGTAAACCTTTCAAAGGAGAAGGCCAGGAGGATCTACGCTGGATTTCTTACAAAGTCAGAATTATTTGCTGCTGAGTGGGTGATTTTCTAGTCTTTCTTTTTGCTACTTGCTCTTTTTTAACTTGGTTCAAAGGTAAGCTTGATAGACCTTGAATGCAAATTCAGTTACTTAATACTGGATACGTTAAACCTCTTATCATGTTATTTGTGTCCACTGGCTTTTAAATACTGAATACGGCTATATGATTAGAGCATTGCCTATGCAAATACTTTATATCAGTAGATGTTATCTATTACGAATACCTATGTAACAGGCATTGCATTGCAAGAATTTCTCTTGCCCAATCTAGTTTTATTAGGCAATAAAAAAATTCTCTGTGGCACAGAGAGAACTGTATACTGCTGACCCAAACAGGTGTATCATGATGACAAGGTACTGAGATATTCTTTGGGAAACAAACATCTGTCCTCTCTATTCTTACCTAGGAGTTAAGGGTACTATGCAACAGAGTATGCAGATTTTGAAAATTCAGGAAGTCTAAAAGGTTGTTTTTCAGAAAACTTGATTTTGCATATGCATGGGGTTTCATTTTTTTTTTTTTAATTTTTGCATTAGAAATGGACTTACAACCTTTGTTTGTACTTCAGATAGGACACCAATACAAGCTGCTGAGACAACAGCTTCAGCAAAAACTTAACTTTTATTTCAAAAGGACATCTATGATCCCAGATGTCTGTCTGGCTTCTCAGTTCAACAGGTGTTAATGAAAGCAAACATTAGCTTGAAAAGCATTGAATAAAAATCCTGCCCTCTTTGCAAGATCAAGTCACAGCTCCTCATCTTTCAGTGTTTCTGTCTTTTCCAGAGTTTGAACAAGATCCCTTAGCAATAGCAAATCAATTACAAAGCCATTTTCCTCTGCTCTGTTTGAGATTTGTGAATTCCTCTTTATAAATCACAGAAGCTCCAATAAGGGAGCTCTTTCCCCTCTTTCCCCTTTGCAGCTCAAAGCAAAAGATTTGGGAAGAAGGAATCCTGCAGTTCCTTACACTGCAAACCTTCTAGGGGTGTTTCTGAGTCCTCATCTGCTTAAAGAGGGCTGCTGCTTCCAGGGCTGTAATGGTTTATGATTTTAAGAGATTGCTTAAACCAGTTCTGCAAATGAAATAAGTGATTTCACCAAAACATACTTTCTATCGGGTTCTAGGTGGCCTATAGCCAGTTATGGCATTTTGTTTGATCATAGTCTGACTATAACTACATATACATGGATTTGCCCATATAACTGCAGATGAAGCTTAATCTTCTGATTGAATCAATCTTAGATTTCATTATACCAAGTCCAGCCTGAAAAGGGGAATGCCTTTCTTGGCTGAATAAGTTTAGCTGGCCCATTAAATGATCACAGAAGATGAATATTGCAGTCAGTACAAGGTAAGAAGCAGGAATCCACAACCAGGATAAAGGAGTGAAAGAAATGGAGCTGGTTCTTCTGATAACCAACCAGCAGCTGCTAAGGCTGGCTCATCTATCTCCTTGAAGTACATTTGCAATCATTTAGAGTATCTGATATTTTACAAACTCCTAATGAACACAGCTATGTGAGCTCTTAAACATAGACCAAGACTGAATCAGCAATGAAGAATCTGGCTCTGAAATCAAAACTGAATAAATACTTTAATGTTACATAATGTCTTAGTTAACATATAACTTAGAAAGAGCTTGAAATGTTGCAATGGCCTAGTTCTGATATTAGATATCTTTTTGCTGCTCCTGTTAAAAAAATGGAAAATAAAACTACCAAACTGGCTAAAATATAAGCTTTTAAAAGGATCAGTTCACATACACTTACTAGAGGCTTCTTAGGACTCAGCCATACCTTCTCTAAACATCCCAGCCACAGTAAGCATGCTTTACCTTGGGAGAGCATGATCTGACCATGACTTATTATTCACTTATGCTCCCTGAATCCCTCAGGGATTGCACATGATTTGTACAGCCATGATTCTGCAGCTCTGGCCAAAGAGCTGTGCAATAATGTTGGTTCAGTGCAGTGCTGCATTAACACACTTTGCCTCTTAACAGGACTCTTTAATATGATAATGAGCCTCAACTAATTCAGAAATTCATTATTTAGTGCAGTATAAGGCAAAATCTTGACTCAGGTGGAGAAGGAACAATGCTCAGACTTTGGGGAGCAACTGGAAAGGCAGACTGCAGCAAGAAGCTGAAAAATGCAGCTTGGGATATCTGCTTTACACACCTCAGTTGATGGGAAGTGCTGGTCACTGTCAGTAGGGTTTATGTGGAAGGAGGGTGATGGAATAAGCAACCAGTGAGAGCAGAGATCGAGACAGGACTGACCAGTGGTGAAGGATAAGAGAAAAGAACTGAGGGGGAGTTAGGAATAATAGTAACTCTAGCACTGAGGAGAAACAAAATCAAATAACTACCTATTTACTAAATAAGGTATGTGTCCTAGGGAGACAACAGTGACTTTACATACTCTAAAAATATATTCTAATGCATATGTCTAGAGACTAGATTAAACCTGCAAAGGAAATTGTACATCTTCATTTCATGATATTCAGTGTTTCATTTTGTTTGGATGTAAAATCTAACAGATTGGTCATAATCTGTAATTAAAATAGCATGGCAGTATACAATGATGGGGGAAGCTGAGAAATCTCAGATGCTACTAACAATTCCTTTGCTGTATTTTAACATAATGATGACATGGAAAGGACCCACTCTCTCATATAATATTCTTATTACAGCCATTCTCTCAAAGAATGACATGGCAAAATGTTAACTAATAGATGAACAGAAGCAAGAGGGAGTTGGAATTTTCATAGTACTAGCATCTGAAAATTACATAGTTTTATATTACACCTGCTCTTATGGAACTTAATACCTGTAACCCATGGATTAATCTGAAATGTGTATCTTGATTTTCCAGTGGACACTGAGTTAATTAAGAGCAGTCTGTTAATTTATCACTGTAGTGATGAGAACATTAGAGATCACCATCCTCTAACAGTGCTAATATATTAGCCTGCCTCTGTGCAAATATTTAAAATGTATCTTCTCTCTGCTTACGTTTGCCAATTGCAAAATGGCATTATGCAACTCTGTCTTTGGCAATCTTTTTAAAAAGCTGAAATAAATAATAGGATCAACTCACCTTTACTTTTTACTTGATTAAGGTTAACATAAACCAGAAACAGGGCCTCTGAAAATTTTGCAGAGGGAAAGAGCACAATTACACTTCCTCTGCTTTTTAAAACAGTGTGCCACCACAGTAACCTCTACCATGTGATTATAAGGAGCTTCCAGAAAAAAAAACCCATGACCCTCCTTACTGCTTCAACAGAACACTTACACTCAGTTGATCAACATCATCTCTAGGATATAATTAAAAGACAGAAATATGTCTTTCCAAAGAAACAGTCTAGGCTCATTTGTAGGGAAAAAGCTGGGCAAGGAGCATTGATTAATACAGTCTGTATCTTCTTGCCTAAGCAATTTTTAATCAAGGTAAGCAATATGCATTGTTAAATGGGACTTAGTACTCAGAAACTCTTAAAGTAATAAATAAATAAAATGCAATAGTGGCAATGAAATACAAAGAATAGATTCTTTCTGCTTCCCTGGTTATATCTCATTGTATTAACTCCTTTAGTTGTATATGAAATAACCAAAGAATTAAACTCAGGTCACCCATTATTAAGAAGCAGATAGCAGAACCTGAAAAAGTGTTACCTTCCATTTTAAATTTCTGACCAAGCAATACATGTCATATTTCTCTAAGAACTTTTGTTTTTAAACTAGCCTGAACATTTCAGTAATTACTAAGCAGAAGATAATAGAAGAAATGAAATGGACAATGGATGAAGAGACCTGAAATAATTGCATGGAGTTAAGAGACTTTAAAGCAGTACAATGATCTGCAAAGCAAGAGTAGTTGGTCTATGAAAACATATAGAAATAGTAAAATTTATGAACAATTAAATATTCAATAAAATAGATGGGTGTCCAGTGAAAAATGGATAATTTACAACCATCTTTTTAACTAAAAAAACCTGAGAATCTTGCCTTTAAGGATTCTGTTTCCTTCTAAAATAATTTCACTTGTCTGAGGTTTTAGTCCCTTTCAGAAGTCAATGCAGATACATCCTTGATAAGAACACAAAACATTTCATGACTCTCCCTGTGGGTACCTTAAGACATTTGCATAAATTTATTTGCTGTCCTATAAAATATGAAGTAAATTATTCACTAGCAAATAATATAAAACTGGTATTTCTTTTTCCAGTTCTCATGAATAAGATACTTCATAATCTTTTTGCTTAAGAAAGACCGAATAGAGGTCATATGATTCTACTTTAACAGAGAACTTAACACAAAACTCTTAGCAACAAGTAAAAATGTAAAATGTAATGTAAAATCTAATCTCCCTGTGTCCCCCCAACCCTGTCCCCCTGTGTCTGTGTCTATCTCTCCCCCACTGATGATCCAGTCATTTTTCACTATATGCTTCTCTGCCCTGCAGAACTTGGCAAACTTGTTTTGATAGAGGATTTAGAAGCAGAACGCTGTTGGGTTCTAAACTACTTCTTGTGCACTTGTTATGCGTTGAATAAATCCTAACCTTCTTCATGACCCTTGCCTTCTGATAAATCTCAATATTTCTTTTTGCCTGTTTTAGAGGGCTTCAGGGAGCTAAAGGGCCATGGAAAGGCCACTGGGACGGAGCAAGGGAGGGCTTTTGGTGGGAGGGGATCTGCCAGCTTCCCTGGTAAGTAAATATTATCAGCATGTGCTTGAGCTTGTGAAAGAACAGAATGTTAAATCTGAGTGTCACTTTGCATTGATTCAGAGATATATAAACATAGGTCACAGAGCTGTAATGGATACCATGGCAGTTTTAAGAATAATGATAAACTATGAGAAATATTTGTTTCATAGATGTTTTTAGAAATAACAACAATGAAAAGCACTATTTTAATGCTGACCATCTTTCAAACTTGGTCAATTTTGTTCTGAAATGTGGTCAATATTTAGTGCTTTTGCTTTATCCAGGACTGTTGAATGACCCCAGTTTTTATTTAGATAGATACAGACTTGATATGTAGTAGGGAGTGCTAATACATTTCTATGTATTGGCAAAGTGCCTTTCTTTTACTGCTCTACTCCACAAAAATCTCTGAAAATTAAATTATTACCATCCTATCTTCCATAGCTCAGATGCTTTTTCCAATAACTCATACTCTATTTTACTAGTCATTTCACTCCCATATTAATTAATTAAAGTACACACTACCACTGCTTTTTACTTTATATGGAATAGAATTTTTTTTCTCTTTGTAGATAGTTACCAACATTTTTTTTTTTTTTCCACAAACAAAAAATAAGAAGCTGGGTATCTCCATCCCCATGATGGTCTCATGTGCCAAGTGCAACTTGTTTCCCACGCTTTTATACCTTTATATTCTTCTGTAATGGACATGGTTATGTTGTCCTTTAGCCCTCTAGATCAGTTAAGCAGTCCAAGGGTTGGTGCCAGAGCCCAGTGAAACAAAAGCGTCTCCAGCTCCTTACAATTCAAGAGAGGCTGTCTATCTATGCAAGGCCAAACGTTTTCAATTTTTTTTCAAGGGTGGCATTTTGTTCTACCAGTGATCATAACTTTTAGTAAAACATGTACCTATGAAATGGACTTGATTATACTTTGAAGTTTGTTGAGCTTCAGATGACAAAAAATAAACAGCCAGAAAAAGTATTAAAAATGCCATGAGTTACAAACAGATAATGGGAAGAGGTGAAGAAATCAACTAGGCAAGAAAGGGATTTAAAATTTGTACATTTCTACCCAGGATAACAGGAATGATACTGAAAAAATTTTTCAAAACTTTCTTCCTTCTGACATAAACTCTACCAAACAGGCAAGAAAGTTACTTGCTGTAATGGCAACCTTTTCCTATAATTAGGGCTTTTGTGCAGGAACAGCAGACTGGTGCTCCATCCTCCAAACTCTGTTCAGGCTTGCAGCCAGCAGCTACAACACATGGCAGCAGGCAGGATCCTAGAAATCGGATGATTTCAAAAACTTGCCTTCCGTGCTTGAGCTGGGTCAATGAACGTACCAGTGCATTGCAGGGAGTCTAGCTTCTACAAATTAGAATTATCCTTGTCTTAGTTCTTACGGTTTTTTCCCTTACATACTTTTCCTTTTCCTGTTTCTTTTGGTTTCTCAGTTCTGCTCTGCTGTCCCCACTTCGCTTTTGTTTTTGTCAAAGTTTTCTTTCAGAGCAGCTTTCCCCTTGCTGTTATTTCCTTTGCTTAACCACATTTATCTTCTTTCCTCCTTCTCATAGGTAGAAACACCAGTCTGAGACCTCACTAAGCACAACTGTGCACTCTTTATTTACATTTCATCTTCTGTTTTTATACGTCTTTACATATAAGCTACTCACTAGCTCCCATTTTTAAATTATAATTCTTTGGATCAAAATAATGGCACTGATTAAGCCACCTTCTTTTCTTCAAAACCACAGGCATGAATTTTAATGTACTTGGGTCTCTATAGAAATAACTATAATCTCTGCTTTTAAAAAAACCCCTCATATAATAAGGAAGAGTAGTTACGATTACTGTCTTCCTCTTCTGCTACTTGTGGTATTAGCTTTCACTAGTACTCTATTATTTGGGAAAACTAGCTTCAGTGTCCTACTGTACCATAAAATTGTATTGATACATAATTCAGCATTACAAATTTTTTGAAGTTAACTGTAATTTATTTGTTGATAAGACATGAATAGTCTTATCTCTAGCACTGCAGTATCTCGCTGTTGTCAAGAAAGGGAACTTTACCTTTCCTTCTCTTTTTTTCCATCTCTTCTCCTCCTGTTCTCATTTGTGAGTTTCCTCCTCCCTCCTTGGATGATGAACCATTTCATCTCACTAATCATGCAGGAAACCGTCTTTCTTTTTCTGGATTAATTTTCTGCTTAGTTAATGAGTTTGATCTGCTAACAAAGACGTCTAGTAAGTAGTGGAAGCGACTCAAAGTGAGAGAGGGAGAAGCAGCAGCAACAGGCTGTTAGTTCCACACATGCTATTGAAATTGTAGTCTTAGTGTTAGGATTTCCATTAGCTGAATATAGAGTAGTAACCTAAAATGCCTGAAGTGTCTTTCAATAGTTTTGGCCTGAGTGGGGAAACTTGACTTTATTGCACAGGCATTTTTATTTTGCCAGAGTCAGGTCCTCAATCACCTGAATTTCATTCTTTGTAAAACCATCTGTAAATTAACCTGAAAACCCTTACTTACAAGATAGATGAAAACAAGTTCGAGTCAGTCAAGATTTTTTTTTTTGCAGCATTCCTGCTACCCTAAAAGGAAGAGAAATATATAAGGCAGGTTCATGCCAACACACAGAAGCAGACAGTTTCACGGCTTCATAAACTGTAAACTGTGTCTTGCCATATGCTCTTACACTGCCAATTAGTGTAGTCTGATGAGTGCTATAAATCTGATGAGTGTCCAATAGAGACACTCATGAGAGCTGGTTGCCATAGCTGTCAGACCTAACCTGTATTTCATTTCGCCTTGCAGTAGGGGAATGCAGTCCCTTCTGGAAACACTGGAAACAGGCAAGGTCCTGCAATAATTTGATTAGGTCTTATGAGGTCTTACAAAGTATGCTGAATATTACCGGTGCCTTGTCAGTGTCCCATCTGTTTGTAAGCTTGTCTTCGTTTTTTTTCTTTCGCTTTTTTTTCTGGCTTACCAAGTCCTTTGTGTGGATACAACTGCAAATAAGCAGCTATGTTGCAGGGTACAGTAACTGTTGCTATGTAGGAGTGTCTACAGCAATTTGACAGGGAGGCTAAGAATGCTGGGGTTGTAGGATGTCAGGGAAGATGGGAAGCTCACAGCAGCCCATTTAATCTCTGTATAAATTTAAAGTGTATTCATGTGCCATCTCTCTCAGCAAGAACACCAAAAAAGGAAGAGAAAAAAGGTATTTCCATCTACAGCTGGATACTGTTAGCAGTACTTTTTCTAAAGAATGTAGGAATTCCCAAAACGCTTTTTAAACTGGTAAGCAGAGAAGCACAGTCTACAAATATGACAGGACTTAGCTTCCTTTTATCCAGTCGTGGTTGTAGGATGTGAGACTCTTATCATTAATCAGATTTCTTAACAGTATCTCCCATATTGTTCAGGCAGTTTAACTCCTTCAATCTGAAGAGAAATGATTCAGAAAAGTGCTATTTTTATTTTTAAACTTTGTAAGAAGAGTTTAGGAGATAAACACATGAAAAGTTGTACTAATAAAAGTATGCAGACAAGAACCAATGGGCAATGAGAACCACATAACCAGTGATGGCTTGAACATCAAGTTCAATTTTCTATTGAAAATCAGAGATCTCACATACTCTTCTGTTCACACCAGGTGCCTAGTGCTTTTGTGACATCTCTGTGCACTGAAAGGACCCTTCTATGTACTGACTCAATCTCCTGATTTATCAGAAAATTATGTATTTTTTTTTTAATCACTTGATTAATAAGCTGAGTCTGCTCAGATAGGGGTCTAGTAAGCTCCAGAGCTCATGCGAGGTAAGTGACAGAAGCAAGCATGTGGGGTTGTGTGTGTGTGTGTGTGTATAAAAGAAATGTGATCTCACCTCGGTAGGAGCAAGCTGTTGGATTGACCTAAACTGTGTAGAAATACCCTGTATTCAACACAAACTCCACCCACTGCCCACCACATTTAGGAGCAGATAGCAAAAGATGACACTGTACACTGTGAACAGGCTCAGCTTCTGTTTGGCTATGCCGTTGAAATGCATAGAATGTCACGTTTCATTATCAAGCTACATTTTGGAAAGCACAGTCTTTGACTGCAGCCCAACATGAGGACTTGCATGTGTGTTTTAGTAATCTTACTGTTTTATTCTAATCGTGTTACTTCACCAGTGCTACAATTAAGTTACGTGCACAATTCCCTCCTCATCTTCTTCCCGCAGGTTAATACTCTTCATACTGTTAGTCTTGGGCCAAAAGAGTACTTTAGGATGCTTACTGCAATACATATAACATTTCCTACGTCTGTCACCCCTACTAACATTGTTTCCTTCCCTTTCTTTTTTATACTAAAATATCCCATCAAGTATGTCTGAGCATCTATTTGGAGCATGCTGTAGCTGTCTGATGTAGCTTTATTTCTAATATTTGTAAAGACTTTATCACTGTGTGAAATGGTGGGTAAATCTTTCCTTTTTGCTGTTCTTTTTAGTATCAGTGAAACCAATTAATTGCATGGATGTCTGCGGAAGAACAATTTGGCTCAATGCCCTTGACTTTTAGCTGTTAAGAGCCATTCTTTATTTCAGGCATAATAATTAAACCGAAAGAAAGTGACTGCACAAAACACATCAGAAATTGAAAAATGGGGATTAGCTGGCACCACAGCTCACAAAAGAATTAACAGACAACATTGCATGACCCAAAGCATTTCACCATCTGTACTTTGCAACACATGGAAGAGCACACTGAAGTGATAAAAGGGACACAAAGAAAAAAGAATAAAATGCATGTTAGCTGTGGCTCAGCTGGAAAAGAATATTGCTTGTAGCAATAGGCTCTAAGATCAAATGATGTATTTGCTTGTCTTAAAAGTCAAATAAAAGGTGTGAGCACAGGAACACTAATTTACCAGCATGTGCTTTCAAAAACCTGCATAGCCAGCTGGCTTACTCATTTTAACTGAAGTTCTAATTTGAGATTCTGGTCCTATGATTAATTCTATGATTTCCTAAGATTTTGATGTGGTTAAAAAAATTAGAAGCTATGCCAGCTGTGCAAGCCCCAATAAAATGGGTTTGTCCCAAACCTAAATAAATAAATACATAAATAAATAAAAAAATCCACATTTTTCATTCTTGTTTGAATATTCATCTTCACCTTGTCATTATCCTGGGACTGTCTTTTATGCATATGAAACTCTCAAAGCTCAGCAAAGTCACATGGGTGCTGCAGAGAAAATGGGCAGATACTGTGCTTAAAACTTCCTCTTCTCAAAATCTCTTCTTGGAGGGTAATTCCAGAAGTATCATAGATTCATAGAATCATAGAATTGTTTAGGTTGGAAAAGACCTTTAAGATCATCCAGTCCAACCATTAACCTAACATTACCAAGTCCACCACTAAACCAATTAAGGGTAGAGTAGTAATTTCAGGTTTCCTGGCTTGGTGGCTGGATTATTTATAATGGAAGTAAGAACTAGGACTCATTAAGATAGGAAAGGACCTCTAAGATCATCAGTCCAATCATCAACCCAACACCACCATGCCCACTAAACCATGTCCCAAAAGTGCCATGTCTACCTGTTTATTGAACCCTTCCAGGGATGGTGACTCCACCACCTCTCTGGGCAGCCTGTTCCCATGCTTGACTACCCTTTCCATGAAGAAATTTTTCCTAATATCCAATCTAAACCTCCCCTGGTGCAGCTTGAGCCCATTTCCTCTCGTCCTATTGCTAACTACTTGGGAGAAAAGTAATCCGACTTTTTACCAGAATTTTTATTTATACCCATGACAGAGGGACTATCTTCTCCCTTGAATACATCTCACTGAGCAGCAAATGGGAATTTAGAGTAAAACTGGTACTCTGCCACATTTTGCACATTTGGGTGAAACGGTAGAAATGCAAGAGAATTAAGCTGGTGAAAGACTTTCATTTTTGTGGAACTTCTGACCCTTTCTTATCTTTCCTTGGATGACCTCTGGATTGGAGCCGTCACTGATGTCATTCAAGTTAAAAACCTTGGACTATTGTCTGTTAAAATGTCATCATTACCCTGGACAGATGTTTGAAAATTCCCTTATGTCTTAAAAAACAAAGCAGGAAAAAAAAAATCAAGAACTTGCTCTTTGGAAATATTATATGTTGATATATGTCACATCAACATCCAGCAGATTAGTATATATATTCCACCATTGCACAGTGCAGAGAAAAAACAACAACTCCCCCCGAAGCTCTGCCCCCCATCCCAACTTACTGTCATTACAGAAACTTGTCCTGTTGCAGGACTAAATTGGCACAGGAGGGTTCATAATCTCTTACCAGGATTGGGCGTTCACATGGGGAGGAAGAGTAATATGATTGAAAATAAGATATGGAATGGGTATACAGAAATAGAATAATAAAAAGCAATCAACCTAAGAAGCTGAATTTTTAAAATGCTATGAGAACAGAAAGACTAGAAAAAAGATTTTTGTGAGTGTTCATATACTTTTCTTAAAAACGGTACTCACACTGTACCCTCCTACTCGATGTGTTTCCCTTCCTAACTTGTAAATCATATGTATCAGCCTGCAACTAGTATTTATTCCATGACCTCTTTTAGTCTTTTCCATTTAACAAAGCCACTTTGTGCATTTTTAATGAAGTCAGAAGGTACCAAAATGAGAGTAATACTCTGCACATGTTAGAAACTTTACTGGTTTAATCCTTGTTTGATTCCAGCACAGCAAATGCTATTCTTCATTGTTTTACCAATAGAAAAAACAGCATAAAAAATTCAGTTAGGCATCAGGTGAAGTCAGTAAGAATATTTTTGGACTTCCTCAGGTACTCTGATGTTGTAGGTATTATTGTAGCAGTATTAATGGTATGGATAGCCAAGTCTAAGGACAACAAAGGCTACATGAAATCACGTGTGAGGCCAAAACCATACTAATCTTCAAGAGTTGCTTGGTTGCTTGCTTGTTCTAAGATCTTCAAGGGTTTTGAATTCATGTTGCTTCTCAGAGCTGTGACAACATCAGTGCTTTGAATTTCATTAAAATAAAATAATAATAAAAAACCCTTGTAAAGAATTGTGTAGAGATCTAAACTGAAAATAAAGCAATCAAATTATTATCAGATTAAAATCAAGTCAAAGTTTATTTCAAATATTTATTACATTAACTCTCAAAATGATCAATCTTTAAAACTTCAAACATAAGAAGATTTATCCATTTCATGTTCATTCTGACTACTTACAAATCACAACTTATTTACTAAAAGATTCTGCATAGGTAAGCTGAAATTGGCTGAAAGTTTTACTATTGAAACCAAATTATTTGATGTCTGAAACAAGATCTCAGCTGCAGAGATGAGATTTCTGGCTTTGTATTCCTTTCCTCTACAAATGCTAACCTTTTATGTCTCCCTGTAAGATACTACAATTCAGAATTTAAGTGAACAATTAGAAGTGTGGCAACTCCTGGTCAGTACAAATTGCATTTCATTTCCAATTTCTCAAGAATTTTAAACCCAGAGCAAATTCTAGAAAATAGTATTCTGAGGCAATGCTTTAGGCTGTACACACTAGGTTAATTTTTTTCCTTTATTCTTTTTCTGTTCAGTGAACTGAAGGTAAAGTTATTTCAGCTACTTCCTGTATCATCACATAAAGGCGTTTTAAAGACAAAAGATGTTAGAATAAACAATGTAGGTGATGGGAGCAATGCCTTTTTTTTTTTTAAAGAAGCTTTCTTGATTTCTACTTACAATCACAGGAACACGTCCATCACCTTTCGGGGCTGTCTCAACTCAAAAAAGCTAATTTTGATGACTGTTCCCTGAATCAGGCCAACATGGTTTTTTTTTGATTGGAGAAATTTGCCAAACTGTTAGTTTCTGCACAGCTTTTGAAAAAAAATACAGTAGTTCATCCAAACCAATTTATCTTCATGGTTTCAAATCACTTACAGCAATCACAGAGGCTAAAATAGACTTTTAGCTCTTTCATGGTATCCTGCAGTCAGTACTTGCCCAGTTAGCGTCCAGTGTTTCCTCTCGGCTCCTCCATTACCTTTCTTGGGCAGTGAAACACACTTCAAGACAACAGTGAAGAAACCTCTCTCATTCACCTGCTCAGTTAAAAAAGGATAGAATGCATTTCTGGATGAAGGTTTTATAAAGGAACCTAATTAATTTTTCTCAGTTCATCCTTCAAATCAGACAACTGCAAAAAAAGACAGTGATAGTTAAATGCCACTTGTGTGCAGGCTCGCGTTTGTCAGAGTTTGGGTGGATCCAGTGGACAGTTTACAGGGGTTAAATTTATGGTTTAAATGCAAGCAGTTAGATTACTGACAGAGCCAAGCCATACTGTCTTTCTGTTGTTGCAGTCTAAGCAGATTAGTCATTCTTTGTGTGGAAGAAAAGGCATGTTAACTGCTTGTGGACAAGATAAAGAGAAGATAAAGACTGCCACCTATTGCATCCTAAAATAAAACACAGTTTCTGCATACAGCAAAAGAACATGCTGGCAATCCAACGACGGAACAAAATAAGCAAATAGGGCAGAGCTTTCTCTTCTAGGGCTGTTTAATGTACTAAAATAGAATTCTTTTCTTCTGGCTGCCCCGAGTTCAGTGCTCCAGCCATCTCTGTCACTTTCCCAATAAAAAGGTTTTGGTTCCCCTAACATAAAACTTTTTAACTAAGTGGGATGTGTCTTGACTCTATGCCTAATTTAACTTTCCTTTCCTACATTTCACTGGATATTGCATCAACAAATCAAATTCACAGCAAGTATAAAATACCTGGGCGAGGTACTTAATTACAAGATCCATTTGCATCCTGTTTAGGGTAAGCTTACATACATACATTAATTCTTTTATTTATTTACAGTGGGGGGGAAAGAAAAAACTCCCTTTCTTTGTCCTTGTTTGAATATTCATCCTCACTTTTGTCATTATCCTGGGATTGTCTTTTATGCATATAAAACTCTCAAAGCTCAGTGAAGTCACATGGATGCTGCAGAGAAAATGGGCAGATATTGTGAAAATTTTGATCTAGAACACTATTAAAAATAGGTCAGATAACTAACTGTACTGAAAGGAACACAACTTCACTGACACAGAGGGGAGACAACATGACCTGACCATGTATTGTTCATTTTCCATCCCTTTTGCACTACAGTAAAATCAAGATTCTTGACTATCTGTCCAGTACTAGTGGAAATTAGTACTACCATAACACTGACAGCAAGAACATGACCAAAAACATCTAGTGTCACCAAATAATGCTATGTTATTTAACATTTGCTCTTAGATACTAATGAACCTTTGACTACCCTGCAACTAAACTGAACTGGCTGGGAGACCAGAACTTGGGCCTCTGAGACTTGACACAGTTCCAGCACTATTGCCCTGCAGAGCCCACGGGCATCCTTTAACCAACATGGCATAGCTTCTCTATTTCATCCTGATAATTTCTGAGGGAAAAAAGCTATTGGCTGAAAGGAACACTGTCTGGGTAGGTAAGCTTTTTAATGAAAGCAATTAATATTAAATACAAGAAGGTTTTCTCTATGTTTAATATAAAATGTCAAGAATAAATATAATAAAAATAAATACTTAATGTGAATTCTCAACTCAGAAGTTGTATTTATGATTATCTAGCCTAGCCTTTGTAACAGGTGCAGAGATATTCTGGGAATTTCTACATCAAGCCAGTAACTTCTGAGTCACAGCACTCAAAATACTTTTGGTCTGGATAGAACAATATGAATGGAAGGAGGCTACCTACCAACTATATCCCTGGGTAAACTAACTCCCTATTTGTACTGTTACTGTTTTTACTGTACATCATTCCCACTTTAAATATGCCTAACTTCATCTTCGTATCACTGAAATGTTTAACAGCTACAAAGTTCTATAAGTGAAGAATTTCCAGAACACTGAGAGATGCAAGCTTACATATTGCTATCAACATTTTTAAGATGAAGACATGATGACAAAGATGTAAAATGGACAAAAGATACATAGTTAAAAAAAAAGTTGTTTCCTCTGTAGTCTACAAAACATATATTATGTAACACTGCTAAATTGCACCCTATTAAACAAACATACAGGCTACAGAAAGTTTCAGTCAGGATTACATTCAAACAGCTAGCACTCATGTCCTGATTTATAACTCAATGCAGTACAGCAGAAATTGCAGCAACCTGCAGAGTCTAGACAATACCAGGAACATCGCAAAATCTGTCTCATTGCCAACAGCTTCTCTCCCTTGGGCTAGCAGACCTTTGCTTCTCATGTGTGCTGCCATCTCATGTGTTTTAAGCAGTATTGCAGTAGAATTATACAAGAGAACTCTTTCTGCCTCAAAAGTGACTTGACTTTAGATAGCTATGCTACTGTCATGTTAAGCAATCACGTTGCTTAAAATTCTGAAAAGATTTCTTTTTATTATTGCTACACAGTATGGAAGTAACCTACATTCAAAACCAAAAATGATATATTCTGCAACAGTCTGGGTGAAATACCATACTGTGTCCACTTTACTGCTTCCCAGTATATGAAAGATGTTGACATACTTAAACAAGTCCAGTGGAAGGCCACAAGATTGTCAGGGGCTGGAGCATATGACATATGAGGACCAACTGAGGGAGCTGCGTTTGTTCAGCCTTAAGAGGACAAGGCTTCAGGATGATCTTACTGGTGTCCACTGTTGCCTGGTGGGAGGGCATAGGTAGTGGGATGGAGCTTCCTTGGAAACACACAGTGATAGTGCAAGACAAACATATAAGCTGCCATACAGGAAGTTCAGATTACATTAAGTAAAAGTTTTCACCGTGAATGGTACAACACTGAAACGGGGACCCAGAGGTGTCATGAAAGAGAAAGTTGCAACTTACTTAAACAGACATCAACTAGTCAAACAGGAGTGGCTTCTGACCTCTGCCAAGGGAGCTGAAAGAGAGAAGATACGCTATCATACAGCAGCAAGGCCATTTTGTTTGTCAGAAGCTTGTGCTGCCTAGATATTGCACGAGCAACTTGAAAGGCGAGGGAACTTACGGGTTACATCCTTTCTTCTTAGTGGCTGTAGTCATGTGACCAGGGTTTTTGTTACTAGCCAACATGAACCTGAAGGCATAGCCCAAAACATGAAAGGCAGGAAGAAAGTGCAGAAAACTTACTTAAACTTCAGTAAGAAAAAAATTCATGACAGCTAGAATATGTCAGTAAATTTACAGGTGCTTTCAGAAGTAAGGTGATCAGTGAGTACTGAAAGCACTATGCCAGAGCAGTTTAGAAGTTAAAATACTGATCTATTGACCGTGCATAGCTACGTAACTATTCTGAAGAAGGCCAGTGTCCTTACTTCCATCTAGCAAGACAGAGGTGCTAAGCTACTGGTTTTGAAAAATGACATCAAGGCATAGTTTTCCATAGCTGTAGCTACAGGTTAATGAGTGCTTATGTTCTCAGATCACCCACCTGCACCCTCAGTCCATCACTTGGGAGTGCTGAGCCAGCAACACTGAGAGGAGTATGCTTTGGCAATACTGTAACACACTCTGGGCACTTAATGACCTCACAGAGACCTGTAACCTGAAAGAAAACCAGATGAGGAGACATGCTGACGCAATACTTTCAAGAGTCACTGCCGTACTTTCTCTTCAACAAGTACTCAGCATGAATCTTAGAGATCATATTCAAAAACAATCCTAAGTCATCGATCTTTTGTGCTTTGTAACTGAACCAACAAGCAAAGAACAAACTGAATGAGAAACTTCAACTGCACTGTTTTCCACTAAGCATTATTAAATAGACATTTTCTTCATCCCCTGCAAAGGCTTGAGGAGGAAGGCAAACAACTTCCTCTGTTTCTCCTACTTATATTTAGAGAAACAAAATTCCTTTCCTTCGGCAGATGATGATGACTCATTTTAGACATTGCTAGACATCGTGGTGCCATACAGAGATATTTAAAGATTCAGTTGCATGAGTTTTCTTGGGACTGAAGATACGGTATATACAGTACTGCTATCATTTAATGTATAGTACTGCGTCCAAATGGCAAAACAACATGGAAGTTACTAAGCACAGCAAAGTTACAGCATTAGGTATGTTCCTTTAAAAAAAAAGCCCCAAAACCTGTATTTTCAGGTTTCATTAGTACTGAAAAAAAGTCTTTGGCACTTAAATTCAAGTGTAAAGTAAAACTTCCTTTAACATAATAGATATGCTTGAAGAAGCACATCTAAAAAGGACTTGTCCTTTAGTTACCTTTTGGTCATTTTTCACTACTTTTTTGAAAATAGCAACCAGAAGCTAAAATGAAAGGTAAACAGAGATTACTCAATAATAAGAAAAATCAAAGCATATCCCACAGTTAAAAAAAAAACAAACGACTGATTTATTTTAGCAGCAACGGACAGTCAAAATTACACGGTACCATGGCACTTTAGAAAGTAAATGCATGACATACAGCATTGTGGGCCTCAGTCAATAAAAGAAACACTAAAATTGTGGAAACAAAATCACTTTTATACAGCACTACAGATTGATACGGGACGTGACAGAATTAAAGAGATTAGGATAACCAAGTCGACGTAGTGGCTTGCTCTGACAGATCCACCATTCCTATGCAACAGAAAGGTCTTGCCTGTTAAGTATCGTTGAGGTTAAGAGACCGACTTTGTTCCTAAGCTTAGAGCTTGTGTTTTCCTCACGTGTCTCCTGGTAGGTGCCGCGGCCCGTGGAAGGCAAGGCCAGCTCTCTCCCTTCAAGAGCACACGCCGCTCAGGGGCACCAGGGACAACACAGGGAGGGAGGGAGGGAGGCAGGCAGAGCGCGCAGGGCCGCACAGCCGCGGAGGCGGTAGCTACACCTCTCCTTTGGCCACCACCACCACCTCTCTCCGTGGCCAGCTCGCCCAAAGACCACTCACCCTCCCGCTCGGGGGGCTGGCAGCCTGCACGCCTACGCCCGGGCCGCGCCTGGCCTACCCCGGCTGGCGCTCGGCGGCGGCGCCCGCCGCCACTACCGGCACCCCGGCAGCCCCGCCTTGCACCCGGCGACCATTGACGGCGCTAACCGCCGCCAGCCGCCGCACGCGCCGCGGGCTCCCCTCAGCAGCCGCCGCCGGCGGGCCCCGCCCCGCGCCAGGTGACCAGCCTCAGGGCGCTGGCGCTCCCACGTGACCTCCGCGTGACTCCCCACCCCTCACGCGGCCGCCGCGCCTCGCGGAGCGTTCCGCCCGGAAGCAGCAGCAGCGCCGCCCGCTCTCGGCACGTGACGCGGGGGGGGGTTGAAGAGCGCTCCTCCGTCACGTGTCCTCTCCCCCCCCCCCCCCCACTCCGGACCTCTGCTCTTTCCCGAGCGTGCGAGGCTGCGCGCATGCGCAGGCGGCAGCTGTCACCTGCGCAGGGAGTGTGGCGTCCCACGGGCGCGGGGAGGAAAAGCCCCGAGGGGACCAGGGCGGCGGCGGCGGCGCCGGGGAGTGCGGAGCGGAGCGGACCTGCCCTGTCCCGCCGCCCCCCCCCCCCCCGTTCCCCATCCTTCTCGCCTCCCTCTGGCTGCGGCTAGCCGCTTAACCCTCTCCCGGACAGGTGCGGGGCGAGCTCCGAGCCAGACCGGCCCGGGCGGCGGCGGGTTTGCGGGGAGGAGGCGTGGGGCGGCCTGCCGGCTCGGGGGGAGGGTGCGGGGTGTGCGTGGGCCGGGGGCGAGCGGGAGGATGGGGAAGGCCGGGGCGGGCGAGGGGGGTAACGGCGATGAGGCGGGGCGCTGCGGGGCAGGGCCGTGTGGGGCAGAGCCCGGGGAGACGGGGGGGGGCGCGGCGGCGGGTCCGGGCGCCGGGGCAGCGGCTGGGCGGGCTGAGGGCGCCGGGGCAGGCCGTAGAGGTCGGGTGCGAGGGGCGGGCCGGCCGGCGGCCCCCCGCTGGGGTGCGTGAGGGGTCGGGACCCCCCGCGGCCGGGAGGGAATCGGTGCGGGGGCTCCGCGTTCCGAATAAGTGGATGGCGGCTGGGACCGAGCTGAGGAAACGAAACCGGCAGGTGTCGGAAAAACACGTCTCGTGTTCCCGTTTGCGGCCAGCGCTTCTGGGTCGGGGCAGTCGGTGGGAGCTCTGCGAGGGATGAGGCGGTTTCCCCGGGTGTTCAAAGTGGATGGGCAAGAGTAAAATACAGCGTTACCTCTCCCCGTGTCTTTCTGGGCTTTGATGAAATTCTGTGGACTTCCCAAACAGCCTGTTTTTCTTGCAAAGTACAGCCGCATTGATGCAGCTCCTTCGTTTCTGCCTGTCGTTAAAGGCGTTCCTGGAAGTTAGCAGTTGTCAGGTGTTAGACTTTAGAGCCGTCTTATGAGTAAAATACTCAGTTAAGCGCTGTTTCCACATCTCTGTGTCTGTGGCTATAGTGCTCCGTGCTTGCGGAGCCAGTTTCGGGTCAGGCTGTTCATGAGCTTTCTCTCTTCTGCAGTCGATTTTAAACGTCAATCTGAAATGAGAAGTGTGTACAAAATATTTTTTCTGTATTAGGAAAAATACTAGTTGTCCGTGTGTTTTTTAAAGATTTACACTAGCTCAGAGCATAAACAGCATTTCTCTGTTACATTATTCAACTACATATTTATGATTCTGTGCAGTCTTTTCCAAGGCATTGGCAACAGCAGGAACGGAAGTTACCTGGTGGCTACTAAACCAGCAGTTTTTAAGCTGAAACACTTTCCACGAGAAAGAAACTTACTGGCAGCTTAATGCAGGCTATTTTTTGTCACCCTACAGTGGTTTTTTTTTGTTCACAGTCTTAACGAACCAAGAATATGAAAATGAATGTGGTATAAAATTTGTTAGGGGCTTTACCGTTATTTTTGCTTGAACTGTGATAACTAGCTGATGGTATTACTTCACAGAAGTACTTTCCACACACAAGACAATGGAAAATACAAGCATGATTTGCCTTTCACTACTTGAAATGAGGGTAAACTGAACCACTGCCAGTCATGCTTATTTTCCGCTCAACTTCGTTTTGGAGTGGTGCTGATGTTATTCATTGCTGGCAACTGATGATTTTCTTTTAGCTAAGATATGGATGTGGGTAAGAGCAATTTCTTTTCTAGGGACTGACCCAGGAAACAATATGTCTCATCCAAATTGGTGGACATGATTCAGTAGGCATTGGATTAGAGTTAGGGCCAATGTATATAAGGGAAAAACCTTTGGTCAGTGTTTGTTTAAAAAAAAAAAAAATCTGATTCGGTCTCTTGATTTTTTTTTTTAATGGTAAATATGACAAAATAGAAAAAAAAATTAAAGTCTTGTAATTTTTAGTCCTGAATTATTGATGAGTATTGAGTAGAGAATTTTGTATCTCTTGGCTGGATTTCTAAACAAATCAGGTAAACGGTTCTGCACCAAATCTAAATGTACAGTTACCACAGTAATGCATTCAAATCAGAAAATTATGTTGCCAAGTGCTAACTATTAGAATCTTCCTAAGGCATGATGAACAAATACAGTAATTATTAAAAAAAACTTCTGTCCTTAATTATGTTTACATCTAACATTTGTGGGACAGTATACTTAGGACAGTATACCCTAAAAACTGAGGACAATATATGTAACCAACAGATTAGAAAAATTGTTAGATTTTTAGTTTAAGGTGTTAAAATTCAAAACATGTCTTGTTGCGAAGACTGAATATTGAAAAAAATTTTGGTGTTTAGTCAGTTTCACTTTGTGATTCTCAGACATGACAGGATACTTCATTGACTGTTGCAGATACTATAGGGGAGTTACACAAACAAAATAAGTTCCAGTTCCTTTGTGATGTTTCCACCTGTAAAATATAGAATCACTTGATTGAGGCTGTTGTGATTTAGCTCAGTAGACATATGATTTCCTGCTGACTTTTGCCTAATAAAATTAAAATGCTAGTTATTAGCAGGTAGCCTGTCTCTAAGAAGACCTAGAGAAGTACTCCTATTCATAATAGATGCCGTATGATGAAAATTACTGTGCTGGGTCAGGTTTTGTTTCATTTTCACATTTTATGTCTTTGCTTAAAACACAATTTATGAATTGCTAAAATGGTAAATGAACCTTTGGCTTTGGAGCTAGATAATTTTTTTATAATCATAAACTGTTTTGAAAAAGAGGGAAATCTTGATTTAAAACTAAAATTAAGATTGGGGAAGTGTCTAGAAGTCTGTAAACTGAGCTATGAATAAAGGTGTAGAAATAAAAAAGTTTAAGAAACTCCCTAAGTTTTAGGAATCAAACTCTTCGTGTTTGGGTTTTGCTGCAGATGGAAGTATTCCAAGTATTTGATTTGAATAAATGATGACAAATATTTCAAAACTGAGATCAGTAAAAGTAACTAAAATTTGGAAGAATATTAGGTAATAATAGAGGAAAAACTTCTTAACTGATTTGTCACCTTCAGAGTTGTGGATATGGCTTATGTTTGAGTTGGGGAAGCTTCTAAGATCACAATGTTCTTTTTCTGTCCCTGTGGAAATCTCTTCTGGATTTAATGAGATACAGATCTTTGCAGGTTCCTGCTGTGCAAATGTTAGCTATATAGTTTACTTTAAATTGAACTTTTTGCATCGCAAAGTGATATGACAAGTTAGAGCTGCAAGTTCAACAGAGGCACAATGTTGGTTCTTTCTTCTTGCTCCTTTTGTGTGTTATAATATTGTGTTATTAGAGCCATATGGTTCCCAGATATTGGTCTGCAAGTTCATTTTAAGTGGTTTGCCTCTGGTGTTAAATGGTATGCCATTTCAGTGGCCTGTGATTAGTTTGGAGTGAGGAGGCTTTTGGTCATGTGAGCTGGGCAAATGATGCTTTCTCCACTGCTGTGAGCATTGTAGCAGACCAGAGAAGTGCACTATGACTATTTTTTGGTCATTTGGTTCACTTTAGTGTGCATACTTTCAGTCACAGTAGCAGAAAGAGAAGACGTGCATGACTTCCCTGGCCACTAGGTTTTGGGTCTATGGTAATTTGGAGCAAGGTGTAAAGGCAGGGGAATTGTGTGACGTCTTTGAATTACAAAATCTTTTATGAGAGAGGAGATGCTCACTGTGAAGGTTAATAGTAGCTAGACCTTATCAAAGGTGCAGAAATGTAGTTTCAGGTGTGCCATAAGCAGCTTTAAGGGGGAAAAAGTACATCTTTCTGTTTCTCAGGTTATAGAGAGTCATTTACAGTTTTTTTTTTTTTGTTCTGTTCTTGTTCTGCATCTGGTAAAGGATTTGCCATGTAGTGGTGGCTTGTGAAAAATATTATCACTGTTACCGTAGCATATCCCTGAAAAGAATATGTGTGTTTTGATGTTAAGGAGTTGTGAAAGCCAGGGTATAAGAGTATCTTTTGGGAGGAGATCTATAAAGGCAATTAAAAATGTGCCATATAGTTAGGGAGTTTTTTTGAGAAATGCTTATTGGCAGAAATGACAGACCTGGCAGAACTGCTTAGAAGTGCTTAATCAGGAAGCAGTTCACATCCACCAGCTGCTGTTTGTATCCCCAGCAATATTATAGGCTGCATTAGCAATGAGTGTTTTTCTGAAATTTTAGGTGCTTGTAAATTAGCTTTTTAAAAACTGAGATCTAGGCCAAACTGCTTTCCGGAGTCTGTGAGGACTACACCCAAATTTGAGAACGTGGTTACACCATTGTGTGAATTCACGGTTTACTTGCATCTTGAATAGTGCATACAACTTTGGTACCCCTTCCTCCTGACTAAAAGTAATTTGCTCTTAACTGGTAAAGATCCAGAAATTGGATGCAGTGATGATCAGAAGTGTGGAATGGATTTTCTGCAACGAGACTAGGAATCTTCAGCTTAGAAAAGAGGTGACTGCGGGAGACCATAGTAGAGATCTGTACGTCATGTGTGGTCTGAAGGTAAACATGAGCAGATAGATAACTGTTCGCAGCATGCACATGAGGTGTCAGATGAAACTAAAATGTGAAATACTCAAAACATACAGAAGGAGATGTATCACTTAGCGTATTGTTGATTGTAGAGTAGAATGATTTGTCGTGAGATGTTTTGGATATTAAAGGCCTACAAAGATTCAAAATCATGAGCAAAAAATCCATCAAAGTCCACAAAATGCAATAATGTCCTCTTTGTCTAAAGATTCCTTGAGCTGTACATTGCTGAAGACTGAGATGGTATTCTGCAAGAGTACAATTATAAGCTCCCCCTACACTTACTTTTTTCTAGGTATCTGCTGTTAGCAACTGTGGAAATTTGATAGGTCTGACTAGTTGTTGCTGAAGGCTGTTACATGCTGCTTCCAGCTAGGACTACCGACTTCATACCTGTGTTTTCATTAAAAAGAAAGTAAAAACTCTTGAAACATGGGTTGCAAATAAAAATGAGGAACATACTTCCCCCCTCCCCCCCCGCTTGCCCTTTGTCCCAGCTGTTATTTCAAGATGTTTTTGCATGCTGTGAGCCTGGTGTGGGAGAGGAATGTCTATGGAATGAATTCAGGTCATTTTTCATTTCAATATTTATGCATTCAAAATAGGTAATTTTTATGTTTTTGGAAGTAATTGCTGTAAGGATAGTACCAAGACATAGAAATGCAAACTTGAAATGAAGTTTGTCAAACTACTTAGAGATTTATAGTCAAATTGAGATGGTTTTAGGAGCTTCAGAATATGGTTACCTATCCAGATTCCTGGTTTCTTAAATTTTTATAATTGATTAAATACTTTAATAGTCCTAACATTTTTAAATTAATTGATTTTTCCTGATGACTGCTGGATGTCTGATGAATACATGCCTAACCATGAGATTTGGCTTATAAATGCCTCATATCACAAATACGAAACACTGTGGCCCATACATTTAATTTAAGAGTTAATATGATCGAGTAACATAAATAAGAGATTTGGGATTCCTGATAAATAGGATCTTTTTCTTTTTCTAAGCCAGGTACATAAACGAGGCAGACATAATTCACATGCACACTTACTTTTACTAAAAGTACAATTCTAACATAAGTATGCAAAACCAAATTATATTAAGAATTAACTATTGGCATGCTCAGTAATAGTTGGATATGCAAGCTATGCTTCTATGTTTCCAATTACCTGAAAGTCATTCCTGTAGCTAGTCATGGACTGTGCACTACTGCAGTATCTTACATCTTTAATTTTGCTTTACCAAACTGTATAGGGAGTTGGATGGTACCTACTTACAGATTATGCTAAAAACTTTTTTAAAATTATGTAGGAAAATGCAGAAGTGAATCTACCCATATCTGTGATAAAAATAAATTACTGGATGAGCTTATGGAGTTTTTACTTACATTGTAATTAAAATTTTTGCTTAGACTATTATAGATGAAGACCTGGTTTTCTACTGCTTGGTTCCTTTCCAGCTCTTGCAGAGCTCGTTGTACAAACTTACTTTTTTGCAAAACAGACTCTGCAAATAGGAGGTTAGTGGAAAAAATTGTAGTTTTCCTCAAGTTTTGTCAATAAAGTGTTTTTATTGAATGATTCCTAAAAAACGGTGGCTAGTATTACATAATGTGAATGCTCTGTCTTGTTTTTTTAAATTGAAAACTTTTGTATCTGACAGCTGTTTTCAAATAGATTATTTTGTGTTTTGTTCTCGATCAGCCTCAACAAAATGCTGTGGCTTTTTGTGCATGCCTTTCTCTAGACAAGTTTATTTTCTTGTTGTTAGTTATTTGAAAAAATGTTCTCAGGATGAATTAATTCTTCCTCAAATGTTTGTTGTCCCATAGTTAGTGTGGGTGAAAATTTGCAAGAGAAGAAAAAGGGAAAAATGTGTGTTTTAACTAATTTTTCTGTGAGAAGATTTGTTCTTTTTTCTTCCCGTCTTCCTTCTTTTCTTGTTTACTGTAGCTAGCTTTATGTGATTTGTTTAATTTAGGTTGTTGAGTAGGGGTTGTGGACATTGATATTTTATATATTGAACACACAGAAATAACAAAATAATCTGATCTTTGAAAACATGAATGCACTTATTTTATGATGCAACTATAACACAAATGGCCTGTAGTTATTTAGGACTTTTCCATGTTCGCTAATCATTTTGTGTATAGCAGAGTGGAGGTAGCAGGCTGTGTTTTTTCTCCTTTCTTGTTCAGTCGTGATATCAGTACAGGGGCCAAAGCGGGCACTGTTTGGCCGTCAAGAGATGCCTCCCACAAAGCATCTTTGGAACAACAATTGTGTCAAGTCTTGTGTCGTTTAAAGCCAGGAAGCTTTGGTTCCCTGCTGGTGAGGGGTGGCACTCAAAATAGTGGTTAGTTCATTTTACACTAGAAGCAAAAAGAAGTGGATAACCTTCAGAGGAGATCTGACAGCTTAGTATTAAGGCAGAGAGAGAATACTGTAATACTGGTTTCATGTAGTGAAGACTGCAGGTTTTTGTGCATTTTAACCAACTGCAAATTAAGATGTGCTGTTTCTCTGGTGTGTTTCATTGTGTTTTAGTAGAGTATTTTCTAGCTGTGTGAATCAGTGCCTTGCTTGTAATTTGATTAAACACAATTGCTAGTTTGGATTTCTATATTAGGTATCAAATAAATGAAACTTGGAAGATGTTTTCCAATTCTGGGGATAATGTATTCTGTGTTCTTGTGAGAGTATAGAGGATTCTGCATGGAGGAATGGTGTTTAACGGATAACTCTTCCACCACTGAATTGTGGTTAGTATCCCGACAGCTTCAACAGTATGATAAGGTGTAGGCATTACAAAAAGCAGTCCACTGTTTTGACCTGGGAGGCTGGCGGTTGTAGCTGCCTGGTACTGATTTGGATAGCTGAGATTCAGTTGGCTGCAGTGGGGTATAGAGGTCCTTTCCTTTTCTT
Source organism: Pelecanus crispus (assembly GCF_030463565.1). Taxonomy (NCBI): domain Eukaryota; kingdom Metazoa; phylum Chordata; class Aves; order Pelecaniformes; family Pelecanidae; genus Pelecanus; species Pelecanus crispus. The sequence continues at coordinate 32,828,263 of NC_134676.1, forward strand.
AGGATACAGAAGAAACAATCCTGTAGATTCTGCACTTACCAAACAATCGTGCGGAATAGTGTGTGATCAAGCATGTGATATGGTATGCTTCTGTTCTGTAGATGTAGGTAATTAACTCTTCTCATATCTGGCCTTAATTAGTAATGTGAAAGCATGCAGAAAGCTATTCTTTTCTTTCTTCCTGTCTTTTCTGTATTATCCTTTTGGTTTGGCAGCCGCTGAGAAGTTTGTTGTAGTCTTTTATCACCTTGTTGTTCTGGTAGTTAATGTACATATCAAAGTATCAAGTTTGTTATGTTTGTACAAGCTATGCAGTTTAAATATTACAGGATTTGTTTAAAAAGCACTTCCCCCTGTCATCTTAACTGGTGAAATGCGTTTGCATCTTGGATTATGTAAATACTGGTGGCATTAATGAGATTTCATCTTGCTGTGAGTATATGACCTTTCCTAGTGTTGTACTTTGACATTTTGAACTAAGTTCATTAGGTTTCTCAGGCCACAGACTGACATAGAAGTGGATGATTAAAATTTGCTGACCTCATGTTTCCACTTCTGTAGTATTAAGACAAATGTAGCATTAATATACTCCTGGCTGATGATTTGAAGGTCTTTTGACAAGGCCTGACAATGGCTACAAACTGTTTAAAAGGAGTATCAGATTCTTTAACTGAGATTTTGGCTCTTTAGCTGGCAACTTTGGAAAAGTTACATGCTTGCATTTTATCTAAATTTTGTGCTGTTTAATCAGACATGTTTCAAGACATAGGCAAACTACTTGGTCACCAAGAAATTCAAGCTTTTTGGGCAGGCTTTGCAGTTTATTGGATCAGATGCATAGCTTGAGCTTGTGTGACCAAAGCTTTCCCATGATTAGCTAAAAAGCATCTTTCAGCATTATGCAAAGTACTAATACATGCTAATTTGAGTGGAGTATGTCTTCTCATTTATTCACACTACCATCTGCTTTTCTAGATAGTCATGGGCAACCTTGTCAATGTGCAGTACTGTCTTGCAAGGGAGACAGAAAATGGCTGGTTACAATGTTTATATTAGGGATTTAAAATAACTGTAAAAAATCCCTGTATATATTACTTGTATTTTTTTTTGTAATGTGCAGCCTAAATGGACATACTGCCCTTGTTTCTATAACTTCATATTTACTAATGTCTTGTACATTTTCATTGGGTAGCAGTAAATGAAAACACTGGAAGTTTTATTTCTCAGTTTGTACAGCTCTGCAATATCACAAAATAGGTAGTTATGTATACACCTAAGTGGAATAGTTGAGACAGTGATAGTATGATTGTGGTGTGGATTTTACTTTAGGATGGCATATTAGTAGTTATGTTCTTACCTGCAGAAGAACCTCTGAAGGCCTCTTAACTCTTCTACTGGACTGTATTTTATGCTGTCTTGTTTTAATGATTTGGTAGGGTATAACTGAATTTTTGCATGTGAGAGAAAGCGCAAAAGTAGGAATTGGTGGGAGAAAGTATGTAGGACTCTTGAATTCCACAAAGTCCTTGAGACAATTACATAGTATGTTAGAAGTTAATAGAGTGGAATTGGAAGGGCAACATTTTCTGGTTGGTTTGTAGCATAGCTTTTTTTTTTTTTTTTTTGTGGTAAATTTAAACCATGGAACTCAGTACTGGTGCTTACTGTTTTAGATTGATATTTGTAATGAACATTATTGCAATAATACAATTGTGAAATTAATTTAAGAAGTCTCAACTGATAAATCATAGCTGTAAAGGTGTTAAATTACTAAGAAATCATAAAATGAATAGTATCGTCTAGTAAGAAGTATGTGAACTCCTGGCATATAAAGTACTGCACAGCCTTTATGATGTCTCCTAAACTATGTAGTTTATATAGTAGAATCTGCTCAAGGAGTGTTCTTACAAACATTGTGCTTATCAAAGAGCCGTTTTACCCGCTAAGTTAATGGGAAGATATCTTTTACTGAGGAAGAAGGGTAACACAGGAGCATGGATTGGACTGTTTATTTCCACCAAAAGTAACAGAGCTGGCTGGTCTGTGTGGTTTTTGGGTAGGGAACTGGACCCTAAGATGCATGGAAGCAGGTAGAAAAAAGATCCTGTGGAAGAAAGGATTTGTGTTTTTCACACTTCAATGAAGCTGGGTAAAAATTCTGCCTTTCCAATGCTACACACTTGTCTTAATGATTAGCTGAAAGGTGTTAATTCTGCTTGTGATACAGATTCATGTTCATCACAGTACAATTCAGTTATATGCCTTGTCTTAGTTCCAGAGACATTAAAAAAAAAAAAAAAAAATCTAGTTCATATCTTTGCTTTGGTATGTTTTGCAAACTGGATTTTAGGAATCTAGCTGCCAGGAAAGCATGCTGGCATGTGTGATTGTGGAAGTTAGCATAAGTTAATTGCCATTTATTTGTTTTATTGATAGTCCTTAAATTAACTGATTTCTTCATTGTGTCTAAGTGCTACGGTATGTTCAGTTCATTTTGTACTTACCTGTTTGTTTCATGCATTGCTGTTTTTAAAGCAGCTCAGGTATTAAAACTGATATGTCTTAGTGAGATGTCTTTGTATAGAAGAATTTTTATTGTACTAATTTATGCAATAATTAGTATGTTGTGCCTGTTGCTTGAAATTGAACACTGGCCAAAATCATCCTGCAGCTTTTCTCGTAGCTGAACCACTTGGATATGGCTTTTTCTTGTCTCCTTAACCCTTTTCATAAGGAATGCAGGAAATCAGTTATCTTTCAGACTTATAGTCCTTCACCTTAGGCAAATTTAATTCCAAAATTTAGGGAAGACAGAGCCTCAGGCTTGTAGGAACACATATGGGCACTGTGCTTGTGTATGTTTTGTGCCCATAGACAAAGCTAGGATAAGAAGGTTGATATTAGATTTCCTTTTGAAACTGGCTTTGTATATGAATGGTTTCATTTTATATGTTTACATGGAAACTGATTAAATTAATTGGTAAATCAATTTATATAAATGCTTTTGGAAATGGGCTTCATCTGTGATGTAGTGGAAGGTGATGTAGGTGACGACTGGCACTCTGCACATGTATGAGTTGGTAGAATTAATTTGTAACTGTAACTTTGGCTTTGTGGGTTTCGCTCTGCAGCTGCAGTGTTTAAGTTACTGCAGCAGGTAGGAATAGCTCAGAATCAGAGAACTGTGGAGGTTGGAAGGGACCTCTGAAGATGACCTGGTCCAGTCTCCCTGCACAAAGCAGGCTCAGCTGTGATGGATTGCTCAGGCAGTGTCGAGCTGGCTTTTGAATGTCTCCAAGGATGGACACTGTACAACATCTCTGGGCAACGTGTTTCAGTATTTGATCACCGTTGTGCTAAGTTTTTTTACTATGTTTAAGCAGAATTTCATGTATTCTGGTTTGTGCCCGTTGCCACTATACTGTCACTGGGCACCACTGGGAAGAGTCTGGCTCTGTCTTCTTCACATCCACACAAGGATAAGAGCACAGAATCACAGACTTGCTGAGGTTGGAAGGGACCTCTTGAGAACATGTATCCCAACCCTGCTGCTCAAGGAGGGTCAGCCTAGAGCAGGTTGATCAGCACTGTGTCCAGTTGGCCTTTGAGTACCTCCAAGGACGGACACTCCACAACCTCTCTGAGCTACCTCTTCCAGTGTTTGACCACCCTCACAGTGAGAAAATGTTTCCTCATGTTCAGGTGGAATTTCCTGTGTTTCAGTTTGTGCCCATTGCCATTTGTCTTGTCACTGGGCACCACTGAAAAAAGTCTGTCTCCCTCTTCTTCATCCCATCAGGTGTTTATACACATAGGTGAGAGCCTTCTCTTCTCTAGGCTGAACCATCCCAGCTCTCTCAGCCTTCCTTCATGAGAGATGCTCCAGTCTCTTCATCATCTTAGTGGCCTTTTGCTGGACTCTATTCCAGTAGCTCTGTATCTCTTTTGTACGGGGGAGCCCAGAACTGGGCACAGCACTCCAGGTGTGGCCTCAACAGTGCTGAATAAAAGGGGAGGATCACCTCCTTCAGCCTGCTGGCAGCATTTCTCCTAATGCAGCCCAGGACACCGTTCACCACCTTAGCTGCACAGGCACATTGCTGGATTGTGTTCAACCTGGTGTTGCCCAAAGGCCTTTTCTGCAAAGGTGCTTTCCAGACTGCCAGCTCCCATCATGTACCTCATATACCTGGAGTTATTCTTCCCCCAGTGCAGCACTTTGCACTTCCTCTTGTTCAGTTTCATAAGGTTTCTGTCAGCCCATTTCTCCAACCTGTCAAGATCCCTCTGGATGGCAGCACAACGCTCTGGTGTATCAGCTGATCCTCCCAGTTTTGTATTGTCTACAAATATCACATTGAATTAAGCAGACATAGTTGCTCTGATTGGGTGTAGATAAACTTGCATGTCTGAGAGATGTTGAAGTAGTGACACAACAATTCAGTTATTGGTTAACTGAACATAATTCCAACTATTGGTTGTCGCAGCGTGCCCCCCCACCCTGTTAAAGTTAGTGCTTTAGGAATGCTTGACTTGGTTAGGGAATGCTGGATGTGGTACTAGGCAGGTGAGTGGATAAAACATACTTCTGAAAAGTTCCTTTCTATCCACTAAAAGAAAGAATATTAGTGATGTAAGAGACAAATTCATAAGTGGATGCTGAAGTAATTTGCTTTAAACCCCCACCCCAAACCAACCAAAGAATGAACCAACTACATATATATATGAACAATATATGTATATACTTAACTTAATACAACTAAAGGTGAATCAGCTGATTTTGTACAGAGAAATCAAATATCCTGTTTGATTATATTTCTGGTGTCACTTTACTGCCGGTGAAGTATTCTAAATAGTAAACACTGTCTGTTGCACTTTGCAATGAAGGAGAGCATAGCTTCCCCTTTGGTCATAAATCCAAGTTTCATTTTCCTGGGACTGGTCATAGTAGCAAGATTATATGTGGAACTTCAATGGATGGGAATAAATGAAGGGTGTATTATATACAAGCCAGCTGTTTACTACTGAGGGAGGTTATCCCACTTGTACATATTGAGGTGTGTTTGCCTATATGGACTTGATAATTTAAATGCAAAAACACCCCCAAATTAAAGTGGTACTGATTTTCAGAATGGGAGAGTTGCAGAAACCTAGTTAATTTCAGTTCAAACAGGGATGGAAAGTAATGTAGGGAGGGGAATGGGATGTTACTGAAGGTGGGAGTGTGGAAGAAGAAATCTAATTAAGTGCTAAGACTGGAGAGTGTGTGTTGGGTGAAGTGGGGAGGCAAAATGAGAGGAAAAATAATGACACAAAAAGTAGGCTAAATGTTGGAATACCAGTAGGAGAGTTGAAACACAGAGAAGCTAAAGGCCATCTTCTACATAAAGCTTTCCTGTGCAGTGATTCATGCCAAACTAGAAGGGTCACAAAGCTAATGAAATTAGTGGCCAATGCACTGACATACAAGCAAAACCTATGGTGATAGTATGTGTCATAAAAAACATGGTTGCATGCATTTTGCAGATGGAGAAAATGAGGAATGAGTTAAATTACATGCTCAGGAAAGCAAAATCACTAAAAAGCGAGTCACAGTTGAGTTACTTGTATTCTGGGATGAGGTTTTTTGTAAGATGAAGAAAGAATTTTGTGAACAATAGATAGCACATGGTAATGTATAGTTGGAAATTTAGACACCTGCTGAAGCTGAAACATATCTGTCAGTTGCCTAAAGATTGGTCCTTTCATGAGTACTGTATCTTGGTGTGAAACAGAAGTATGACTTTGTTTTTAGCCATCCTCAATGTAGAAATGGAATTAAGAGGAAACGCTGATTGTCTTTATGTATATTACTTGCATGCTTTGTTTGTGTTGAAGAGGTTGCAGAGAATGAGGGGTAATACAGTTCTGTTGTTAAACTGCTGATATGAGAGTTAAGAAATCCAGGTGCTCTTTCTCTATGTTTGCAGCATGAGTGGGAAGTGAGGAATCAGTTTTCTCCATATTCTAAATGGGAATAGTGATATTTTATCAAATGTGTAGCTTTGTTCCTCTAGATTGTGCCTGTGTAATGTAAATCTCGAGGGAGAGAAATGCAGCAACCTGCAGATGGATCATCACAGGAAGATGCTAGTATGATGTTAAAGGTTAACTTGAGAAAACATGCCATAAAAACAGAGGTATGGACTGGACTGTATAAATGTCACTCATGGTAGTGTTCGTGCTGGGTAAGGGCTGAGTATTCTTAAAGGAGTAAGGAGAAAAAGTAAACATTTGTTTTGTGTTTTTTTATACTAGGATGGGCAGAGGATTTTGGAAGCTTTTTTCCTGTTTGAAACATGTATGTTGAATCTCAGAATTTGTTTTACAGGTTATTCTCTTCAGTGTATGTTATTTTTTTTCTTTTTTTTTTTTTAAAGCTGGATTGAAAGTGAACCACAATGGCTGCTGTCATCTCAGATAGTCCTCCAAACCCAAGCTGCAAAATCATGACTTTTAGGCCTTCGATGGATGAATTCAGGGAGTTCAACAAATACTTAGCATACATGGAATCACAAGGTGCTCATAGGGCTGGAGTTGCAAAGGTAAACATCTATAATGTAGAAGGAAAATTGTTCCTAATACCTGTTTTCCCAGTATTTGTAATTTATTGATTGCAAAACTGACCTTTTTAGTATTTAACATTTTTTCCAAATGATTTTCAGTGCGCAGATAGTGATCTGTTACTGTTCTAAGAAAGAGCTTTTTGGTATTGTTGATGTTGCATGCAAACTAATGAAGACGATGTATACTGTTGTCTCTCTAACTTTCAATTGTTTCCATGTTTACAATAGCAGAAGGGGATTTCTTCTTAAGGCAGATCTAAACTAGTTTTCGGCAAATCAGAACAAAATAGGGAGTTCATAGCATAGATTGGAAAGTCCTGATATACCAGATGTTGAACTCAGTCTTTTAGGGTTCTGTATAACTTTACTGGAGCAAATAATCACACTAGAGTCAATGGGTGTATGCATGAAGACAGTGAGACGCTGCTTGAATGGAGATAATTTTCCTTTTATTGGTGATGGTGTTATCTTTTCTTAATGAGAATTGGACATACACTAACTACCATTGCATTGCCCTTTGAACAATGGTATATCCAGGATCTTCCAGCAGGTGTTCCTCCCCTAACAGAGAGTGATTGTCAGAGATTAAGTTTGATACAATTTAGTGTTTCATCATATAAGTATTTATGCCGTACCTGTTTTGCCACTTTTAAAACCAGCAGGACACAGTGCAGGTCTGGAAGTCCTAGCTTAATTATTGTAAGGAGTCAGTGGGAATAACTGTCTTCATCACTGGGTTTTTAAGCTAATATAGCAAAATTTGAAAATTGAGAGAAGAGAAGCAAAACCTGCAATTTTTTGTTTCCCCCTGCCCCCTTCCTCCTCCCTGCTTCCTGTAAAACAAAGCAAAACAACCCCTCACACTTTGAAAACCTCATAGTTTATTTGCTTTCTGATTTCTGAGGTTAGAGTACATATAGGTCATATTTTAAAACTCTTCTCTGCAGACAGGAGTAGAAATGAGATAAATAGACAACAGAGGAAAGCCTGAGCTGAATTTTTACATATTCAACTATATTATGGAACCTGTTTGTTTGCGTGGGGACGAATGATTGCAGTCCTCTCATCTTGAACAGTAAACTTAACAGCAAATTCATCATAGTGACATCTGTTGCTCAACAGATTTACACCATTAGCATGTATGTGAGCTATGTATCATTCTGTGGATTACGTACATGGATTCAACCTTAAAAAAAATTCTTATTTTCCTATTGTTTATATAAATAGCTTTATTTCAACTGCTGGTAGTTTCTAATCCTGTTTCATGGGGATCTAGCCAAAGAAATAGAAAGTGCCTTATGACCAGCCCCTGAGATGATACTTATTTTCTTCTATTTGTTTATTCATATATAATGTGCTTGCTTTCTTTGGTATGTTGTGTATAAAACAAAGACAGTTATGAATGAATTGTACTCCTTGCTTTCTCTGGCTATATGAAGAAGCTATTACATGAGCCAGGATTAGTGTGTAATATATTAGGAAAAAAAACCCGAAAAATGAACTAGTCTTGTTTAAAGAGAAGAATATTTGTGATATGCTCTTTATCATAGCTATGTCTGTCCTAGACTGCAACTAATCTTTTCCTTCAATAGTATTCAAAACCAGAAGCTGCGTAATATTTCATTTTCCTTTAAAAACTATGTGTTTACCTCTTTGACAATTCTCAGGAGGTGTATCATGAAATACGACACTAGAATCCTTAAAAAGCCTATGCAAACTTCTGTTCTTATTTCTGAGACATTCATAATACATCAGAGCTTCAGTTACCGTCCATCAGGTTTTTTTTTGTGCTTCTTTTCTTTTCTGTCAGGGATTGAAACAGCTGGGAATGTTGGTCAGTGGCTTCCTGACATGTGCTAAGTGCTCCGCTGAGGCTGCTGGTATACTTAACTGTGGGACTAAAATATGTCATGGTTTGAGCCCAGCGTGCTAGTAATTTGTGTGTGTGAATTTTAGGGTATCTGGAAAATGAGACTTTTCCATGTCTTGGCAGCCTTGCTTGCAAAATTTCAGCCAGTAAGAAGTGTAATAAGATAATGAGTTTGTGTTATTGGAAATATTCTTCAAATTGTTTTGAGACATCAGTATGGCTTCAGTTGTTGTTCTGTTTTGGTTCCTTATCTTGATTCTGGTTCTGGTTCCTTTCCTGCCACCTAGAAATTAAACTTCCATGTGCAGCTAGTGTAGGAGAAAAGGGCAGAACCATTGAGGATGTCCTGAGGAGAGCAACCGACATAGTAACATTAGGAAAGAATGTGAAAGAAAAGAATGTGAAACAGTTTTGCCTTTATTGTATGATTTAAAATTTCTGTAATACTGCCTCATCTTCATATCCTTGCTTCTAGTGTTGCTCTTCTCTCTCTCCCCCTGCCTCCACCCCCCACCCCTGTGAACTCTTTAAGGAGGTGTCTTTGTGAAGATTCTGGATATACATAATCTTCTGCAGTAATCAAGCACGAGATTAATTCTTGCATATATGAAATGTGTATGATCTGAATATTCACTTGTTGTTGAAAGGCAAAGATGACATAATATCAATAAAATATATTAATGCTGTAATTTTTAAAAGAATGGCACTTAATGTTAATATATAAACTTTGTTTCCTGTAAACTTTATTTTGAAGTTGAAACACCTTAAAGGAACATTGTAATAGGCCAAAGTAGTAGTTATCTTTTTAGGTTAGGCACATGAATATGTGAAACTGACTTTTTAAAAATACTAGATGCAACAGTGATATCTACCAGGTGTTTCAGTATTTTTAAGAGTGTAACGCAGATGTTGGCTGTGCAATGGATGCAGGCATATACTGTATTTAATTGACTTTTGACACTAATCTAATAAAAAATCAGTCTAAAATGGTGATCGTGACAACAGAAGAACAGAGGTTAGGCTGTCGTCTTTTCTTCTTCACGATGGTGAAATGGTGCAAGATGTAGATTAGAATCCTGTAACTGAGTTGAAAATGAATGGGGAGTCCATTCTAGTAATTTAAGTAACAAAGTACTTCAGAGATATGACAGCTTTCGGGATTAGTATAAGTAGTGGGTAGTAAATTTTATATGCATATCCCTAGTTAACACTGTTTAACCTGTATTAATTTTTAAATTTTCAAGCAAAATTTTATTATTTTTTAAAAAATGTAATTAAATACAAATGGAAACCACTTTCTTTCCTGATGAGATCATGAGCTACTTCCTTAAGGATGAAACTTTCAGTGTTGTTGACATTATCAAACTATAGCTATTTTTTTTTGTAGGTTTATCTGGACTATACAATTTTTTTCAAAAAAGGAAATTTTTTTTTTCCCCCTCTGTCATTAACAGAATCTCTTGATTATTAGATCTCATTATCAGGTAGTAGGAATGGAAAAATTTGGCTACAAATTACTGTTCCCTCAAACTGTACACATACATGCAGTTAAGAGAAACTGGAAATTAGCGGAGTTGTCAAAATAATTCCAAGATTTGATTTACAGAGTTTGTTCCTACTTTCATAGCACTTGGAGTTTCATACTGTTTCTGTTGAAGTCACTAAAACTGCACATATCCGATAAGGGCAGAATTTGGCCATGTAGTCAGGTATTTGTGATATTTTGCATAGTATAATTTGGCTTGTTTGAAGTTAATATCCCTGTGCTTATATGATTGAAAATGTGCGTGTCTCCATTTTTTGGCCACACACCTAGGATTTAATTCCCATTCCATCTGTCACATTTCAAAACCATTTAGGAAGCTCTTCTCCAGGTACAGATTGTTGAAATGTGATAGTCCCAGGAGCACAAAAAATATTTTTAGTTATCTGTGTTTATATGCATGTGGGTTGTCTGCCGACCTTGGTTTATAGAGCACGTGGAATAATGTCTATGATACAAGAAAGCATAACAAAACCTTTTAAAAATTACTAATTGCATTAGTCATGTTTCAGTTATACTGTGACTGAGGAAGGCCCCTTCTAACCATACCATGTAGGTCTACTTTCCCCTTCTGCTTGATACTACAATAGCAGTTAAAGCATCCCTAGCTGTTTTCAGCTTGTTGGTTAGTTGCTACATATTACTCAGTTGTCTTGAGACTTTATATTCTGATTTTCACTATTTTTTGATGTATCTCAAAAAATTATATATTAAAAAAAACCCCAACTAAGTATTTTTAAAACAAGTCTTATCAAGTCAATAATTCATACTGCAAAAGTTAAGGGACATTTTCCAAGTTTGGATTTAAAATAAAAAGAATAAAATATTTTTCCCTGTTTTGATAATAATATAAAATGAACTTGCAGAGGACACAATTTGTATTAAGTCTAGGATGTACAGAGTCACGTATGAATGCAAAGAGAATAAAGACCAGAGGAGCTGTATGCATATGCAGAAACAGCAGTTTAACCTCTAAATAGGGGTCATAAGCAGAGTAAGTGCACCCAGCGCTTTAGGTTAAATGTGAGAGTGTAAGCGGAGAAGATATCTTACCTGTGTGGAAGAATATGTATATGTAAATGGGGATAAAATGACTATAAGGCTTGCACATATTGGGGGGAGGTGGGGAGTGCAGGAAATAAAGTGTTAAAAAAAAGGAAAAAGTTACTAATACTATGCCTGAAACAAATGATTAAGGTACTAGACAAGCAACATTAAACCATTTCCAGATCAGATAATATACTGTGGCATCCCTGGGGCAAATTGGCTAAAAAATTTCCATTAGGCTTTTCAAAGTCTGCAGTGAGCTTTAGGCGTAGATAATGTATTTTAGTCTTAATGTTACAGAGGTTCCTATACTTAAAAAGGAAAACAAGTAATGAAGGCAATAGAACAAATGAAAAACAAGGCATACTGATAGATTAGTTGCTCTTTACTTGAATAAGAAGTGTTTTGGAGACTCAGACTGCATTTATGTAGAGTGAAATATTTAAATTAATCTGCAGTTGCATTGGCAAGTAGAAAAGTAATTTTGGAATGTAATACTGAAAACAGATGTTGTCAAGTACAAGAAAAACAATTTTCAGATGAGTTGGGTCAGAAGTGGCTACATAGAAATAGTAGCCAGTGCCATTCAGAATCAAATGTAGAACAGGAGTTTGCCAGCATATGAAAGGATTTAACAGAAGTTTATGTGTTGACAGCACTCTGAAATAATCTCAGTTGTTGTCCTGGTTTTGGCTGGGATAGAGTTAATCTCCTTCCTAGTAACAGGCACAGTGCTGTGTTTTGGATTTAGTGTGAGAAGAATGTTGATAACACACTGATGTTTTAGTTGTTGTTCAGTACTGCTTATGCTAGTCAAGGACTTTTCAGCTTGCCATGCTCTGCCAGGTGCACAAGAACCTGGGAGGGGGCACAGCCAGAATAGTTGACCCAAACTAACCAAAGGGCTATTCCATACCATATGACGTCATGCTCAGTATAGAAACTGGGGGGGGGTTGGCCGGGGAGCAGCGATCGTAGTGTAAAAAGTAGTGTAGAAAGTAGTGTAGAAAGTAGTGTATCTAAATTAGTGGAAACTTTTACATTAATAGAGTTGTACCTTGAAGTTTTATGGGGAGTAAGTTAAACTAACTAAAATCTAAAGCTCTCAAAAATAGCTGTATTTTTTTTCATTTTTCAGTAAGAAATAAAGTTATTCATACGGTTTACACCAAATAACATTTGGATGGGGACTGTCAATCTTTTGTTTGAATCTTTTTTTTTTTTTTTTTTAAATTGAGGGTAACAATTTTATATCATGGAGTATGAAGTGTTTGTGAATTATAAGGCTTTCTGGTTGTAAAATATTTGTCTGTTCTGTTATTATACATGTGTATGTTTGCACAGTTGCACATGATTGAATTGCTGTAGGTTAGTGTGTTGCTGCTTGTGAACTGAGGTAATACTATGCCCATTTTGAACTGGTTTCTGCATTATCTGGGAGCACTTAAATGGTCAGTTACTTATTGTGAAACAGCTGGTAAGCAAGCATTCATTTGATCAGGTGCGCATATTTGGCTGGTTCTTTTGATTTTTTCAGAATGTTTTGAATTGGTATTGCGACTGTTGATGTCCTGTTTTTTTATTCTGAATTTAAAGGTTATCCCACCGAAGGAGTGGAAGCCAAGAAAACATTATAATGATATTGAAGATTTGGTGATTCCTGCTCCAATTCAGCAGATGGTCACTGGCCAGTCGGGGCTCTTCACGCAGTACAACATTCAGAAAAAGCCAATGACAGTGAAGGAGTTCAAGCAGCTGGCCAACAGTGACAAGTAGGTATATGGGGGAGTCTTGCTTGGAAAGACAAATACTTATTTGTTCCCATGTTGTTGTTTCTTTAAATTGTGCTAGGCAGCTGGTGATTTTTTTCACTTACTTAGTAGAGTTTTTCCTGTCTCCTAAGTTGTGGAAGGGTACTACACTTTGTGTTTCTGTTGTTGAAAGCATCTGGTGTCATGGCAGCAAGAAAGCATCTGAAAAACCTGAGACATGATGCTTTGTCTACCTTTTTTTCTTTCTGTTCTAACAAATGCTTATGTTGAAAATAATGACGATGATACAGACATATCTGAGTTTTATTTTGAGCACACTTATTAATGTTCAATATTTAATTCTTTTCTTGGCCTACATACTGGAATGGCCTATCATCATGTAATTCTGAAAAAAACCCCAGCATCTCTTTTAAATTGCCCAGAAGTTTTTGCATTAACCTAAGAGAACTCAGCAGCACCTAGTGAATAACTATGTTCTGGTTATGGCAAGATGGATATTAAGGGAAGGGAAAAAAGTCTGTCAAGGGCTAGGCACTAAACTAAAAAGTTTCAAATTGGTGGGCATTCGAAGAAGAGGGAAGTGATAGAAGGAATTCTTCCCCATTCCTTTTGGCCACAAAAAAAGATTAAATTCTACTTCAGTATTTCCTCAAAACTGACTGGAAATAGTTTCTGGAAGGTGAGTCAAAGGATTCTAGAGAGGAAAGATATTTGAATATAATGAAGGAAGGTAACACTGCCCTAGTTTGAAGTAAAGTTTCTCTTATACGTTAATTTAAGAAATTAAGAGGTAAGAAGAGAAGCTGTTATCAAGATGAAGAAAAATTAGGACATGAAAAGCTTTTAAAGAGGCTCCTCAGCAAATGTTCCATAATAATACATGCCTTTGTAAAAGTGCAAAACTGATCTCCTTTTTTCAATTAAAAAGGATTAGTATATTTCTGCCCATATATTACTTGTGAAAAATTGAGGTTGTCACACTTACAGTTTTCTTCCTCTGATAAGTAGGAATGGGAACCTGTTTTGTAGTTCTTGAAATTAATTGTTCAGTAACTGTTAGAGGGGAGAATAAAGTATGAAATCTGTATGGTATCTGATGTCATTTTCTGTGATACTGTTAGAATCATGTAATTGTTTAGGTTGGAAAAGACCTTTAAGATCATCCAGTCCAACCATTAACCTAACACTGCCAAGTCCACCACTAAACCAGTTAAGGGTAAAGTACCAATTTCATGTTTCCTGGCTTGGTGGCTGGATTATTTTTTAGTGCAAGTAAAAACTAGGAATCATTAAGATTGGAAAGGACCTCTAAGATCATCAGTCCAACACCACCATGCCCACTAAACCATGTACCAAAGTGCCACGTCTAACTGTTTTCTGAACACTTCCATGGATGCTGACTCCACCACCTCTCTGGGGAGCCTGTTTCAATGCTTGACTACCCTTTCTGTGAAGAACTTTTTCCTAATATCCAACCTAAACCTCCCCTGGCGCAGCTTGAGCCCATTTCCTCTCATCCTATCGCTAACTACTTGGGAGAAGAGACCAACACCCACCTCACTACAACCTCCTTTCAGGTAGTTGTAGAGAGCCATAAGGTCTCCCCCTCAGCCTTCCCTTCTCCAGGATAAACAACCCCAGTTCCCTCAGGCGCTTCTCATACGGCCTGTGCTCCAGACCCTTCACCAGCTTCGTTGCCCTTCTCTGGACATGCTCCAGCACCTCAATGTCTTTCTTGTATTGTGGGGCCCAAAATTGGACACAGTATTCCAGGTGCAGCCTCGCCAGTGCCGAGTACAGGGGAACAATCACCTCCCTGCTCCCGCTGGCCACACTATTCCTGATACAAGCCAGGATGCTGTTGGCCTTCTTGGCCACCTGGGCACACTATGGCTCATGTTCAGCCAGCTGTTGACCAAGACCCCTAGGTCCTTTTCTGCCAGGCAGCTTTCCAGCCACTCTTCCCCAAGGCTGTAGCATTGCATGGGGTTGTTGTGACCCAAGTGCAGGACCCGGCACTTGGCCTTGTTGAACCTCATACAGCTGGCCTCAGCCCATTGGTCCAGCCTGTCCAGGTCCCTCTGCAGGGCCATCCTACCCTCCAGCAGATCGACACTCCCTCCCAACTTGGTGTCATCTGCAAACTTACTGAGGACGCACTCAATCCCCTCATCCAGATCATTGATAAAGATATTAAACAGAATTGGCCCCAAAACAGAGCCCTGGGGAACACCGCTCACGAGCGGTCACCAACTGGATTTAACGTGTTCATACATGTTTGAAGTTTACATTTGATTAACCCATGATAAAATGAGAAACACTAATTTCTTAAAATAGTTGGTAATGTAGAGATGCTGTGAAGGTTTTAATATATATCACGATTTTAGTTAAGTTTATTATATTCTGTATCATGGAAGATACTTTGAAAGAGTTTCTCATTTCAGTTTTCATGTTTTTTACCAAAATCAGTTTACAACTTCATAGGTAAAGTTAAGAACAGTTGGGAGGGCTTCTTACCTGTAACTAGCTATAGGTCTTTCTAAATATTCATCACTGCTCTTGAGAAGGTGTGTCATATAACTGCTTATGACACTCTTAATGCAGTCTGTATTTCTTAAACTATTAAGTAGCTGAGAACCCCTTTTCTCCCATAAAAATAATTTTTCTTCCTTAATGAAGAAGACTTCTTTGTTAAACACTCTTTTCTTGAGTATTGTGATGTTAACTATTTCCTTTGGGAAAGAGAGAAGGGCTGTGAACATCTAAATTAAATCATAGTTGCTGTTAAAAGGATTGTGTGTGCTCAGTCTAATGCATTGCATCTTTTGTTTAGGCATTTGCAATTCACTGTTGAACCAAGGTGCTTCTCTAACTTGACCTCTGGCAAATATGGGCATACCTGCATCCCATAATCAAGATAGTTGTGTTATGGTAACTGAGTTTATGTATCCATATTACTCAGTGCCAAGCAGAAATGCAATCTGATTTCTGGAGTCATATCATGAGAAATAATTGAAACAACTCTATTGCTGAGAGCGGTTTGGTTAAGATGTGTGTTGCTAACTTGCTTATCCCTGTCCTGTGTTGTCACATGATGTAAATGTACCTGGTCTACTTAATTCTTGTATGTTTAGATTTTCTTTCCAGTAGTTCAAGTGTAGTAAGTTGGCAGTGCTAACATGAAACTTTACTTCTCAGAGTTGCAGTAATGGGGGAGCAAGTTTTCTTTTCTAAAGACCTAAATATGGGAGAACAGAGGCCTAACAAAGGATCCTGAGGTGAAAGCTATTGATGGATGCTTTCTATGGTAGTATGCTTGTGTTGTGTTCCCACAAGATTTTACATGAGATTTGAGTAACCTTCCAAAAGTATATACATATTTACGCATATAAAAGTATGGTGCCCTGTGCTGCACTAAAGAAGTAAAAAGAAAAATGCCCTTACATTTTTTTTTTTTTTTTTTTTTTTCCTACTGCATGGTTGAGCTTTTGCTATCAACTGTTTGAAACATGCCTTTTCTCAAAAGGTTTTTCTGGGGAAGGAAGAAGAGAAGAAAGTACTGTTCTGGCCTGGCAGGGCTGCTACTTGGCAGAATTGGTACATTTGATTTGTTGTGAGACAGGCTTGTGCAGAACCTACCTCTGTGTCTTCGCAGAGCTGGTAATGAGGCAGGAAAATAAAAAATACTTGTCAATTAAGTGGCTTTTCCATGTGTGTCTTTTTTTTTATGGAAGAGAAACAAAAGAGAGGGCCTCAGCCTGAGGACAGTCAGTAGATGTGCTGTTTAGCTGCTGGAGACTGAGGAAAATGTTGTATGGGTAGATGTATGACTTCAGCTACTATAGCTGTCAGGTAGGAGGTTATATGCTATGGTGAATCATGAAACTAAGATTTCAGGATAACTAGTAATTCCTGTATTTCAGTGAATTTGAAACAAAGTGATCTCTTAGAATTCAGCTTGCAGGATCAGAAGCATAGTCCATTGTGAAGGTGGTTGTTGAAAGACTATGCTGAACATTTGCCTACTTCTTCCTCTGCAGATACTGCACCCCAAGATACGTAGATTACGAAGATCTGGAGCGTAAATACTGGAAGAACTTGACTTTTGTGGCACCAATTTATGGAGCAGATATCAATGGGAGCATTTATGATGAAGTATGCATAGCTTTTTTTGAAGTTTATCTCTTCCAGCCCTCTTTTAAAGGGTACTATACTTAGAGGATACATTCTTGCTTTGTGACTGAGAATCTGTCTGTCTTCTGAAATCTTTGTGTTACTTGCTTTAAAGACTCCAAGCAAGGTTGAAATTAACTCTACATCTGCAAGAATCAGACAGTTCTGTCCTTAGACAGTAGGATATTGCTACTCTTCCTGACCGTAAGACTCATCCTTTTCTTCACTATGAACTCTCCAGAGCTTTGACAGTCCTTCCTATTTATTTATTTGTTTATTAACATGTCAGTATGCGTGTTATCTGTGTACCTCTGTGGAAATTTAGTGGTATTTTAAATAACTTAAGAATTAAAAGATGAAATACTTCATTTCTCTTTCTTTCACTGAGGAAAATTGATAGGTGTACTTTATATATTTGCTTGGAATGCCTGCAGCTTCCTGGAAATGTGCTTACAATTACTGTGTACCTCTGAATTAAAACAGACAAAATGGAAGCTTCCTAAGGAAATTAATTTTGCTGGTTTCTTGCCAAGATCTCCATGGATAAAAAGGGACGCTTAACACAGATCTCATTATCCAAAGAATTACACAAGGTCCACTGATATCAATTAGGCTATGTAAGTAGCTATAGGAACTAGATTTTGAAAGGATTATTTAAGTAATGAGACTAACAGAAGAAATGTTAGCATTTCAAAAAAGATTTGAGGATTTAAAAAATACAGGCCAAACTTTTCTCCCACAGAATCTACCATGTGTGGAGTTCTCAAGTTATTTCATGTTCTAAGTTAACTGCCTTCTCCAGTCATTCAAAAAAAAAAAAAAAAAAAGGTAGAATTTCCTTGTGGCTCTGCTAATGTTTCATATTTCTTCACAGAAGACAAATTACTTGAAGACTCTGTCCAAAGATAAATACAGTCAGCCAAGATGGCTTAAGGCAATTCAATTTTTGCACTAGGTTATGTGATCTTAGAAAGATAGCTGTAAATGTCCAATGGTCTGTTATTTAGAGGAAGCAGCCCAAATTCTATTGTGTGTCCAAATAGCTGTATAAAAATTATTTAGAAAATAATTGAAGACTCTGATTTGGCGTGTTTTCGTGAAGACATTCTAGATGGCTGTTGTTTTGTGGAGACCAAAATGGGGCAGAGGAAAGCAGGATTTCTTTCAAGAAAGAGAAACTTGCCCTTTTTCTTTTCTGATATTTTCTTTTTTTCTTTAATGTTGGCAGGTAATGCCTTCTGGTGTAGCTTTTTACAAATGTACACTTTGTTTTGATGGTGTTTTCTTTGGTCTTTAGTGTCTTAAAGTTACCGTCTTAAGGTTACCGTTTCCAGTAAGGTTGCAACATTTCCAAAGAAAAGAGGATGCGCTGGTATCTGATTTTGAAGTGCTGACTGGTCAAAGAGAAGGTCAGAGATTTCCTTTTTATAGAATTGCACTCTCATTAGATTGGGAGTCTGAGGAAGGGAGGTCAAAAAAGCAAAGGTGAAGTGAGAAGAGCAGCATTCAGCAATCCCAACTCAGATGCTAGGTGTATAGGAAGTGGAGACAAAGCACTGAAAGTTGCAGGGAGTGGGGAATAAAGGAGTGGGGAAGAAAACAGTAATAGGTAGATTAAAAAAAAACTTAATGGCTATGATTAAATGGGTATTATTTAAAAATAAATAACAAAGGAGAAGTGTTAGTGAAAGAAATAGACACTGAGGAAAGAGTGTGAACAGACTGAGCAGTTAATGTGACAGGTGTGTCCTGGGGTACAGCCTGGTGGGGTTTAGAGGAAAAGAAGGAAAAACCCCTGGTACCAAACTGTTGGTGAGGAAGTTATGGATGCCACTGATCAAAGTGTTTTATCTTAGAATATTTTCGCTGAAGTTAATTTTTGGCCAGCAGATGGTGTACTTGCACAACTAATATTTTTCATATCTGACACTTGAACATAGTGCTAAGAAAGGATCTTTTTGATTCTGTTGGAATTGGAGGTTGTTCTTATGTCTTCATTCAGTTTGCTTCAGGATTGCCATTATTTGAGGAAAGGGGATGAATACAAGTAGCTGACGTTTTGGGCGACATGCAGCAGAAAGGGGATGGTGGGATTAATTTGTCGTAACAGTCTATTTGCGATAAACAAAACCAAATGCTTACTTTTTACAAAATGCATTTTATAGAAAACAGTGTGTTATAGATGTTGCATTTAATAGAGAAAGGTAAATATCTGGCAGAATTCCAGGTAGAAAAACACCAGCAACTTAGTGAAAGTGTGGTGTGTACGTGTACTTGGGCCATCAAAATTAGTGAGAAATGCTGCTGTGCTGCAAGTCCTTATTCTTTAAAAGTTTATCAATTACATTATCTTTTCCACATGGTGATGTTCAATTTTATATTGAGACATCTGTATCTGAAGCATGATGAAGCCTTAATTTTTACTATTTAGATTCTTTAAGAAACAATACTATTATTTGTGAAATCCAGCACCTTGCTGGCATTGTGCCAGAGAGATGATAGATCTTGTAGTTTTGTTTGTTTTTCTTAGATCAGAGGATGACGTTCTGAGGGGTTTGGAAGACAGGGCAAAGTTATAAAGCATGTGTTATAAGGAACAGCAAAAAAAAAAAAGAGGAACAGGAACAAAGCTGTAAAAGCATGCTTTGAAATTTGACAACTGTCATCAATGATTCAAAGTTTACCCTTGTGATACTTGGATTATTCCAGAATCTCTGTTGTGTATTAATGTATTTATGGTTATGTGACAGTTTTGAACACAGATTAAATCTGTATGAGTAAGGAAAAAAAACATATGAGAACAAGTGTTCTGTAGGCTGTATAAAGCTTTATAGAAAATAAATTTGAGATAGGTTAATGTTTGCTTGAAATATTATTCTGTGCTATATGCATTTTAATTGCTGTTACATTTAATTACAGTGCTTTGTAGGTGAATGGCAATGTAAGTGACTCCAGAAGAAGCATTGCACTGAGGAACAGATTGTGAGGATCATTACTGATGTTAAGATTATAAACATTATTAGATACATGTTCAAGGTTCTGTCTTTTTGTTGCTGTAAGGTCATCTAGACTTGAGTGAAAATTAATATTCCTGAAAGAGTTTATAATGTCAAAAATAAAGCACCAGTCTCACTAGCTGCAGTTGTTAAACTGATTCATGGATTGATTATGAACACCTAGGAGTTATGATTGTTTAGAAAATTTAGTTGAGAAGTGAATATTTATTTTTTTATTATGTTATTTCAAGAGAGCTGTCTTCCTTCTGAGTTAGCATGAATGTAATGTCAACTTGAGCCAGCTTAGACTGTGAATGACTAGCCTGTGAAACAGATGCAAAAAGTTACTGTTCCTGTCAGGAAGGGGAAGGAAGAGAGTTATTTTGTTTCTGGTATCATAACTTTATTAACTTTATTAACTTTTTATTAACTTTTCTGGCAATTGTACCTGTGAGTAAATTGAAGAGTGCAATTTATCTGCTTTTTCTGTACAGTCTGTGTTCTGGTGCACTACTGTTAGGCCTTCTAGTTCCATGCCACTGCCAATGGTTGTTTAAATCGGACCACCAGTCACTGAGGCCACAAATTAAGTTGTTTCCTTGTTGTATGAGATACAAGGCACTGAAATTCACTTCTTCTGTTTCCTGATTTTTTTGTGGGGTTTTGTTTGGTGGTTTTTTATTATTAATTTGAAATCGTATTTGTATGGACAGATGGTGAAGATGCATGAAACCCCAACATGGACTGATCTAGCAACGAGGGAGAAAAAATCTTCCTCGTTTCACAAGAAGTTCCAAAGAAAAGTGACTGATTTGTTGTTTTATAATGGGTCATAAACCACATCTGACTTCAGTGCTGTCAATGGAATCTGCTATTCAGTAGAGAAAAGCCACGGTTTGGAAGAAGCATGTATAAATACTGTCTTGCTTCTCTCTCACCACTCTTCTTCAGCTCCTGTCTTGAAAATACCAGTTTCCTTCCCTTTTCCTTCTCTTAGTTTTATTCGTCCTGATAAGACAATTCCTAATATTACCTTCTCCCATGTCTAAGCTGTGGGGAGCATATTTAATTAGTAATACAAGAGTGATTGATTTAGTGGAGTTTGCAGCCTAACAGTTGGTTATTTTGCTAAATCTCTAATGTAATACTAACTCTAGCAACAGATGTACTCAAGTTTCCTGCTGTATCCCTTGAAAGAGCAGCTGACTTGATTTTAAAGCAGCACCTCGACATTATATGTACAGTTTGGTTTTGACCATGAAATAAGTTAGGGATGGCGTCTGAGTTGTAGCTTAACCTAAGGCTGCAGGAGAGCAGCAGGCATAAGCAATCCAAGAGTCTCTGAAGTGACAACTTCCTGACCAAAGCTGTCTGCTGGACCTCGTACTCACAAACAGGGAAGGAGGACTTGTTGCTGATGTTAAGGTCGAAGGCAGCCTTGGCTGTAGTGACCATGAGATGGTGTTATTCAGGAGCTTAAGAGGAGGTGTCAAGACAGAAAGCAGGACCACAGCCCTGGCTTTCAGAGAGCCAATTTTGGTCTCTTCAGTGATCTGCTTGGAAGAGTCCTGTGGGATAAGGCCCTGGAAGGAAGAAGGACCCAAGAAAACTGGTTAGTATTCACCTCCTCTAAACTCAAGAGTGGTCCATCCTAATGAGCAGGAAGTCAAGCAAAAATGCCAGGGGCCTGCATGGATGAGCGAGGAGCTTCTGACAAAACTTAAGCACAAATGGGAAATACACAGGAGGTAGAAGCAGGGACATGTAACCTGGGAGGATTATAGACACCCTGTCCAAGTATGCAGAAATGCAATTGGGAATGTCAAAGCCTGTCTGGAACTGAATCTGAGAGATGTCAAAGGCAACAAGAAGGACTTCTATAAGTGTACCCCAGGGATCAATACTGAGTCCAGTCCTGTTTAACATCTTCATTAATGATTTGGATGATGGGGCAGAGTTTGCAGACGATACAAAACTGGGAGGATCAGCTGGTACGCCAGTGGGTCATGCTGCCATCTGGAGGGACGTTGACAGACTGGAGAAACAGGCTGACAGGAATTTCATGAAGCTTAACAAGGGGAAATGAGAAGTGCTGCACCTGGCAAGGCAAACCCCCAGGTATATGGGGTACCTGCTGGGGTTGAAGGCTGGAGAGCTGCATGGGACTATTAATGTATATAACACGTATAGACATGGGACTGTTGGAGTGTGTCCAGAGGAGGGCCACAAAAATGATCCGAGGGGTGGAGCACCTCTTCTATGAGGACAGGCTGAGAGAGTTGGGGTTGTTCAGCCTGGAGAAGAGAAGGCTGCGAGGAGACCTTATTGCGGCCTTTCAGTACTTAAAGGGGGCCTATAAGAAAGATGGGGACAATCCTTTTAGTAAGGCCTGTTGTGACAGGACAAGGAGTAATGGTTTTAAACTAAAGAATAGATTTAGACTAGAAATAAGGAAGAAATTTTTTACAATGAGGGTGGTGAAGCACTGGAACAGGTTGCCCAGAGAGGTGGTAGAGGCCCCATCCCTGGCAACATTCCAGGTCAGGTTGGACGGGGTTCTGAGCAACCTGATGTAGTTAAAGCTGTCCCTGCTCACTGCAGGGGGGTTGGGCTAGATGACCTCTAAAGGTCCCTTCCAACCCAAAGCATTCTATGGTTCTGTGATTCAGTGATTATATAAATATGTGAAGGAAGGGTGCAAAGAGGATGGAGCCATGCTTTCATCAGCAGTGCCCAATGACAGGACCAGAGGCAATGGGTGCAGACTGAAACACAGGAGGTTCCTCCTGGACATGAGGAAATGCTTTTTCACTGTGAGCATGACCTGGCACAGGTGGCCCAGAGAGATTGTGGATTTCTCCATCCTTGCTGAGGTAGTCCTACAGATTGTCTTTTGCAAACTACCATAAGTGTATGTCTTGTATGCCATCCTTTACAGTATTGTATTGGGTTTGTGTGGCAAGGGGGGCTACAGGGGTGATCTGTGAGAGGCTGCCAGAAGCTTCCCCTGCATCCAACAGAAGCAATGCCAGCTGGCTCCAGGATGGACCTTCTGCTGGGCAAGGCCGAGCCTGTCAGCAACAGTGGTAATGCCTCTGTGATAACATACTTAAGAAGGGGAAAAACTGCTGCACAACAGCAGCTGGAAGAGAATATGTGAGAGAAACAACTCTGCAGACACCACAGTCAGTGAAGAAGGAGGGGAAGGAGGTGCTCCAGGCACCAGAGCAGAGATTACCCTGCAGCCCTTGCTGAAGACCATAGTGAGGCAGGCTGTGCCCCTGCAGCTCATGGAGGTTAACAGCGGTGGAGCAGATATACACCTGCAGCCTGTGGAGGACCCCACGCTGGCCCAGGTGGATGTGCCCAAAGGAGGCTGTGACCCTGTGGAGACCCCATGCTGGAGCAGGCTCCTGGTGGGACCTGTGACTCTGTGGAGGGAGGAGCCCATGCTGGAGCAGGTTTGCTGGCAAGACTTGTGACCCTGCAGGGGACCCACACTGGAGCAGTCTGTTCCTGAAGGACAGCACTCCACGGAAAGGACACACACTGGAGCAGTTTGTGAAGAGCTGCAGCCTGTGGGAAGGAACCATCTTGGAGAAGTCCATGGAGAGCTGTCTCCCGTGGGAGGGACCCCATGCTGGAGCAGAGGAAGAGTGTGAGGAGTCCTCCCCTGAGGAGGAAGGAGCAGCAGAGACAATGTGTGATGAACTGACCGCAACCCCCATTCCCCATCCCCCTGTGCTGCTGGGTGGGGCAGGTGGAGAATTCAGGAGCAAAGTTGAGCCCGGTAAGAAAGGAGGAGTGGGGGGAAGGTGTTCTAAGATTTAGTTTATTTCTCATTATCCTACTCTGATTTGATTGGTAATAAATTAATTTTTCCCTGAGTGGAGTCTCTTTTGCACACGATGATAATTGCTGAGTGATCTCCCTGTCCTTATCTCAACCCATGAGCTTTTAGTTATATTTTATCTCCCCTGTCCAGCTGAGGAGGGGAGTGATAGAGTGGCTTTGGTTGGCACCTGGCATCCAACCAGGGTCAGCCCACCACAAGGTTGTACAGGTTACTTGGTAGCTTAATGAGGGGACATGGGCTCATCGTTTTTTTAAATGTAGAAAGTTCTGCATGTTTTAGCACATGATTATGTGACGTGCTTAGTGGATGGGGGGAGGCTGTGGATGTTGTCTGCCTAGACTTTAGTAAACCCTTTGACTCTCCACAGCACTCTCCTGGAGAAACTGACTGCTCATGGCATGGATGAGTGTACTCTTCGCTGGGTAAAATCTGGCTGGATGGCCAGGCGCAAGGAGTTGTAGTGAACAGAGTTAAATCCAGTTGGTGGCTGGTCACAAGTGGTATTCCCCAAGGCTCAGTATTGGGGCCAGTTCTATTTAATATCTTTATCTATGATCTCGATGAGGGGATTGAAAGCACCCTCAGTAAGTTTGCAGACAACACCAAGTTGGGTGGGAGTGTCGATCTGCTGGAGGGTAGGATGGCCCTGCAGAGGGACCTGGACAGGCTGGATCAATGGGCTGCGGCCAACTGTATGAGGTTCAACAAGGCCAAGTGTCGGGTCCTGCACTTCGGTTATAGCAACCCCATGCAATGCTACAGCCTTGGGGAAGAGTGGCTGGAAAGCTGCCTGGCAGAAAAGGACATAGGGGTGTTGGTTGACAGCCGGCTGAACATGAGCCAGCAGTGTGCCCAGGTGGCCAAAAAGGCCAACAGCACCCTGGCCTGTATCAGCAATAGTGTGGCCAGCAGGAGCAGGGAGGTGATTGTCCCCCTGTACTTGGTGCTGGTGAGGCCGCACCTGGAATACTGTGTCCAGTTTTGGGCCCCTCAGTACGAGAAGGACATTGAGGTGCTGGAGTGTGTCCAGAGAAGGGCAACAAAGCTGGTGAAGGGTCTGGAGCACAGGTCTTATGAGGAGCGGCTGAGGGAACTGGGGTTGTTTAGTGTGGAGAAGAGGAGGCTGAGGGGAGACCTTATCGCTCTCTACAACTACCTGAAAGGAGGTCGTAGTGAGGTGGGTGTCAGTCTCTCCTCCCCAGTAACAAGCGATAGGACAAGACGAAATGGCCTCCAGTTGTGCCAGTGGAGGTTTAAGTATTTAGATATTAGGAAAAATTTCTTCACCGGAAGGGCTGTCAAGCATTGGAACAGGGTGCCCAGGGAAGCGGTTGTGTCCCCATTTCTGGAGATATTTAAAAGAGGTGTAGACATCGGTGCTTAGGGACATGGTTTAGTGGTGGAATTGGCAGTATTAGGTTAACGGTCGAATTCGATGACCTTTAAAGTCTTTTCCAACCTAAATGATTCTGTGATTCTATGTGATACGTCCTTTCTCTGATCTCTTCATAGCTGAGATCAATGTGAGCGTTCTTTCAGTTACGTGTTTCATTCTAGTGTGTGTTTCCAAAAAGAGTCTACTTGCTTCTGTTTTTTTTCCCCTCCCTTCAAAAGGGTGCTGCAAAGCAATGATTATATCTGAAAAGATACTGAGAAGAGGAACAGGGCAAATAAGGGAGATTGATTGTATTCCCTAATCTGTGTGTTTATGGTGCAGAGATTCTGTTCATACATTTTTCTGTCTATTTTATGCACTTTGAAGAAGCAGTAAATACCTGGCAGGTTTTTTATTATATTCATTGGTGTGAGTGAGTGGGTGTGTGGAGAGAGGAGTGGATGACCAAGCACAGATTTTTCTGTATGTTTCTCCTACTCCTTTTCACTCTGTCTCTTAATTAGTTTTTTTTACTCTTCTTTATTATTTGAGCTGTTACAGGCAGTCATAGGGGCTTTTGAATCCTAGTTGTAGAACAGGTGTCTTGTTTGCCAGGTTAATATTGAAATGAATCCATGGGAGAATCACAGGAAAAATTAAACACTGAAAAAGGACTGTGTGTATTAATGTGTACAGACAGAAATCATGTTCATAAAAATAGAATACATAGAATGATAGAATCATAGTACATCATGCTGTTGGCTGATTTGTTTCAGTAAAGTGCAAAGGATAGTATCATGTCACTATTGCAAATACTTTAAAAAAAGGAAATGAATAAAAAATAATTTCGTCTGGAGCCTATTTTATTCTTATCTGCAAAGAGGTCACTGATTACAACTTTGAACTTAACTTTTTACCAGTATACTGAAAACTACATTTTTCTTTGTTTCTTTGAGAAAGGAATGGGTCAGCTCGTTTTAAACTGTGCACGTGTTCAGATGTTTAAGAGCTGCTTGTGAAGTGTCCCATTTTGTCTCCACATTGCATTAAAAGCTGTTTCAAAGGCTGTTAAAAGAGTCATAGAAACTGTTGATAGTAATTTACAGTAAGTTTGAATCATCTACAAAATTAGTGAAGATTGGAATAGTGGTCTTCTATATAAACTACTATGTACCTTACAATATTTCCCTTGAAGAAATACAAGGTAAGTCTAATGTGTGTAGCAACGACCATAGATGGTAAGGTGTTTCAAGCCTGTATTTCTTTGTTATAGTAAAGAAAGAAAAAACGTTCTTTTTCAGCTTTTTTCGTGATGTTGGATTGTGTGTTACAGTTATCAAAGAATTCGCCATCAAAAATGTGGATAAATTAGAAATACTTTCTTTACACATTCGTTTGAAATTATAATAATCTTCTGATACTACTGCGATATTCTGAGCAGAATAAATATTTGATATTTTCCTAACATTGAAGAGATTATAGTGTCTAAATGGGTTTTTGAATTTGGAAGAAACTATCAGTTAAACATCATGGTCAAATAATATGTGTACTGGTGTTCTAATAATGGTTATTAAATATAGCATAACCTGTTAAGCTATACTTTAATTTTGAGAAGTATTGTTATGTATTGACCTGTTAAACTGCTCTTTTACAGGTCCTGTGATCTTTTTAGTGTGCATTCCAATTGTAAAGTTTAAAAATAGTTACATAACTATTGGAAAAGTTAGAATCAATATTTTCCGTAAAAATTCATGGAAGCGTTTACTTAATGTTTTGGAATATTAACTGATATATCTGTGGGGGAAAGGAACATCTTTAACAATAATTTGTAATAATTACTTGTAAAATCTAGGCATAAATATAAAACTTTTTTTTTTTTTTAAGTTCAGGGAATGTAGGAAGCGTTAAAATGAATCAGTGTGATATTAGCATTTCAGCGAACATTTCCTTTTGAGCTAAGACCACTTGTCCAAAATAGTCTTTAGGAAATAGAAATAGCTCATTCATCTTGAGTGTAGCAGTTGTGGATTGTGCATTTGGTATATTTGGTATTTCGAAGCAAGCAAGCTTTTTCTCCTAGGATTGTTCTCCGTGGGAGGGTTCGCTTTTGTTTTAGGGATAAACCACTAGCAGTTTGCTTGGTGACTAGTTGTGACTTGACTTAACAGATGGTGAAAACATGAGATGCGGTGTTAAAAAAAAAAAAAAGATAATTTATTCTCTTAACTATCATTTAATTCTTAGTAAGAGAAGAGTAAGATTTCAGGATGTTATGGTTGCTAAAAGCTTATATGGATTAAAGAAGGTGACTGGATGAATAGGTTGGTAAAAAGCCCACGGGGTACTGCTGAGCAGAAGGATAACACCTCTGTCTGGAGGAATCTTCAATCTGCAAAGTGCTGGAGACTGGAAGGGTATTCTGGGGAAGTACTGCTTTGCTTATGCTGTTTCCTGTCTACTTTTGGCCACTGTCAGAAAGAGTATACTGCCCGCATTAACAGCTGATTTTTGTTTGGTGTATTTATTGTTGTCTTCTAACCTTGTATGTGTCTCTCGGCCTACATGGTTGAATCAATGCTCTTATTCTGGTGTATTTATTTGTTTCTCCAAATTGACTGCACAATTTGTGAACAGAGATAAAATTTATGTGATTTAAAAAAAATAAAATCTATAAATTAATTTGACGAATAATTAGTTAAAATTGTTTCTTCAAACAAATTTTATATTTTACAGCTTTACTACCTTGCTGATGATTATGATTTTTAGATTTGAAAGGTGCAAATTTTACCAGCACCTACTATTTGAGTTGGTGTTGGTGTTTATTTTTTTTTTCTTTTTCTTTGATAATGGTCATCATATTAATTATTTTTTTTTTAAATTTTTAAATTTCAAGTGCCTTTATGTCACACGAATGCATCAAAACCAAAGCTTCCTTTTTAAAAAAAGAACAAAAATTGCTGTCTGGAACAAACTCATTCTGTAAAAGTCCTTTACTCCTTCGTAAAAGTCCCAGGTAACTTACAGATTGTTTTTCTTAAAAATGGAGTAGTTATAGCAGGCAGTCAGAAGTGCTTGTTCAATGAGAAGGTTGAACTTCATACAAAGTTATCATCTTGTATGTCAGTTCTAGTTGCTGCATATGTAACATATGCATAAATCTCAATATTGACATAAAATCTCAAAAAACAAGGAAATGAAAATAGACAGTATTAAATGTTCATTACTTCTTGCTTTAACCTGTGTTCTTACTTCACTGCCTGCCCAACTCTTGAATGTCACCATGTTTCTCAGTCTTGATCAGCTGCATCAGGACTGCAGTCTGCCATCAGTTTGTTGCCCAAATCTGAGTAGTATTACCAGAACTGTACAGAGTTTAGTGGTGGGGGGTGCGGAGCAGGTCATGGTTAAGGGCATGTTTAGGGGCTGTCTTCCCAATAAAGAAACTTGTTTTTCTGACTGCTTGAGCACCGGCTAATGTCTTCCCTGGGGTGCTAATAATTGCAGTTATAATGAAGTCTAATCTCTTTCTTTTCAGTTTTGTAGCTTTGATCTTGGTTATACTGACTCTTACATGCTGTATTACCTGAAATTAGAATTTTGCTTTGTGGATGAATCTGAAATACAACAAAAACTACATGCATGGCTTTCTGAATGGCTTTTAATATCCAAATTTTGTAGGCAATAATGTAAGGAAACAGCTGTAATCCCATGAAATCAATAGATTTCTTCTGTGGTGTATTTCTTATGCAGTACATCATTATGGTTAGAAATACCTTTGAAATGATATAATAGTTCTAGTTTTTATAATTTTCAGAGAAATGGTAAATTTATGCATGTAAATTAAACTTCTAAATAATTTTTCATACTATTCGGTATTACTTTGTAAGTAATTAAGAAGTGTAGATAGGCCCAGTGAAACTTCTGGCTTCCAGCTATCTACTCAGCTATTATTTCTATTGTGTATGGTGTTTCCGTCCATGTTAGATTTGATGTATTAAGTGTTAAGCAGATACGAACTTCCTTATGTTCTCTGCTCTGAACATCTCAGAACCTGATGTAAATCTTACTAGGGTCAAGAGAATTTTTCTTTGGGTAACTTCAACTGTCTGCTAAACTGCTTACAAATTAGTATTAATCTACAGTCATTTGAAAGGCTAGATCAGGTGTGTATCTTTTGTCTGAGGCTATTATATAAAAACACATTACTTTATAAATTTATTAATACATTTATTATGTATCTTTTCCAGGGTATTGAGGAATGGAATATTGCTCATCTTAATACAATATTGGATGTTGTAGGAGAAGACTGTGGAATTTCTATTGAGGGTGTAAATACGCCATATCTGTATTTTGGCATGTGGAAAACAACATTTGCATGGCACACTGAAGACATGGATCTCTACAGTATCAATTATCTCCATTTTGGGGAGCCAAAGTCATGGCAAGTTTAAATTTTTATGAAAGATATTTTCATTTATCTGTTTGTTTCAGCTGACTAAACCAAATAAATGGGGTACAATTGCTTCACGTTGATACTCTTTACTGAAAAACTAAGGTAGCAGTTTTGGTTGTTTTTTTCTTTTAAGCTGATAATGCTATGAAATAGGTGAGATTTGTGATGTAAAGAACATCGCAATAATGCATTATTTTATTTTAAAGGAAAAGACATAAGGCTTGTTTGAGTTCAACAGGAAAAAATTGATTCAATATGAGAAGTTTAATGAGTTGGGAACCCCAAGACTATTTGAGGGAACTTCTGTAAGGCCTCTTTGAAATCAATTTCTTTGGTTCAGTTGTCCTTTGGGACTGCCTAACATGTTTTGTATTAAACATACATTTAGTTGCTTTTTTGTATCAGAGTCGTATTCTCTACTGTTAACTCAGTAGGCCCAGTAGGAGATAAGATTCAGTGTTAAAGGTACTTCATATATATGAAGCTTCTGCTATCATTTCTCCATAACCTTAGATTTTTGATTGAACAGCCTTAATAGACAAGTAGGTTTAATGTTATACATACGGATTGTGGTATATGTGTATCTTAAAATAGGAGAAAAATGTTTTCCTTTTGATAATAAAATCTTATTTTTTTCAAAATATCTGCAAAGAGGACATAAAATCATTAGAAAAGAGTATAAAAGATTTGTTATGCTTAGTTCAGTTCTGGCAGTTTCTAGTCATCCAAACTTAGATGGAAAAATTTGTAGCTGGTAATGCCATAAAATGTTACTGTTTATTTTTATACCCATACAAAAGACAAAAGACCTATGCAACATCATGTACTCAAACTGAGAAGGTGGTAAATTGGTCAGCTGATGGTTTTTAGGTCATTGCTTTATGTTTATCTGCTTTTCTTGTATAGTGGATCTCTTGCGTTTAGACAGAAGGTAAACGCTACCTATTGTAGTAATGCAAGTCTATGTTTTTAATTGATTAATTACATAAATATTTATTTTGAAATTGCTGCTTTGATAGAATTAGACATACTAAGAAACTCTTCTCAGCCATAAGAATGGTATCTTTGTTAAAAATGGGTGTAAAGGTAGGTAATTGCAAAATGTTCTAAGATGATAGGACAAATTGAACTGAAACAATGATTGCATAAAAATTATTTTGGATTCTTAGGAATTTTCAAAGTGCCATTTAACAAAAGCCTCACTGCACATTGTAAAATTCCAAGTAGTAGATGCCTTTACTTAAACCCTGAAGTCCTTAGAGACAATGGGTAGAAGCTAAGAAAACTTTTCTTCTTTAAGTATTTTGAGGGAGGTATGAGTTGATAATATGATAAATGCTTTTCTAGTTTACAGATACTTGTTCACATTTCTGAATGAACAAAATCATTAAACACTGACCTCTTCATCTTTTGAAGACATAGTGGTGGATACAACTTAATTTTCTGGACCATAGTGGCCCATACTGTTAAGAAATGCAATGCTAAAAAAAAGTTGAATGAGACAAGAGTTATTTGTTGTTATACGTGTGCTTTTACTGGAGGAATGCTGCAATAATTTATACTAATGCTGTCCTATATCAGTAAAACGTATCTTGTGTTAATGTGATATTAGTATAATATTTTCTTCAGAAAAATGGAGGATGGGTTGAATCTTAGGATACAGATAGTAAAGGTCTGGTCTGCTCTTAAAAAATTTGAAGTGAGTTGACAAGTGCTTTCTTAGTGAAACCAAATACACTGGCATGTACCGTAGTAATACATGTTTTTTAATTTTACTGGGTATACATGTAGTTCTTCAAAACAGCCAGATTGGTCTTACAGAGAACTGAAAAATAATTTATTAAGAAGCATGATAGGCAGCGTGTTTTCTCTGAGTTGTGAGAAGACAACCACTTCTACCTCAGACCCATGATGAGAACTTGTAGGCAGCAGCTAAATCTGACGGCTATGGCAGTCTCTATGGAATTTGAAGCTTTCTCCACTGTTTAGGCATAGATTAACTTTCATTTCTTCTTACACTCTGTGCCGTTTCACTTCCAAGAGGTACACAAAAGAAGTTTATAGTTTTATGTTATGTATACTGATTCCTCCACTGGCTGCCTCATATGAAATGCAGGGGAAAAGTGTGTCTGATAACCATTTGCAAAATCAGGCCTATGGCTGTTTGTGTCTTTAAATATGTACATATTTGTGTAATACATATATTTGCTTTATGGATTTTTTTTTGCTTGCAAAAAGTGCTAAAGAGAGGAAATAACTTGAAGGAGAAAAAGGAATTAAGAAAACGTAGAAGCTCTGAAACACAACAATATGAGGGGAGAAGAGAGGGAGATATGGTGAGAAAAGACTTGCTGGAAGGGGCAATAGAGTCTTAAAATTACTTGCTATCAGGCAGAATTTTTACTGCAACTTTTCATTTGAATTTTTTTCTGAGGGGAAAGAAATCTTGAAGATGGTACCTCATTTTACATCACAGTTTCTTGGAAAAAAGTCTTATTACCAAGAAGAACTGTTGGTGTGATTGATGATTTACTTAATTTATTGTTTGTTCTTGATATGTTTCATAATTGTATCTGTGAACTGCTTGTTAGTATTAAAAATGTCTTCATTCTGCTATTTGTTGTTAAATATTTTCTTCTATTGTAATTATTATTTAAGGGGTATAGGCCCCAAGTAAAGAGAATTTTGTTTTGTGTAATAATTTGAGGAATTTTGTCATGTTGTTTCTCCTGGTTTTGGCTGGGATAGAGTTAATTTTCTTCCTAGTAGCTGGCATAGTGCAGTGTTTTGGATTTAGTAGGAGAAGAATGTTGATAACACACTGATGTTTTAGTTGTTGCTAAGTACTGCCTGTGCTAGTCCAGGACTTTTCAGCTTCCCATGCTGTGCCAGGTGCACAAAAAACTGGGAGGGGGCACAGCCAGAATAGTTGATCCAAACTGACCAAAGGGCTATTCCATACCATATGACGTCATGCCCAGTATATAAACTGGGGGCAGGGGTTGGCTGGGGAGCAGCGATCGCTGCTTGGGAACTGTCTGGGTATCAGTCAGTGGGTGGTGAGCAATTGCATTGTGCATCACTTGCTTTGTGTATTATTATTATTATATTGTTATTATTATCATTACTATTTTACTTTATTTCAACTATTAAACTGTTGTTATCTCAACTCAGGAGTTTTTCCTCACTCTTACTCCTCCGATTCTCTCCCCCATCCCATCGGGGTAGGGGGAGTGAGCGAGCGGCTGTGTGGTGCTTAGTTGCTGTCTGGGGCTAAACCACGACAATGTTGAAGT
The DNA here is from genome assembly GCF_030463565.1 of Pelecanus crispus. Lineage (NCBI taxonomy): Eukaryota > Metazoa > Chordata > Aves > Pelecaniformes > Pelecanidae > Pelecanus > Pelecanus crispus. Next base: position 32,861,249 of record NC_134676.1, read on the forward strand.
ATTGAACTGCTCTTGGAAATTAATGCCTAGCATAAACCAGATTTTTGTTGATAGTGCAATTGTTAGGCTATTAGTATGTGTATTAGATCCATGGCTAAAATACAGATAATGCTTTGATTTACATTCTAAATTTATAAATTAAAAAAAAGTCTGCATAAGATATTTACATTTTGCAAAACAATTCTGGGTTTATTAAGTATCTGAAAGCAGTGCTTACTCTTTGTGCTCTTTACCTGACTCATGAAAAACAGTGGTTTTGATAGGAATTTTTTTAAGTGTTAAGATGATGTAAATCTCTTTGAAGAACATTAATAATGAATGTGTAGAAGTGTTTATTAAGCAGGCCTGAAGTAAAATTTTCATGGCACTGTGGATATTTCAAATGTAATAATAATTGGACTACTTTATTTGTTTTTATTTTAGAGAAAAAGAGTAATGTGGAAAATATATTTAATATTTTACTTTAGAAAGTAATATTTTTAAAAATTTTGCTTATTATGTTGACCTTTTATATCTGATGGTGGAGGTCTGAATAAATTTCTGCATATAGAATCAGAGTTTTTACTTTCTGTTGAAAGGGGCAGAGTGTAGAATTGCAGTATAATACAAACGTAATTTACGTATCAATTTGTGATGTTTTCTGTGACATAGAATCATAGAATCATTTAGGTTGGAAAAGACCTTTACGATCAACCAGTACAACCATTAACCTACACTACCAAGTCCACACTAAACCAATCAAGGGTAGACTAGACTAAACCATGTCCCGAAGTGCCACATCTACCTGTTTTTTGAACACTTCCAGGGATGGTGACTCCACCACCTCTCTGGGCAGCCTGTTCCCATGCTTGACTACCCTTTCTGTGAAGAATTTTTTCCTAATATCCAATCTAAATCTTCTCTGATGCAGCTTGAAGCCATTTCCTCTCGTCCTATCGCTAACTACATGGGAGAAGAGACCAACACCCACCTCACTACAACCTCCTTTCAGGTAGTTGTAGAGAGCCATAAGGTCTCCCCTCAGCCTCCTCTTCTCTAGGCTAAACAACCCCAGTTCCCTCAGCCGCTCCTCATAAGACCTGTGCTCCAGACCCTTCACCAGCTTTGTTGCCCTTCTCTGGACACGCTCCAGCACCTCAATGTCCTTCTTGTATTGAGGGGCCCAAAACTGGACACAGTATTCCAGGTGCGGCCTCACCAGCACCAAGTACAGGGGGACAATCACCTCCCTGCTCCTGCTGGCCACACTATTGCTGATACAGGCCAGGGTGCTGTTGGCCTTTTTGGCCACCTGCGCGCACTGCTGGCTCATGTTCAGCCGGCTGTCAACCAACACCCCTATGTCCTTTTCAGCCAGGCAGCTTTCCAGCCACTCTTCTCCAAGCCTGTAGCGTTGCATGGGGTTGTTGTGACCCAAGTGCAGGACCTGGCACTTGGCCTTGTTAAACCTCATACAGTTGGCCTCGGCCCATTGGTCCAGCCTGTCCAGGTCCCTCTGCAGGGCCATCCTACCCTCCAGCAGATCGACACTCCCACCCAGTTTGGTGTCATGTGCAAACTTACTGAGGACGCACTCAATCCCCTCATCCAGATCATTGATAAAGATATTAAACAAGGCTGGCCCTAAAACAGAGCCCTGGGGAACACCACTCGTGACCGGCTGCCAACTGGACTTAACTCCATTGACCACTACTCTCTGGGCTCGGCCACCCAGCCAGTTTTATACCCAGCAAAGAGTGCACCCGTCTAAGCCATGAGCTGCCAGCTTCCCAAGGAGAATATTGTGGGAGATGGTGTCAAAAGCTTTGCTAAAGTCCAGGTAAATGACATCCAAAGCCTTTCCTTCATCCACCAGGTGGGTCACCATGTCATAGAAGGAGATCAGGTTGGTCAAGCAGGACCTGCCTTTCACGAACCCACGCTGGCTGGGCCTGATCCCCTGGTTGACTTGCACTTGCCTGTTGAGTTCACTCAATATGAACCTCTCCATAATCTTTCCCGGCACCGAGGTCAGGCTGACAGGCCTGTAGTTTCCCGGGTCCTCCTTCTGGCTCTTCTTGTAGATGGGCGTCACATTGGCAAGCCTCCAGTTGTCTGCGACCTCCCCTGTTAACCAGCACTGCTGATAGGTGATGGAAAGTGGCTTGGCAAGCTCTTCCATCAGTTTCCTCAGTACTCTCGGGTGGATCCCATCTGGCCCCATAGACTTGTGAGCATCCAGGTAGGGTAGCAGGTCATTAACTGCTTCCTCCTGGACTATGTGGGCTCCATTCTGCTCCCCATCCCCGTCTTCCAGCTCAGGGGGCTGAATAGCCTGGGGATAACTGGTCTGGCTGTTAAACACAGAGGCAAAGGCGGCATTAAGTACTTCTGCCTTTTCCGTGTCCTCGGTGACAGTGTTCCCCCCACATCCGGCAAGGGATGGAGATCCTCCTTGGCTCTTCTTTTATTGCTGATGTACTTATAAAAGCATTTTTTATTATCTTTTACAGCGTTGGCCAGATTAACTTCTTGCTGGGCTTTTGCTTTTCTAATTTCCTCCCTGCATGACCTAACAAGATCCCTGTACTCCTCCTGAGTTGCCCGCCCCTTCTTCCAAAGGCGGTAGACTCTCCTTTTTTCCCTGAGTTCCTGCAAAAGCTCCCTTTTCAGCCAGGCCGGTCGTTTTCCCCGCCGGTTGGTCTTACAGCACACGGGGACAGCCTGCTCCTGTGCCCTTAAGACTTCCTTCTTGACGAAGGCCCAGCCTTCCTGGACCCCTTTGCCTTTCAGGACTGCATCCCAAGGGACTTTCCCAACCAGGGTCCTGAAGAGGCCAAAGTCTGCCCTCTGGAAGTCCATGGTAACAGTTTTGCCACCCCTCCGCTTGGCATCGCCCAGAATCGAGAACTTTATCATATCGTGGTCGCTAAGCCCAAGACGGCCTCCAACCTTGACATTTCCCACAAGCCCTTCTCTGTTTGTAAACAGCAGGTCAAGTGAGGCACCTCCCCTGGTAGGCTCGCTTGCCAGCTGTGTCAGAAATTTATCCTCCACACACTCTAGGAACTTTTGAGACTGTTTCCTCTCTGCTGTGTTGTATTTCCAGCAGATGTCCGGCAAGTTGAAGTCCCCCATGAGACCAAGGGCTAGCGATTGCGAGACTTCTGCCAGCCACTTATAGAACGCTTCATCTACCTCTATATCTGGTCTTTGCTTCCTAGCTCTTCCAAAGACTGGAAGTGACAACAAACAATACAGTATGTTTAAAAAACCCTCCTGTTTAGTAATGTATTTCATAAATCACAAAATGCCTTGCAGGGTTGGTCAGTTATAAAATAAAGAGGAATATATACTACAGAAAGAGAAGATGGTTCTGTCTTTGTGATAATGTCAAGAAAGAGAGACCAGACTGTTGAAGAGGGAATGCTTAGACAGCCAAAATTAGATGGATTAGGAGAGTGAGACTGGACCCAGCAGTTTATTTAGGCTGTAAGAGGAGTAAGGGTGAAAAGGAAATTTTTGCAATGGGCAACTTCATTGTTACCTCTTGATTGCCATGGCTAGAACCGGTTTTTAGTGATTTGCCAGTGTAGAATGTGTACCAATACCTGTTCATCTTCCTTCATGAAGTGGAAAAAAGAGGAACGATAGATAGTGGCACAGTAGGGATTGTGGAAGTCTTTAAAACAGGATTTCATGTGAAGGTTTTCAGATTTTGAATCCCACTAGCAGAGAAAATAGTAATGGAGTTATGAGTATGGTGGGATGAAAATAGGTGGTGTTATGGTATTAGTAGTAGACAAAATTACAGGCAAAAGGTGAAGAAGGGAAAGTGTACTTGGACTGATGCTAACATTGTACGATTTAAGAACAAATATGGCAATAAAGTAAATGGGTTAAAAGAGACTCAGCTAGCTGGGGTAGCATTAATAGGACTTTCAGTGTGATCAGCAGCTGACAAAGACTGGTCAAAATTTGCCCAGGTGATGCAGAATTCAGCATGTGTGGAAGAGTCTTGCTACCTTTGCACAAGTTATGCATTGCATTGATAGAACTCATATGTTTTCTAGTTATGTTCTATGTCTAGGAAAAATAACAGATACAGAAAATTACAGTGAAGTGCAAACTTTTAGTGTGAAAAATGGGAGTAACATATAAAACTTCCATGAGAGGTGGGGAGACAATTATGTTCAAATTAGAAGAGGAGAAAATTTGCCACACTTTGCTGAAAATTATCAGAAAAGTTAGAAATAAGAGTATTAGGAGTCATAGAGATGACTATAATCAGAATAGGGAGTTTGATTGTAAAAAGGTAGCTGTAATCAAACGGTGTAGTGGTTTGTCAGGAGTCTGAAAGGGCTATCATTGTGCTTGAAACGGAGCAATCATTTGATAGTCAGAATGTTCTCCATAAAGTATGAGAACTTTGCTGAGTAAGACATGGGAACTGGAAGAGAAGAAGAGATTCTCCCCACCCCCACCCCCCCCCGGAAGAGGATTTTGTACCTTGAAATATTTAGATTAAGTAGGAAAATTTTTTAGGTGGTAACTGACCTTGAAATTTCCCATCTCAAACCAGCAAATGTATTAACTTCCTAAATTAAGTTTATGAGATTACAATTTGTTTATATTTTAAAAATTTATTTATCATGTTTATATATAATGAATATTAACCACCTAAATTATATAATGAATATTAACTACCAAAATGGATAGTAGAGCAAATTAGTGTTGCTTATAGAAAGTGGCATGGGATTCTGGGCCCAGTGTCTGGAATTAGATAGGCATCATTATTTTGATAAAATATGGAGGTTGCAAATTGCCTGTTACCAACTGTGAAACCATTGAGTTAGTTTCATTTTAAAAAATTACTGTTATAAGTTTAGTTGTAACAACATTTTATGGGTTTGCAGCTTTGGAATTTTTAAAATACTAATTAGCAGGAAGAATCATCAGCTGTTGTTCCCCTGTCAATATATAACACGGGCTTCAGAGACATAGTTCGGTTAAGTATTTAGCATCACACTGAATTAGCTTGCAGTTGATGGTGTTATCCATTATCTGTGCATGTACCTGGCTTAGGAAGAACAGAACTCAATGTTTCACATTCTGTTTCTTGTCACTGAGGTGAGAATAATTGGGTGAATGCAAGAGGCTACTTGTCTGATGACCATCTTGCTTGGCTGGGTACAGTAAAGCAACGATTCTTTGTTTTTGATGTGTTTTTATGTTCATACTTTGAACAATACTGTTGTAAAAGTTGCCCCACTTGTAAAACATACCACTTAACTGAGCACCTGACAAGGATCACCAGCTTTCCTTCCAGCTATAGTCATCGTGATACTATGCATGTGTTAAAATTAAGTGGATTCAAATTCAGTTTCAAATTTATCTGCTGCCTACACTTACAAAACTCTGCATTACTGAATAACCAATTACCCTGTTGCACAAAAAGCAATATAAGTGACACAACAATCCAATCCACTTCTTTTATTTGGAAGGTGCAATTTGTGAATTGCAGCGTTGAAGACTAGGGTTTGTGAAGTCACCAGAAAGGCAGAAAAGATAATACTGATGCTTTAATGTTTTTAAATACATGGAATTTTCCATGTTAGGCTTTACATTCATTTTATTGATGATGTTAACTGTCAGTCAAGATGGACTTTTATTCTGCAAGGTCTTTGGCTATGAGATAAAATTAATTTAATTTTTCATACTGTCAAAAAAAACCCACCCAAGAAACCAAAGCCATACACTTATGTTCCTTGTTCAGAATATTGATAGATGTTGTGACTTGAATAATTTTCTTTTGGTTCCCTCACTGTTAACCGTGGATAATATGAATGCATGTATTGTAACAATATTATGTATTTCAGTGCTTCTGATATATTTCTATATAGATTTTTTTTTTTCCCCCCACATTGATGCCCATAATGGGGTTGTGTGGTGAAGTATCTGTGGAGGCTTTCCTTTGAAGAAGCTTCATGCTTATTTAGATCTTTCTTTTCTTTAAAGCACAAATGTCTAGCATTTCTGAAAATGTTATCTGTGGGATTTTTCCAAACATATAGAATACTCTTCTGAGAACTGCTGAACTTTTGTTGATTGTCAGGACTCTTCATTTTTAATGTGGAACTTCACTTTTCTATTCTTACAAGATTTTACAGTATAGATTAGCATAAGAGAATTCTTATGTGAAATATAAGAAGTCTATAGACAAAGTAAGGGGAGAAAGTTTTTGCAGTCCTTAAGGGCAAATCATTAACTATTTGGGCAAATAAACATTTTATGAGCTGATTGTTACTTGTGTATAGTAGTTGACTTACAAATTTTTCTGTAGAAGTTACATGTTCTGATATATGGTCTGGGATTGTAATGTGTAGTATAGGGAGAGTATAGAGAAGACAGAGCCAAACTTCTTAGTGATGCACTGACGTAACAAAGGAGAGGTAGCAATACTCACAACCTGTAACAAGGAGCATTTCAGTTTGATAGAAGGAAAAAAAAAATCACAATGACATTGTAACAGGTTGCTTAGGGAGGCTGCTGAGTCTTCACTTTTGGAAATTTTCAAAGCTTGACTGTATGTTGCCCTGTGCAAACTGATCTAACTTTGAAGTTAGCCACATATTGATCAGGAGTTTGGACCAGATGACATTTAGGTCCCTTCCAGCGTAAACTTCTCTATCATTCTGTGATACTGAATGTTAAAGAAGACGGTGCTCCAAGTTACTTTGCTGTTGTGTGGGATGACTTGAAAAGTTGCTTGCAATTAATGTGCAACCATTTGTGCTGCTAGTTCTTTCTAGTTTCTATCTATTTACATGTTTTTAGCCAATGTTTTTCTTGATCTGCATTCTGAGAAATATAAAGACCTTGGAAATACCGGATTTGAGGAAAAGAGGACCTTCCCTCCCCCTATTCACAAAACAGGTGCAGCAACAAAGAAAGCAGCAGCCTGATAAATAGTTTTCAACTTTGACTTGGAAGGTCAAGAAGAAGCTATGTTCTTCTCCTTGACCAGAGGTTCTTGCGTTGTTATTTTTGCACAAGGTTTTGCACTGCTGCAGTTGATAGCGGCCTTTTAGGTATTGGAATAAAGTTATTGGTTTATTTTGTATAAGCTGTAAGTGTACAGTATACGTGACCATATGTCATATGTTTTCTAACATCTGTATGTTTTCTAACTCTGAAGCCTGTAAGTTAGAGAGGGAAGTTTTCAAGAGCTAATGACCAGTCTCCTGAACTACCTTGTCTGTTGAGCTGTGGGTTTTGATGTTTTTAGTAATGGAAGGAACAGACTACTTCATATTTCAGCTTTGTAGTTCCAGTAGAGCTACCATAGTAATGATTCCATAGTACAAAATGTAACTTCTTTGGCTCTGATGTCTGGAACAATGTTATTCATTGTGGCATATATTCATGTAATTGCTTCCTGAGGCATAGATAGAAAGATCACTATAAAATTTAAGAAATCTGACTAAATTTTTATACTCCTATTGATTATTCTAGTAAAGCTGTGTTATAACTGTGTAGTTTTTCTTTAATACATTATACTGTGCAAGGTGGATGACTTTGTGTTTTAACATTCATTCATAGCTTTAAATTTATTTTAATTTTATTAAAATTTTAAGGTTATTAAATTTATTAATAACTTCAAATGCTTTGCAGGTAAAAAAAAAAGCATCTGTTTAATTCATGAACCTTTTAATGAACCTTCATTTCCTTTATCTGTGTTGTGGACAAATCAAATTGTATTCAATGTCTTTTTTTGTTTGTTTTTTTTTTTTTGCCCCCCCCCCCCCCCCCCCCTTTTTTTTCTTTTTTTTCATCCTGGACATTAGAGGAATGCAAGGAAGGTCAGCTATGAAAGTCAGAATATGACTGACAGTTCATGGAATTTTGTGCTGACCCATAGAATTTTGTACTGACTCACAGGAAATCTGTTTCACTAGCTAACCTGATACTTTTTTTTTTCTTTTAAATGACAAATACAGGTTTTATTTGCTGTTCTTGGAAACTAGGGACTTAACACACAGTCATGATGCTATTACAGCCTGCATTTTCCATCTTGGGAGTGATGTTAAAGGGTCCTTGATAAAAACAAAAACAATTCTGAGATCTTTATATTCATGTATCTATTATTATCATTTAGCTCCACTGCTTTTCTTGCTGTGAAAGTAAAATTCACTTTCTGTGGAAACATACAGACTAAACTAAAAGCATATGTCTCATTCTAGCAGGATATCCTTGGCTGTTATATAGTGACAGCTATGCAAGTCACAGAGCATATTGCAGGTATTTATGATTTTTTACATTCTTTGCAGCCAATGAAGACAAATTGTCCTTTTTCCTCCTTCTAACACAGTTTCCATGAGCGAGGAGTTTGATTTAATTTACATCTTGAATATGGCCTTAAACCAGGATTTTCATGTTGGAATAAACTTGGTGATAGAATAAAAATGGATGCTGATGGTTGAAGAACACTTAATTTTAATAGTTTATGTAGGTCTTGGTGAAAACTTTTGAAAGTCTGAAGCAATGCTGCTTAAAAGTGCATTAGTAAGAATGTTGGCTATGGTTTTCTGCGTGTTTTTTTGTTTGTTTGTTTTAGTTTATTTAAACACTAGTTAATGCCAAGTGGATAGTAGTCATGGCCAACATACAGTCATGTTTCTCTGTTTCATTAAAGGTGGAATAGAGAGAATCATAAGTACACATAAAGTCTATGCAGTGGATTAAAGAGAAATGAAAGGCCTACTTCAGATACAGATGAAGAATAGGATCACTGTATGTTTAGCTACAACAGTAGATTATGTAGGATGCTTTTAAAAACTATATGTAAAACCTTGTTTCAGAAAGCACAACTGTAATACCTAATGTTCTGCTGCACTTAATTTTTCTAAATAAATGTTCTTATATCAGTATCTTAAAAACAAGGCAGTATATCTTTTTAACTTGAAGTTTCAAGGAGTTAGAGAAGATTCAGTGCTAAATTATTAAAGTTTGGATATATTCCATTGAAAAAGTAGCAATGATTTTCAATAGAATCTTGCCAACCAACATTCATAATAATGTGAAAATATTTTAATCACATACAATTGCATTTGTTTAATTTTACTAAGATTATAGTTTAGGTGATTTGCTTCTACTGTGAAGTTATTGCAGAAATTCTGATTGGTTTGTGGCATGTTTTCTGGCTACTTGGAGATTTTTCTTGATGAAGCTCAGGAGAACATTTCAGAGTGTGGAGCAAAAAACCAGATGAGCATTTCTTCCCTGATCTGACAGGGATTTTACTATGAAAAATGTACAGATATTTGTGGCATTATTCTTGAAAGACTTGGTAGCTCTGGGCTGAAAGTGTTTTGTTTCAATCCCATCTTTGTAAGAATGTGAAAATTCTCTCTCTTTTTTTTTTTTTTTTTTTAAATTTTATTCCTGGCCTTGTAGAAATTACAGCTGATCAACTTGATGATGTGGTGCTGCTCTGTTTTTTATTATGTTGTAGATCGTGAAGCAGATATTGTGAAGCAGTGCTACAATTTCTTAAACAATATGTTCATTATTATAAATTGAGAAGCAACTGCAGATCAGTAGGGTATTTGTTCTATGAAAACCTGGCTCAGCAAAGAGCCTTAAAGTAATGAACTGTGATACCATGCTTAACTTCTAGGCTGCTCATCCTAGAAAGTATTTTAGAACCCTGAATTAGACTCTGAGGTTCTGCATGGGTGAAGATGGGTGAAACTGGATGGTTCATAATGGAGTTGGAGCAAGCATGTTGAATGGGGAACTGTCAAATCTAGACAGCAGGCAAGTCTAAAAAGAGGGGAATGTTTGAAATTTTTATGCATATTAATGTTACAAATGGGCCCAGGAGCACTATTACAAATATGTAATCCCCAGTTACATACAATGATTTTAGCAGTAATTGAACTAAAATGGGCTTTTCCAACTTGAAATTGGAAAGCTTGACTTTTTAACGCTTGCAGTATGCAGATATGGGAAAGAGACAAAGGTGATTGAATAAAAAAAAAAGAATTTAAAGCCTAACTCTTTAAAACTCAGCTACTCTAATAACATTTTGTTTCCTGTATTTTACCCTGGAATTACATTAATGTAATGATACTTCTGATCAAGATTTGTTTTGGAATTTTTTCCTCATCTCCTCAGTCTCATTTTGATATCTGTATAGAAATTTAACCTTTTTAATTTGCTTTTTGGATATCCAAGAGCTTTGAGCACTTCGGTTTTCATGACCTATGCTCATTATAAAAAAATTCAAATGGTTATACCTTATACCATAACCAGGGAAAGGGTTACAAGTGTACACCAAATCATACCCTGGCATTGTTTCAAAATATTTGTTGTCAGTTCATATTAAGTGTTTCTAGCCCAGTTTTCCATAAGCACTTTTTATGTAGTAGATTTTATGTTGTCTAATGTTTCTGCAACAGTCTCTCAAATGGAAATATGAAAAAGTTCATATGGCTGTGGAGAAACAATATTAGTTTGCCTTGTATCTTCTGAAATGTTTATTAGTTATTTCTGTTTCTGAAGCCCGTAATTCTGTGTTTTCTTTTGAATTAAGCAGTTTCATCTGTGGTCCATATGCTTTTTGTTAGTACAACTCACTTGAAGATACTAAAGATTCCATTTTTGGTTTAAGGGAAAATAAAAGGAGAGGAAGCTTTTTTTTTTTTTTTTTTTTTTAAAGGTGTGTTGTTACATGGGTGCATCTCTGTGCAACATCTAAACATTCCTAATAAAACTGAACTTGAGTAAAGTCCAGATTATTTTTTTTTCCTGTACTGGATTTTCTTTCTTTGCCATGCAAGGTAAAACTTGTATTTTACTGTAATGGACTAGCAGTTGTCACTGAAAAAATAAATTCATTCTCATAGAACAGAAATTGTAAAGGTAACAGTAGTTCAAAGGTAATTTAGGTTTTCCATCTGAGTATAAAATCAAATCAAATAGTAATGAAAGTAGTTACTAAAATTAAGCAGGTTGTGAATTACTTTTTTCAGCCAAGTTCCCAGAACATTGTTTTTCATTTCATAGAGACAGCTGTCCTTACTGTCGCCAGCCATGTTTTCTGAGCTGAAGACAGGACTGAGTGATCACAGCTACTAGACTACTGTTTGTTTTTGCCTCTGCTGGGGATTTGAAGAATACAGGTAGAACAGGGAACTTACATTACCACTAGTTCATGAATAAACAGTGGACGTCATCGTTACATGATTTTATTAAAAAAAAAAAGGTAGAAAAGTTGTTAGCTTGTTTAAAGTAAACTGAGAAATCATGTAGAAGAATTAATCTTGAACACACACATATATATATAAATGCTTCAGAAACACAAATTAATGGCTTAGATTTAATACTTATTACTTATTTGTAGTTATATTGTTGCCGGTACCCTTGATTTGCTGAATTAATGTGTATTTCACAAGATCTTTTTGAACCATACTTGGCAAATGTATGTACCGTAATTTTTTCTGTCTTTGTAGTGTGACCCTAGCAATGAACAGTGACTCTAGAGCTTTTATCTGACTTTTCAAAATTTTTAACAAGTATGTCTTCCTGAACTAAAAATTAAAATGTAGTTAGCATCAACATTTCCCTTTTTATCTGTTCTTCCCTTTTTATCTGTTTCTTTGCTTGTTATCCAAGAAACATTTTCTTTGCCTCTAAGTGATTTAGCATTTAATGTGCGTTACATTGACTTTTAAAGAGGGCTGGACTTGGCCTTAAGATACGAGAAGTCAAACAAATGTTAGTGGCTGTTCGGTAATGTAGCTAAGAGGAAGCTGGACACAAGATGATGAAAAATATTTTTCCAGAAGCTTTTGACACTGTTGAAGTTCTTATTATGAGCTAACGATTGAGACTAAGAGTGAATACTTTTTTCTCTGACTTAGTGATCTGAGTTTGGGAGGTTTTTTTGTTTAATGTTCTGTACAGCAGACCAAGGATCTAGTAAGATTCATGTCACCATAATTTGACTGGTATCCAGGGCAGGTGCATATATGTTAAAAAAGCTTAGTTTTCTAATAAATGGTGTTAGGAACCAACCTTGAAGGGCATGGGGAGTGACTTCGGGGCTCCTGAAGTCTGATACTACAAAGATGGTCTCCTTTCCTTGGTCCTTTTCTTAGCTGTGAAAAAAGAGCAATGGCAACAGTGGGAAGAAATAAAGGATTGAGGAGTGGATGTTACCACAGACCCCAAATGAAGACAATGATGAAAAGCACCAACTTGCACTGAACGAAGTATTGCTTGGTAATTTTAGATTAGCTAAATAAATAGCTATAGCCCATTAAATTGTATCCCGTCTTATCTTTCAGAGAGTATTATTGAGAGCTTAGTCGTCCAGTTTTGCAGTTTTGTAATATTGATAACTAGTTACATGTTTACGTGTACAAATGGAATCACGTGGCTGCATATTATCACAAAAATGTGGTAATGTACTTTTGGAAGAGTAACTTTTTAGGAAGAATACCAGTCCAACTAGAAGCAGGTACAGCAAAGCAAAGTGTCTAGTTTGAGTTTTTTGTTAGACTTAAACACTGTTTAATAAAATAATGTTTTACTTTATGGAGTTGTGTATTTAATGACATACAGTACATAATCCCATGTATAGCATTTGCCTCCACTGGGGTGTGAAAGATGCATACAGTTTAGATTAGCATGTATACGCTGACGCGTGTGTGATACATAGTGAAGAACAGGCACACTTTGGAATTACAAACGGAGAGAAACAAAATCGGTTTTTGTAAGACAGAAATTCTGGTTAAAAATGCAAACACTGAGCAAGGTCAAGCTGAAAGTCTCTTTTTGTGTAATACCATTTGGAGCGGGTTGTCAGTAGGCACAGGCTTTGCTGCTGTTCAGTTTAGAGCACTGACTTCTCTGGTGGAAGGGTCTTGCTTCTATGCAGCAGTTGCAGTTGTAATAGAGTAAGATTGTGTGTATGCAAATGAGAGCTTGCGGCGTGGGGATGTTTATTTCTTGTGCAAAATGAGGGGCTTAGGGTCCTTCACTTGTTTTTCTAAGTGAGTTGTGAGCAGAGATGAATGAAATCTGTGTTCACAGTGCAGTAAAAGAGAAAAGCTGCGTGCTGACAGTTTGAAAATGTGGATTTGGACTGTGTTGTACAGTTGAATATGCATTTTCTCCTTTTCTGAACCATATGGTTTTATGGAGAAGAATCAATTCAATGCTGTTGCAACATTAAACTGAAACGAAAGCCTATTATGTCACATATTGAAGCAGTGAAAGTCAATAATAAAGCCTAATTAATACATACAGTATATCTATGAAGTGCAGTAAATATGTGAATAACCAAGTGTTCAGAAAAGCAGAATGAAATTACAACTTTTTCAATAATCTTCAATTTTTTACCTGTAGTAAACATTAAAAATAATGTGAGGTTAATGCTAGTTCTTTTATATTGTTACTGACTTGTTGCAGATAGCATATGGAATCATTTAAAAAATAATTTATTATAGGAACAGAGTGATTCCAAGATATGCACAATTCTTTGAATTTAAGAAAGTGTATTTTTTAAATCATTTTTTAACTCTAATTTAATGATTTTACAAAGACAAGTGTAACCCTTTTATTGCACAGCATTGGCTATAGGAAAAAGTAGAGATGTTTAATGCTCATGTATTTCTGTTGAACTCTTGTGTCTTGTGAAGCACAGTAAAAATCAAAGAAATTAAACCTGTATAAATTAGACTTGTTTTATGTGTTTTTGTTTCATTTGGAAAATGAAAGTATATGTGTCTTTTTTAACCGGAGTGGTGTAATCATATCAAATATTGTTAATAGGCATGGTTTTAAATACGAATATAACATTCTTGAACTACGTATTATAATGTTTAAACTAGAAATAAGCTAAAATGTTTTCTTAAAAAAACCCTTCTGTATTTTTTCCTCAGAAATTGCTATATTTTTCCTGTATAATTTTTTAGTCTCTAATCTTTTTGGCTTCCATATTTTTAGATATTTATCATATGTGACTCATGGCTTGTGTAGTAATGATGTCTTCAAGCATTTCATCCTTTTCTTTATGTGAATTTTAGGTATGCCATTCCTCCAGAGCATGGGAAACGGCTTGAAAGACTAGCTCAAGGTAATATTTTCAATATTTCCATATGTAAGATGTTTAAAGGACAAACCTCCAGTGAAGTGAAGAACATTGCTCTTGACTCACCTACTGTGTTTTATTACTTAATGTTGTGTGACTTTTATCGGTCTGTGGTATGATTACAAACAAGGAACACTTTCTGGTACTCTCAGGAATTCTTAAGAAACAAAATCTTTTTTTTTTTTTCTCTTAGAACTTTATTTTGTACTGGCATTTTTAGCTTGGTGAAACTTACGAAAATGAGGGTCAGTATCTTGTTGTTCATTAGACTTTCATTGCTAGTACCTTTGTCTTCTCTGTGCCCTTGCTTTTTCCTCTTGTAGCTTCTTTTCATCGGTAACTTTTGAATCTTAACATCTTAGCCAAATTTGACACAAAGAGAGAAATATTGAAGACAGATGAATCTCTAGAAGTTTTGTGGAAGTTAATGGCTGGGTAGAGGATGGAAACCTGGCTACTACCTCTGGGAAGGGGGAAGCAGACAAAACGTACCAACACTAAATCTTATTTGGTAGCAGCCTGCTGGCGAGGGAGAAGACATATAAAGCTGCTTTAGCCAAAGCATATACTGTCTTTTGCCCTCCAGAGGTGTGAGGAATGTTTATTGAGAAGGAGCAGAGGATATTGTAAGGCTGAGATCTAAGGGATAAAAATCACTAGTCTATAGGAAAAATCTTCTCACATAGTAATTTGTTTTATTTTCAATAACACTACACCTCTCTTTTTGTTTCTAGATTAAGAGTGCAGCTTATGAACATGGGAATAATTAGGCATGTTTCTTGGCCTGGCAGCCCATGTTTTATAGCCTGCTATTAACCATATCATAAAAAGAAAAGCTGGTAATTAGGTATTGTGTAACAGGACCAAATTCTGAAAAAGTTTGTACATTTTCTTTTCATACCCATTTTATATGCATATAGGTGCATAAACTGCTTTTCTGAGCTATTTTAAAACTATTGCTAAGAACAGTAAGATGGCATGTATCACTGAGATGTGAAAGTAAAGACCTGTGAACTTGCAGTCTTAAAAACACGTCTTGGAAAGACAGATTTCAATGTGGATAATTACATTTATTATTCCTAAATTTTCGCATAGTTTCAGCTGAGAAAGTTGTCACTCATTTTTTTGCTTTCCAGATTCTTTCTCCAACTTGTAAAGTATAGAATTCTTCATAGGCATACCTTGAAGTTTTTGCTTTTCACTGGTAGACAAAATGTTACATGTTGTAGACTGGGAAAGTGACACTGACTTATGATAGGATCGTTCAATAATTATTTTTAAGAGTTACAGGAAATGAGCAAGGAGTAAAAGGAACAGATAATTGGAAGAGGTTCAGAGAGGGATGCTAGGACTGGTGAAAAATTTGCCTGTTTGTTTTAATAATTGTTAGTAAGCTCTAACTTTTCAATCTGAAAGAGTGTCAAGTAAAGGGAAGGGGGTATGATAAAGACCTGTGACTGGCACAGAAAAGGTGACTAAAGAGTGATTGCTCACTCAGTCTTCCTGTACAGTTAGAGACTCTGAATGAAGAGTCTTAGCAAGTTCAAAACACACAGAAGGAGATGGTTTCTTTCACAGTATGAACTCTTCACCGTCCATGCTGGATTCTAAAATTTTGTATGGATTCAGGGGGAGACTGGATAACACTGGCAAAGAAATCCGTTAGAGGAGCATAGGAACTGCATCTGGCTTTGGAAGTCTTGGAGCAGCAGCTCGTTGGTACTAGATTACTCAGAGGAAGCAAAGATTTCATGCTGTATATAAACACTTCTCTGTATGTCCACTTTTGACATGTGCTGGGAACAAGATATTTGGGTAGACAAACTTTTCATTTGTTGTCATATGGCTGCTCTGGTGTTTACTATAGATTTCATATTGATTGATTATAGCTGTGCCTTGTTTTAAAACTACTCAGATTTAAATCTTATGTAATGGGTGTGTATTGAAACGTTTTTTTTTTAAGAGTGAGGGAAGAGAATGGGCAGTTTCAGCAACACTTGTTCACTCATTTCTAAAAATTGAGTGGCACTGAGGCATTGTTTGCTGCAGGCTGAAAAAGACCTTCAGGTTTCTCTTTGACATACCCTAATTTCCCCAGATATTGGAGTAACCTATACAAATTTAGGAAGTAGGTAACTTTTGGAGATACATGCTTTGCTACATGGGAGCTTTTGGAGTCACTTAGTGTAAGCTTATAGAATCATAGAATCGTTTAGGTTGGAAAAGACTTTTAAAGATCATCCAGTCCAACCATTAACCTAACATTACCAAGTCCACCACTAAACCAATTAAGGGTAGAGTAGCAATTTCATGTTTCCTGGCTTGGTGGCTGGACTATTTTTAATGAAAGTAGAAACTAGGAATCATTAAGATTGGAAAGGACCTCTAAGATCATCAGTCCAACAATCAACCCAACACCACCATGCCTACTAAACCATGTCCCAAAAGTGCCACGTCTACCCGTTTTTTGAACACCTCCAAGGATGCTGACTCCACCACTTCTCTGGGCAGCCTGTTCCAACGCTTCACTACCCTTTCTGTGAAGAACTTTTTCCTAATATCCAACCTAAACCTCCCCTGATGCAGCTTGAGGCCATTTCCTCTCATCCTATCGCTAACTACTTGGGAGAAGAGACCAACACCCACCTCAAGACAACCTCCCTTCAGGTAGTTGTAGAGAGCAATAAGGTGACCCCTGAGCCTCCTCTTCTCCAGGCTAAACAACCCCAGTTCCCATAGCCACTCCTCATAAGACCTGTGCTCCTGACCCTTCACCAGCTTCGTTGCCCTTCTCTGAACACACTCCGACACCTCAATGTCTTTCTTGTAGTGAGGGGCCCAAAACTGGACACAGTTTAAGAAAGTATGTTGTTAGAAAACTTTAGCCTGAAGTTGCTCAGGCCTCTTACTGATGATAATGGTGGTCTAATACAGTAAGAAGAATGGGACATAAAGCATGGGGAAAAGTGGAAATCTCCAAAACCACTGTTTGCAGAAGCTAATAGATTATACTGGGAGAACAGTGTCTTAATGTCCGAAGGCCAGAGTCAGAATTGGACAGTAGCCTAAATGGGACTTACGACTTCAGTCTCACACAGCGTAACAGTTCTTAGATCCAAAACTGCTGGAGGAGGGTAGGACAGAAAGGGATCTGGCTTCAGGTACACTGGCACACGCATATGTGCTTTTCTACAGCTGGGGACAGGAACCCAGTTCCTTGATCCTTACTGATTGCTATATTTCAAGAAGTTGCCCAGGCATGTCACTCAGCTGTGGTCTGTGCACATCTGCATGGAAGTAAGTTGTCTGCTACTGCTATTAATTATGTATCAGTACAAGTTATAAAGATCTGTGTGGTGAATGAAAAACTACTTTCCATGATGAATCTTGTATAATCAAAACTTAATTATTTTTATTGCAGAACTGTGTTTTGAATAGTAAATGGCAAATAAAGCATAGAATCAGATACTGTACTGAACACTGAAGATAAAATTTCAAATAGTTGTTTATTCGATTATGTTCTGTGAATGAAACTGGATTTCTGTAGAAAAACTACATACTCATACAGAGATTCTTATTGTAACAGCAATATAAGATAGGTGAGTTATTTTCACAGACAACTCTCTTTGACATTTCCTAAGTTTTTAGTATTTGACTTCAATGTCTTCTGAAACGTTTTTCTTTGAGTAGGTTGTTTTCATGATACTTTGGTCCAGCTGATAGGTTAGAATGGAATGTAGAAGATGATGCTGTAGTTCCTAAGAATAAAGATGACAGATTTCATGCTCAATTTGAATTACACATTCAGGGTTTTTTTTGTGTGTGTGTGTGAAACTGCCATTCCCAATTATTTCCATGCTGTGGAGGTTAAGACCTCTGTGATCTTCTCCTTTGCAACTGCTGCCCGCTAAAATGCAGTCTGAGTTTTACAGTAAGGTATCTTAAAAAGATGAAAATGTAAAGTAAGCTGCATGGCTGCAAGTCACTTAATAGTAAACATTAATAAAACATAGTGTAAATGAGACCTTCATACTTAATTGCATGTGTATTGAAAATATTTTTAATCGTATTTTTGCATGAGTGCAACATCTGAAGAAAAAAAACACTGTAGTTTATTCAAGAACGTTAGCTCTGATGACCAGATGCCTACCAAGTTAATTTAATGCTCCTCAATAATTAAAATAATAAAATAATATGATAATAAATGTGACAGGTTGTCCAAGTCAAGGCAGCAGTTGATACATATAATTAAAGGAAGGCTAGAATATTTTCCATTATCTTGTCTGCACATCACAATTACCACACATGCCTTTTGTGCATGAATACTTTCATTTTTGCTTTCCATTGAAATCTTGATTGACTGTGGCACCTACAAATACTTTATCTGAAAGACATTAGACTTGCATCTAATAAAGACAAGTTTGATTTTGCCCTTCAGCTGCTTTCTCATTTATATAGGTTTTTAAAATTTTATGTAGACATAAGTGTAATAAAAATCTCAAGTGAGCTGTTAACTGCAATTTTATACTTGTTATGTTAATCTGTAATACCATGGTATTCTTAAGGATTTTTTGTTTCACAAAATGGGTTAGAAAATAGAATAGAAGCAGAGTGGCAAATCAGAAATTACAGTTTGAAGGATTTTCAAGATCTTTTAATAGATGTCGTCTCCTCTCTGAAACAGTTTCTGCAATTAAAGGATCTGTCTGTGGTGTTCAGTTATGTTAAAGAAGAAACTAAAGTATTAAGTTTAGTATATTGTAAGTATGTAGGGATGTTATAAAAAGCTTTGTATGGAGTGTAATATTAATTAATTTCATGCAGAAAGCATTACCTGTTACATATGAAAACAAGTATAAACAGTTGAAATGAAACTTGTAGAACTTGCATAACTTCTAAGGATCTTGAATCTGAAAACTTGAGCAGGTAAAGAATTGAACTTGATCTCAATTGACAGTTATATGAGTCAAGTTAAGAAAGTCGCATCTAATAGATAATAAACTTAAGGGTATAACATATTCATCTGGGCATAACAACACTCATATTTCACAGCACTTCTTTTGTGGCTTTTGTACTCTGTGCTTTGTATAGCATACAAATTGCTGCTGCTTCTTTGTGAGGATTGTTGTCGTGCAAACTCATCTTCCTAATTTCTTTTATGTGCAACACAGAAAGTTGAATTAGTTCAAATCACTGCAAATCAAGTTAAATAAATTATATGAAGTTTGTATTTATACCCACCAAAGTAAAATCTAAAAATAAAACTACTGGAAAACTCAGTCCTCCTTTCATCTCTGCCTGTGTTCCAAAAGTACTGATCAGTGAATTATGATTAATATTTTATGTGTTCTAAGTCCTCTAAATGAAGATCTGTATAACCAAAAAATTACTATAACTTTGAGCTTAATTGCATTAATTGGCATTATTTTTAATTACATTAAATTACATTTATATATTTGTAATTTAGGGTGTTCTCTTTCTTATGTTTTAAGTTTTATATTGTTATATTTGTATTTTCAAATTTTTTATATATATATCTTTTCAGTTAATAAACTAGAAATACAGCACCTTTACTGTAAAATTTCAGGTGAAGACTTGAGTATGGAAGTGTACAAAAAGATCGGAAGTCTAGCTTCATTCGTTGATTGGTCACAATTTTGATTTGAAAGTTCCCTAAGAATATAATTTTATGTGTGTGTGCTTAAATAAGACTTTATTATGGGCCAAATTGTGATATCTGTGATCATACAAGGTAATATATAGCCCATCGCCCTGTTCAAGTCAATGGAGTTGTAGAACTACTCTTTCGGGAATAGTGTTGTAATTTTTTCATATATGATTTTAGCTGAACAGTTTACTTGAAAACAGTATGGAGACATTCTTAGTACCATAGATAAGCATTCCAAATGTCTTGAAAACAGTAATCAACCAGGGAATCGAACCCCATGCCTTCAGTTTGTGTGAGTGATAGTTGTGATGTGATGTGGTTATCTGATAATGAGCTGTGTGTGATATGTAGGAATGATACTCTCAGGGTGGGGAAAAAAAAAAAAAAAAAGAGTCTTCCAGATAGCAATGCTCGCTGTCCCTCAATAACTTACAGAGTTGAACTTACTTTAAAATGTTCTTTATCCCTGAACCATTTCATGTGTGCTTTAAAGATGCTCAGAGCAGCGATGTTCTGCATGTTGGAATCCTGTCTTCCTCGGACACATCTATGAATCTGCTTAGTGCCCACTGCTCCCAGCTTCCACCAAAGATGAGAAGGCTTTGACTTGTATCTAGAGTATGGATCATAAACCCAGAAATTTTATGGAAGTGTCATTGTCTACTGAGATGTAATAGTGTTGACAAAGGGTGTGTCTTCACCAGCCCAGTGATAACAGTGTAACTGAAGAAGTGGTTTTATTTTGATAGTACAAATAGAATTGGTTACCTTGTGTAAGATTATCTTATTTTGGGTTATGTTATCTGTCAGAATATGTATGTAGAGTCTTCTGAGAGCATGTTTCTGATTGTTGACACAGTCTGAAGCCTATGTTTTCACATATTATTTGCTATTGTTGCTTGTGTTAACTAAATGAGGTTTTTAAGAAACCTGAGTGGGACTTCCAGTTTCGTAGATAACTGTACTCTACCTGTAGTTTATGTGTTCATACCCAAACATTTGGCCACTAAGTGTTGAGTTGCATACTTACCTTGTAGACTATTCTAATTCTGCTCTAGGTGTTGAGAATGTCAGTTTCTTTAAATCATGGACTGGAGAACTTTCAACTGGATGGTCTTTTTCTCATGGATATAAATCAATGAGCAACCTAATTCTGTTTTACCTTGATCTTTGATTACTGCTCATTGGCTGCTATGAAGTAATTGTTTTGAATTGTCATTTTGTGTTCTGTGAGTCATTTCCAAGAAGGTAAGTAGAGTACAGATGGCTAAATGTAAGTATTGAGAAGAGGTGTAGAAGGGTCTGCCATGTCTCAAGAGACCATCTGAGAAACTGGGGTTGTATGCAAATTCCCATAAAATAACTGCTTTTGTAGAACTGATTTATAGTTAATGGATTAGTGGTAATGGATTAAATTAAGATTTCATGTGTCTCATAAAAGCATGAATGTACTGCAGAACATGAATGGTAGTTACATTTTAGATAGATTTCAGTATTTTTTTCTTTTGGATGTGGAATTTCGCTAAATATCCAGGATTAACTGGTAATCCTGTAAATTGGTAATTTTAACATCAGCTTGGTATTTGAGAGTGGTTCTGGTGTGTTGTAGGCATGTCTTGAATTGGCTTGCATTTAATGTATTTGTAAGGGTCTTATGATGTTTCTAATGCAGTGTCCTCTATTCAGTGTGCTGTTAGGTTTTTTTTGACATTTGCTAACCAATTCTCCCACAGGGATTTTCTTTTCTGAAAGAAAAGCTTGTGTGACCTTACCTTTAGCTTGGGCAGAACAAAAGACCTTCTGATAAACAGTCTTGTAATGAGGAAATACTACCTTCCTTTCTTCCCTTGTTCATTGAAGGGGAGTGCTTTTGAGAAAATAAGGTGAATGAGACTGGAAGATTTGAGTGTGTGTTAAGTGTAGATTTTGACAGAGTCAAAACATATTTTATAGTCGTACAGAATGTGTAGGATGCACTTTGATTTCACTGTGAGAGCTTTGTAACCACAGCAAATGTTCTCCTGTAAAATTCTCATAATGGATTTTGAGCAGGTTGTGTTCTGCTGTTCTGTGGTGTTTGCAACTTTCTTAGAATTTGGCAACAAGCTTGCCTTCTGGTTGGAGTTGTCACAACTATTTCTGATCTCTTGGGGCTGTAGTGATACAACTTAAGTTTTGGATATCCACCCATCGTTTGCTTTTCATTGTCATGTATTAAGCTAATTAAGCATATTGCAGTAGCAGAATTTGGTGCAGAATTTGGTACAAAATTTGTTTTCTCAGGGAAAACAACTCAGTCAAACTCTCCCCCCTTTTAGTAATTAAGGTTTTTGCTACTTTCATACCAGTTAATTCCTCAGTCTCAAGTATCACTTTCAGTCACTTTTTTCACAGTGTGTTCCAGTGTATTTCTACTATTATGCTGCTCAGGACTGAGATTTCTTGAAACTCATAAGCTGTAGATTCCAAGTTATGTTTGTTATCATTATGTTATAGGCATTAATTGTGCCAAAATAGTTGGAATTTATTTGCTGGAGCCTGCTAATTGTGGGCTAGTTTCTTTTAACTGTCTAAAAAGTCAGTGAGGCCGAACACGTATGATAAAACTGTACCTACGAAGTACTAATTTTTGAAACTTATATCATAACATTATTTGCAATTCCAAAAGGGACTAAAGAATTCTGTTCCTGTTGGTGGGGAGAAAAAAGAAAGAATGATAAATTTGAATAAAATCTGATATCAGGGCATCTTAACAGAGTTCCTAGTACATTGATCAACACATGTGTACATTACACCTTTGCTGCTTAAGTGCTGCTTCATCTTATGTCTGAGAAATTAGAAAAAATTTGTTCTTCCAGCACTGGGGGGTGTGCTGGACAAGAATGTACAAAGAATATAACAATTATAATGTGATCACCTTAAAATTGTTCTGAAATTGTAAGGTGGTTAATGGACATAAATACAAGACTCATCAGAGAGAAGAAATTAAATCTGACATTACAGAGAAGACTACATATTATGGCAAATTCTTGAGATTTTGTCTTTTGTTCCTCAAGTAATTCAAAATATTTAGATGATTAATTGATTAAAAGTGATTCTTTTCTTTTCTTTTTTTTTTAATAATCGAGTAGTGAGTGTTTTGCTCCAAGGATGAAACTGCTTCTGTGAATGACAAACTAACATTTATGTGAGAGGGATACAACACCTTGTGCAAACATAGTAAAGAGATGACAGAAAGCCCTTTTACTAGTTAAATGTCCTGTGGCTAATTTTGTGTCCATTAAGCAAGGTTTTTATATCATTTGTCTAGTCATTTGTGTTAATTTTTTCCTGTATTTTTCTTGGGTGACCTCTTCTTACTGCTTTCATACAATTACCAGGCTTTTCCAGCAAAACAGTTACAATTCAGTTTGGAGAATAATTAAGTGCTGTTAATATAATAATTATTATTTTTATAATAATAAACATAATAAGGAATTTTTCATCTTTGCTGATTAGTGAGTAAATTGTTCCGCTTTGTCAATCTAGTTCTGCTGACGTTCGTGCTGTAACTTTGTGAGACTTCTGTGATGTTGCATTATAACACAGTCAAAAGTATTCCTCTTGGCTCCAACAAAAGACACATTACAGACCACGTAATACACCTGTACTTAAGTAGAAGAGGGGTTGGGAGCAAGTATTCGGAGAAAGTAGTAGGTGGTTAGATGGCTCCTACTATATTCCTTCCATGTTTCAATCTGATGCTTTCAGGAGCTTCTTGCTTTCGTTAACTACTATGCCTTTCTTTTCCTTTGTTTCATTGTTTGTAGGAATTGTGTTTTCAGCTTTTGAGAGTGTTACCTTCTTTCTACAATGGAGTCTGAAGGGAGGTCAGGAAGGACTAAACTAGCAATGGTCTGGAAGCTTTCTCCCTCTTTCTCCTCATTGTCTCCCATTTTCCTTGTAACATAGTGGTTTCTTAGGTTGAAGGGAGGAGAGCCTGATGTTTTCATTTTAGAGAAGGAAAGATTGGGTAGCTCATTTGAACTGTAGCTGAGGTGCTGTTTGCATCCTGGTTAGAGGGTC
The DNA here is from genome assembly GCF_030463565.1 of Pelecanus crispus. NCBI lineage: Eukaryota > Metazoa > Chordata > Aves > Pelecaniformes > Pelecanidae > Pelecanus > Pelecanus crispus. Next base: position 32,885,122 of record NC_134676.1, read on the forward strand.
AGATGCCAGAGTTCAGTAACACTGAAACCTTGTCTCTAATTTTTCACATTTCCCCTCATTCACTTCTCTGCATGTTCTCATCAACTGGATTATTTAATTATTTAATAAACTAAGGGTTTGTGGAGTGGTACATAAATAATCATGAAAGTTGAAAGATGGAACGCAGTCTTTGTTCATAGAAATGAAGACAAGATATAACGAAGCAACCCCCCCACCACCTGTTTGTAGTTGTACCAGCTATCTCTGTGAAAGTAGTCATACTTTCTAGCCTTTTCTAGATAGAAGATTGTATTTGTTTACTATATAGGTGGTCTGAAAGTGCTAGGTAAACCTAGTCCTTGTGGAATCCTTCTAAATTTATATATTACAGTTGATTTTCATGTGTGCAGGGGTTGCAGAATGAACGTTAACATAAAAAAAACCAAACACAACAATAAATTGTTTCTTTAAAGGGTAAGAAAATTATGCCTAAATTTACAGGCCCAAATTTATTTTAAATTATTTCAGTTCTTAACAAACAAACAGAAAAAAGAAAAAACCCAAACCGCTGCAGAACCTCCCCCTGAAAATCAGTTGAAAAACTTAGGGAGTGCATTTGATTTTTATACAAATCTTTCAGAATGTAGCAATGACATGATAAAAAATTCTAAAACAAGTTTAAACAGTATTATGTATTGTAAAATATTACAAAAATTTCCTACTTCTTTAATTAAAAGATAACCAATTTTGCTTATCTTGTCATATTAGGGTTCTTCCCAAGCAGCTCTCAAGGATGTGATGCTTTTCTTCGCCACAAGATGACTCTAATTTCTCCATCAATCTTGAAAAAGTATGGAATTCCTTTTGACAAGGTACGTTACTGTTTATTTTTAAATTGTGCACTATAGTAAAGATGGGGCAAAATTACCTTTTTTTTTTTTTTTATTTTTTAGGCACTGACTCCATGAAAAGGTGAAAACAAATGCTGGTAGTATTAGGACTTTTACGTGGTTTAGCTTGGAATTTTGTAGCAGAAAACACTTTCAGCCATCATAATCTTATCCTAAAAGCTTCTGTGATTTTTAAGACATTACCAGTATTTTTTTATTTCTATTTCATATCCATGCAAGCTTGCATGTGATTTTCTGTTGACTGAAACACTTCTTAACTAGCAGTATTATAATTTAAGTTGAATACCTAATATTTTAAAATAAATATTTAATTTCTTTATGTCTGTATATTATTTTTCTGATGCAATTAAATGCAACTTTATCAGTATTATGATCTAAAAAGTTTCAGGTGGAATAAAACCAAAGAAACTTATTTAATTTAAAATATATTTTAAAAGCTGTATTTTAATATAGCTATTATATATTTTTAAAGTATTAAATATATGTTAAAAACATATTAGAAAAAGAGTGAATGATTATTTTGTGCTGCTAGATAGTAGCAGACTGGACATTTGATAAGAACATTATATAAACAAAAAGTGGGAAGAATAACTGGCTTTCTTCTTTGTGGATGAATTTAATACATAGCTGGTTTCAAAACCAGTATTGTACTGAAGTATTCATTTTTTTCTCCTTTCCTACAAGATTTTCTACCTTATTGTTTTCCACTTTGAACTTCCTACAGGTGCCAGCAAATAAAAACATTCCTACTGCATTGCTTTTTCTTTAAGTATATTTATTCTATATCCTGAATATTTTGCAAATTCTAGATTTCTAAATTAAGAGCTTTGTAAGCCTACTCAGAAGAGTTGAGCTTGATTCAGAAGGTACCCTGCCTGAACATCTGTTTATGTTAAACTGAGTTTTTAATAGCCTTTTGATAATTAAGGGGTTATGATTCTTGGTTTCCCACTGTGCAGACTGTTTTAAGGTGTCCAGAAGAACCAGGCAATATATACTTTTTCTCACTCTCTTCCTGCTGCAGTATAGTCCTGTAAACTGTCCTTGCTACACTCCTTGTTTATTATTGTGGTTTCTGTTTTAGTGTATGCAGTGTTTATTTATTGATACCATGTAGACCTGTGTATACAAACCTAGCTTATCATGTTCCCAGGCCTAGAATATAGGATAATTACGTGCTTTCTATCTGTTTTAGTTGATATTTTTCTAACAGGATGAAACGTAGCCCATAGAAATATTATTTAAGTGAATGCTTTCATGTATAGTATTGTCATGATTTAACCCCAGTAGGCAGCTAAGCACCACACAGCTGCTTGCTCACTCTCCCCTGGTGGGATGAGGGAGAGAATTGGAAGGGGAAAAGTGAAAAAACTTAAAGGTTGAGATAAAGACGGTTTAATAGGTAAAGCAAAAGCCACACACGCAAGCAAAGCAAAATGAGGATTTCATTCACTACCTCCCATTGGCAGGCAGGTGTTCAGCCATCTCCCAGAAAGCAGGGCTCTACCATGCGTAACAGTTACTTGGGAAGACAAACACCATCACTCCAAATGCCCTGCCTTTTCCTTCCCCCAGCTTTTATTGCTGAGTACAACATCAGATGATCTGGGACATCCTTTTGGCCAGTTGGGGTCAGCTGTCCCAGGTGTGTCCCCTCCCAACTTCTTGTGGACCCCCAGCCTACTCGCTGTCAGGGCAATGTGAGAAGCAGCAAAGGCTTTGGCTCTGTGTAAGCACTGCTCAGCAGTAACTAAAACATCCCTGTGTTATCAACACTGCAGCTCAGGTGGGATGAAGGCACTGATTTGTTGTATGCCTTTTGGAATATCACTTCACTTTTCATGCTTAAATCAACCTGTCTATAAGGTTGAAGAAATGTAGGCATTTAGAATGATACTGCCTGCCTTGGAAAGCAAGCTTTTTTGAATAAATTACTCATATAAGTAGTAGTTTGTTTTCTGAATGATATATTACCATATGGAAATGTAGTTGCTGAGTTCAGTTTTTGTAATATATAGGTAAATACCGATTCCCTTCATAGCCTTGTGCTTTATCATGAAGTGTCAGATGAAACCTTCCAAACTGGAAGGTTTTATAACTAGATTTATAGTTTTGGATTTACAGAACATTACTCTGAACAGTATAATTTTCAGTGGTTGGTGTTTAAAGTAGCATATTGCAGAATGCCAGCATATTTGTTTTCAGTACCACTCATCTGAGGTGGGTAAGAGAGTTGATGTTATTATTTCAGTGTCTTGATTATTCCTGTTTTCTAATTAAAAAAATCCTATAAATAGTTAAATATTTAGGTTTGGTTCTGTCACCTAGATTTGAGAGGAAGCAGACTGTACCCAAGTGTAATTGTAATTAATGGGATTCAGCGAGAAAGTGAATAGAGAGAACCAGACTCTGATCTCTTATGACTCAAAGTGATAGAAGTGGAAATGTGCTGAATGCTGATAAGTCAGCCTGTGCCTGCCAGGTGGCATCTGAACTGCTGCTTGTTGCAATAGAACACCTGCTAAACTGTCAGCAGTGGGAGGGTGTATTGAGATAAATTTTGGAATTGTTAGCATAGAGAATAATCTTTCTTAACCATTCCTGCAGCGATTGTTGGAGTGCTACAGTAGCAGTTGTAATATATGCACTTGTATGTGCATTTGCATGTATATACTAAATATGAACCCACAAATTTTAACCTTGCAAAATGGGAGATCCAATTTTATTCTTTAGCTTTGTTAGCTAAGTATATTTTTCTTGTTTTTCTTCATCCCATAATAAAATCAGAAATATACATGTTGAAGTGCCATCCCTGTGTATTAATTCTTGCATTAAGCAAAAAAAAGTACACAAAGAATTCGTTAAACTGTAAGATGAGAATTTTGAAGGAGGAGAAAGAGGGGATTCTAAAAGTGGAAATTAAATGTAAGACAACTATGCTAGCGAAAAGCTGAGATTTCAGACGTGATATGTTAATAAGAAAAATGTTCAGAATTGTGAGTTTTAATTTTGGTGATTGTTTAACTCTCCCTTTTTGCATTTTCAAATCATATTTCCCTAAAAAGAGTCATATTTGTCCTTCCAGTTTTTCTTACTGTATCGCTTATGCAAAGCGTTGTCACACAATGAAAACAGCCTATTTAATCTCTAAGAAGTCTCCTTATTTTCCTGTAATCAGCAAATGCATCTTGTTGAACAGTCATCCATCATTGCTCAGATTATTTACTTCATTTAAATGGATCTGTTGCTTTTTAGTGGGCCTGCTCTCTGATGTGTTTCTTGTAAAAAGGCATATCAAACAGAGTATGGGGAATCTCTTTTAACTTTTTACTTCTGAATCTTCTAGTTTATTGATTAACTCTTATCAGATAGTTCAGAAGACAGCGTGCCATTTCTAGTCTCTGACTAGCCTGTCCTTAATACAGTGTTTGTTTGTCTGACTGGGAGATTAAAGCTGTCTCTGAGTGGAGAGAATATTAGTGACTGACAAGAAGTGCTGTCTCCACTGTTTGTTCATGTCCAGAGGAGGGCAGCAGTCCATCCAAGTACAGGATTACTCTCTTGAAAGAGAATAGCCTGACCAGTGATTTGTGTACCTTACCCCACCTCTTCTTTTTTTTTGTAATTTCCTCTAGAAGCTTTTTATATCTGATATCTGTTTTATAACTACTAGAAATTTGGTTTCTTTTTCACTATACAAAATATAATTACTATGGCAGTGGTTTTTTAGGGTTTTTTGGTGCATTTTTTCCCCCCTTTTTTTCTGCTTTCTATAATTTCTTGCTCAGTCAGTGGCCTCAGTAACACTTTTCTTTTGGTTGCTTTTCACTGTACTTGTAAAGAACAGAGCAGTCCTTTGGAACTACCCTTGCTCATTCTCTAAACCAATGTCAGAGCTTAACTGTAGTCAAGCTTTTTCTCTTTGAGAATTTCCTTGCAGGACCGTTGTCCTTTAGGTATTTGCAATTCTTATTGTCAATAGTACCAGAGTCCTTCTGCTCTCTTAAACTGTGCTTACAGAGAAAGAGTGTAAGGACAGGGGCAGATTAAAATTTTTTTTAATGTAAAGTCTAAAGTGATGTTTTAATGGCTTTACATTGAGACATTCTGCATGGCATTTCCAATGCAAGAATCCCCTTGGTGTTAGTAGCTGTAAGACTGAAGAACTGGTGCAGGGCAATTGTCGTTAATTATTATTCTTCCTTTCCTATCCAAAATGATTTAAAGATACTGCCTGAGGGGATCCAAATGTATCCCGTTCCTTTGGGATGAACAACATTGTTTTATTTAACTGCTAAGGCTCATTGACTTAGAGTTTCTCCTACTTTATGCTTGATCATCAATAGCAAGTAACTTAAAAGGCAAATCAGGCCCTCAGTCTCAGGTCTTCAAATCATAGTTTTTTTAAGTGGGTGAGTATGGGAGAGAAGGGTCAGAATAAGATCTCTCTCCAGTCTTACCAAGAACAGTTCTGGTGCCATTCTAGAGAATGATCTTCAGAGTGGTGGACAGAATAGTTTCTTCAACAATTAATATTTACTAGTATTTAGGGATGATAATTGGGTGTATTTTGGTCCAGCCTGTCTGTGCTTCCTCTCAGTCAGGAAGATTGATATATTCTTTGCGCTGTCTTTTCTAGCTCCTTGTACTTCCAGGTTTTATTACCAGTGAACCTCTGTTCCAAGATTAGCTTTTTTGAAAGTACTTTCTGAATTTGTAAAGCAATACATGGAGGTATGTATTTTATAGTAAACAACGTTGACTCAAATACACTATTTCCGCTTGCATTAAATCACAATTATGTGCAAGGTGAAAAGAATTCTTTCTTCCTAGGTAGGTGCAAAGGCAAATATAGTTTTCATTGCTTCAGGAGCATAACTGCTTTGTAATGTGGTTCACTTTGAGGTTTTTTTTTTTTTTGTTGTTGTTCTTATGCTGTAGGTTACACAAGAAGCAGGAGAATTTATAATCACTTTCCCGTATGGGTACCATGCAGGATTTAACCATGGGTTTAACTGTGCAGAATCAACAAACTTTGCCACCGTCCGATGGATTGATTATGGAAAAGCAGCAAAGCTGGTAAGTCTTACTGCAGAAAACTGATGCATAAGGAAATCTTTCCTGTGGGTATTTCTTTGTGAGAATCTATGGAAGCTGATGAGAAAGGGAGAACTATTTGATCAGGTAGTACCTTACACTGCCATTGAAATTTTACTTATAGTTGTTCTTTTTATAGTGGGTATTATACTTCCAGCAATGTGTATTCCTCTCAGTAGCGAGTTTTGTTTGCGGCTTAATGTATATATTATTCTTCAAAACCAGTTCTGTTTGTGGATATTTTTAAGTTGAAGCTACATATACTGAGGTTAGTATATGTGAAGACAACTGACTTCTGCTCTTAAACCTCCTCTAAGCTCTACTGTTTGTGAAAGCACTGTATGTAAACCAGGAATTTTGATACCTGGAAAGAAACATGAATAATTACACTTTAAACAAAGTTTAAAGAAACAAGTTCAACTTTTCTCATCTTTAATGTCATCAGATATCTTGCAGTACAAGATAATAAAAGAAGTGTGAACTCAGATTGGGTATTTTCAGGTTTTAAAATGAGGTGTGTTTTACTGAAGATATTCTAGACTGAAATTTTGTTATGTGGCATACATTTTTTGCTTCCTTTTGTGTATGGCATGTGAATAAATACAGAAAATCAAGAAAGTGTGCAGTTTGTTCAACAGAAGTTTCTACTGTTTTTCAATATCCTGTGATTTTTCTCAGAATTATGGCTTATATAAGCTTTGGTTAGTATGCTTCCCAAAATGTTTAAGTCGGAGGCATTTTCTGCATTGACTTGTTCGTTATTGAAAGAACCCTTTTCAATAGTGATTTGCGTATTATATTAGCTAATAAGATGTCATGGAATAAAGGACAAAATCAGATGTGCAGGTTTCACAATTAAGTAATGATAGTGAACTCTCGTAAAACACTTGGGTTTGGGAGACCATCATGAGAAAGTTCTCAAATAGTGGAAATGTATGATTCTAGGCCCTATTGATTATTATTGTTAATGCGATTGAATATGCTTCAAAGGAAAAAAGTTTATAGGGTTGTTTTTTTTTTTCTTCTATGTACTCTGTATGCATACTGTAGTGAAAGTATTGAAAACATCAATATGCATCTAACATGTTCAGGCTGTTTTTTACCTTTAATGGGAAAGTTATGTTTTTAATAGCCAACAGATAAGGTGTTGACTGTAAAGTTAATTTAAAAAAAAAAAAAGTCTATGTTTTTGACAATTTGGAATTTCTATAGGTAGTACAGTGAACCAAATTTGAGAGGAATATGGGCATAGACACATACGAGTTAATTGTGGCAGGTAAAACTGTCCTGGATTTTAAAAGGTATGAGTGTGCTGCAGCTATAAAATTGATTCAGCTGAACTTCAAGAATGGCAAACTTTATCTTTGGATGTAGCAAAGCTGAGGTAGTGATACCTGCAGCTACATCCCTTTCAGTGTACAGGCTTCATACTTCTTATGCTTTAAAAAAAATGGTCTACCATTTGGCATGCAGCTGCCTCAGCACAAACTATTAAATGTTTTATGCCTCCAGTGTGCCTCTCAGTTATTGTATTATACCGTCAACTTAATGTCACGTTTAAATTCAGCAGAGTTAGAAGATAATATTTTAAAGCTAATGAAATTTTATTCCTTTACGCCACTCCAAAAGTGCTTCTGAAATTCTGAATTTTTAGTTAGGAAGTCTTGGCATATATACTCTAAATCAGTTTTATTTAGTCAAAATTCTGTAGCATATGGATAAAACTTTCATCTTAGGCCACTGAATTCTGTGCTCTATGGTAATGGCACATAGGAGCAGTTATGTGCATATATAGTATAAGAAATCAAAGTAGTTCCATGGTGTCTGCAGTTAAATTTAAATATATGAAAGTTTCAAAGTGGCAGCTGAAGCAATAATGACTGGTCTCCCTCTATAGAGAAATCTTAGATATCATTGTCAAATGTGAACTCCAGTTTCTTCGGCAAATGGTCAGAGTACTTAATGTTACTTACTTATTTTTTACTAGTTACCACAAGAATGAGAATTAAAGTTTATTTTTCTTCTCTTTTTAAATGAAAAAGAACATGCTAGGAAGTGCTAACAGTAGGATTTTTTTGTATTTTTTTAATAGAAGTGTGTAAGAAAAGAACAACTAAGGGACAGGTGGTGAAATAATTCTTCATAATACTTTTATTTGTTTATACCATACAAATAGGGTAAATGAGTCAAATAGAAAAGTATTATAAATGGTTATCTGTTCTTAAATTGTAGTCATATGACACTTTGAAAACACACACAAGTTACGTAGTTACTGCAGATTGTGTACTCTCTTTTTTGATTATGTCTCTAGAAAAACATGAGGATAGCTATGATTAGTTTTATCACAACATCAGGAAACTTCCTGAAAGTATCAATTAAAAAGGTAAGACGTCTGTGTACCCAAAGAATACTGATATTTTAGTAAGTTTTATTTGCAGCTCTGGTAATTTCATTTAAAAGAAAAAAACCCACCACACAACCTTGCATTCCCATTTGTCATTCTTCAGAGTATTGATGTAGTGTTTGGCTTATCTTTACTTTTTGTGTGGGGAATGTACAAGAATTCTAATTGGAAAAAATATTTTGGATCCTCTAGTTCCTCTGTATTGTACTGCAGAAATTGCCTGCGTCGGCAAAATGCAGCAGTATCTAGGTCAGTTTGCTGCTATATTCTTCTTAGCGAATATTGTATATTGATGACTGATTATTTGTCTTCCTACAGGAACACTTTTATTTTTGCAGAATAGTTTCTAATTGGTCACAGATGGATTTCGGTCTTAGAAAAAGAAAAAATCCTGAAGTACAGTCAATATTCATTCTTCATTAATTTTGGGAAAAAAAATCAGGCAAAGATTTCCATTAAAGTTGTAGTAAATATTTAGGCTGTGTGACGATACTGCTTTCCTGCATGAAATGAGATGTTGTTAGAGTCTGTGAAATCGATTGCAAATGTTGAATCAGAGATCATTTAGACCCTCAGTATTGGATGCTTTGGTTAAGCAGAGACCATGGATGCAAGTTCCAAAAATTATTTTCTATCTTTGAAAATGCTAAACTTGTGATCTTGGTTTCACTGTGTGTACCCTACCTACCTGTAGTAGTTGAACCCTGGGAGCAGGGATGTACCCTCCAGTTTGTTTTCTAGAGTTTGTGTAAGACTTCCACTTGGAGGGCGACATGTGAAAGGTAATACCAGGTGGCACCTCCAGTGTGCTCTTTGCTACAGCTCAGCTGCTGCTTTGAGCTGTGTTCTCACCTTTGTACAGAATTGAGTTGGACAGAATTAAGCAGAAGTAAAAAGTAGATTAAAAAAAGGCAGAAATGGAGAAATAACAGATATACTAAAAGTCCCCCAACTCCGAGGGAGAAACTGTAGTTTTTGCTGTCTTTTTCCACTGGCAAGAATACACAGGAAGAGAAATAGGAGATACTGGTGAAAGGAACAAACCAGTCATGCACTCCTGAAAATACTTGGCAGATGGATGTGGTGCAGGGGGATGTTGGTGAAGTGCTGATGTACGGTAATGGCAGGACTTACGGAGTCAAAGGTAGGTAGTGCTCAGCTCACAAGTACTTTAGTTTTTGTTATGTTCTGTGAGGATGAGAGGCACTGTAAGCTTTAGATATTCTTAATCATCATCATCATCATCCTACAACTTTCATTTGTTGAATGCTATTTATTTTTGAAAAAAATTGTATAGTACAAAATAGGGTCAGATAGGATATTTCTTCAGGCTTCTGTGAATTTTGTCATTTTCCTAATGGAGCTACATTTATTTGAGTAGGCTGGAAATGTGTAGCTTCATGAAGTGCATTTTCAGTTTCCTTACTCCAGTGCATTTTGTTACTGTTGGTAAAGCAGATGAACCAGTAGCAATTAGCTTGTATGTTTTGTAGGTATCTACTTTGATTTGTGCTGATAACTTGTATGCTGATCAAGGGGTGATGTTCAGTTATTAGAATAATATCCTTCTGAAGCAATTGGATAAAAGACAATTCTCTAGTCTGAGAAAAATCTTGTATTCCTAATGTTTATTAGCTGCAGCGCAGGACACCCTCTGCCCTCACCCCCAAATCTGTGGATCATCTATGTTTATTAATTTTATATTTTTGTCTGTTGTAATTGTTATTTCTAAGAAATGCCAATGTTCCCCTCATACACAGGTTACAGTGGAAGACCTCTTAATTACAGGTGCCAAAACTGGGGTTCTCAGTCATGATTTTCACCTGTCCAAATTTTAGATCTGGTGGATAGCATCAATGAACTTTATGCACTCATAATTTGGTACTGAGAACCGGAAACAGATTTAAATTTTGATAAGATCCTGTGCTTTTGTGTACAGGCAATTTTCTTTTTTCTTTCTTTGCATTCCTTTTTTCCCTTGTTGGTGTTTTGTAAATGTTTGAAAAACTTAGATGTTGGCAAATCAGCTCCCAATTACAGGGAATCCCCCTAAAAAGCACATCCTTTGACTTTGGGTAGAGCTTCTGGACTGCATGGTCCCACCTAAGCTTGATAGGAGAAGGTAGTTCATAGAACAGAGAATTGGGTTGAGATGGAGGTCCTGTGTAGGAGATGTCCAGGAGATTGGTGATGTGAACAGGTTCGATCAGGGCTCTCTAGTTCTTCTTTATGCAGTGGCGATTATTTTAGTTTGTTTCATTCCATTTTTCTCTTGCTACTGTTCAAATCCCCACATTCCCGTCTGTTGCTTTTCCAAATTCTTGTGTCAGGGTCTCTCATGACTCTCTGTCACCCCTTGCCCAAATAGATACCCATACTTTCAAAAGCTTTCGGAGAAAGCACTGGCATATCCGAATACTGCTCTTGTTGCTTACTGTGTCATTTTTGTGGTACCACTTGGTGACTTTCACTCAGTATAAATGTATGTAAATTTTATTGCCTTCTATCATGGATGGAGTCACACTAGGTGATTTTACTGGTCGTCATAATGATTCTTTTGTACTGCAGCTCCTTTAAGACGTGATTTGTTTTCAGATGTTGGCACTGGAGAGCTTTCTGTTGTTAGGTGATATGTAGAACCTGAGGAGAGAAGTCTGCCAAACTTTTCTACTTGAAACTCGGGCTACTTAAGTATTATTGCTCTCTTTCATAAAATTAAGTTAGTAATTACTCATGCATTCTTCAGTGGTAGCTGCTTAGCAACGTGTTTTCTGTGGATAGGTTAGATCAAAGTGCTGGCCTGCAGGTTGTATTTTTCCCTTTGGTGGGATGAACTGCAGTTGTTTTGATGTTAGGTTTGATGGATTTGTTTGCCACTGCATTCATTAGCTTCACATCAAAAAATTGACAGGCTGTTAAATGAAACTTTGGCTTAGATTTTCAGCTTGACTGTTTCGAGACTGTTGTGAAGATATTTTGTTTTTGTGCCGCAGCAGCCTCAAGCAGTTATGACTGTTTCAAAGGGAAGAAAAGTTATCTATTATCCTGATTTGTTTGGGTAAAAGAGACTCATTGTCTTGAGGATAGCCATGTCCAGCTTATGCTATCCAAACAGTATATGTATTGTGAAGTATATATTGAGAGGTAATATGTATGACTTAAATACTATTTTATCAGAGAAGAAATTATACTTACCACACAAAAGCACTTTTCCACCTCTCATAATTTATTGAGGTAGTAACTTTTTCAATGAGGATTATGTTTAGGTTGTTTTTTACAACAAAATAGTAGTTGTCTGTTTAAAAAAAACAAAATAAAAATTCTACTCAGTTGTACCTTTTTTTTTTTTAAATGTGGGTGAATGATTTAAAGGTCTAGGCTTAAAAAGCGTCTTGCTACTCCCACAGCAGTGTTTTAGTACTCAATGTCAGAAATAGCTATGTGCATAAACTCATAAGTAATTCTTATATCAGCTTATTTTATTAGTTTGATTTAGATACTGCTGTGAAGGAAACTTGTTTTTTGTTTAAAAAACAAGTGTTTACTGCATGTTGATCCATTTGATACCAGTCTGCAATGATATCATCGTCATTCAAGATGTACAAATTAATGTTTTTACTTGCTGGAAATCATAATTAGCCACTTCATATCATTGACTTGGCTGCTAATGAAATCTTCTAAGGATTCAGGAACCAGACATGCTTTCCATTTCTGGTCCTGATGTTAGCACACTGCTTCAGAGCAAATCCTGTGCATTCTGCAGTTTGACATTTCACTTCATAATCATAGCACCACTCTCAGCTTTATAGTTGTCATGGAATGTTCTCTTTTATTTTTTCTTTATGTCTATTTCTTTTGTCTTGATCTGTTCCTTATCTTTTATTTTTGGCCATCTTACTGCTGTCATCTACTGCCCCTGTTTGGTTCTTACATCACAAACTCAGCATTTCCTGAGAACCGCAGCTATTAAAGTTTCCCAGTCTAAAATCTGTTGCTGTAATGGGGAGGTTATGAGTCTCCTAGTGGGCAGTAACTTGCGCACTTCTAGATTTCTAGTGCTGCGACATCTTGAATTTAGAATTCTAAAGGGTTTAGGAGTAGAAAGGAATAGTAATATTCACAATATTTTTATCTGCAAATGCAAAAAGGAATTGCATTCTATTGTTTTTTGTACCTTCCCATTTTGGTAGAGCAACTGGTTGTAAGTTCATAACCTGCAACTTCATATTATGGTGTTTTTATGTTTTCACAGTCTGTGCTACTCTATGTGCAAGTACTGTTGTGATCTGTGAGAGTATTCTGTGGTTCTGAAGTTTGGTGTGGATTCTCATGAATCTTTTCCATCTGTACCTAGCCTAACTTTTTTGTGTGATGCTACCGTATGTGTGACTAAGGTTAAGCATGCATGTTTCTGGCACGGGGTGCTCATGCAAGCTGTACTGTTTTATTAAATAAAAATCAAGCCAACACAACTGCCAGCCTTTTTTTTTTTAATGAAGTTTTGAATAAGTAAGGAGAGAACAATACCATAAAATAAAATTTTAAATGCTGGAGTACATTCTGGCAACTATGAGTGGGTAGAAACGATGGATTCTAATTTTCCTTTGATTTTTTTTTTTCTAAGTGATATTGTAGAAGTTCCATTTATCCAAGTAATAAACGTACCAAGTTGGCATACTTGGTGGATGTTTAGAAGTTTTTGTTTTATAGCAGCTTTCACCAGACGAGGTGAATTTTTTCATCGAAAAAGTCAATAATTTACAATAAACTTGCCTTTCCAGGATATAATTTATATGAAATTTTGAGTAAATCAATACAGTATGTGTTTCCTTACTTTTCATCAGAATGCAGATTACAATTATCCTTGATTTACTGAGGAGAAACTATTGTCACTAGATACCTTTCTGTCCATATATTAATGTCATAGCCCGTAAAGAGAGATTACTTTTGGTCCAGCGTTTTCAAGAAAGAAGAATTTGAACTAAGAAATTATTTTCATAAATTTGAGGTTCACAAAATAGACTCTCTGGGCTTGAATCAGCTGTTGGAACACAGGTGTCTGTCGTGGTTTAGCCCCAGCCAGCAACTAAGCACCACGCAGCCGCTTGCTCACTCCCCCTGTGGGATGGGGGAGAGAATCGGAGGAGTAAGAGTGAAAAACACTCCTGGGTTGACATAAGAACAGTTTAATAATTGAAATGAAATAAAGTAAAATAATAATAATAACAATATAATAATAATAGTAATAATAATATACAAAGCAAGTGATGCACAATGCAATTGCTCACCACCCGCTGACCGATACCCAGACAGTTCCTGAGCAGTGATCGCTGCTCCCCAGCCAACCCCCCCCAGTTTATATACTGAGCATGATGTTATATGGTATGGAATAGCCCTTTGGTCAGTTTGGATCAACTCTTCTGGCTGTGCCCCCTCCCAGTTTCTTGTGTACCTGGCAGAGCATGGGAAGCTGAAAAGTCCTTGACTAGCATAAGCAGTACTTAACAACAACTAAAACATCAGTGTGTTACCAACTTTCTTCTCCTACTAAATCCAAACCACACCACTCTGCCTGCTACTAGGAAGAAAATTAACTCTATCCCAGCTGAAACCAGGACAGTGTCCAACACCATTTGACATAACTGAAGTATTTTGCCTTGGTCTGTCTAGCCAGAAGAGTACCAATCTCCATGAATCCAGTGTAATATTTAGAGCTCAGACAGATGTCACAGGTAGCAGAAAGTGGTTCAGGTGTCAGTGCATGCCCAGGCAATTGAAGTGAGCCATCTGTCATTGTATTCTCTTATTTGTACCCTTGGCATAAGTAAATATCATCCTAAAACTTAACTGCATTCTCCTACTCCAAGAGGAATTCAATTCTCTAGCCTTGCTAGAATAATTTTGTAGTTTGAGACTGGGAGGTGACCTATCCTGGTTGGCAAAGAGATGGCTTAAGTGTTAGGGTTCAGTTCCCTTAAAACCCCTCAACCTTTCTTCTCATAAACCAAGCCCTTCCCCAACTACTACTTCCTCCTCCTCTTTCCTCCTCCTCTTTCCTCCTCCTCTTTCCTCCTCCTCCTCCTTCTTCCTCAATTATTTATTATTATTATTATTACTACTACTTTGCAGCCACTTTGACTGAGTTTGAACCATCAGAGAGTTCGTGTTTTCACAGTTGTAGCAGGTAAATCTAGTGCCTAGGTATTGCTGATAAGCAATGTTCTCCACCTGGACTAGTGCTGGAAGAGTGAGATATGCTTCTGTTTCATGGGTTTCATAGTAAATTGCTGCCACAAAAGAAGGAAGTATGGTCTCGGGGTACTAGAAACCATTCTGCTGGGGTTGCTTCATGCAGTTTTTGTTGGTCTCTGACATTGTCTGGAATGCAAATGTTTCTGGTTGGTTTGGGGGGTTTTGGGGTTTGGTTTTTTTTTCCTTTTTTTAGAATGACTCATTGAATCATAGAATGCTTTGGGTTGGAAGGGACCTTTAGAGATCATCTAGCCCAACCCCCCTGCAGTGAGCAGGGACAGCTTTAACTACATCAGGTTGCTCAGAACCCCGTCCCACCTGACCTGGAATGTTGCCAGCGATGGGGCCTCTACTGCCTCTCTGGGCAACCTGTTCCAGTGCTTCACCACCCTCATTGTAAAAAACTTCTTTCTTATGTCTAGTCTAAATCTATTCTTCTTTAGTTTAAATCCATTATTCCTTGTCCTGTCACAACAGGCCTTGATAAAAAGATTCTCCCCATCCTTCCTGTAGGCCCCCTTTAAGTATTGAAAGGCTGCAATAAGGTCTCCTCGCAGCCTTCTCTTCTCCAGGCTGAACAACCCCAACTCCCTCAGCCTGGCCTCATAGGAGAGGTGCTCCAGCCCTTGGATCATTTTTGTGGCCCTCCTCTGGACCTGCTCCAGCAGGTCCCATGTCCTTCTTGTGCTGAAGGCCCCAGAGCTGGATGCAGGACTCCAGGTGAGGTCTCACCAGAGTAGAGTAGAGGGGCAGAATCACCTCCCTCGACCTGCTGGCCACACTTCCTTTGATACAGCCCAGGATTTGGTTGACTTTCTGGGCTGCAAGCGCACATTGTTGGCTCATGTCCAGCTTTTCACTTACCAGTACCCCCAAGTCCTTCTCTGCAGGGCTGCTCTCAATCTCTTCATCCCCCAGCCTGTATTGATACCGGGGGTTGCCCCATCCCAGGTGCAGGACCTTGCACTTGGCCTTGTTGAACCTCATGAGGTTCACACCGGTCCACCTCTCCAGCTTGTCCAGGTCCCTTTGGATGACATGTTGTCCTTCTGGCATGTCAACTGCACCACTCAGCTTGGTGTCGTCTGCAAACTTGCTGATGGTGCACTCGATCCCACTGTCTATGTCATTGATGAAGATGTGAAACAGCACCAGTCCCAGTACGGACCCCTGAGGGACCCCACTTGTCACCGGTCTCCATGTGGACATCGAGCCATTGACCACAACTGTCTGGATGCGATGATCCAGCCAATTCCTTATCCACCGAATAGTGCACCCATCCAACCCATATCTCCCCAATTTAGAGAGAAGGGTCTTGTGGGGGACCATGTCAAAGGCTTTACAGATGTCCAAACAGATGACATCCATTGCTTTTCCCTTGCCCACTGATGCAGTCACTCCTTCATAGAAAGCCACTGTGTTGGTCAGGCGGGACTTGCCCTTGGTGAATCCATGCTGGCTGTCTTGAATCACTCTTCTGTCTTCCATGTGCTTGAGCATGGCTTCTAGGAGGATCTGTTCCATGATCTTGCCAGGCACAGAGGAGAGGCTGGCAGGTCGGTAGTTCCCAGGGTCCTCCTTTCTTCCCTTTTAAAAAATGAGCACAATATTCCCTTTCCTCCAGTCAGCAGGGTCTTCACCTGACTGCCATGACTTTTGAAATATCATGGAGAGTGGCTTGGCAACTACATCAGCCAATTCCCTCAGGACTCTGGGATGCATCTCATCTGGTCCCATAGACTTGTGTATATTGAGGTTCTTTAGGTGGTCTCGAACCTGATCTTCCCTTACAGTGGGAGGGGCTTTACCCCCCTGCTCCCCATCTTGCGGTCCATTGACTCGAGAGAGGTGAGGAGAGAGGTTGCCGGTGAAGACTGAGGCAAGGAGGTTGTTGAGTACCTCCGCTTTCTCCTCATCTGTTGATACTAGGTCGCCATTCTGTTCATTGGGGGGGTACGCTTTCTTCAACCTTCCTTTTCTGGTTGACATACCTGTAGAAGCCCTTCTTGTTATTCTTTACGTCCCTTGCCAAATTCAGTTCCAGCTGCGCCTTGGCCTTCCTGACCCCCTCCCTACACAACCGGGCAGCTTCCCTGTACTCTTCCCAGGACACCTGTCCCTGCTTCCACTGCCTGTGCATTTCCTTCATGCCCTTTAGTTTGACCAACATGTCTCCACTCAGCCATGCTGGTCTCTTCCCTTCCTTGCCTCATTTCTTACACTTGGGGACTGAGAGCTTTTGCGCTCTATGGAAGGTGTCCTTAAAGATCTGCCAGCTCTGTTCTGTTCCACTGTCCCTAAGGACTGTCTCCCAGGGGGTCTTTCTGACTAACTCCTCGTAGAGCTGGAAGTTTGCTTTTCTAAAATTTAGGGTCCTGTCTGTACTCCTCGCTTTTCCCATGTCCCCTCAGGAGTGTGAACTCCACCAATGCATGATCACTGCAGCCCAGGCTGCCTCCAGTCTTGACATCACCGATAAGCTCGCTTGCATTGGTGACCATCAGGTCCAGTGTCGTGTCCCCTCGGGTAGGGGTGTCTGTTACCTGCCTTAGGAAGTTAATCGTTTATGCATTCCAGGAATCTCCTGGATTGCCTACAGCTCGCCATGTTGCTTTTCCAGCAAATGTCAGGGTGGTTGAAGTCCCCCAGCAGGACGAGAGTCTGCAAGCGCGAAGCCTCCCAGAGCTGGAGGAAGAAGGCTTTGTCAGTAGGCTCTCCTTGATCAGGTGGCCTGTAGTAGACACCAACCACAAGGTTCCCCTTGTTGCCTCTGTCTCTGATTCTTACCCATAAGCTTTCGACCTGCTCGTGGCTGTTCTTCAGGGACAGCTCTTCACACTGTAATGATTTCGTTATGTAGAGGGCAACGTCTCTGCCCCTCCTTCCTTGCCTGTGCCTTCTGAACAGCCTGTAGCCATCGATAGCCACATTCCAGTCGTGGGATTCGTCCCACCAAGTTTTGGTTATGGCAGTCAGGTCGTAGCTTTCTAGTAGCATGGTAGCTTCCAACTCCTCCTGTTTGTTCCCCATGCTGTGTGTGTTTGTGTAGAGGCATTTCATCTGGGCTGTTGGCCGTGTCACCTTCTTAGTGGAACATCCCTTGTTTCCCTTGGGGTGTTTCACGAAGGTTTCCTTGTGAGCTCCTACTATCTTGGGAGCCCCCAGCTCATGTCTGCAAGACTTCAACTGTGCTGCAGCATCCCCATCATGCCTGTTGGTTGAGGGCTCATAGTAGCCCCCCGTCCCTCTAACCATTGCGTATCATCCCACAGCTTGTCACAGGCAAGCCTGGTGCGTTCCCCCTCCCCCTTCACATCTAGTTTAAAGCCCTGTCAATAAGTCCCGCAAGCTCCTGAGCGAAGACCCTCTTTCCCCTTTGAGAAAGGTGGCTCCCATTTGACACCAGCAAGCCTGGTGCCATGTAGGCCGTCCCATTGTCAAAGAACCCAAAGTTGTGACGGTGGCACCAGCCACGGAGCCATGTGTTAAGAGATTGGATCCGCCTGTTCCTACCAATGTCACCTCCCACAACTGGAAGGAGAGAGGAAAAGACAGCCTGTGCCCCAGATTCCCTCACTAACTGTCCCAAGGCCCTGAAGTCTCTTTTAATCACCCTTGGGCTGTGTACTGCAACTTCATCACCACGCACATGGAAGAGCAGTAACGGGTAGTAGTCTGAGGGCCATACCAGGCTGGGAAGTCTCCTGGTGATATCTCGGACCTGGGCTGCTGGGAGGCAGCAGACTTCCCTATGAGGAGGGTCCAGCCAGCGTATTGGACCCTCTTTTCCCCTCAGGAGGGAGTCTCCTACAGCTATGACCCTTCTTTTCTTCCTTGTAGAGGTGGTAGTAATATGGGGGGTAGGTCTTTGTGGTCTTGGTGACTCCTGTGGTGTAGATGGATCGACACCCACATCGTCCACTGACTGGTCCTCCACATCTAGAGCCTCATACCTACTGTGCAGAGGCACCTGGGGAGTCATGGTGGGCAAGGAAAGGGTTTGCTTGCCACCCTGATTGTGGACTTGTTTCCACTCGCTGCTTCCCTCTAAGACCCTGCCTGCATCCTGGTGGGGGAGGATACTGGCTCCCTTTGGTCACAGCCTTTTTCTGGAGGCTGTCCCTGGTCAGGTTTCCGGGAGCTCAGAGCGTAGTTCCACCAGTCTCTCTCTTGCTCAGGCTCCCTGATGCTCCGTAGCCTGTCTACTTCCTCCCTTAGCTCTGCCACCAGGCCGAGTAGATAATCCACTTGGTCACAGTGCACACAGCTGTTCGCTCTGCTGCCATCTGTTCCCAGTGCCAGCTGGTGGCACTCCCTGCAGCCGGAGACCTGGACGGCTGTGTGTTTCCCTGGGAGCTCAGTCTGGGTTGATACATCCTTTCTGGGTAGTGCAGAGGATACACCCTTCCGCCGGGTGGGTACCATGGCCATGCCTGGGCTCCCTCTCACCAGCTGCACTTGCCGAACCTACCTCTTGAGCTAGGAGGGGGACTTGGCCTTCCCCGCACGCCCTGCTCGCGCCACCTGCCGCACCATGCCCTCCTGACGTGCCATGCCCTGTTTGCCTGTACTGGTCGCTGCGGTCCTAGTCGCCGCGCTGCCTGGGGACTGCTTTTGTACATGAGGGAGTTTGGCCACCATCACTGCTCTCCCTGCCCACGCTGCGCCAGAGCTGCCTCTCATCAGGAGCTCGCCCTTTCCCGCTCTAGGTGGGGGGCTGGGGTGCCCTCTCTCTCCCTGTGCTTTTTTGCCACCTTAGCAAGGGTGCCCTGGCACAAGCGTCCGCTATGGAGCCCTTCGCCTCAGTGACTTTTCTTTTTCATCTCTTTTGCATATAGTGATAAAGCTTTGTATGAAGATAATTTTCACACAGTTGACCTATGTATCTTCTACTGGGACCTTCTACAGGATTCACCTCTACGGAAGGTGAATCACTCCTGCAGTTGGTACTAGACTCACTAGTTTGGCTCAGGCCAAATGTACTGTGGAGATAAGCACGTACTTGCAATTTTCCCTCTGTTTTTCTGAGAGTCTGTGGAATATTATGTAAAAATGAAAAAGAAAGACTGAATAGCAGTATCATAGGTTTGAAACACAGATGACATATTTACTTTCTTTATCTGAAAAAAACCACTGTAAATTAAAATATACAATTCAAAATCCTTGACTTTGAGCCGTAGAGAAGGTTGTATGAATGAATAAGAATAAATGATATACCCACATCCTGCAATAACTGCACCAGGGCAAGTAAAATGTAGGTGTTACTTTTAGTATAAATGAGCTTATGTAGCCTAGCAGATACTTGAAATAAGAGCTGAACATGGGAAGATGCCTGAGCTGCAGGCTTAGTGTCCCCACTGTGCATACTACTTGAGTGAATAGGACTTGTTTATATGCTACTAGTTAAAAAGTGTTAAGGTTTAAAATTCTTGAGAAGGATCTTAAATGAACTGTATAACTTGTACTGGTTTGATTTTAGATAAAATCCACAATAAAACATATTGCTATGCTTCATAAAAAGGAGGTTATTGAAGTATATCTTGAAATAATTTTCTGAAATGTTTTATAGCAAAGGAAGTTGAATTAAGACCTTGGTGCTAGTGTGGTTGTGTTCAGTTTTTCAGGTTTGTCTTTTTGCCTGAAGCATTAACCACTTTCAAGTTGTTGGGAGAAAAGGTAGAATCAATCAGCTTGAAGGTGTCATCTTTCTCCGAGGATATATATAGTCACCTCTTCACTCAGTTACAATAGTAACACCAAAGAAAAAAATATTCACACCAAAGAAAAAGATGTATTAATGTTTCACATGAAGTGCACATCTGTATGGTTCATTACAAGACCTTGCATACATTCTTAGAGGGAAGTAAGTTACTTCATTCTTTTGTAAGTTTATAACCCATACAACCAAATAACTTCAGGTAAGACTCTCTGTTTGTTCTGTGTATGTAATATGGTCTCACATATTCAGCAACCTTGTCGGATCAATTACTGACTTTTAGATCTTAACAACAAAATCACCTGATCTTACCTTTGCCATGTGACATCCCATGCGCTTGGGATTCTAGGGGAGAATTTTTCACCTGAAGTTTCTGTTGCAAATATATATGTATGTATCTGTATATAAAAGATGGATTGCTCTAGGGAGCTAGAACAGTGTCTGCTTCTAGGGGGCAGTCTAATTTGAAATATCCAGCAAACATCTGAATGAAAAATAAAAACTTATTTTATCTTGGTGTCACTGTGCTTATGTCTGGATTTTTCAATCTATTCCAATTAAGTTATTTCAGTTACTTCTTCTGAATACCTTAATACAGGACAGTAAATGCTGTGTTTTGGTGGCCTTTTCAAACTATGTTGAGAACAATCACAGTGTGTAAGACAGACAGAGAGGTCTGACTGTTTTGATGCATTATTAGGAGTGCTATGGGGATAAATCTGTGATATATGTAGAGGAGAAATTTAGTTCAGGTACTGCAATTTTGTTTTGTTTCTTTTTCATGCCGTTTTTAAAATTATTTCTGTTTCCAGTGAATCAAGAGAGAGACTTAAAAAATTTAGTCAAAAAGGGGAAAGATAACATCAAAAACCACCCCAAAATCTCCTTGTCTATGTTCTTCTCCCTTTTTTATGTAGATGGTGACAGGGTGTTAATATACTTGGCTTAGTGTATCAGTCATTAATTTGTTAATCAGGATATAAGAATCTATCTTAGAATCTAGGATTGGACAAGATTTTAGGAAAAAATCCAGATAGGTGGCATTTAGTATGTCTATTGAATGTCTTTGAAACAGACTGTGACCTAGTTCTTTGGCAAATGTGTTTGAAGTTAAAAATAATTCTAGTACTTTATTGTAAATCAGATGACTTGTTGGTTTCTATGTACTGTAGATGTATGTATGAATGAAATACTTGAACTAAGCAGCTTTAAAAGAGTTTTAATGCTGGAATTGCAATTACAGTGTGATAAGAAATAATGTCCTAGGTGATGCTGTTGATGTTCTGTGAATGTTATTGGATAGTTATTGGAGTGGGTAGTGGGACTTGAGGGAGTCTAGACATAACACATTTTGACAAAAGTCTTCACAGATAATTCTCATTAAATAAAATCTAAAATTTATATATGATCCCTGGAAATGGAAACCTTAGATGAGAAAAGGGGAAAAGTTTTCATAGTTATATTTCTTTTTTGTGTAGGTGAGATAACTAGTTAGGTGTGGCTTCATGTTTTGTTGAAGTTTTGCTGAAGAAATTCCATGTATTAAGAAGCTGTAAAGAGCTCTGCCTTAGCCCATTTAATTAAGTGAGTCTTATATCTGTTCTTGCTTCATCTCTAATTTCCTCTAACGTGCAAGTATAGTTGCAAAGGGGTGATAAGAAAAGGATAAAGAAATAATGTGCTAGAGCTTGGTGGGTGTAAGAGGAAGAGTGTTTTCAGTCAGTCAAAGTGGACAAAAGAATAAGGGGTGGCTCTCAGGATTACTATGTTTTATACAAGTTTCATGTGGGGTAGAGAAAAGAGACTGTTGTTTACTTCAGCAAGGAAAAGTCTAACCATTACTAGAAAATCCTCAAGAAAGGTCATGAAACAAACACAGACCCCTGACTTCAAGTCTGCACATCATAGAACTAGCTATTGCATCTGTGATTATAAAGCAAGTTACTTGGAGGTGGTGGAATTACTAAAATGCTTTTGTCATGAAAGAGACTGTTGAAGAACTAGTAACAGCATTACATCAGACTTTGGAAAAAATCTTGGGTGATTCTAAAAATAAATGATTGGTTACATTTTTAGCAGTTGCGACATCAGGATGACAATAAACAATAGCAAACAGTAAAAAATGTAATTGTTGAAATGGGACACCCTGCATGGAATATAGCTGCAAAGAGATGATAAAAAAAAGATTAAAAACATCATGTGCTAGATTTTGCAGGGAGTAAGAGCACTTTCTCTTTGCTTGATCCGATACAGGCATTTACAGTCTGAGTTAATTTTGGTGCAATACTGGTTTTGACTGAAAGCTGGCATGTTCAAGTAATTTCCTGAAAAAATGACATAGGATTTTACTTTTAGATTTTTATTCTAACTCAGTTAAATTGTGGTTTTGGCTAAATTACAGATTCTGAGATAGGGAATATGCTCTTCCCTTAAGATAGAGGACTTGCTAATAGTAATAAGACAATATTAAGTTACTTGGTATGACTAAATCTATAAAATGGCAACTATGTTCAACTCAATTTCAGACATTCCTCTACTCAAAGCAGAGGCAGAGTGTTTGTGCAAAAGATGCATGAGGACCTGTGAAATGGAGAGAGAAGAAACAGTGAAGAAAAAATGGACATAGGTTGCTGAGACACTGAAAGTGTGTTCCTGAGAAAAGTGAGAGCTTTAAGCGTCTGAGGGAGATACAAACAGAATTTCTGAGCTTGCCAATTCCAATCCTCTTTTGCTATTTGACTATTGCTGGCTGTAGGGGATAACTATTTTCTACCTGCGTGCAAAAAGGCTAATGTCAAAGAAGTACCTGCCTGCATGATGAATTTCATCTCCTACAAGGAGTTATCTCAAGTGTTGTTTAATATTTTGAACAAAAAGAAGTAGGATGTTAAAAGTGAAACAGTTTAATTGGTTTAAAATTAGAAGTATTTTGTTGGAAAAATTCTGGTAAAAGAACAAGATTTTTTAACTTTCAGACTGGACTTCAGTACAATAGCCAGATATTGGTCGCTTCTTTGGTGTAGAAGTATGAGAATTTGGGGTGGTTGTGCCTTTAAAATCTGCATGTGTTTTCTTTGGTCCAGAGATGGAGAGTAAGTTCTTGAGGTCTTCTCTAAAGCTGTAGCAAGCATATTTAAATTCAAGTTTTCATTGAGTTTGGTAAGAAAGGAGGAACTAATTTGTAAGTCAAGCTCCTCCCGTGTTGTTAGTAAAGGTCTGTATTCTGCATAGTTAAATAAAGTAATTGCTGGTGCCTTAAGAAAGCAGGATTTGGATATAGGTCCTTGTATACTTTTATTGCTATTCATAACTACCTGGTCCACACAGGCCTACTCCCTCTAATCCTTATTAAGCTATTAATCTGCATGCAGCTAGCCCCACTGAGCAAAGTGTTTCCAAGTTTGACTTCAGAATCTGACCCTTTTGTCGTACAGGCTGAAAAGATAAATCAGCGGTGTATCTCGGGGAATCAGCTGCTGGATAAATTTGTGTGATTCTGCACTTGTGCTCCCTGATTAGACTGAATTAGCTGCTCTACTGACTGCATTGCTTGGAAATTCTTACTGGTTTTTAGAAAAAAATGCTGCTGGCAATGGAGCTTTACAATGTGTATGGACTCAGAGAATGTGTGCAATTTTTATGCATCTCTGATCACAAATAGATCAAATTCTCTTTGATTTGTTTGCTAATCTCTGATTTGTTGACTTTCCAGAAGTTATTCTATATTTGGTATACCGTAATGCTGTTTGCTTTCAAGAGAGCTGGTCCAATCACACAAAAATTGTAATTGTCAAGTCCCGTCCATTTAATATTTTTCTATACGTTTGTTTAAGATTTTTGTTGCTCTAGAGCTGTTCCTCTTTCTCCTTCACATGCTGCCTTCCCAAATTGAAAATGGAATTTCTACAGTAATCTCCAGTTTTAGGAAATTGGGGGAGAGTTCTGTTACTGTTACTTGTACAAACTTTTTTTGACATTGTATAAGTTGTTCTCTTGCTTTGAGCAAAACAGGTAACAACAAATTCTGGACAAGCCAGTTAGTTTTCTGATTGAATTCTGTACAATCCTGCAGGTTTGATATTTGCAGCTAGGGGTTAGGGACTCTGAGCCCAGGTATGCTTACAGGGCTTTTCTTCCCATAATGCTCTTTGCAATAGCTGTTAAAAATTATATGCGGTTTACTTGTCACTATTTAAAGTTTATAAATTGCTTCAAAAGCATTCTAATTGCATTTGTCTTTCTGTTCAAAATATTTTATTCATAATTGTTATCAAGCAGTTCTCTGTCATCTGTTTAAAGAAAATGTCATATGTTGGTGTAAAAACATTTCATGAACGTATAGATAGAGTAGTCAGTCATCAGCGACTCCTCATATATGACTTGATTGAGTGGTGATAGTGTTTTGAAAACAGGACAGTTTCATAGTTTCTGTGTTCATGACCTCTAAATCCTCAACATCTTGTAAAAAAAACAGTTTAGGGCATCTTGTAGAAGAGAGTATAGAGCACTGGTATCTTTTTAGGAAATTATTGCATATTTGGATTTTTTTTCCCTCCCTCTCTGCTTACAAAGTGATCAGAAAGAGTCAGCATTGATCAGTTAATCTGAATAGAGAGGTGATGTACAATCTGTAACTTAGAGGATTCCAGTAAAGCATCTTTACTTATAATAATTGCAATATTAGCAGCAGAACAGGTAGTGGTTTGGTTTGCCATATTTCTGCCCTTTGCCTCACATAGTTTGTCCAAAACAGGGTCTGTAAGAATAAAAAGATGGAAGCTCATTAATAATATTTGTCAGCTTCTGATGGCCAAATCATTGAAAGGAAGAATCTAAGAAAAGTTTTCTAATCTTTACCACTGTGTACTAGAGATCTTTGGCCTCTGAAATATGGCACTGCACCATGTGTTGCAGGAGGGAAACAGATCTGCAGACTTTTAACCAGTTAGCCCAGCGGCAGTGTGGCGCATGTGTATATATATTTTTTAAATAAAATCATCTCAATATTTGTTTCTTAAGCTTAGAAACATGTCAGAAACACCCCGAGGCAGGCACACATTTCAGACATTATAATTTTTTTAAAAAAAAACTGTTGGTACATGTTAGAACCTGGGAGCATTTCCTATTTATTGTAATGGAGAGTTTTAAGATGTGTATTATTTTGTCTTTGCTTACCATCTTAGAATGACAGTCTGTACATTCTTCAGATTATGTCAGTCTCCTTAAATCTTCACTCTTTCTTCCTTATTCTAGGGTCTTCTGCCTGGAAAAGAATAAAATCTTCCATGGTCCTCTTGTAGCTGTGGCTGAAACATCGCTGTAGTACTTCAGAAGGGCTATCCCCTCTTTCCTTTCGTGGTGTTGACAAACTTGTTTATTAGTTGCTTGATCTTGCAGACCTAGTCTGTCAGACTTCTTGAAAGAAGCTGCTCCTTGATGTTATAAGCATTGTAGTTACCGAATCTGATATTCAAAATTATGAGGTCTTTGCTTTGGTTGCGGCACAATTAGAATTTATTCAGAGGGTTTTTTTAGATGAAGAAAACTTTCAAAAAATATCATGCTCTTGAATTTCATGTCTTTGTGTGGGTTAGAATATGGAAATTAAATACCAGAAAATCTGCTCTTTGCAGCATTTTTGACCTGGAAAAATTAAATGCTAACTTCATAATGCAAGAATGATTTTTTTTTTTTTTTTTTTTTTTTTTTTTTAAAGCTACTTTGGCATAAATGTATTTTGACAAGCTTCTACAGCTAACCAAACACTGTTATTTCTGACTTTTGGAAGGTGCTGAGCGCATTCAGGTCCTATTGACAGTTAGCATAATTTGGCATCTCTAAAAAGCAAGCAATTTTTTAATTTCAGACAGAATTTTAGTGTTATGAGTGACTACCAGTGGGTCTCCTGCATCTTTTTGGCTCTGCAACTTTTATGAAAAATGCTACATATATTTTTGTAGGCAGATTCATGTTTTCTGTGAGACAGCTCTTCTTCTGTGTACTCACCAAGTGCTTGTCTTGCAAGAGGAGCGGGGTGATAACTTCAGTAGAACCATTCAGTTGCTTTGTGTAAAATAGGTCGTCATAATCAAACGGGCAGTGATAGTGTAGTGCATTTGTACAGAATCAGCCTGGAGAGTGAAGTGGGTTTTTCTTCCTCTGGCTTTGTTGCTAAACTCCAGCATGCAACAGAATCAATATTTTCATTTCATTTCATAAAAATTATGTGTCTAGCACATAATGGCTAATTTAGAATAATGTGAAAATTTATTGGCTGCTGTGCTGCTTATAAAATTGTTACAAAACAGTTTGAATTGGAAAAGCTTTGAATCCAAAGAGAATAAATTTAATGTGAATGCCTTTAATTAAATTTTGTTTAATTTAAATAATGTAATTTGTATTGATTATGCTGTTGCAGTTCATTTGGATTTTTATTTTTAATTAAGATTCAGTAATCTTGTTTTACCTTCCAGAGCTATTCATAAAATGACTGTGGAGAAAATGCATGTTAATTAAATTAACACTTATATGCATTTATTAAACCTAGATCAGACCATAATTTCACTTTTTATTAATTTGTGAAGGTATGTTATACATAGTAATATTTCTTACAAGGACAACAATCCAATTTTATTTGGATTCTTTTTCTTTCCTGAGCAAATCCATGCTCATATGAGCATGCTAAAATGAGGTAGGTGCTTCTTTTGCTCTAACTACTTCAGAGGCTGCGAGCACTACCTTCTGAAGCTGGGATGATTACTGAAGTGGAGCATAATCTTGTTATTTCCTTCTGTATCCTCTAACTTGCTGTGTGGCTTAGAATCATAGAATCGTTTAGGTTGGAAAAGACCTTTAAGATTATCCAGTCCAACCATTCTCCCTATTAGCTGGTGTCCGTGCAGCATTGAAACAAGTCTCAAACTTGGATGACCTCTTCATAATTTTCTGGCAAGGAAGTTGCCAGCTGATAGTACTGCATATGTTGAAAACGATTCAGAATGAAAGACTTGCTGTATTAACTGATACTATGTATGCTTATGAAGGCTTATTGCTATTACTTGATTTCCACCCCCCCACCCCCCACCCCCCGCCCTTGCTGGTGTTAGCAGTTTGAAAAGAGAGTTTAAGATTATTTTGAGCCAAGACAGGTGATGTACATGCATTTATTTATAAGTGTGCGGTGATAAACGTATATTTCTGCACCTGTGCACGTGAAGGAGGAGTCATGTAAGGTGCAGGTTACTGGAAATGTTGAAGGACAGAGAAGATGAGCAGAAAGCAGGGCTGTAGTGCTAATTGCTTGGCAAATGCCTGTACCTTAACGCTGGACTGGAAAGCTGAAGATACTGAACTAGCTGAGTTCCCAGAGGTCTTTGCAAATATTTGTGCAAGACAGAAACCCTTCTAAGTGGTACCCTCAAAACACCAGGTTTTGAAGTTCAATTAACACTAGTTTACCTAAATTCAGTCAGAAAGATTGAACTATCATTGACTTGCTAAGTAAAAGTCTCTTTTTCTTAGAAATAGTTACTTCAGATACTGGTAACACAGTGGTACTGTGTTAATTCTGTCATACATTCTGTCATAAGGGGAGACCTTAATGCTCTACAGCTACCTGAAAGGAAGTGGTAGCAAGGTGGGTGCCACTCTCTTCTCCCAAGTAGTAAGCAATAGGACAAGAGGAAACGGCCTCAACTTGCACCAGGGGAGGCTTAGATTGCATATTAAGAAAAATTTCTTCACCAAAAGGTTTGTGAAGCATTGAACAGGCTGTCCAGGGAAGTGGTTGAGTCCCCATCCCTGGAGATATTTATAAAAGGTGTGGATTTGGTGCTTAGGGTCATGGTTTAGTGGTGGACTTAGCAGTGCTAGGTTAATGGTTGGACTTGGTAGTCTTAAGGGTCTTTTCCAACCTAAACGATTCTATGATTCTATACCAGAGCAGCGGCTTAAAAATGCTGAGCTAATCACACCTTACTGTTACAGCTGGAATCAAAATTACATGGGTTGTTGACAAACTAGACAGAAATCTGTAAAAGTTTGTGTCCTGATGTGAATGTACTTTCTGTGGTCTCTCATTTCTGGTCGTTTTATCTCCTCTGAGTTGGTTTGCGATTGGATGACTGATAGGTTTTATCGTTCTTCATGATAAAACCATAGCAGCGAGCAACTCCGTGAATTGTCGCAACGGTTCTTTCTGCAGTTATGACGATTCCTGCCTGCATGCATAGGTTGGAAAGATAGTTGACAGTAAAAGAATCCTCCTTTCCAAATTGTTTCTTCAGTGCCTTTGTATGTGGGCACACATTTGTGTGTTTGCCTAGCCTGTAGTTATGTGGTTATGCCTGCCTTCAAGCTTATGTACAATTAAGAATTTTGAAAGTAATTAACAACAATGTTGTGTACAAGCATTGTGAAGGAGCATACTTGCTTAGGTACCAGGTTTATTCATCTCTTACTTCCCTAAGATAATGCACAGTGGGTCTCCCTGTCATTAGTGTAAACTAATAGTTGTACTTACTTGTTTTTCACCTTCTTGAGTGTCCTACTAACCAAGATAATACCGCAAGAAATGAAGTACAAAAACCTGTGCTTAAGGTGTTATCTAGATGCGCTATAAACGATTTGCAAGTATTAATAAGGCTACTTTTTGTTGAACAATAATGAATTTGCATCTTTTTCATGAACAACCTGCAAATGTTCATGTTAAAAATATAATTCATAATGCAAATTCCTTGATTTGCTTTACTTTATTTTCTCCCTTTACATAATTTATAAATGAAGTTGGTTACTTAAAATAATGCTTAAACTATTTTGCATTTGTCTGTGTTCTGTCTGCAGTTGCAAATACCTGAAAATGCATAAATATCTGAAATGCTTGAATATAGAAATGCATGAATATAGAAAAACTGAAGCAGTAATCGGATGATCAGATTTGACTGCATTTATACTGTGAATCATCAGAAATAAGATACAAGAAGTTTATTGATACTACAGGACTTTTGAAAGCAAATTAGAATTGATATAGTTGTTTTCTCAAAACTAGTCATAAATGAGAATACTGACAATTAGCTAATTAAGATTGTTTTAAATACTTTTAAATTTTTGTACTGTTTTAATTTCATCCTTAAGATTAGTTGTTGACTTTTTGCATTGGTATTAGGGCATAGATATCATAGCTGAATAAAGCAAGTGTGTGGAGATCTGGCAGACGGACTGTGTTTGCTTCAGTAAACCCAAAAAGGAAAGGCTCTGAGTTAGGCAAAGGCGATTCATGTCACATTTGTTATCTTAGTCCTTTGATATCTGTAGTGACCTGAGAGATAAATGCAAATCTTTTAATGTAATTTCCATCATTGTTTGCCATGTCTATAAAAATTACTAGTGATAAACTCTGTTCTGTGCAGAGTCTGAAAGACTCTGATAAATAGCTTTTCAGGAGAAAGAATACAAAGTCAGGTGACATAAGGTAATGTTGTTTCTTGAGGGCTTCCCTAGTGTGTAACACTTACAGAATTTCTTGAAATTTTAAATCCAGTGAAATGAAGAAAAATTGGGTTTTAGAGAAGACTTTCCTTTTTTTCTTTCTCTTTTTTTTGTCTTTACCCCCATTTTTTCTTTTTTTTTTTTTTTTTTTCTTTTTTTTTTTAAAGTAAGTCTTCCTTTTGTTACAGTAGAACTGCTCAGGATTTTGCTGCTGGCTTTTAGAAACTACTGGTATGTTGTGATGGTTTACTGTAGGCAAAAAGTGAATACAAGCTGCTTACTGGACATTAATGCATCATTTATAGTTACAACAGGTGAGAATAAAAATTGTTTTAATGGTATTCTTATATTTACTCTTAGAAGGAATACGCCTTTATAAAGTGTGGTTTTATGGGTAGTTTAGCAGTTCAGAACTTCCTGGACCAAGAAACCACTTAGATTCTTCAGAATTTTTTACAGACCCCATGTGGTTTGGTGAATACCAGAGGGTGTTGCAGGAGCGTCGGTCAGTATGATGATGAACAAGTTCCGGTGTACTGCAACTGTGGTTCTTCCACCTCCAAAGAACCATTACTTGAATTAGTAGATCTCTTATTGAAAATGATGTTTGTCTTTCAGCATAAATGATTTTTTTTTTTTTTTAAGGTAATGATCACTTAGGGGTCACTCATACAATAAAGGCACTTAGTCTAACAGGTACTGTTAGCAATACTGGGCATCCTAGTTGAATTTGTGGTCATAGTTACTCTGTCACCCTGTCACTCTTACAAATGACTTGCTTTTGTTTAGACTGATTTTGGGGGCAAACTTTGTCATAATCTGAACTGTTGCTCTGTGTCTGTTGGTGAAAAAATATTTTTCATTCTGTTGTTTGCTCTTCATTATTCCCATTTAGCATCTTTGACGTTTTTTTTTGTTTCTTTCCCTGATAGCTGAGAAAAGAAACAGTTTTAGTTTGTATATGCCCTTTACTGTAATTGTGAAATTGACTTTCAGTATTGTTTTATCAATGAAATAACTACTTAGCAGCACTACTTCACTGCAATATAAAAAATATGCACACACAACTTTTTATTGAGTGATAATACTGAACAGCAATCAGAGACTCTCTGTGAGGCAAATTCTACACATAATCTGCATTCTTTTTTCAATTCTGAAAATACGTTTTTATCTCCTGTGTAGGTGAGCATTGGTAGACCTCCCGTCTTCCATCCTTGAGCTCTTAAGCTTTTGTGCAGAGTTTATTCTCTGACCATTCAGTCTCTTCAAGTATTTTTCTGGCAGGCTTAGGTTTTTAGTGCTATGAATGGGTCTAGATACCAGAAAAGATGCATGACTTCCTGGACATTCTTAATTCTTACTTCATTTACTGGGAAAACAGGTATAGAAATATTCTAGTTCCAAGTTCAGGCAATACCTAGTTTAAAATTTCATAGTATCATATATTTCATTAAAGTTACTGTCCAAGAAGCAATTTCGAAAGTGGGTGGTTTGCAATAATGAAGACAAGTGAGATGGTAATTGTAATAAGCCACGGGTGAAATTAGCACAGCCTGGTCAACAGCCCTAATACAAGTTCAAAGATGGGAGAAGTTCAGTGAGCAATTGCTTCATTTGATCTTACAGGAGTATTGGTTTATCATACTGGTTTTGGGCTTCTTGTGTATTTTCTCAGAAAGTCTTTAAAATAAAGATTATTTCCATTACTAAGTATTTCCTTTGCACCTCCTTTGGGCTAGGACTTCTTTTGTAATCACATCAATCCTATGATCATCATTTCAATTTAAGAGAATAACCTATGTTTTTAAGGCTTCTGTTTCTAAAACCACCATGATAACTTTTCCCTTTAGTTGTTTTTTCCCCAAGTCTATCCTGAGCTTTTAGGTCCTTACACTGAGCACTCCTGACTCAGAACATCAGGCCTGCTTTTCACGAGATCCATAAAATTGAATTATTCACAACTGTCACTTCAGAATGACCAGAAAGCCACCCTTACACACATTCATTTTTCTACCTGGGGGCAATTGTTTTGTTTTCATATGAATATCTCAAGACCTCCTGAAGTCCCATCTAAGGATGTACCTAAACTGAGGTTTATGTGTGGTTGTTGAAAGTATTTTTGGTTTGGAAACTAGAAAATGCTATATAATTCTAGGAAATCTCTTCAATTTCTTGGATTTAGGCAATATGAGCGTATAGTGCTGCTTTAGTGCAGCTTGACATGGTTTACATGTGTGACTTCAGTGTCCTCCCCTGGAAGAGTTAGAGTGTTATTTACAGGAACATCGACTTGGTGAGGTTTAAAGACCCCATGTGATGAGGAAGATGGAGAACTTCCATCTTCTAGGAACTTCCATCTTCACGTCCTCTATGAATCCTGAAACACTTTATAGAAGAGGGTGGCAGCATCTCTGTTGTCAGATGGTCACAAGCAGCCTCTGCATTGTCAGATGTTTTTTCTGGTGAAATACGCGAATGAAAGTGGCTGCAGTCTTTCACTTGGACCTCAGTCTTGTGAGTACACCTGTCCTGATGATGATAATACCGATTTTGGAAGTCCTAGTTTGGCTTGGATATTGAGCTGTTTACCTTTCCCAAGACAGAAATGATGAGGTACTGCATAAGCAGTAAAATCATAGGCAACCTGGAAATTCCACTGGCAAAAATGCAGATATCTGGGGGCTTAAGGCATGTGTCTGAAGACTTGTATGTTTGAATTGTTGGGATAAAGTGAAAAGGATTTTTTTCATAGAAACTTGTAAGAACGTAAGCACTTTCGCGTGTCTGATAGTTTTGGGTTTTTTTCTTTTTCTCTTAGTTTGCTGATTTCTGGTCTTGTCACTGTAGTTGAGTGTCAACATAGCTGAACAGTGAATGTCTGAGAGTACAGGTGAGCTGGAGATTGCTGCTGTACATACATATTGGGATAGCTGCTTATTGCTCTGATAACTAAGTGCTTTGTACCTCTGATAATGCTCAGGATACTCAATAGAAAATACTTTATTTTACTCCCCTCTCCCTTCCCCCACCTGAAGCATATCAGAAGTCCATTGACATAGGTCCTGAAAAATTTAGAATCTAAGTAATGAGTTTGGGAGGTAAATGAAGATTACACAAAGACATGGTGTCCTGGTTTCAGCTAGGATAGAGTTAATTTTCTTCCTAGTAGCTGGCATAGTGCTGTGTTTGGGATTTAGGATGAGAAGAATGTTGATAACACTCTGATATTTTAGTTGTTGCTAAGTAGTGCTTGTGCTAGTCCAGGACTTTTCAGCTTCCCATGCTGTGCCAGGTGCACAAGAAACTGGGAAGGGGGCAGAGCCAGGACTGTTGATCCAAACTGACCAAAGGGCTATTCCATACCATATGACATCATGCTCGGTATATAAACTGGGGGGAGTTTGCTGGGGGGCAGTGATTACTGCTTGGGAACTGTCTGGGTATTGGTCAGTGAGTGGTGAGCAATTGCATTGTGCATCACTTGCTTTGTATATTATTATTATTATTACAATATTGTTATTATCATTGCTATTTTACTTTATTTCAATTATTAAACTGTTCTTATCTCAACTCAGGAGTGTTTCTCACTCTTACTCCTCCGATTCTCTCCTCCATCCCATTGGGGTAGGGGGAGTGAGTGAGAGGCTGCATGGTGCTTAGTTGCTGGCTGGGACTAAACCACGACAGATGGACAAGCAGGAATGTAGGTTATGAGGAAACAATTATGCCATTATTTTGGTGAGACAAATAGGAATCTTGGTGGTTCTAAAAATAGTTTAATATAAAGTGTGGCAATAGTCATTGTAAGACATTCTTCAGAATCATGGCTTTAGAAGCCATTTGCAAATTGAAATTCCAGAGGCTTAGTTATTATTTAGGAGAACAGTCAATGAGTAAGTATAATGGAGAGAAGTACATGGTCATCTTTCTTTCTGCATTGTGTTGTCCATAATGGACAGAAGTTTTTGGTGGATGTGAAAGAAAACTAGATTGGACTTCTGATCAGTTGTAGAAATTGAAATCATACCCTGAAAAGACTAAAGTGTGCTGTGAAGCTTCAGCTATGGAGTTTAGGCTCTTAATAGGCCTTTATTTAGGATATAGTGAGGAATCTTTTTTTTTTTAAACACTCTGTGGCATGGTGACGTACTCCACAAGGTCTCAGTACAAAGGAAAGTTATGCAGATTAACCAGTGTTTGGAATTTGGGATGTTTTTAGGCAGGAAATAAGCACTGGAATGAGATAATTCTAGGCTGCCTTTCCTATGACAGGTTGAACCAGATGATCTTTTGAGGTCCCTTCCAACCTGTGTGATCTGTTATTCTGTGAAGTGCGAGTAAGAATGCTGTATGAAAAAATCATGATTTTAGGACCAGACTTGAAATTCAAGGCCAACAAGGCAGACATCCTGTTGGGAGTCTGCTATAGACCACCCAACCAGGATGTAGAGATAGATGAAGAGTTCTGTAAGCAGCTGTTAGAAGTCTTGCAATGGCTAGCCCTTGTTCTTGTGGGGGACTTCAACTTGCCAGACATCTGCTGGAAATACAACACAGCAGAGAGGCAACAGTCTAGGAAGTTCCTAGAATGTGTGGAAGATAAGTTTCTGACGCAGCTGGCAAGTGAGCCTACCAGGGGAGGTGCCTCGCTTGACCTGCTGTTTACAAACAGAGAAGGACTTCTGGGAGATGTCATGGTTGGAGGCCATCTTGGGCTTAGTGACCATGATATGATAGAGTTTTCGATTCTTGGTGATGTAAGGAGCTGGGGCAGCAAAACCGTAACCATAGACTTCCAGAGGGCAGACTTTGGCCTGTTCAGGATGCTGGTTGGGAAGGTCCCTTGGGAGGCAGTCCTGAAGGGCAAAGGGTCCAGGAAGGCTGGGTCTTCTTCAAGAAGGAAGTCTTAAGGGCGCAGGAGTGGGCTGTCCCCGTGTGCCGTAAGATGAACCGGCAGGGAAGATGACCGGCCTGGCTGAACCGGGAGCTTTTGCGGGGACTCAGGGAAAAAAGGAGAGTCTACCGCCTTTGGAAGAAGGGGCAGGCAACTCAGGAAGAGTACAGGGATTTTGTTAGGTCATGCAGAGAGGAAATTAGAAAAGCAAAAGCCCAGCTAGAACTCAATCTGGCCACTGTTGTAAGAGATAATAAAAAATGTTTTTGTAAGTACATCAACAATAAAAGGAGAGCCAAGGAGAAACTCCATCCTTTTCTGGATGTGGGGGGGGACATTGTCACCAAGGATGAGGAAAAGGCTGAGGTACTTAATGCCTTCTTTGCCTCTGTCTTTAATAGCCAGACCGGTTATCCCCAGGGTACTCAGCCCCCTGAGCTGGAAGATGGGGATGGGGAGCAGAATGGAGCCCCCATAATCCAGGAGGAAGCAGTTAATGACCTGCTACACAACCTGGACGCTCACAAGTCTATGGGGCTGGATGGGATCCACCCGAGAGTACTGAGGGAGCTGGCGGAGGAGCTTGCCAAGCCACTTTCCATCATCTATCAGCAGTGCTGGTTAACAGGGGAGGTCCCTGATGACTGGAGGCTTGCCAGCGTGACGCGCATCTACAAGAAGGGCCGGAAGGAGGATCCGGGGAACTACAGGCCTGTCAGCCTGACCTCGGTGCCGGGAAAGATTATGGAGCGGTTCATCTTGAGTGCGCTCAACTACCTGAAAGGAGGTTGTAGTGAGGTGGGTGTTGGTCTCTTCTCCCAAGTAGTTAGCGATAGGATGAGAGGAAATGGGCTCAAGCTGCGCCAGGGGAGGTTTAGGTTGGATATTAGGAAAAAGTTCTTCACAGAAGGGGTAGTCAAGCATTGGAACAGGCTGCCCAGAGAGGTGGTGGAGTCACCATCCCTGGAAGTGTTCAAAAAACAGGTAGATGTGGCACTTTGGGATATGGTATAGTGGACATGGTGGTGTTGGGTTGATGATTGGAGTGATGATCTTAGAGGTCCTTTCCAATCTTAATGATTCCTAGTTTTTACTTTCATTATAAATGATCCAGCCACCAAGCCAGGAGGCATGGGGTTGCTACGCTACCCTTAATTGGTTTAGTGGTGGACTTGGTAATGTCAGGTTAATGGTTGGACTGGATGATCTTAAAGGTCTTTTCTAACCTAAATGATTCTGTGTTTCTATGATTCTTGCACTTCAGGATGAATGTTAAGGTGAGTTTTTGTTTGTTTGTTTGTTTTGAAAAAGGAAATAGTGGTCAGCAGTATAGAAATGAAATAAAAATCACGTGTTCCACTTTGTGTGGCAGTACCTTTTCTTTTTCTTACACCAATTGCTGGTTTATTCCCTTTCGTATGTACAGCTTTGACATTGCTTTTTTTTGACTGCTGAATATTTCTGTTTAATCACATTGCCAATATATGTTAGTTGATTAACTGTCTGCTATTTATAAAAGCCCAAGAGATACTAGTATTTTGCCATGATTCCTGTTCTTTCTTTGCTTTTCAAATTGTTCTTTTTACCTTGCGGTACATATGAGTATTGTAATTAAAATATATGTTGTTATATTAACACATTGTATAACTTCTGTGTGTGGGTAAAATAAGAATTACAGAAAATCACAACTTAGAGTGTTCTCTTTGCTGTTGTCTTAGACTTGTTGAGTTTTAATGAAAGTGGCTTTTAAAACAGAAAGAATGAAGAAAACTTGATGTTAAGACGAGCACAACTGCCTTTTATTTAGAATATATCATAGGTACTATTTCCATTTTTTTCCCATTTTATCTCAGGCCTGAACACTTTTGTGGTTTTAAAAAAAATGAGAAAGGCATTATGAAAGCATCCTATTGAAAAAATGCAATATTACTGTTTATGTGCTGAGACAACATACTGCCTTGTTTCCAAGGTCGTATTATTATACTATGTGTGCTGCTAATCATATTTTAAGAAGAGCATAAGGAAACCAGAGGCCTATATAGATTAGAGCTTAAATATGTGATATGATATTACCTAGCGTGATCTAATTAACACATCATAAAACTGCAGTTAAGGTAAGGCATTTGTGCTTTAGCACATGCAGGACCAAGAAGTTAAAAGGCTGGAAGGGAATTTAGGCTATAATTTGATCTACTCGAGCTTTCGAAGTATATTCATTTGTATCTGCACTGCTGCTATTTATTTGATCTAGTTGTATTGAAGATACTATTCTAGACAAGGGCAAAGCTAAAATGAGTAACACTTTTTATAAACTCTTCCAATATGAGTGCTGAATTAAGTGGTTCACAGCAGGTGTTAATAACACATTAGTATTACCAGCAGTAAGCTGTAGTGTTTGGAAAACAAACTTTAAAAAGGCAGCAAGAATTTCTTCTAAACAATGATTAAAATATTT
Organism: Pelecanus crispus; assembly: GCF_030463565.1. Classification (NCBI taxonomy): domain Eukaryota; kingdom Metazoa; phylum Chordata; class Aves; order Pelecaniformes; family Pelecanidae; genus Pelecanus; species Pelecanus crispus. The sequence continues at coordinate 32,922,316 of NC_134676.1, forward strand.
ATAAATGTAAATCCAGTGTTTAACCAAGATGAGATCTGGAGACTATATAAGAGCATGCTGTTTGATTTGTAATCTAAGTATATTTTCATAATCAAACAGTCTGTATAGGCTGGATATAAGTTCTTTTTTCCTAACCTCTCCTATATAGTTCCTTTTAAAAATTGCCTTTGAACATCACTGCGGAGTAGAATGTTTTGCTTATTGCTAAATAAGATATTATTTCATATTCGTTCCAAGGAAAAAATGGTGTTAATAATATGCAACTTGATTGGACAAACATTTTCATATAGTAAGTAATTCAAAGTGAGACCATGCAGGTAAATTTAACTTAGAGTAAAATGAAATTAGCAAAGTTTATTTTCCAACTCTTAGAGCAGAAAACAACCAAAATAGCATGTTTTCTCTTCTTCAGATCTCTTCTGTATTATTCTGCTGACAATTCTTTGAAAAACAGAAATGCCATTTGTGGTCTGTTAGAATTATAGCAAAACAAATATTTGAATTTCAGTAACATACATTATTCAAAGTGTTTATTGGAGCATGAGTGCTGGTTTTATGTCCAATTTTAGCTGTTCATCAGCAGAGGGCAATATAACTTCATACATTTCCTTGAAAGGATTTAATTTGTTGATCTTTTTATTTCTAGTTTTAACTAAAGGAGCACCTACTTGTAAATACTGAGAAAATATGTGAACTCATGATGAAAAAGCAATGAGCTGTGGTATTAGTATTCCTTATGCACTTTTCAGAAGGCTGTATTAAACTTCCTAGTAGCTGTACCCTATCGGAGGTGTTCTCTAAGTTCGTAAGTGGACAGATAATGTCCAGACTTAATGGAGGTGGCAAAACAAACGATTACATTTTACTGGATTAGCTGATGCACCCTTTCAGTGGTGGGGTTTTTTTTTGTTGTTGTGGGTTGGTTGGTTGGTTTTTGGTGGCTTTTTTTTTTTTTTTCCCCCCCCTTGGGACAGACTTGTGCAAAGTTTGGGATGCTTTCTGTCATTTCTTTTTACATCTGTTTTGGTTTTACTGTAGCATTAAATCCCTTATGAAGAACTTGTAGAACTTTACAGACTATGAGAACGTGTGGTGTAAGTTAAGTGTAGTGAGAAGCTGTGCTGTGATAATTAAGAAAAGTAGATTCAGGTCTCCATTACAACTCGTTCGTTCTGTATGTTGTGACAAGAAGAGTTTTGTTTTATGGCTGGGGTGGTAAAATGAGCCTCAGTCCTCAGGAAGTGTGTGTACCATAACCTTTTAGTGTACATCATGTTACTATTAATCTGGTATGATAGTTCTTTGATTTTTTTTATGTTGCCATTTAAGCATTCATTTAGTTCTTCTTTCAGAACGTATCAGGAATCCTAAAATGGATATTCATGTGTGGCAAATTTTTTTTGAAAATATGCTTTCCTATTTCTGATGCTCTTGAGGCACATTCAGAAAGACTTCAGACATACGGTTTCTTGTTTTTCATCTTCTCCTTTGAGCATCACACATTCAAAGAATCTACTTTACTGTCAGAACATAAATGCAATTCCCACTAACAGCCTGGGACAGGCAGCATTTACCAGTGTTAAAACATGAGGCTAGGATTAAAAGATTTTGAGTTCTAGCTCCAGCTCTGCCCTTGGCTTGCTGAATGACCTTAGGCAGTTGCATCCATCTCTTTACTTTTGTTTCAAATGCATTGGATAATGCTGGTCTTCCTCTATTACCAAAATTGTTTCAAAGATTAATTTGCCACTGTTTTAAAATGCAAATAATAGTAGAACTCCTTTAAGTACTGCATACAGATAAAAATGGCAGAACAGATCATGAAGAATGCATGTATTTGGTAAAATGTAGCTTTTGCATTTAAGTTTTTGCACAGGTATTTGTGCTCATGTATTGTGTTCTAGTTCCAGATCTGCCCCTAATTATAGGATTTGATTACATCATTCAGTCTTTCATACTATCACTCTGTATATTGAATGCTGGGAAAGATAAATACAAATAATAATTATTATGGCTTTTAAAATTTTATTTAGAAAAAAAGTGGAATTTTCATGTATAAGTATAATGCTGGTTATATGGTTAACTCACAACATACGCAAATGGTTAATTAAAAACAGCATTGTTAGATGGTCAAAATGAACATAGTATGTATATGCAAATATAACTAGCAATGTGTACATTAGGTAGATAGTTCAAAAGTCACCTTTCTAGCACTTAGACTTTTCCTTTCCTTTATGCTAAAAAGGTTGTTTCACTTTTTTAAAAGCATTAATTGGAGTGAATACAAAGACAGTTTTATAGACATGTCACTCCAGTTGGTGATTTTATTATCCATTGTAACAGGGTTAAGTGGGGAAAAACGAAGCTAGCGTAATAAACTGGATGATTTGCAGAGCTAAACCATTCTCATTCTCAGTGCTATATCCAGGCACATGTATGTGAACATTTACTGTGTCTTGCTAGAGAGATGGTAACTTCTTAAAATGTACTAACTAGATAATTTATCATAGTACCAAATCCTTAGATACTTGGCATTGTGCCATGTTCTAGGACAAAGGGGAATGTTTTTTTTTTCTAATAATTTTTATGTTTAAAACATCCTTGTTATTAAAATGCTCTTAATAACCAAGTATGTATGTCACCCCTGTTTCATAATTATTATATATGTGATACTGAATACATGACAAAAGAGCTTTCCTTTAAAGACTGTAGGACAAGTTGAGACATAACTAATTTTTTTAGGCACATTTGCATTAAAATATAAAATATGCAGAGTGCTTGTTTAACACAGTGATTGGTGACTAATGAATTTAGTGGAGATGTTCTAGGGTAGTAATGTACTAAGTAAGCTTTTAACAGATACTGCTTGAGTCCCCCCTCTCTCTGCAACAGACATTTTAAAGTATTGGAGAATATGATTCATGAAGGAAGTTGGTAAACTAGTAATGAACAAATGTATCCATAGCATCTTACTCTGATTGTCTGTTAGAACCTACTTTCAAACCAAAGTAATGATGTGACAAGCCTGTTAGAAATACATTTTGATCTGGTGCTTCCATAATGTTTTACTTCAGGTAGTTCTATTTAAACTACTCTCATTTTAATTATGAAAAGTTTGTTGTTTTTTTTTTTTTTTAACTTCATGTGTCAAACTCCATTTAACTGTTTATATAATTAAACTTACATATGTGCACTTTTAATGCAAGAGAAAGTACAGCTACAAGTGTGGTTTTTTGGTGGTTTTTTTTGGTTTGGTTCCCCTCCCCACCCCCCCGGCAACTGCAATTAGAAATAAATGCAATGTAGTTGCTTCTGGGACTTGAGATAATACCGCAGGTATATAGTAAATGTCACTATTCTGTGTGATGATGAGATGGCATAGATTATTATGATAAAACCATTAATTCCCACATTTGCTATATTTGTGTATAGAACTGGCAGGTAATAAAGAAAATAGCAGAGGTTCTGTTTCTGTGGTGTTGTTTTGTTTGGGTTTTTTTTTGTAGTTTTTTTATCCCCCCTTTTTTTTCCTCTCCCCATATCCTATATTTTGTTGACTGTTTTGAGAACAGTTTTTTTTCTTGAAAGGAGTAACGAGGGCGTTTTAAATTAATTTACCCTGCATTAGTTGTCTGATCTCAGAACTGTTGAATCCATTTTTATTGTCTTGATTATGCAAGGAATATGGCTCATTTAGGTGACAGCTTAACACTTGGACACCTGCCTCTTAGCAACTGTTTGCAATTTGAACCTAACACTTGATCAGCTATGCTCTTGGACACTGAAATGAGAATCTAAAAATCCCAGTACACTTTGCCTTCACCTACTCAGGTACAGAATGTATGTTTTGAGATACCTGTTTTCCTAGCTGCGGTGAGGTGCTTGAATACCTCCATTTGGTTATCGAATCTTTGATTTTGTATCAAGTGATACTCCCCTTCCTCCCTTGAAAGAAGCCAGGGGAGGAATTAATCTTAAAGAAAATTAACATTTCCTTCTCACATGATTGGCAGTTGTTTGCTCTTGTGCTTGCTTTGCATTTCTTTGCACTTAAAATAGTGTATTCATTTGCACATCAGTACTCCTTTAGTACTTTACTGAAAGTGCATGCAAGCTGAGACATACTACATGTATGACATTTGTAGAAGATTTCACTTTTGTAGAAGATTTCACTGTCCTAATGATTCTGCATAAAATCTGTTCTTAAAGGAAACTGAAACAGAGTAGAATTCTCTGTACAGTGCTGAGGGGGAAAGTTCAGGAAAAGGTGCCTGTACAAACCAGGGTGATGGAAGCACGTTTCCCTACTTTCTGCAGAGAGAAGAAGGGTTGCTTGGGTCTTAAGTACCCACTCTCTTACAGCACCTTGGTCTTGGGAATCCTCTGTCAAAAGGCTGTATTTTCTGCATGGTGTGCTGTTGGATACCTGTTACATTCTACTGTCCTTATTGCTGGTTTCAGGTCTGCTATGTTGATACTAATTTGGTATATAGATTTTTGACATGTACTTGATAAGAATGAAAGGCTGACCCAGAGCTATGTATCTGTATTTCACAGATTCCCAGAAAGGGGAATTATGGTGATTAATGGGAGGAATACAGCAGTCCATTACCAGTTTCATGTCAGTCTGCAGTACCAAGTTGCTGTGATATGAATAAGGATGTATAATCCAGAATGCCTCCTAAAAATTAAATGAAATCTTATGCCTCCCATGAGGACAAGGATGAAGTCCTGTGCAAAATCAGTTTAAATGGATTTGGCATGTGGTATTCCCAATGCCACGAAGAGGCAATACTTTTTTTGTAGTGAGATTTCATATTTGTGTTTCCATGCGGGTTTCTGCTTGCTATACAATATCATCGGCCTACCAGTTTTCAGAGTTGGACTTCTATTGGATTTTCATTTTTTTTTTCCATGGGTTTTATATATGGGATTGTCTCCTGTATTCTTTTAAAACACAATTGTTTAATGTGTTTCAAACTTTTTTGTCTGTTACTGAAAGTATAGATGATAGAAATTGCCGGATAAAACTAAATATCAACTCATGTTTTTTCATGTTTCTAATTGTATGACACTATTTAAAATATATTCCTTTTGAACTTTTATCTTAACATATTTAAGTGTTTGCTGACTATTAATTTGGTATTATTTCAGACTTAAGCTTAAAAAGAATTAGGTTGTATCATGTTTGTCATATTTTCTCATTTTAATGATGTCCGTGTTTTCTGACAGCTGATAATTAATTTCCAAATCAAACTCTCTTCTTTGCCTGAATCTATTAGAGCATGTTAAGAAAATGCTATTTGGTGCATGTTCTCTGAGGCTATAGTCAGATGTCTTTTCTTCTTTTCCTTCAGTTTTGCTGTTTTAATGGAAGCAATCTCAGCAGTGCTGAGTTCCTTGGCATTTTTGAATCAAATCAATGCTCTTACAGAGCAAGCAGGTACTTGGCAGAAAATGGTTGGTCTTTAATTTTGTTACGATAGTACATAGGAGAGGTGAGGCCTACTGGTGAATTTGTTAGATGCAAACAAAAAAGTTTTGGTGAAAAATCTGAACGAAGTTTCACATTCCTTGAAACCAGACTACTTTGTTATAAGTCTTGATAACTTATTCAGTATTATTTTAAAACATTGTTCTCACAGCAAGGGAATACAAATATGACTGTTAAAAAAATTTCACTGCAATGACCTTTAACTTGTTGATATGTTTAAGATCGATCAAAAGGCGATATCTCAGTATCCTGTATTTCTTCTTTGAATTAGGAACCTTCTTATGTATCAGTCAAACTTAGCTTCAAATTAATATTATATACCTTTGATTGTTTCATTAATTCAAAATAAAGATATGAATGATGGTTGAAATAGTTCACTAGGCGGAAACTACCTATCTAATTTCATTACAGTCTTGCTGGAGGTAAGACATTTCTTAAAAACATGGAGATACTCATGAGAATGTAAGACCTTCCTCATATACCATATTTCAAGGCAAACTGTATGCCGAGCAGTTTAAAACTTTTTCCCCACACTGCAAATCGAGACGTTGATCACTTTCCAGAAATAGTTCTGGGAATATAGTTATTCCTACAGTGCATGTCCCAAGCTGCAGAAGAATACTATTGATGATTTGCTCTTCATCTTTGAATTTCACGTGAAATAATGATTTGCATCAACAACTTTTCTTGTTATGAAAGAGATCATGTTGTCCTTCATTTAAGCAACTGCATATAGCTATAAAACAGATAAGACCATGTGTCTTATAAAAGGAAAATAATGCTCTTGATTATTTTTCTTCTAGCAATCTAAATCCCATATTCCTGAGCTTAAAATAACTAACAGGGTTAGCATTGGAAATATATGTGTGCAGCAAAAATATAATAATTCTGTGCATAAAATGCACTGCAGTTTTCAAGAGTGTGAAGTGAAATGAAATTAATAATGAGTATAAAGATAAAAAGAGGAACATTTCTGAAATAATGATTCTAGGACTATGATATAAGAATAAAAATTAATTTAAGATTTATAGTGGAGTAGCTTTTCTGAAAACTAAAAGTAATAAATGAAAATGTTTGATATTTTTTAAATTTTTAAACCTTGTATAATGCATGCCACATTTTCTAAAATAATTATGTAACTATTTCAAAACTAATATAAAACTAAATGATAGGTGACTGTTAATTTTACTTTGATAATTGTAATTAGTATAATAAAATTCTAAATGGGAATAGGTTTGGAAATTGGTATTCTAGTCAGCATATTTAACTGATTTGGAAATTGTTACTTGCTGGGCTATGCCAGCTGGTAATTGGAATAGTAACAGGTGTGGAAAAATCTCTAAATTATGAATAGGTAATAAGTAAATGTTACAAAATACCTAATTTCAAAATAAAAATGAGCCATGCTTCATTCTAATAGGATTAAAAATGAATCTTATAAATGTGTTTATTTTTTATTATTTTGGAACAAAATCTCATTCATACTGGTGTGAATAGAGATGTCAACCCATGGCCAATAGCAAAGTACTTAATTGGAAAATGAAAGTAGGTGGTAACTAGATGAACCAGGTTCTTGATCTTTTCCAAAGTGAAACAATGAAATTGGCTACTGTTTATTGCCATAGTTTGTCTCACTTCTGGCTTCTCATGTTTACTCTCTTGTCTTCACTTTATTTTGGAAGTGGGGTGGGGTGTGATAATTCTGGCAATGAAAACATCCTGATATTTTGGGTACATATTCTGTGAATTTTAATATAAAACAATGCATTCGTACGTGTGCGAAATGGATAGATTTGGCTTGGTGCTGCATGCCAGCATACTGTTTTTATTTTTAATTCTTGATGTTTAGATTCTCTTGTTTGCTTATGTGGGAAGTCTACAATATAAGGAAATCATGCTAGCATTCAGTCAGTTCTGTATAATTTGTGTCTTGAGCTATTGTGTGTTTTATTTCAGGATTTCTCTGAAATAGACTAACCATGGTTAGATGTTCTACTTGGGAATGATATTGAGACAGAGAGCACTTTTTTTTTTCTTCGTAATTTTATATCATAAATGAAACTAAAATTTGCTACCAAATCTTACTCATCTGCCAGACACTCTGTAAACCACAGTATAATGCTTTGCGATGTAGATTAGACTTAGCTTGTGTACATGTAATTTTTAGCCTTTGCATATTATAACTGAAGAAAGCACATGATGAGTTTTTTTACTGTTTGTGTTATGGAAACTGTATTGCTTCAGTTAGAAAATACCCAGTCTCTAAACATGTCAAATTTTTTTTTTTTTTTTTTTTCAGTACAAACTCTCAAAGCAGGGGAAAAAAGGTAGGTGGTTCAAGCTACTTGGCCTCTGAAGCAGATGAATGAGCTTTCTCTTTCCTGAATAAGGCAAATGGCGCTCATGGCACAGCTCATGCCAAGTATATTCATAAACTTCTGACACCTGTATAAGAAGAGCAGAAATACTGAATAAAAGCAATATTCTGCATTTCTTTGGCATAGCCATTTAATTAATTAATTTATGCCTACTTCTCTTATATGTGTCCCTTGGGCAGCTCTGCCAGCCTTTATTGACAGTGGCAGCTTGGTTTACATGGCCTGTCTGATTTCCACACGTAGTTCTCACCTTTCCTTTAAGTTCTGGTGGGTCTTACATTGGTTGTATGATGTTGGAAGTAAGATTCCTTCCCATTGTTTTCTTATGGAATGTGAGCCTGTGACAGCTTCATTGGGGGTTTTGGTAGGGATGTCTAAGTCTGTGGGTATGAGCTGCTGTGTTTAAACAAAGTGTCCTTGTCTGGGACTATAGCCTGGTGAAGATCAGAATGGAGAAAGGAGCTGATAGCTTGTATGGTAGTGGTGAGTGATCATACTCAGCAATAGGTGGGAGACAAATACTCAGTACAGAATTTGGGTGTGTATATCCATGTGGCTGTAGGACACATTGTTTTCAGCCAAGCTGAGAGTTGTATGAATACATAGCTTGTCTTCTAAAGTGCCCACCCAGTTTGACAGCCTGTGTGTAGACTTGTTTTGTGGGTGAGAGAGAGCACACAATGGAAAGATGATACTCAAATTGGTGTAGGCTGCTGTACCCAGGGCCCTAATCATTGCATGAAGTTGCTGGGGCATTATGTGCCTTCTCTGTGCAATGTACCTTTAGCAGCAGTTAAGAAATAAAAGAACAAAAAAAGAGATTAAGAATTAGAAAACCTTAGAAGGAAAAGGTAGGGGAAAAGAGATAATGAGAAAAATGTTGGAAATACAATGAATACAGGGAAAATGATGAGGGAAAGCTGTCTGGGAATAATCCATTCTTTAAAAGGACATACTTGTGTGAGAGGAGGCGGGCGTTATTTTTTTTAATATCTTTTTGTGGCATAAGTGTTTATATGCATGGGTAACTTCAATTTTAATAAATGCTTAATAAAATTTGTGTGGTCTGTTTACGTAGCAGCAGTGGTACTGGCTTTGGCTGGAATTTTGCATACTTTTCTCTGTCCATTTTGCTTTTTGCACTGCATAGACTGTAAGCTTGTTGAACTTCATTATGTAGTCATGTCTGACAGTCTTGCACTTTTGTTTTCTCCACAACTGCTTGTTGATTGTAAGGAAACACATTATGTCTCAGTGAACATTAGAAAGCATTTTTATTTTATTCTGGTACTGTGTTCTTTTCTTTACTTGCCCTGCTCATTCTTATTTTTGTGTGTCAGTCCAGCGTCTGCTCTGAGCTTGTGAAGACGACCCTTTCAAAAACCTTTATTTGTCACCACGCAGTAAGATACGGATTCTATTTGAAATTTGCCAAATCAGCTATTATCATAGCTACTAAGGCTTATTATTTAGTTTAGATCCAAATAATTATCTTGAACTATTTTGTTTGTATTTCTTAAACTTAGATAAACATCAAGTGAAGACGGGAAAGATTTCTTTAACGTAAGTTAAAAACAGTGAGAAAATACTTACTGCCTTTCTGTTATTGACATTTAATAAACTAGTCTTAAGTAATAGAAACAATGTATAACAACTAAAAAGACCAAGTGAACTGTACTTACTTTTTGAGGACTCAATGTTTTAATCCTAAGTATCACATGTACGGAGAATATATGTTGGCTTTGTTTAGTGCAGGCTTGTTGGTATAGTGTGGAAAACATTCTTCAGTGAATCATGAAAGAACTAGTAAAAGTTAGAGCCTGCATGTTCTTGTCTGAATTTGCACAGAGCAATTTTAAGAGCTGTCATTTTCACACAGAGAACTCTATGCTGCTAGAAAGAAGGGGGCCCCTTTGCTGATTCGTTGATAGAAATTTTTGGAATGAGGTGGTTTTTGAAGAAGACTCACAAAGATGAGGCTTTTGACAAGGTCTAGTGGTGCTGCTGGTAGTGAAAATCCTGTTTTGAGGAATTATGTTACAGTAACCAAGAAAGGAGATGTGAAAAAGTACTAGAAGGCAAATAAAATTCGGTGAGGCTGAGGAGATGAGAGAAGTGGAAAGTAAATATATCTTTCCTATGTTACATTTCTTAGCTGCCGCTGGGATTTAATGTGCCTGTATTTCACATTTAACAGAAAGGACTTATTGAACAAACTCAACCAATGGGAGGGATCTAAATAATGATAAAAAAACCAATGTAAATTGCATCTTTTGTGTATTTTTTTTCTTTTTTTCTGGAAAGGATGACATTAACTTTCTGTTAGACCAAGAATAATGTTTACTGAATGTGAATAAGAATATTAATGGTGAAGGGAAATTAAGGTTTCAACCATGTTTGACCAAAAGGATTAGATGCAGTCTAATGTGGGTTCATTTGGAATAGTAGGTTTCTTCCATGAATTTTTGTTTCATTTAATTGCTATTACAATTGTGAAAAATGTATGTGAAGTGGTTCACTATTACTTCAGAAGACATTTAGTATTAGAAGAGTTTCATACTTCACTTTTACCACTATTATATTGAAATCCATGTCCTGTGTTTGGCTTTCCAGGTTCTAGGAAAGATGTGGGCAATTCTTTTTGCTTTTATTTGTAAGCAAAAGTGCTGTCAGTCTTTCAGCTTCATGTGTAACAGCTTTCAGATATGAAAAAGTGGCAGTATCTGACTACTTATGCATTCAGTCTTATTTTTGTCATTTTGTTTTAGAGATACACACTATCAGAAGCAGCACACTGCTAGGCAGAACATGTTTTTTAACAGTGTTAAATATATTACGTTGCATAAAGGAAATGGAAAATTAAAATCAGGGATCTTTTGATGTTTATAATTGTTTACAATATTTTGCTTTCTGTTGCAGTAACTTGCTAATAGTATTGAACATAGGAGTTACATTAGTTTTTATGGAAATAATTGGTATAAAAATATAACAGGAGTAAATTCACTATACATTTTTAAAGAAGTTTTATTGTTATCATCAGAGTGCTAAAGAAAAAGGTGCTTGAGGGCATGTGGGATTGGAAAAATCATCCTGCCTATGATTGTTGGAAATTTCTTGGTGGTATTTTTAACATTACCAGTGTTTCTTTCTTAGGTGCCTTAGGGAAGTCAGTGTTTACTTCTTATAAAGCTCTGATATGGTAATCCACAGTCATCTTTCAAACAGCTACTGGCTTTTGCTGTGCAAAGAAAATGCAGTCTCTTGTATTATGGGAAAAGATGTTTGTTGATGGGGTGGTGAGGTCTTCTTTTGGCCAATGACAAGGGAGAACTTTTGTGAATTAGGCTTCTGTACTCTTCTAGAAACTCCAGTACATACCTGTCTGCATATTTAAGTGTGTAAGTACTTTTTAAAATTAATCTTCAGGAAAATTTATAATTTGGATTGTACATTCAGATTTAAATTGCTGTGTTCCTGTTTTTAACACATTCCAGTTGCTAAAAATACTTAAAAATGAGGAAAAAAAAAATTTGAAAACAAAGATACTAAATCTCCCCTTTAAAGTTAAATTGATACTGAAAATGCATTAATTTATTAAGCTTTCCTAGTGCCATACGTGTAATGGAAGTGCCTGAATTAATATGCTGAGTTCTCTACAGAGACAGTAGAATCTCTGGGGAGCAGTTCAGGCTATTTAGGTTAAAAAAAAAATTAATTCAGTCACATAACTGACATATGTAAAGCCTGTAAGGTTAGCTTTTAAGGTTGGATGTTAAAAAATAGGGGCAGGGGAAGGGCTTTTTATGGTATCTGGACTACACAGTTGACAGTATTTGAAACTATTTCTATATAGTAAAATTTCTAACACTAGTCCTGTGTAGTCTTCCAGCAAAATGAAAGCTTGGCACAGTTTTTTTCTTCAAATGTGTGAGTTATTAGCTACTTTGATAATCCTGCCATTAAAAATTGAATAGTAATAGAGAGTTGCAGTTGAGCTTAAGATTGAATAGCCTCCTGGAGCCTAAACTGTCCTACCTTCTGAGATTTTTGAAGAGCGTTTACTTTTTTGTCAAAAATTACTTGGGGATAGAGCAGTACTTACCTTGCTGGGTAAGTTCTGGGAACCAGAACAGATATGGTGTGTCACATGTTTTCTACCATGCCAGAGAAATATAGCCAAGTGAAATGTGTTGGTTTGTGGGTTTTGTGTTTGTGTGGTGGGGTTTTTTTGTTTGTTTTTTGTTGGGGGTGGTAGTGCTTTGTTTGATTTTTTTTTTGTTTTTTTTTTTTAAATTCTTTCACTGGCTTTCCCTTATTGCTTTTGTGTATTGTTTGTGGGCATAAACTCTTCTTGCACATGACTGAGCTACTTCAATTTTGAGAGTTTAGTGATGTTACAGCTTTGGACATTTTCTGGGAGTAGATTTGTCATCTTTAGCATAGTGTCTCCTATGTCTTGGTTTTCCATTCAAATGGTAGACTTAGAAGCTTCCAGGAAGTATCAAAATTCATATGCAAGAGCTGAAAAATTGTGTTGTGGTAATCTGGTATGACCTGAAGGTGTCACACATGCTGTGCATGTGCTAATCAGCAGTCAGTGATCCTGGTGAGCTTGATGTTCATTGTCCATATACTACATGTACATACATTTTGGTTTGAGAAATTGCAGTTAGAAATGTAAAAAACTCTTATTTTTACAACAAACTAAAATTAAGATGCCTTGAAATCATTCAGTAGGGTAAAATACTGCTTGGTGGCAACTCAGTAGGTCCTTTTCAGTCAGCTGTAACTACATCTGTAATCAGCTTGGAAATTACAGATGCTTTTAAAAAAAGTTATTTACACAAATGGTTAAATTTCTTCAAGAGTCACTGCTAACACTTATTCAAAAAGGTTGAAGATATATCAAAATATTTCTTCTGGCAAATGAGCACAGTTCAGCGGTTATAAGATGTTAGTCTTACATTTTCACTGAGGTGCTTTACTGTGAAATTAGCAACTTAATTTACATTCTTATTCCAGTTGTTTCTGTAATTAGGTCTTTTCATGAAGAACCTATCATACTGATAAAAACAAATCAAATGCACCTTTACACAGTGTTTCAGACAGGTGCTTGTAAAATGTCAGCCTAAGATTTTCAGACAGTTCATGTATTTTGACTTGTCTGCATAGCAGCAAGATTTTCTGTACTTTTTGTTGTCTAGAGAAGACTAAAATTGAACAGTTAACATCTTAGTAGGTCATTAGGTCATTCTTTCACTGATCAAGAAACTGTGTAAAGGAACAGCAACATTACAAAATCAGGCATTGAAAAATTAGTCTGCCAAAACTAAGGGGCCAGTTGAACTTTAATTCACCCCTGTTATGTTCATATGTAATCTTCAATTTTATGAACAGATGCATATTTTTCCTGAGGACCTTACTCCATTAACAAGATTCACTTGTTCAGTATTGCTTTATCAAAGCATATAATGTGTAGTCATACTGTTCATTATTCAAACTGGGCACCAAAAGGAAAGAAAATTCCTTCTAGATGTTTTTGTAATACTTTTATTGTTGCATCTGTAAACTTCATAAGGATTATCATACGTCACAGTACTCCTGTTCGTATTATTATCTGCATTTTACAGCTGGTGAAACGCAGCTGTAAACGCAAAAGGTATAAAAGCTGAAATATTTGTTGATCTAAAGTGACCAATATGAGGTGCCAATGACTTGCATTTTAAATTTTAGCATTTCCTTGTAGCGCTTTGAACCACAGTTTAGCTTAGACTGCAGACATAGTAGCTCATCACTTTTGCAGATTCCTTTTATAGTATTTTATTGGCTACTGCTCATGAAAAATTGGATTTTGTGGTTAGCCTGCCATCACACAGGAACTCCATGACTGAGTAAAGGAAAGAATCAATTTCTTCTGGTAGGCGTGCTCTTTCCTTAAAAAGTGAGATTTACCATTCCCTTAGAGTGTTCTTTGCTGCACTCTCTCTACATCTTCAAGTGTCTGCAAAGATGTGCAACACTAGCAATTACAAAATTCTTATTCTGTCCCAGGTCATATCTGTCCTGAGCATTTAGTGAAAAATGTTCATTCAGAAATCGGTGTGGTCATTTGATGAAAAAGCATACGATAACGTACAGACATAATGGAATGGTTTAAAGGCAGTCATACAATTTTGATGCTAGTGTTTCCTATGTGAGAGTTCTTGACTTTGCAGTGTTTATTGTCTTAATACTTCCTTTCATTTAAGATTCAAATATATTTAAGAAATGAGAATTGGAAGTTTTCTCGTGTGATTTACAATGGGACTCGGATTTTTACATTGTCAGTACGTATCTTTTATGTTAGAGCTTACACAGTGATTGGTAGCTGTTGCAGGTTTCACTCTGAATGTTAATAGCAGAAGGGATGAGGCATAAACTCTGCCTTTGGATTAAGTTTTTATTCTGGTGAAAGAGGGACGTAGATTCTGGATGTTCTTTTCTGAGGTCTGGAGGAGACAGTATTCTAATGCTGACAGACCAGTCTGTCACTGGCGTCCTCTCTGTGTGTGCTGTCATCCATCCTGCCTCACCCACCCATATCTCTTTTCTCACACACATCTCTCTCCATTCTAACTCCCGATTCCTGGTTTTCAGAGGTCTTTTCTTCTTATTTCCCTCCCCGTTTATTCCTCTGATGCACACTTTTCCACCTTCTCTCTGCCCTTATCCAAATCTCTTTTACAGCGAGTTCCCCCTCCTTCTGGCTTTTGTAGCTCTTGCAGCTCTTTTGTAGCTTTTGCAGCTCTTGCGCAGCTGCATGCTTCTCTGCCTGCTGCGCTCTTCCATTCCCTCCAACTCTTGTGTTCTGTCTAGGTAGCTTTGCCCTCCTTGGCTGTGCTGTTGTTTCTGGCAGTGTCTGAAAGTATGAAGCCATTTTATTTAATGTAAATCTTGAAGAGTAGTTCTATGCAACCCATGTAGTGTTGCTGACAAGTAGACCACATATGCTTTCTTGGTAACAGAAACGTTGAAGCAGTAGAAAATAGTTACATTAAACGGGTGAGAGTATTGAGGGAGCTGGCAGAGGAGCTTGCCAAGCCACCTTCCATCATCTGTCAGCACTCCTGGTTAACAGGGGAGGTCCCTGATGACTGGAGGCTCGCCAATGTGACGCCCATCTACAAGAAGGGCTGGAAGGAGGACCCGGGAAACTACAGGCCTGTCAGCCTGACCTCGGTGCCAGGAAAGATTATGGAGAGGTTCATATTGAGTGAACTCAACAGGCAAGTGCAGGTCAACCAGGGGATCAGGCCCAGCCAGCATGGGTTCATGAAAGGCAGGTCCTGCTTGACCAACCTGATCTGCTTCTATGACCTGGTGACCTGCCTGGTGCATGAAGGAAAGGCTGTGGAAGTCATTTACCTGGACTTTAGCAAAGCCTTTGACACAGTCTCCCATAGCGTTCTCCTTGGGAAGCTGGCAGCTCATGGCTTGGATGGGTGTATTCTTTGCTGGGTAAAAAACTGGTTGGGTGGCCGAGCCCAGAGAGTAGTGGTCAACGGAGTTAAGTCCAGTTGGCAGCCGGTCACGAGCGGTGTTCCCCAGGGCTCAGTTTTGGGGCCAGCCTTGTTTAATATCTTTATCGATGATCTGGGTGAGGGGATTGAGTGCACCCTCAGTAAGTTTGCAGATGACACCAAACTGGGTGGGAGTGTCGATCTGCTGGAGGGTAGGATGGCCCTGCAGAGGGACCTGGACAGGCTGGACTGATGGGTCGAGGCCAACTGTATGAGGTTTAACAAGGCCAAGTGCCAGGTCCTACACTTGGGTCACAACAACCCCATGCAACGCTACAGCCTTGGGGAAGAGTGGAAACCTGCCTGGCCGAAAAGGACCTGGGGGTGTTGGTTGACAGCCGGCTGAACATGAGCCAGCAGTGTGCCCAGGTGGCCAAGGCGGCCAACAGCATCCTGGCTTGTATGAGGAATAGTGTGGCCAGCAGGAGCAGGGAGGTGATTGTTCCCCTGTACTCGGCACTGGTGACGCTGCACCTGGAATACTGTGTCCAGTTTTGGGCCCCTCACTACAAGAAAGACATTGAGGTGCTGGAGTGTGCCAAGAGAAGGGCAACAAGGCTGGTGAAGGGTCTGGAGCACAGGCTTTATGAGGAGCAGCTGAGGAAACTGGGGTTGTTTAGTCTGGAGAAGAGGAGGCTGAGGGCAGACCTTATCGCTCTCTACAACTACCTGAAAGGAGGTTGTAGTGAGGTGGGTGTTGGTCTCTTCTCCCAAGTAGTTAGCGATAGGACGAGAGGAAATGGGCTCAAGCTGTGCCGGGGAAGGTTTAGGTTGGAAATTAGGAAAAATTTCTTCATGGAAAGGGTGGTCAAGCATTGGAACAGGCTGCCCAGAGAGGTGGTGGAGTCACCACCCCTGGAAGTGTTCAAAAAACAGGTAGATATGGCACTTTGGGACATGGTTTAGCCTAGTCTACCCTTGATTGATTTAGGGTGGACTTGGTAGTGTAGGTTAATGGTTGGACTGGATGATCTTAAAGGTGTTTTCCAACCTAAAAGATTCTATGATTCTATGAAAAAATACCATCAGTAGAAGTAGTGGAAATTCAAACTTTTTGCAGATTACATTTCCTCCTGGGTCTTTTAAAAGTAATACAAATTCTTATCAGGATCCCTACATTGGATTCCACTAGAATGATGTAGCTGTATCATTTTACCTCCATTTTTTTGCAGTAGTTTCAAAGGGGTTCTGTTATATTAGACTGTGATCAGCTATTTTGTTTTTCTCTGTGGAAGTTCCCACAATCCTGGTGGGTCCTAAACTTCTACAAGATTCTTTCTTCCCCCCCCCTTTCCCCCCCAATCCTTTCTATTAGGACTGTGCTAAGACCTTTTCAAACAGAGTTAGGATACTACTCCCTTTGGAGCCAGTTACAGTACTGTTGAGAGCTGTGTACCTCATAGGAGTTGGTTTTGAACAGTCTGTGTGCATACCCAGTGCACAACTTGCTGTGACTAATTATACATTCTGGGGCACTTTCTCCCCTCTAGTAGCTTGAAGAGGAAAAGACTGAATTTGAAACTCAAGTCCTTTAGCTGGTTTTTGCTTTGTCTACAAAACAAGTTTAGCGGTGCTTCAAGCCCAGAACAAACCGGGTACTTTACCTTTGTTGTGATTCTCTTTGGTAAGCCTAGGTTAAAATATAAGTTGAGCTGAGAGATGAATCAAACTAGACTTTGCTGACATGTTATTCAAAACAGAATCCAGCAAAATTGAAAACCCAGAAATGAACTGTATATGCCAAATGTCAAATGGCCTATTCTGCATGTGTAGTGCTCAGATGATAATTTCCAGTGCTGACAGCAAAAGTAGATGTTAAATAATTGTATTTCATATTCTTTCTCATGATAGAAAAGCTCAGTGCAAAACTCTGTAGGAGGGGAAGGTGATTTTTAAAAATTTTAAATGGAATTGTTTTTATTCACATGCATTTCTTTGTAGATTTCACTGACTCACTTTGTTACTCTCATTCTCTCACGTTGACATACTCCTCTCTCCTGAGGTGTCCCAACAGTCTGGCTGGGATTAGTTGTTGAGGTATGGCAGGCAAGGGAAAACTGACTTTCGAGCTCTCATCACAGATTTAATTTTCTCCTTGACCGGTGATGTTTCTACATGATTTCTGCAGACTCTATGCTCAGGCCAGGTTAAATTCTGTGGTGCCATTGCTGTTCTTGTGCTCTAGCCTTAGCTGTGATGTGGCCTGAACGCTGTCAGCACTCTACCCAACACCTGCCTATTTCTTGCTTCACCAGGGTTCTTCCTTGGATTTAACAGCTGCTCCATTTATTATGACTTGCTCCTTATACACCATTCTTTTAAAGCCTCATCTGTCGTTTTGTCTGGTGCCTTTATACACTTGTGCTGTCATTTGCAC
Organism: Pelecanus crispus; assembly: GCF_030463565.1. Classification (NCBI taxonomy): domain Eukaryota; kingdom Metazoa; phylum Chordata; class Aves; order Pelecaniformes; family Pelecanidae; genus Pelecanus; species Pelecanus crispus. The sequence continues at coordinate 32,940,124 of NC_134676.1, forward strand.
TGCATGCATAACAGTGTAGCATTGCCTCTACTTAGCTCAATGCTGCGTCCAGAATAGAAGATTGAGTGTTAAATAAGGAAGTGACAATAGCATAAATACATATTGAGACCTAGGAAGTGAGACATATGGTTTATAATGTAAGACAAATATATATCCTAAAACACAAGTCAAGGAAACTTCAAAGTTTTTTTCAAGAAAGGATATCTTTTAATAAAGCCACCTATTAGTGTACTTATAAAATATGAATGAGTGATTTCCTTTAGTTTGTCAAGTTACTGTATGAATAACAGATATTGATCTTATATAACTATTGTGTGGCATTATAATATATTTAGGCAACAGGCAATATTATAATATCTTCATATATAGCAAGTCCCTTTTTCTCTAAGCAGCTCCACTGATCAATTTAAAATTAAGACTGATGGAATCACCTTGTAACTTCAGTATTCATTAAAAAAATAATGGCTTAACCTAAAAAGTCTTTAAAAACATTGGCTGGTCAAAAATAAGGATATGAATTAAATAGTCACTTAGAAAATTAAGTTGCAAATATTAAATATTTATAAAAATACACTGCTGGATTTTGTGAAATTCCTGACTTTATTAAAAACATGTCATCTTGGATGTATCTGACATTTGAAGTAGAAGTTATTACACAACTGTATTACATGAAGATAGAGCGTTGTGACTAAGAATGAAAAGAGATGGAAATCAGATAGCCAAAGATTCATGAATTAAAATTGTGTAGTTTAAAATATGAATATGTAAGTCCTTTGTCCTGTGATAAAGTATCACATATTTAAATGTCAGAAAAATAATTGGTAAGTAAATGTATTAAATTGCCAGATAGGTAAATTAGTAGTAAATGAATACCTTAGTATTTTAATTTCAGAGTCTTGTGGGAATTTTAAACCAAGGCACGTAAAACATACAAATGTATGATGTGATGAGCTCTTCAAGAAGGTATAGCAAGCAGAAGTTCTTAATGTCATAAAACTTTCACTGTACGAGTTGTATGGTATTGTAAAACTACTATGCTTTAAAAGTGAGTTTATAATCTTTTGCAGTGAAATGTTGAAAGAACTTCTGACATTTTCTTTTTGCTGGTGAGTATACATCTTAAAAAGCAGCATTCCTGAGCATTGTTTTCTTCCTGCTGCAAATGGTTGTGAGGATATACATTATATTCATGGTATCAGTAATGTGCCAAATCTGAGTTTGGGAATCACAAGACAGATGAGTACAAAAAGTGTTCTTGCAGCATCTTTGGTTAGTAAATCAGGTACTCAATGCAAATGATAATGATGTTTCTTAGCTCTTGTCTAATAAGACAAGATTCTTGTCTAACATTTTTAAAAAGAAAACTAATTAAACCAAAAGCTGAAATCTTTTCATGTCTATGAGCAGGTAGGGAGAGGGTGCTTTTTGGCCATTCAGCAAAGCAGATTTTGAAGTATACAGAAATAACAGTGGATAGGCTGTGTGCGATTAAAAGTTGCAATGTTGTTTTTCAAAAAGATTCATAGTATAACATTAATATAGTCAATAAAATAGTATATCATATTCACAGTAAATACAATTTCTGTGCATAAATAGAAATCTTTTTATACAGGGTAAATAGATTCCAAGATTTAAAATTGACCTAGTATTAGCAAACAAAGCCTGCTGTAGTCTGAGATAAAGGCCATAAGTAATCTTATTTTCCCTAGCTTTTCTCTTGCAGTGTTTCATTATGAATGCCTTATACCTGTGCCATGAGTAAACCCCAGTGCTCTTGTCCTGTATAAGATCAACTCTTAATTACTCCACTGTGTGATAGGGCTCATTATAAGATATGAGAACTGGCTGGATAAGAGAGGATTTCTCCAGTCTGTGTTGGGACTTACACCCACTGGAGACAGATTTATACTCTATGGCTATGTTTGCTTTTAGAAAATGAGACAATTGTAATCGTGATTGTAAACACAGTAGCTCAGCTGGGGTTTACTTCTGAAAATCATTTCTAGGTCAGATGCTTAGTTCAGACAGCCTTTAAATACCTGTTTCTAAATAGCGAGTTTTAAAAAGTTTACAAATACATTTCCTACAGCTAAGAAAAGAACAAGCTTTTTTTGCTTTTTATTTACTTTTTAAAAAACACTTGAGAGGCTGGGTTTTTTTTTAATGTATTTGAATTATGGCTCTATTATTTTGCTCTTTTGATCCCCGCTCACAACAAGGTGACCTTACCATTTGCACTTTCTACAGTTCTGCAGTTCCTGAGGAAATATGGAGTAACATGTTTCTATTTTCAAGAGCAGAATAACAAAAAGGAGAGGATTAGAAACTTACTTTCATGTTTGCATAGTAAACCTTGAACTCCATGTTGTATGTTTTTGTTTACTGGTCTCCAGGAATTGTTCTCTTTCCTCACATGGATATAAGCTGTTTAAATATAGAGACTGTTTCAGAATAGAACAGGCCTAGAAAGAAAGTGATTGAGATTTCAGCAGGATTATCTCTACTTTATAGAGACACTAGCTGTCCTGCTGTATTGAGAGATGACTGCGATTTGTCCCTGACAGTGCTATCTCCTTCCCCCCAAGGCAAGAGTGCTCAAAGCTGTCCCCTTGTTCTCCTTTTTGCTATTAGAAATCTTTAATTTTAACACGGCATGTGAAAGGCTGGAAGATGAAGTTAAAACATGCATCTGTACTTTGGCTTCAAAAGCATGTGTCATGTTGAGAGGAGGTTGGTATGTACTTTATGAGTCTAAGCTGTTAGAAACATGCAAGAGAGTCTGATTATAGAGAAATGCATTGGGAAGGCATCTGCTGCCATGGCCACTGGGAAGATGACAAATAACCACGTACCTGTAGGTGCTTGGATTTCTTGCCCTTACACCATCAGCACTCCCCGTGCTGCTGTCTTGAATTTGGAGGTTGTAGAAGTCCTTTCTAGCATTCCAGGTAACTTCAGTGTCTTTCCTGGACACCACAGCTCCATGGAAAATTCTTCTCAGTTCCAGGGTTTGTATTTAGTTTCTTCTCCTAAAGGGGAAGGAGCGACTTGCAGTACAGAATACTTATCATGTTAAAACTTTTGAAAATTGTTCTCTTGTGGCAGTTTCTTTAAAGTAAGCATTATAGTGGATTCTTTCTTTCAAGCTGTTGGCATAATATAGCTGGGGAGAAAATTTTTTCTCTGAATTTTTTTATATTCAGAACATCAGATTTTAAAGCTTTGCATTAACTGCAGATTTTTGTCTTTTGTTAATGGATTTTGTTATCATATTAACCTGAGATACAATGGTGCGACCATGTTTGGAACTTCCATCTGTATCGACAAAGCATTTTTCCTGTGTAAAAATTAGACTCATATAAATTAACTTTAATCTTAAAGACTACATTGTCTTTCTTTGAGGAGTAATTGTGTTTACATCTTTTGTAGTTTAACACTATAAAGCATCCTAGCAGTGATAAGGTCAGCACTACAAAACAAATCCTTATGTAGGGTTTTGGGTTTTTTTAGGTTTTCTGATTAAAAGAATAGGATACTTTCTTAAACTCAGATCTGTTACTACATACTGCCAAACAATGTTTAACCTATTTAAGCATTTTTGAATGTTGTAGTGCAGTTTAAAATGCTGGTAGTGGGGCTAGTTACAGTCCTAGTGCTGTTTGTGGATAATAAAGTGGTATATTTTCTATTGACTGTGAATTTGGTTTATTTGTTATTGTCAGACAATCTTTAAAGTGGCTGCCAGGCAATCTTACTTTTGCCTTATTTTAATGTTACCATTCTAAAATATAGCTGTAACCTTCTTTTAAATGTCTTCAAGTACCGCTTAACAATGCGCTTTTAATTACTAAAAGTAGGATTTGTTGAGGAAAATGATTAAAGCAAATGTAATTTCACATTTATTATCCAAAGTGAAGTTCGGTGCCATGTGGCAATAATTAATGACAGAAATGTTACTACTCACACACAGTGCATTGAGATTTTTTTGTTCTGTTGCTTTCTAGTGTATAAATGGAAAGGATGTGTGTTGGGTTTTTTTTCCCCTACTGCATGTATTTATGTAGCTTTTATTTTATTTTGTAAAGGATGCATTTAAATATTTGAGGGAAGACAATTGAACAAGATCTTTTAAATTGGATCCTGCCAGTGGTTATGTATTAGTTTTTATGGCATTGTCATTTCTAATGACAGGCTTATTTCAAGTAAAGTAGTGAGCAACATCCTTCCCCTTCCCTGCCCTGAAATAAGAGAAAAACCTAGTCTGTTTCTGTGCATCAACTGATCTAATGAAATACTAAGACTTTGCTGTCTTTATGTTGTCCTTTCAAAACATGCTTTTGTCAGTGTTTGCGAAGAACTTGTAAAAATACATGGGTCTTAGGGAAGCGGTCTTTAGAGATTTATGTGTCTGTATGCACACAGTCCGAGCTCAGATGTGCCAGTGCACCCAGAAACTCAAAAGAAGCATGAAGGCATTCAGCACCTTCTGGAGTTGCTGAGAATTTAGCAGGATCAAACTCTAATTGCATTTTAATGTTCTTTCTCTAACAGTCTTATACATCACTGTTGGATGTTCCAGCAGTGTGATCTGAAAATCAAATGGTTGTCTTTAAGCTTACACAAGCTGCTTTATAAGCCACTAAAACTAAACTACTTTGAAAGTAATTTAAACTAGTTATTGAACTTGCATCTTGGAAGGTTTTTATGTTAATATCTTGGACTTGTTTACACACTTATTTGAAAACAGTAGTTAAAATGGTATATATTTAAAAATAAAATTATTAAATGCAAATAGTTTTGAGTAGTGTTCTGATTCATACTCAGAAGTTCTGACACCTGCCCCCCCCGTCCCCCCACCCCCAAGTGAATATTACAGCATCTAAATTTCTACCAGACCCCATAGACTTGAGTAGCAGCAGGAGTAGCTGATGTTTCAGTGTTAGTGGTATCCTTAAGCTGCTAGACTGCTGGAATCAATCCTGAATATTGATTTAGCTTTAGAGGATATAATTTATATTGGTGACAGACAATGGAGCTTTTTAAGAGTTTGGAATGGTGCAACAAGGAAAGCTGCAGAAAATATGTATTCTTAAGTTCTCTCTAATCAGCTTTGAATTTCCTTTCTCTGAACATTTCTGTAGATAAAATTATACCATCATAGTAACTGTTTCCAGGCTTTCTTTGTTTTCCTTAGTTTTGAAAACTGTTTTTAAAATCTTTTTTTCCCCAAATTATCTCAATTTTTAGATGGAACAGTTGATAAAATCTGACGATGTAATACTATATCCACCTTATTAAGATATATCCATTATTAAAATTAAGATAATGGATCATTTCGTGAAAATCCTGTGTTTCATCGCACTTTCCCATGTTAGAAGGAAGCCTGGGAGACTTTACCAGCTGGACTTTTTGCATAAAAGAATCCTTGGATGATGTGGAACCACTGCAGTAGACTGGTGATCCTGTGTTTCACCCTCATTAAGACAGGTGTGGAAATGGACCACAGACTCTTCATTTTGGAGGTTCCTGTTGGTGAACAGCTCTCTGAAGCTGTGCTGTAACAGAAGGAAAAAGATCCTGAAGGATACAGTATTCTTTATTATTCTGCAGCTGGCCTCCAGCTTGAGACAAAAGAAGCGGAAATGCATAGGAAATAGTGATAATTGAAAGCCACCCAATCTCCTGATTTCCTCTGACTCTTTCAAGCACAGACTAGAATCTGGGCCAGTGCATTAGCACTTGTTCATATTTACTTGCGTAGAATTTCATGGTTATCTAATTATTTTTCCAACTTCACTGTTTAATGTTATAATATGCAAAGAATGTACCTTCTGCATCTTACTGGACAGAATGCCAAATGATCTTGCGCTATCTTTATTCTAAGGACACAGGAATTAATGAGAGTTGTAAGCAAATTATGACGGAGACCAGTTGCCATGGTTAGAAGATAAAGTAGGCTTTATTATAAGCAAAATATGCCTAAATATACATATACAGAAAGTAACTCTGCTAGGAGGGTATTCTTTTGCTTGCAAAGGAAACACTGAAAATTAAATGTGAAGGGATACCTGGTATATCTTACCAGTAGTGTGGCTCCTTGCCTTGTTGCATTACAGGTGAAACTGAGCTGCAGGTCTAATGCCATTATGTGGTATCTGAAGGCATGGTGGGTTTTGCAGTGGTAGCTGGACCATCGTTCCCAAAAATAACATAATTTTTCTCAGCTTTTTTGCTCTCCTCTTTGATTTCTGCTGTGGAATTAGGTGATCTCCTTTCCACAGTAGGGTCCTAAGGGAAGCGGGTGGGTTTTAGGCATTACTTTAAGAACAATTTTTCTCTTTCCTGACAGTAGGTGAGTTGGAGGTGCTTTGTCAGCTTCTGGTACTGCAGGAGCTAGTGGGCTATTGGCAAGAGCTGCTGGTTTTGGAGATTAGATGAAGGAGAATGTCTGTAGCAGACTCCTTACTGCTACAGTAGCTTCAACTGTTAAGAGTGTAGTAGTGAAGATAGCAGTGAGACTTTGGCATTGGCTGCCAAGGTAATTTTGAGCTGCCATAATTTTCCTGAAGAAAAGCAAGGAAAATTGAACGGAATTTTCTGGGACAAAGGAATGGGGGTTCCCTAGTTTCGAGCATTCACAAATTGTGAGTTTCTCAAGGAAATGTTCACAAGCATCCTATGTGATAGGAAGGTTAGCTATTTTAGTACAGTATTTGCTACTAATTTTTTCTGTTGTGTTCAAATAACAGTATTCTTATCAGCACACTTTTTTTCAGTGAAGAAAATATTCTAAACTGGGTAGCATTAGTTGTACTTTTGAGCTTGTAAGAAAATTGAAAAAAATAAGGGATATACTTTTGTGTATAAACAAAACATCTATTCGCTATTGCAAGCTTAGGCTCAAGATAATGTTTCTACTACATCAGCTGCTTTATCATGACAATACATAATTGAAAGTTTGACATTTTCTGACATTTTCTAAAATACACTGATTTTTTTTTGTGTTTACTGTACACAATATGTATTAAAAATACTGCATTTGTTAAAGAGAATTTAGGGCTGAGCACAAATTCTTCTCTGGTTGCCCATATTGTTGATATTGTTTGAGTAATGAAAATTTTCACCTTTCTGCTGAATTCCTAACATCTTACATTAACAACAGTGTTGTTATGGAAAACATGGGTGTTGGCTATTTCACCTGAAGCTGATGAAGCCCCGCTTTGGAGAACTCTTTCCAATTTGGCTAGAACATATCAGTAAGTATTAATATGAAAAAGAGAGAGTAGTGGAAGGCAGTAGTACGCAGTAAGAATTACACGATTAATGAAATAATTTGGTTTGATTAGTCTGAAAAAGAGAAGTCTGAGGCATAATATCACAAACCTGTCAAGAGGTTGTTTTAAGGAGGACATTATTCCTTTGTTCTCTGTGTCTGGGCAAAATGATACAAGGGAGAGTATACTTCAGTTGCATGAAAGATGATTTGCATTACCTTTTAGAAAAATATTTTCTTACTGGAATGCTATCTGATAATGAAATATCCATTATTAGGTATTAAGAAAAGCTTGTGTAGTACCTAGCACAGCACTGCCAAATATTTCTCAATGCAGAATGAACAGAATCTGAAGTTCCCTTACTGCAATATGTTTCCTACTCCTGTGTGCAAGCCACTTCTGTGTGACAACTTTACTCAAGCACATGCCAGTAACAACCAAACACATTCTATCTATGTGTGATCTGGTAGAGAGTAATTAGTGCTCGATTTATTTGTCCTTCAGAAATTTCTTTACAAGAGATTAAGAGCTATGGAACCAGGAAAGTGTGTGGAATTTGGAAAACCTGTGCATATATATATATATATGCATGTACTCTCTTTGTAAGTTCTACATGAGAAATTTGTGATGTTGATAGCAGGTAAAGGTTTTTACTATACGCACTGCTAGTGATCTTTCAGTGAAAGATTGCTGTAGTAGTTTAGGTATTCTGCAAGACTCCCTTACAAGTGTTACATTATCTTCAGTGTCTTGGACTATGACTCAACTTGCCCTTCCCTTCCCTTCTGTTCCTTCCCCCCCCCGCCGCCTTGTGACCAGAATCTTGCTGCAGTTTTCTAAGATCTGTATAAATTGCAAAATTTCTGTATAGAAATTTTTTCTGTTTGTGGGAAATTACGGTTTTGGAAAATTACATTATAGACTAAGTTGATGGCAAAGTTTGTAAAACATTTCAATTCTGTATCAGGTGTGTCTAGCACAGTTACATTTCTCTTAATTCATAGGAAATTTATCAGATTCTGTTTTTTTTCTATGCATTGTTTTAAGAATTTCAAATTCATTTTTCCTTTAATTCATCTCATGTTTTCTTTGAAGTTCTAAAACTCATCAAGGTCTCCCAATGATTGTATATTAGGGTTCTCCTTTTTGGCAGAAAAAACTTGATAAAATTGCAAATTGTGGTTAATATTCTTCTGTTACCTCAGCTTAACCAACTTGGGTAAATTATCTCAGATGTGAAAAAATAAAACATAGCCAGCTACCCTTATATGTCAATTACAAAAATGGAAGGATAATACATTGAAGGATACAAGATCCTTTCCAACCTTAATGATTCCTAGTTTTTACTTTCATTAAAAAATAATCCAGCCACCAAGCCAGGAAACATGAAATTGCTACTCTACCCTTAATTGGTTTAATTGGTTTAGTGGTGGACTTGGTAGTGTTAGGTTAATGGTTGGACTGGATGATCTTAAAGGTCTTTTCCAACCTAAATGATTCTGTGATTCTATGAAATGAGCTAAAACTTCTGAGTTAAGCACAGAAAGAAAATCTCAACCCTAACTGTATCTGTTCCCATGTTAAGGAGGACAGGATGTAGAAGATAGCCTTTTGTGAAGTAATGAAGAACAGCTAGATAGACTGGACCAGACTCAGGCCTGACTTAAACTGGTGTGACAGGGAAGTCAAGGAATACAGTTGTGAAAAGGTTGAATAGACCCCATTTTTTGTAGTGCCAGAGAACAGCCTTCTGTTCTTTTAGTAAATGGGATTAATTGGCATCTTTAAATTCTGTGTAATTTTAAAATAAGCCGCAACAACCTTCCTTTGCTAAGTAGCTCAAGCTGTGGTTTTAGTCTTTTCTCTTCAACTCAGCAGTTTTTGAGGAGCGAATGCATATATATTATGAAGTAGATTAAAAACCTCTTTTTCACTGAAATAGGAAAATTGGAGTTTATCAGCTTAATTTTATGACCTTTACTTCTCTGTTTATTTCTTAGTTTTTGCTTATTAAGTAATACTGAATATGGGCAATATAAATGATTTCTCTACTTATGCTGAAAACGTTGTAATTAAAATATTGCAGACTGGATTAGTCTCTGCTTTTACCTTATCAACGGATTAATGCAATGATTTCCTTTCAATACCAAGAGGAGTATTTGCAATACTTATTCAATCCATCCATTATTTTAAAATTTTAATTCTATCCTTTGGCTGTAAATAGATTTGTATATTTATTTAACCATTTAAAAAAATCACTTTGGTATCCTATTTGTTTAAAAAAAATAAAGTGTGTTGCTGCAGGGAGTTGAAGAGATAATCGAGAACTGGTTTTTAAAAAAAACTGCTGTTGCTCCAAATTCTTGTTTCCTTCCTTAGTTTGACAATGAAAATAGTATTTTAAGTGTACAGTGTTGGTTTCAGTGGTATGCATCAACACATGCAATATTTAACAATTTATCTCTGAATAGTGAGACAGTCCAAAATACTTGGATCTGGTCCACCCTTGTTTATTAATTACACTAATATCTTCCAATGTTGGTACAAGGCAAGCTTACCATCTTTCCTTCTTCTGTGCTTTACTTTTCTAGTTTTGTTCATTCTTTGCCCTCATATGACAAAAGCACATCCAAGATTCTGCTTGTGAGAAACCCTCAGATTTCTCATTCTTCTCTTCCCCTTAAATCTGTGTTTCAAGTTAGCTTTCTGATTCAAATTTTATTTTATGTTCTTCCTCTTTTTTTTTTTTGTTGTTGTTGTTTTAGGACTTACTCTTTTGACTGGTTGATGCTGTAATATAGCTGGACTGACTTTAGCCATCCTTGGTCTGTACAGCTGAGCTAGTCACCATAGATTCATGTAATGTCAGCAGAGATAGGCACTCGCAGATTGCAGTTTCTTTGGCAAAAGACCTTAGGCATGAGTTTAAGCAAGACATGAATTGTATGCTAAACTCCATTGACTACATTGACAAGTTTGCCACTGGCTCCAAATGTAGTTTAGGGTGACTATACTCAACATAGGAATTTACATTTAGTCTAAAGATTGTTATTCTGTGACTTTTATGATTCTTTTGTGAAATGCCATGGAATACATATGCTTCAAACTGTTTTGTTTTGGGATTACAAAAGGTTCGAGAAATACTAACTTGTTTGCCATCAACAAACATTTTTGGCAGGATTGTCACAGATACATATCTGAGTATCTTTATCTATCTTTATTTATCTTTTAGCACACTTTTCAGAACCAATAGATTTTAGTCTAGTGTCTGTATATTAAGGCTTTTTTTTGTATCTCATGCACTAATATAAACATTCCTGTTTTTTCTCTGCTGTGTGTGTTACCTCCAATATACTTGTTAAAGCCTTTTTTCAGGCGTTGCTCAGTGTTACGTTCCAGTTCCTAACAGTACTTCTGTGTGTGCTGTACAAAATGTGACTGGCTGTGTATTCGAGTTCTTTCTTCCATACTGAGACTTTTATGGTCTTTAAGACTGTTAAACACTTGCTGAGAATCCAGCTTGGCTTTCATTGTTGTAGAAAGACCAAACAAATTGCTCTGTGAAAATAATGTGTTATAGCACATTTTCTAACCCTGATTCTCAAAAGAGGGACTGGTACACAGCAAATGTCAACATTGATTAAAAACTTTCTTCACTGTGTTTTAAGAAACCTACATATGTTCTTTTTTTTACATAGTAGATAGAAAGCAGATTGCCATCTGTTTCTGTTTGTCATGGCCAAATGTACAAAAATCTGTTTGGAGTGATGGTACTTGCTCATCTGGACTAAAATGAGTGAAACGTTCCATTTATGAATTGCAAGGTATAAAATGGTATCATTTCCCAGTATTGTTCAGGAGGTTTATTGCAAGGTATGGTTGGTAGGTGCTAAAAGGCTATCCGCTTGTTGTCTATGTTTTATTAGGCAAATCACTGTTAGGCAAAAATTATTAGTCAAATTATTTTTCTCAATACCAAGTGGGTCTGTTTCTTTGCTGTTCCGTCTTACAGAAGTGATGATTAGCATGAACAATAACTGCATGTGCCTGATATTCTTTAGCTCAGGCTTTTTAGGGGAGGAAGGATAATGACTTTGGCACTTACTCTTTATTTATAATGCTTTGAAAACACATGTGTGAAAGCTGCCTGGCACATAGCTGCTTAGGAGCATGGTGCCCTACCTAATGCATTCAGGAGTTTCCTCATAGATAGTACTACAAAACTATTACTGCTCGTTATGGTACGTCCAGCCTACTAGGTTTTTATTTTTGTTTATCTTATTTTGCCAAAAGCTCATTTCATAGTTTCCCTTTGGAGTCTTGTCTGTGGTAGCATGTTTACTCTAAAATTTCCAACCAGTGTTATCACTGGTTCATCTGTACAGCTGGCAGGAGCAGTGAGAGCTGCAGCATACGCAAGGTGCTGAAAGCTCTTGGCGACTTTGCCTTTTTGCTTTCTAAATCTGCTATGAGCAGAGTTCATACAAGGGAAATTTTCCTTTGTCATTGCTTACATCACTACATCTTCTGGTGGGTACAGGCTGGTAGTAATAAGAATAGGAAAATTCTTTAGTAAAATGTTGCTGTAAAAATAGCATGGGTTTTCTGCATAGCTGTTGGGAGCCCAGTGATAATCCGTCTGTGGCCTATGTCATGGTTGCCAAGGAGGATTGGATACGGCTTCTTTCATCGCTTTCAACAATGCTCTTCTCAACAGTGCTTAATTGAATAAGAAGATAGTTGAAGAGTCAAGTGAGGCAGTGCCTCTCAAAAAAGGTGTGAGCTGAGTTCTGTTGAACAAGTTTTCTATTATGTTTAAGAAAAAGAAGATAGTAATTTTTTTTAAAGCATTCTTTAAAGGGAGAAGCTGTAAAAAGAAACTGTTTTGCCTAATAAAAAGCCACCTCTTTGGAGAGGAGAGCTTGTAAAATTACCACATTGAATGATCATCAGAAAACTACTGATTTTACAGAAACAAAAAGCAAACAAACCTTGATACAGCTTTTTAAGATGTGTAAGTGATTGTAGTTTTGGACAACTACAGTTGGAACCCACTCAGCTTGACTCTCAAGCATAAAAAAAGGCAAGTCCATTTAAGATGTAGATATTTTACAGATTTAAAGGAAAGAATCCAAATAAACAAACAAGAGATAAGAATAAGATAAAGGGCAAAAGCATTTCATAACGGAACAATAACAGTGTTAAAAACACAGATAGTGCAAATGACCAAATATCCTAGCAATGTTAATTTGAGCATATCACAGAACATTTGATTTATGGATTAAAACTGAGATTTATTCAGGATAAATCTTTTGCCTTGAGTCAGCTGTGTACAGGCTTTACTACCTCTTTTACCAATGAAACATAGATTTCTGTATGGCATGTTTTGTCTTCATTAAGTGCAGTATCATATAATAGTATGTATCATGTGAGCAATAGGTCAATGTGTTTTTGAAACAAATCCCCAGAAAAATACTTTGCCTTTTGGATAAAATAGTAAACTATCAAATGCAATCTTGGAAAGTTCTTTCAGTTTCTTGGGAGTTGTAAGATTGTGGGTCTTACGAAGAATTTTAACACTGTGTCTGCCACACTTGAAGTATTTTTTTTCCCACAAGTAAAATTGCTTCCTCACAATATTATTAGGTGTGAGGGGAAACAGTACAGTGCCTTTGTCCTTGTATATTTTATTTCCCTGTTCTGAACCTACCGCATTGTCACGTGTTAGCTTTGGCTAAGGGACAAATGCCCACCCAGCTGCTCACTCACTCCCCCTACTGAGGGAGACCACTTACCAACTACTGCTGTAGGCAAAACAGACTCAACTTGTGGAAAAATAATTCAATTTATTGCCAATTAAAATAGATTTGGGTAGTGAGAAACAGACAAACATTAAAACAACACGTTTCTTCCCCCCTTTTCCAAGGCTCAACTTTACTTTTCAATTCCAACACTTCTACCCTCTGCTTCCCTGAGTGGCATGGGGGGGATAGGGCTGTATGGTCATTATATAGGGATTTTCTCTCTGTCGCTCCTTCCTTCTCTCAGTATGCCCCTGCTCCAGTGTGGGCACTCCCCACAGGCCACAGTTCCTTCAGGAGACTTCCAGCTGTTCTGGCATGGGCTGGCTCTGCACAGGCTGCAGGGAAATAGCTGCTCCACCAAGTAGCACCTCCTCCCCTTCTTCACTGACCTGGGTGTTCCCTCTCCTATTTCTCACACTATTTTTTGTTCCCTCCTCCTGTGACTGCCTGGTGGTTTTGCCCTTTCTTAAGTATGTTTTTGCAGAGGCACTGCCATCCTGGCTGCTGGGCTTAGCTGTGCCCTGCCATGAATCCACTGGAGCTGGCTGAAATGGGCTGGGCCTTTCCCCATAGAGGCTGCCCCTGCAGCTCCCCGCTCCTGACACCTTGCCATGGGCACCCAACGCAGTAATTTGTATTGTTTAGACAGTGTTCAGTTTCTGCTTTTATTCTACTTTTAATTTTAAAACAAAGGTGCGTCATCTATTAATTGTTGTTAAGAAATTACATTTTCATGATGATGATTTATTTAGTGGTATGTATCTAGTTGCTGTAGTGCTTCAAAATCCCTGCATCTGTGATTTGGACTTTTGCTGTATTATGCTGCTGCTGAGACTCAGATAAGCTTGAACCTTTGGAGAATTCACTGTTGTTTGAATCACAGTGGCTTTGCTAATCTCTCCACTATATTTCATTTTGGAATCTGTCTTGTCTTAAATGCCTCAGTCACATTTACATTGAAAAACGTTACATTACAGCTATGCTGCTTTTGGCTTTGGTTCTTGTTATGCTGGGGACTCAAGATGGCCTTTCTGTCCATAGGGAACAAATGCAGTATAACTGTAATTCTCTGGATACCGTAGCTGATTATCAAGGTACGGCATATTCTGTGGGAAAAACAGTGTTGCTTTATGGACTAACTTGTTCTGTAGTGAGGTTTGAGGTGTGGAGTACATTAAATTTGACCAATATTGGCTTGTAGCACACGTCAAACTACAGAATGAAAGTTAATCATAGCCTGTGCTAGGACATGCGTACTTATTTAAGTTATAGTATGTTTCTGTAATTTTAGCATGTCTGAGAAATTAGGGTACTTGTTTTCTGGTAACTGTGGATAGCTGTGCTGGTTTCTAACTAGTGTTAAATCTTAAGGTATGTTATCTCTTCTACCCTACCCTCCCCTTTTTTTTTCTTTTTAACCTGTACTTGTGCATGAAGGTTAGTACAGGCATGTTAACATAAGCTGCCATTGTACCTTCTTTTTCCTGTATAATCACACAAAAGGTTCTGGTTTATGTTATAAAAAAAAATCTTTTTAATGAAAATAGTAAGAGTTTTGGTATTAATTGCAATCTTAGGTAACACCTTTTGTAAGTTATTTCCAAGGGAGCTGTCTTCAGATTCAGTGGTGAGGGAAGGAACAGTAATAAATTTAAAAAAGAAAAAAAAAAGTTTTCCCTTGTATGCTTTCTAATTATTACTCTGTTCTCCAAGTCTGTTTGGTTTGGCTTTCAGAATCACTGTGCATAAAATTGCTGTTACTGAGGTCACTGTGCCACAGGAAAAATGTTAAATCTAATTTTTCTATATATTTTACTGCTAAACATTGTTTAAGGGAGTCTGGGATCTCCATGTAAAATATCTCTGACTGTACATAAGAGATACCTAGATTCAGACCCCATGCTTTTTAGAAAGATACAGTGAATTGTTAGGTGTGAGAAGTCTGGTTTATGATAGTTGTTTATTCTCCAGAAACCCATTCAACAAACTTTGTGAAGCTGGAGCCAAAAATAAGTGCTATATATGAACATTACAGTTGGAGGAAAGGTCTGACTTTTTTTTTTTTTGGTACATACAGTTCCTGGCTCTTGTTCTCATTTGCACTTAAAACAAACTTCTGATTCAACCATTTGCAGCAAATGGCTCTTTGGACCTTCTGTCATCCTTGCAGGGCTGCAGAATACATTCAGAACATCCCCATTGTTCTCGGTATGTATCTGTAGATGTGGTTAAAATGGTATATCTTCAGTTCAGTCGTGCTGATACAAGTCCTGTGCACAAATAAATTTACTTAGGCTAGTTTGGCTATTGGAGAGGATTGCAAGTTGCCTGGAGGTCTGTCCAAGCTCTCCACTGGCAGCTGGACTATCTTGGGGTGTCCTTACCCCAGCATAGTACAGAGAGGTATGCAGTAGTTGTGTACTGTGTCTTTTTGCTAAATTCCGTTGTATTACCACTCTCTTTCCCTCAGCTGTGGTTGCATTGTATTACCCTAAATTGTTGCTTCCCATTTACTGACTAGTATATTTGTGTAGCTTCTGTCCGGGCAGTGAATGCAAAAAGGGCATCTGCCGTGCCATCTCTGCCAACATGCTGCTGCCTCATTGCTGAGACCTCACAGTACATCAGAAGCACAACATGCCATACAGCCAGTCACCAGCCACCACAATTCATTCAGATGTCCGTGAGTGTAGGGATATAACCCTATGAGAAGTTGCACATAATGAATCATTGAATAATTCACCCCTTCATGGAATTTTGTGTCTGAATGTGGATGCTATTATTTCTTCAGTCAGTCTGTTTTTTCTTAAAAAAAAAAAGTTAGTTTTTAAGTAGCAGGGAGCTGCATTGCTCTAAGTAGTCATGAAGTCTAACAACGAATAAGAACCTTAAATATATCAGGGAAAATTACTTTCTCAAAAGGCAGCCTGCTTATAGTGTATGACTAAAGATTTAATTTGAATACCAAGTATCAGACTAAATAGTCATTAAAAATGTGAGCAAATTATAATTGCACTAATATTGCATATAAAAATGAAGAATGAGAAAAAAATTATTCCATACAGGAGAAAAGATCATATGTCCTTGCACTCTAGTTTACTGTAACTTCACTCAAATGCACATTAACCAGTACATATAAGCAGTTAAATTTCCCTATGTTCAGCACTGATAGGTTTTAAATTAGTTCAGGATAAATCCTCAGTCCTGTTGCTGAGAGGTCAAGTGAGTGTTTTAACTAGGCCTGCTGAGCTGTCATAGCGGGTTTTGGGCAGGTTTTTTTGCGATCTGAGACTTTATAAGTATTATGGGAAAATTATTTCCTACTTCTCCCTCCCAGAAGAATATGCAACTCTTTATGGATTTGTTAAACAATCATTCTTGGATGTTACCTCTGAATATAACCAATCTCTTTCATTTGTCCTCTCTTGCTAACTAGTGGCATTTTAAAAATTAAATGCATATCATAACTAAAGAGTTTCAAAATTTGCCATCCATAATCACTCATGGGGAAAATATACTGGCTTTTAAACCTTGTGGAAGTTATTCTTTACAGTGTATGTTTATTGTTTTGGGGCACTAGTATAAGCCTGGCATGCAAAGATTTGTAGATGGAGCTGTCAACTGTTTTTTTATGTTTCATAGGATCATAGAATAATTCAGGGCCCTGGCTCCACTGCCAGGCTGTCTTCATGGGAAAAAGATTTCTCCTTAGCTCCAGTCTGCACCTCTTGTGTTTCAGTTAATGCCCGCTGTCTCTCACCCACCTGTGATCCACCACTCTGGGTCTGTTCTCTTGGTAATGTCTCAGATACCGGGAGGCTGCTGTTGGTTCCCCTCTGAAAACACCTCAGCCATTCCCCTGGACAAATAAGCTCATCTCAGCCCTCCCATGCTTTTCCCTAACTGCCTTGATGAGCCTGTGCTGAACTCACTTCTTCTATCTACATTTTTCAGAAAGGGAGGGAACTGGACACAGTATCTTGGTGTGGTCTGGTGAGCGCTGAGCAGAAGGTAGTAGTCACTTCCTTTAACCTGCTGGCTACCCTACTGTTTGTAGAACTCAAGGTGCTGCTGGCCCTTGTTGATGCCAGGGTGTGTGACTGGCCTGCACTCTGATTGCTGTTCGCAAGAGGCCCCAGGGTCTTCTCTACTGAGCTGCTCCCCAGCCCATCCATCCCCAGCCATACCACCACCCTGTCAGGGGCTTTGCCTTCCCAGGGATAGGATTCCACATTTGTGAGGACAAACTATATTTCATTTGGCTCCTATAAGCCCATTCCTTCTACCTGTCCTGGTCTTTCTGACCATCCGCCCTGCCCTTGCATATCAACTGGTTCCCCAGCTTGGTGTCATCTGCAAACTTGATGGTGTACTCCATCATCTCCTCCAGGTCACTAATAGAAATATTAGTCAGGTCCCAGGCGAGACCCTTGCAGTGCTCTGCTTGTTTCTGGTCTCCAGGTAGACTACGACCCACTAACTGTAACTCTTCTAGTCTGTCCATATGATGAGTTTTTTACCTATCTAGTTGTCCATCCTCCCAGACTGTAAGGTCTAAACTTGGATGCAAGAGTGTTGTGGGAGACAGTGTTGAAAACCTTGCTAAAGTTGAGATGAAAAACATCCACTGACAACCGCAAATCTGGTCATTTTATCAGAGAAGACAATCAAGTTGTTCAGGCATGATTCACACTTGGTGTCCAGAAGTGTATTCCAAGATGACTCATTTCATGATTTTTCCCTGAGACCAAATGTCATGAATATGTCTTTTTTTTTTTTTTTTTACATGGCTTTTGTTTAGCAGCAATTTAAGATTTATTAATATTTTTGAGATAGATCACAGAATTAGGTTGTGTAATTCTTAAGCATTAGCCAATTTAACAGAGCAATTCAATGGAATTTGTTACAGTCAAAATAGTGACTTAGTATTAGAGAATATCAAGAGTCACCTGAAACTTACCACAGGGTTGCACACACAGATGGGGTTTAAATCAAATCACACACATGCAGACAGACAGACCAACAAACAGCTCTAAATCAAATCACACACACACATAAGACAGACAGACAAACCAGCAGTTCTGAATCAAATTGCACACACACACACAGAGGTTAACCTGTGATTAAAATTTCCCTTTTTGTGAGTTTCATGAATTACTCGCTTTTATGTGCTGACATTCATCAATGGACAGGTGGTGAACCTCACGAAATCAGGCCTTTGAGTCCTTGAGAAATCGTCGACGGACGATACATCAGTCCTCACAAAATCTACCCTGAGAGGTGTCCCAGCTCAGGGGCAGATACTGGCTCACACAGCCCGCTGTGGTCCTGGAGAGCTCGAAAGGTCTCCCCTTTGGATTGCTATTTATAGGATCTTGAGGTGATTTGTTTTGGTCAGTATTTTACATTCTGGCGACAATTTGTGCTGAGTCATTGTGATGTACAGTTCAGGCATCAAGTGGCCCAGGTGTGGACAGAGAGCGCCTGACGCCCAAGTCGCTGCACTTGTGACCAAGATAACGACGCAATAGGGCTTATCCTGGGATCTCAGAGTGCCCCTGGGGGCTGCACCACCACACCTAAGAAGGCCAAATGTCCTGCAGTTTCTGCACCACCCTTTTGGCCTGCTTTTGAAGATGTGTGCAATGTTTGCTGTTGTCCAGTCACCGGTCCTTTCCCCTGTCATCTCCACAAAATTTCAAAGATGGCAGAAAGCAGTCTCACTATAATATTGGCCAGTTCTTTGGATACAGCCCATCAGCTGCATAGAGTTGGATGGGTTGAGTTTTGGCAGCAATTCTTGACTTAGCTCTCATCCACTGCCAGTAGCTCATCTTCTTCTTGTACTCTGTCACTAAGCATGGAAGGTAGATGGACCTTGTGAAGACTGCAGCAAAGCAAGCACCTCAGCCTTGTTTGTGCCTCCTGTCACTACATGACTCTCTCCAGCAGTGAGCGCACTCTTTACTTGCTCAGCCTTTTATTACTAGAGCAGTGGTAGAATCTCTTCTTGTTGCCATTTGATATTCCTCACAAGTGTCAAACCTAGATGAGCTTTGGCTCTCTTAACACCATCCCTACATTCCTGAAGGTTCCACTTCTATAGGCTTGCCCTGCCTCCAACTTCCATATGCTGCCTTGTTGCTTTGGAGTTTAATCTTGAGCTACTGTTTAGCCAAGCCAGCTCTGGCTACATTTAGACATTCGGGTTTTCCTGAGTACCAGGACAAACCACCCATGGACTTGGAGGATGTTTTCCATAGACATATGCCAGCTTTCCTGAACTCCTTTGTCCTTTGGAGCTGCCTCCTGTGGGATCCCATGAACCAGTTCCTTCAGTAAGCTGGAAGCTGCTCTCCTGAAGTCTCAGGTCTGTGCTGTACTACTTTCCTTCCTCACTCCCTGTGAAAGGAAATATGTTAACAGGGCAGTTATGTAAAAAGTAACATGTATATATTTTAATAAAGACTTGAAGACCAAAGCAGAGCATATCTCATACTCTGTTACTGACAGTAGAAGTCTGGTTACTTGGTGCACCAGGATATTTATTTGGCTGGTAAATGGCTGTAGGGGCATCTATTTTGTGAGTTGTTTTCTTACTTAAAATTTTTCACTGATCAGTGCAGTCTGTTAATTGATACTTTTCAGTAATGACAAAGAAGGTGGCTGTTCAGTGATGGTCTTAAACACAGAGCTTGATTTTATGTATTTGAGTAGTAATAGATCTCTGTTTTCTGTACTGTGTTACTTGAGTAAAGGTTCAAGACACCCTGCTTTAAAAAAAAAAAAAATCAGTCTTCTAAAATGAAGTGAATGGTGCTGGGGGCGGGGGGTGTGGGGAGTGGAGTTTTTTTTTTTGTGGGTTGTTTGTTTGTTTGGACTTTGGTTTTTTGGTTTGTAGGGTTTTTGGGGTTGTTTTCTTTTTTTTTGGCAGGTGGCTTAAACCTGGGGCAGTAAAGCATGCCATGTACCATGTTGTATTTTCCCAATCTGTGTGTTAACTATCAAACTCTTAACAGTGTCCGTTAAGAGTGTTGCCATGCCCCTGCGAAACTAGATGAGTGGAATATAGGATCTGTAATGTGTAGCAGATCAGACAAATACTGCATGTTAATAACTCTACCTCTATTTGTTGCCAGTATTTCATAGTGTATGTACAAGCTATGTCATTATTGTACACTAACTGATATTAGAAATAATGGCATTCTTCCATGTTTGAGTAGGTGATCAATTTTTATTATATATTCAATAGTGTCAGTTTATTTTACCTTATTACAGGTGGCAGAGTTACAAATGCTGTTAGGAGTGATTAAAAAAATAATTTTATTCTCTGAGCAGCACCATTCACTTTCACTGCATCAGTAAGATGGTATCTTCCTCAGTCAGACTGAAGAGGAAGCTAGTTTGTCATTTGTGTGTGTTTAGGTTCCTTTACGTGATGGCCTGATAAGCACTGGTGATTTCCTGAAACAGAAAATATTACCTGGAAATTTCTAAGTGACTTTAAATAAGTCTGAGCATTCAAGGGTGGAAGGAAGTACGAATGTCTTTGGTCTATGCTTTTTAATCAGTCTTCCATGTGTCTGTCTTCCCTTCTCTATGAACATTTTTATAGTTGGAGTTTAAACTAGTTCCTAGCCATACTCTCTGTCAAGCCGGGTACGTCTGGAGATAGCAGTGATTAACAGAAGATCCTGTTGCCAAGTGTGACCAAGTTGCAATTACACTCAAGTGTTTCTTGAATCTTTTAAGAGTTGCAAAATTGGACCATGGAAGCCAAAGAAAATCAAAATCTCTGCAATAAGAATTTGGCTGTGAGGTGGTAGCATTTTCTTTTGTAATTGTGTCTGAGCTACTATAAAAAAAGGCCAAATTGAATATGACTTTTTAAAATACTGAATTGTAATTTCCCTTTTATGTTCTGTTCCAGTACAAATTACATAGTGTCAAATTTTTCTATACCATAGTAACTTGTCTGATCCACCATGATTCTCAGTAATGTTGCACCTCTTGGTGCAAATTACCCCAATTCTGTCATTTTCTTCTATAAATAGGACCCTGGATTAAAGTAATGTGATATTGTAGCTGAGTTTTTAAGGAAGTATATTGGTTCTAGTATATTAGACCGCATTGTCATCTTTTTAATCAATTAACAGTTAATCACTATAAAATAGAAAAGACTATTCTTGGCAGATGGAAAGTATTCTTGACACTGATGAGAATGTAATGTATTTAAATACACATCACCTTTACTCCCTGGTTTGTTTGGTTTTTTTTTTTTTTTTCAAATCTTGATTTGATTTCAAAATTGCCATCAAAGTTCTGTGGACACAATTAATTGATCTGTAGAGGAGTTAGTATTTATATTAAAACTACAGAAACTAACTGGTGTTGTTGAAGACCATGTTGCAAATACAAAAAAAGCCATTCCAGCCCTGGAAACAAGGTAAATGTTAAAGTCTTCCTCTCACCTGTAACCGGTAACTTTCATAGTGTGTATCACCTGGTTAATGGTAGTGCTGTATCTGTTGTGCACCTGCACTTTCGCTGTTCTTTTTACGTGAGGAGAGAAGAAATTATTTCGAATACAGTGTATGGTGTGGAAGTAGGAGTGGCTTTAGTTTGTGTTTGAACTGAGGCCTGTAAAACATGCAGAGCAGTTCCGTACCAGTGTCTGAGACCTGGTCTTGCAGCAAGGAAAAGATTGCCTTGTGACTGTTGGAAATGTGCTGCATACACAATATTGTAATTCAGTAACAAGTCTGTTGCAATAGCCTCATAGTAGCTTCTTTTATGGTTAAATAACTAAACCTCCCAGTTGTCAGGATAAGAAACAATATGCACACATGTTTAATTGAGAAAGTATTTCTTCCAAGCCTAGCTCATAATGATGTATTTGCCTGAAATGGCTTGGAGAGGTTAATTCAGACAATTGAAATGGTTAAAAAAGTATTATTGTCTGGAAAATGTTTGAGAATTATTCACAGAAAAACAGGCAGATGTAGAGATTGAGACTGCATGCGTGATCTGAGGCAATTGGGCTAAGCTTGTGGAAAACAGATATCCATGGACAATGTTTCATTGTTTAAACATTATTTTTCATGCAGAGTTATCTGTTCCTTTGAGATTAAAACCCTCTTTGGTTTAAAAGAGCTGTGAAAGGCTGTATTAATTACTGGTCACAGATTCTGAAACAAGGACTTGCAGACAGGCCAACTAGTTATAGCACATAGTTTGAGCCCAGTTACAGGTCTAAGCATTGTCTCCTCTGTTGGCTAGCAGACTGTAAGGATCATGAGCTTTCAGGATGCATCAGAGGGAGTCCTGTTAGGTGAAGCAGAAAAATCTGAGACAGGCTCCTTTGCCCATAATTATTACACATCTACTTTCTGTTTCTCATTTTATTCAAATGTAAAATAGTTGCTACTTTTCCAAGTTTGGAGAAACTTCTGTTTGCCAGAAAACTAGAAATGCTACTTGAGCAAATAAATTTTGAGTAACAGGATTGCAGACAAGGTCAGGTGGAAGGGTAGGAAATCTTGAGCACAAATATTCAAGCTATGAATTAAATCTGGACCTGAGAGGGTGTGGAGCGGTGGTAGTGGGAGTGCCTCATTTGTAATTTTTTGCTGTTTGACATCATGGATATTTTAAAATTACTATTATGTGCGATGAAGAAAGTAATCACCACTGTTTTAAAATGCTGAAACCATAGCCTTTTACTTGAGAGATAGAGAGTGAGAGAGAGAGGCTTTTTACTAAATTGTTCTCTTGCAACTGTGCAATCCTGTTACACCCCTGGTGTGTGTATCTTCTCAAATGTGGAGAAGAATGTCTTTTAGTCCTAAGTGGTATTGTTGCAAAAATATGAGAGTGCCATGGCACAGTTTCTGGTGGATGTATGCTAGCCACCAGAGTGTCAAATACTTCAATTTCATTTGCTTGTTTAGTGGTTTAAAAATACGATCCTCCAGGCTATAAGTAACAGGAATGGCTGCTGGCAGCTGGGACATAATCACTTAGAAATGATGAAGTACCACCAAGACCTTGGGTCTGATTAGCTGGTAACTGTGAGAACCCTACAGAATGTTATTGAAGAAAAGCAATGCAATCATGGATAGTGTCAGTAACAACTTTTTGTTGTTGTTTTTGTACTAGTGATACTTTCATATCACTGCCACTGTAGAAGGCCTTAGTAAAACTTATTTGAAAGACTCTACAATTCTGATCACTTGTGTTCAAGAAATGTTAATTCAAAAAGTTGTTGAAAAGGGAGGATTCTCATTTGAAAGCAAATTAAAAAACTTGGTTTATCGACCAGAGCACAGCTGAATAGGTAGCACAGGCACAGAAGTGGGATTGAGAAACAAGCTGCAATTTTATGTATAACTGCATTTTAGCTTTCTGGTTTTCTCCCTATAGGCATAATTTTTATGTCTGTTGGATGGGTCCAGGACACCAAACTGTACTTGAGCTGCGGGTAACCAAATCCTCCGGTTCTTTTGTTGACCTGGTGGGTTTAGAAGCATTATCCTTGCAAGTATGAAAGTGTTCACCCCAGTACAAATATGAACAAATCATACAGGCAACCTATGAGTATATTTAGGCTACTATCAAAATGAAATTTTTATACCTGGTGGAAGTGAAGTTCCAGATTGGGGTCCTGTAAAAATAGTTTAGGAAGACATAACAAAATGCTTTTTCTGTTCTTAATATTAGAGCCGGAAACCTGTTAGGTCGGGTGGGGAAAAAGACATGTGGCATAGGTGTAATTCTGTCAACATTAACTAGAAGTTCAAAAGCATATGACTGAAATAAATTAGGCTTATTTTTTCCAGAGATGAATGCTGAGTTCCAGAGCAGGAGGACAAGAAAGGGCAAAAAAAGTACCTTTTGCTTCTTGTGCAATAGAAATAGCCATCTTGACTCTGCTTTCATTTTGTCATTGGAACTGCTTGGATTTATTTCCTTTAAACTGGAATACTGCTTGTTATGTTCCCCAGAAATGGAGCAGTAATAAAATCTCAACCTGCTCAAAAGCTGTCCTTAAAAATTAGGAAAAGTAACTAGTGTGTCTTTAAATAGATGGCTTTCAGTACTGACAGTATACTGCTTGGTATCTTTTTTCTTTATTTTTCCAATTTCCTCTATAATCAACCTGAAAGAATTGAATATTAGAATGAAATAATCCTCATGATCCAGACGTCATTTGGTAGGTACCTAGCAAAAGAGGTTAGTTGCGGAATTTTCTGTGGTAATTGCAGGCCTTTTGTTAGGTGGTTTATTTCATTCCACTTGATAGTATGTGAAGAATGTGAACTTTTGGTAGAGCTTTTTAGCAGTTCTGTTTCCTGCAGTTGACGTCTTCCTTAAGAATGTTATCCTTGGAAAAGAAGACATAATATACAGTAAATCCAAAGCAGTTCCTTCTGTATTTGTTTGAATGCAATAGTGAAGAAGTTGGAAGTGGTCATTTTGCCTTTTTAGAGTATACAGGGTAGAAGATGTGGTATTTGATGAATAAATGTTTCACAGAAAAATTATTTTAAGAAAATGTGCATCTCATTTTAGAAAGGTCATCTTGCTACTGTTTTTTCCTGTAACACAAACATTTCACATATGCTTGTGATGAATTTGGATAAAAACCGCAATGTTTCTGACCCAGGTTGCAATCTTTATTTATAATTTCTTTTAACTTAAATTTTCCTCTGTTTTTGTCTCTCTTGAATCCAGTTTTCCTTTCCCCTTAAGCTACCTATCTTCACAAAGCTTCTGATTCTGCAAGTCAACAGAAGCTGAAGAAACTTTGCATTTTCTCAGAAGATAGATAAGCTTAGAGGCAACTTATTAAAGAATATAATTCACAGTCCCTCTATCTTCCCTGTTGTGATTTCGTGATTGTACAAGTCTTGAGTTTAAATTACTAGTTCTTTTCCAATAGGGTTGGTTACTGTTGAAAAGAACATCAAGTAATGTTCCCCTCTTTGTGTCACGTCCTTCCCAGCGGCAGGTTTAGTGTTCACTGCATGTGTCTATTAAACATTAATTCTTTAACTGTATTTCAGTGAGAGTGCAATATGGTATGTTCCAGTGCAAGAATTTTAATTCCTACACAAACATATGGCATAGAATTATCTACTTAAAGATGGAACAATCTGATAATGATTTGGTAGAGTGACATCTGCACAATAAAATAAGATGCTGATCACACTGGAAAAGTAAACGCAAAAGTTTTATACTAACTATTCTGACATCATCAGAAAGCCATTATCATTCCTCCATGGAATGTTAAAATTTAATGATCTAATTTGGTCTTATCACATGCAATATAAATAAAAAATAACCCTATTAAGTATTCAGAGACCCATGCCGAACACAAAACTTATAAGTACTGTCTTGTAGAATTTGGACTTAAAGCACTTACATATGTTTAATAGGGAATAAGGAAAAAACATTAGGAGAAAAATAAAAATTCTGTGGTCATTCGCATCCTTTACTGAAGATGTTTATGTATTCTGGTCTGTTCTCTGTATAGTTTAATTTCTTCTCCTGTTAGTCCTGCCATCAAGATATGTAATTTAACATCAATCCTTACTTTTAGGGAAAAAACATGTTAACACAATAACATAATTACAGCTTTTTCCTGAATCAAATGAGAGTGATGATTCTTTGAGGGCAATATGAAGTATTTTCATGTAGGAATGCCAGACCTGAACTTAGAGAGAAAGCTCTTGCAAATGAGAACATAAGAGTTTTATTACCTAAACTCATGAAGGTCTGCATGGAAGGTCATGCAAGGAAGCACTGCTTTATTTTTGAATGCACAAAACTGAACATTAAGATGGTAGGTCTTCTATTTTAGGCTTTGCAACTGAGGATTTCACCTCCGTCATCAGTTCATCAAAATGGAATGGAAATACCCAGAAATTTGGACACTCCATTGAAATTCAATTAAATTCTGTTCATAGAGTTGGAATTCTTAATTAGAAGTATTATAGAATATAAACTATTGTTTTCTTTAATTGAAATATTGGTAGCTTTTTAGATATGCAGCAAGCAAGGAAAAGACCTATTAAAAATGATGAAAATGAGTAACAAATTCTGATTCTTCTGTTTTAATTTTGGTACTATATTAAGGTAGTTCTCTCTGATAAAGTGGTTTGACTATCTTGGTTACACAGAGAGAAAACTTTTTTATTGCAAGGGTTTAAGGGCAGAGTAGGTCTTGAGTTGATCACAATATTTCAGTTTTGCAATACTGAATCTATATAAAATGTATTTAATGTAGAATTAGAATAGTCAATACTATTTCATATTGATCTTTTTTTGTGTTCTTTTAAACCTGGTTTTCCCACTTCAATTTACTGTGCCAAACAGCCAGGAAAAACGGCTTTTGCATTTCTTAATGCAAAGCTACTGCTGTTCATGTTTTTTTTCTTTTTTTCCCTGAAGAACATATTTATGAATGTAGAACATATTTATGTAGGTTTGCTTCTTGACAGTTAATAGATCACAATAGGAAGACATGTTTCAAGGCATAAATAACTGCATATAGTGATTGCCTTTTACATATCTATATTTATAGCTTTTTTTTGGTGTCGTTGTGTAAAACATACAGAAGGGGTTTTTTTAAACCAGAAATACAGTTGGCTGTAATGAGGTTGAATTATCTTAGATTGGTCTTCACTGCCTGCCAGCCTATGGAACTGATACCGGCTTTTTTTATGATAGATTTCAGGCTAGCTGCAAGTGAGGATAGAACATCTCATAGAAATGTATGGAACTGTTGGAAGTTAATACAGGGTTGATGCAGAAATCTTTTTTACTCTTTGGACATGTTCTGTCTGATTAATAGACTTTTCACAGATTAAAAAGCAACTGAGATATCATACAGGACCATTTGTTCAGTCTTATCAATTCTCTCTCTGCTAGATACCAACGTCCTGTGAAGGCTTCGCAGAGGGAAATGCAAACAAGATACTTCTATGAAGTTAAAGCCTTTAAATTTCAACAGCAGTTTTATGTATTTCAGGTGGAATAAATGTATTTTTTAAAATGGACTAACGATCAGTAAAAGAATACATTTTATGGTTTGTAAGCGAGAACCACAGTAATGTGAAGCCCATGCATAAAGTCTCGTGTCTATCTGATTAAACCGAATATTCTTAAGGATATGACAGCATCAGAAATGCAGTATTTAGGTTATTATTTCTACCCAAAGTCCTTAGTTAAAAATACTCATATTTAATATCCTAGATGAGCTGATTATGCAAAGGTAAATCTGATTACCTGATTGTCTTGAAAGCATCAAACAGCTACTCTTAATGAACTATTTATCCTAAATTTTGGGCCCAATCCACAGGAAGCTAGCCATATTTTTGTTTTGCCTATAGAAGCTTCATTAGTTTTATTAGACTTTATGAGTACAGAAATTCTTTATCTCCCTGCAGTGTTGTGGGAAAATATCTCCTATTCATTTTGCAGAAAAATTCAATAAGCAGCACATCATATTGTCACTCTCACAAGCAGAATCCTGATCTTCTGTCAAAACATGAGGAACAATTGGCTGATGGCAATTCTGATTACTTTAGAAAGTAATTATTGAAAGAAGGCATATAGATCTTAAATGATTCTTTTATCTTCTACAGCCACCCAAAATGAATAATGATAAAATGACACATATTCTTTATTGTGTTCTATTTAATAAAAAAAGGAAAAGGAAAAAAAATAAACTAAGCTTACTGTTTGATAAGAGCAAAGTTATCATAACAGTGTGATGCCTTTTGAATCTACTTGCTACAGATGATCAGCATTTGGTAACAGGTTTGGCAAGTTCCTCTTACTGCGTCATAACCCTTGCTAGAGAAGTTTGTAAGCCTTCTGTCTTCACTTTTACAGCCTTTTGCCCTACCCGTATTAGAAAAGTGTTTTAAAAAGTTTGCCAGTTGGCACACATCTTTAATTGTATGCAGATTTAAAAATACTAAAGCATAGTGAAGAGGTTTTGGTTTAAGCACACTTGGCATGTCAAGAATCATCCATGACTACTTACTGATGGAGACAAAACTGTTTTGAACACACTTCTTCACAACCTCCTAATGCCAAGGAGGTGGTGTATTATATAAGTTAATATAAACAGGTTAATAATGCAGTCACCTAGCCAAGAAAGTAGTGATACTTCTATGCTTTGCAGCCACAGAGATCTCTGGTAGTGCTACCTTTCCAGCTTCAGAGGATGGCTGGAGGATTTTGTGTGGATGTATGAGTGTGGGAGAAAGACCATGGATGTATGGGGCTGTCTGTTCTTTTACACAGTTGTACAGGTTTTGGTTCTGAAGTTCTTTTAGTGTCCAGTATTATATGGTAATAATGCTCTGCAATACCAAACTTTTTTCATTCTGTATTTCCTGGGCACCAAAACACAGCCATATCTAATGCATCACAAAGTGAATCTCAGAATAAAATTAGAAAAATTGTTCTTTCACATGTGTGTATTTTTTGTTGTCTGTGCAGTCTTTGATGCTACCAGATGTTTCTTGGATCAATAATTTGATCATCTAGCCTACTTCTGAATAGGCTAATGGCAAGTCAATGCTTTTATTCCAAGTAATACTACTACTTGGAGATAGTAGCTACACCAGGCTTTTGTAAGACAAAGAGCTCATGGATTGAGAGCAGTCCTGGTTTAATAAAATGTATTGAACCAAACACATGGCAAGTAATTCTGGTACCTTAGTAAATGGTTTTCAATTTCTTATCTAATAACGAGCCTGCATGCTCCACACTGAGCTCTGTATACCAGCTTCATATTCATTCTTACGTATTGTAACACTTGGTGATATTTAGTTTGCTCTAACTCTCATTCCCTTTATGGGCTGATGAACATAGAAACAAATTAAATAGATTTATCTGATATAGCTGCAGAGTTAGGGTGTTTTGTTTTTACTGTTCCCTGAAAAGCTTGACTACCACTAGAATGGAATTGTTAGATCTTTTTCGGGAAAGTTCCGGCCTTACATAGTTGTCAGCATAGGAACCGTGATCACTGCAGCAATATAACCACTTCAGTGAATAGTGAAGTAATGTTTATTTTCCCAACTCTAGGGCATGGTAAATTATCTGAGGTAAGAGGAATGCTGGTCATCATCTTCTGTCAAGTCCTTCATTTGATTATCATTCTTTTAGAAACCATAAGCCAGAAAGCCCTGCATTGTCAACATCATTGTTCCTTCATTTCTTTCTTCACTTGAGTGGAAGGAAATTTCATTGCTTTGAATGGTCTGTCATTTTTTTTCATTAGGAGTTTAAATTGAATACAATCTCTGTTTACACTGAGCCTTTCTGTTTGTCTATCATATTTGTTAGCTGGAAACTCATATATTCTAGGAGTGGGTTCAATTTTCCATGACTATTGGCAGATGTTTCTCTAGGATCTTCAGTGACAATGATGCATTTGTTGATAACCCAGTGCTTGCTAGAAGGGACTTTACTTTGCATCAGTGAGTCTGTTTTTTCGTATGAGAGCTTTAGTCAACAGAAACATATTCCATTTCTTCCAAAAATGTCTAGAGGTAGTTTCACCCTATTTTGAATGCATACTTCATGCAATGAATTTTCCTTTGGTTCAGATACTCTTTCCTCTTTGCAGCAGGTGAAATACGTAATGGTCTGGTTCCACTCTTTTGATTCATATTTTTGCAAGTTATATATTTGAGTAATTTTAATAGTTGAGCCCAGTGTTCCAAGATACTAACCATAAGAGTTGGGTTGTGAGTAGATTTCATTCTTTTCGTGTTGTTACTGTTTTTGTGCTCAACTTGCCACTTCAGTATGCTGGTAAGAACATTTCAGGGGTTTGGTTCATAGGCCTGCAAGACGGCTTATAGCAAGTGTGCCAGTGTCTGAACAGGAAAACTTTTGATGCGTTTTCCATACAGCTTCTATTTATCAGTGGAAAAAGCTGTAGAGGATTCTGCCATTTCTGTCTTACTGACATTTTCTCCTACTTTCTTATCCTCTCCTACCTTCCCAAACCTGGACAACCTGTGTCACAAAGCCTCTCTTCTCAATGTATCAACACAACACTGTTGTCAGCTACATGGTTTACTTAACAGTGACAGAAAATCTTCCTTTTGAACTTTCTTCTAATTGGGTGCTTGTTCTTTGCATTGTCTCTGACAGGATTGCTTTTTTTTTTTTTTAATGAGTTGGAGGTGTGGTTTTTTGTTTTAGCTTTGCTTTTGTGTGTTTTTTAAATTTTTTTAATATCACAATGCTCCATTGCTTAGTTTGGATTTAAATAGTGGTAGAACATTGCATAACTATAGTTTCTTTCCGTTCCATCTTTTGTTAAAGGGTAACTAAGAAATAGCTGCAGATTATTTGAAATTTCTGGGGTTTTATTACCTTTTAAAATACATGGTAGGACCATATAATTATTTTTTTCACTAATATTTTTGTGCCCTCTTTTTTTTTTTTTTTTCCTCTCTGTAGTAGGACTGGAATAGTAGGGCAGCCTTGAAAAAAAAGTTATTTTAAGAACTGGGAAAATCATTCTCTCCTGTTCAATTTAGAAATAAGGTCTAACACCTGGAGCAGGGAACTGAAAATCAAATATATTCTAGTCCCAGTTCTGACTGTGGCTTATTGGGAAGAAACATTAATATTTGCAAAGCATTCTGAAATTCCTGGAATGAAGGTGTATAGAACTACAGATTTTTTATCTTTTGGAAGGTATATAGGTTTTCTAAATATTGTTCTGCTTTGCTGAGCAAGAGTACAAATTAAGTGTCTTTGGGAAACCTAAACTCAATTTAAGAGTTATATTGGCCAAAAAATGATTCAGTAAATTGACAATCTAGAATAAATCTGTTAGGTGTTAATTTTTGTAGTTCTTATCCTCTGAATTGTCAGTTAAGAATAACACTTAACAATTAGAGCAGTGAGGTTATTGATATATAAACAGAACAGTGGTTGATTCAGCCTGCTGTTTGACTCAACATTTACAGAAGCTACAAGATGTACATGAGTGATGAATTTTGGACATCTAAGTCTTGAAAAACTGAGCCAAGCTTTTGCAAGAATTTATCATGCCTTAGAGAATCTTAATGAATATGATGGTGCTTTACATGCTTCACATGAGACTTGACCATAGCTTTTCCTTCTGATGGGAATTTCATTGCTTGCTTCTCCTTCCCCCAGGCAGAAGTCATTATGTACTGTGATTTACCATTGATAACATTAATTTGCTGGTTTTAACATCCCTTAATATAATGTTCTCTATGCTAAAAGGTGAAACCTGAGAAAAATGTGTCATGACATTTTAGAACATCTTCAAAATGTTTAGAAAAAATTATTTTATGAACTTTAAAAAATAATTTATCATTTTGTTAATGTAAGGGCCAGTCACTATTGCATTTGCTGTGCTGTGCTTCAGAAGCAACATTGAAGAATGCTCAACAGTTGTAAGGCTTTAGATAAGTCTTAATAATAAGTTTTCAAGATGATCTGTCTGTGAGCATTATCACATATAAATGCAACCATAATTTTTAATAGTGACAGCTAGGTTTGGAGCTCTGTAAAATTTGAATTGTTGTGGAAAAAAAGTTGTCTATACTTATCTGGTTATATTACCATGCATCTTCAATTATTGTTAAATCTGAGCCTGAATTTAAAAAAGACTTTTGAAAGTCCTGACAGTAATTTGACTTGCTGGACTAACTAGCAACATTAGTAGTGATACACAGATATATTAATTGTGCCAGAAAATGGTCTTCAGTAATCCAGTGGAGGTAACAGTTTATTTTAGCCAGTAAACAATGCTTCAAAATGACAGAAAAAGTTCTTATTCCTCAGCCTGTCTACTCATAGTAGGTGTACATCTGTGTCTGTCTTCCCAGAACACCCCTTGATCTGCAATATCTGGAGTTCTAATTTGAGTTTTTTTCCAGCTGGTATGTAGGAATACAATTTTCAAATTGATAACCTATCGATTTTCTTTTGAGTTTATTGGGAATAGAGAAGGAACATTTCCTTACTAAGTTTCCTGTTACACTGACTTCTTACCTACAATATGTTACAACTATCCCTTTGCTGTAATTAATGAGCTAAGGATATATGTAATTGTTCAGAATTGTTGTGCTTGGGTCATTTGTGAATTCCTTTTTTATGCTTGATAGTGGTAAACTTTCTGTAAGTAAATCTGTGATAGTGATTGTGGAATTTGTGTAATCAAGATGAGGAATGACATGGTAATGGGCTCATATTAGGTAACTACAAGTTACTGTTTATGAGAGAGATATATACACACATTATAGCACGGAGTGTTTGTTTTCTTACTTCAGGAGATATTTTAGACTGGTTAATTCTGGTCTGCTGCAGGTGGAGATTAATTTCTTTACAATAAAGTATAACTTCACAGGGTCAGAATCCTTCCATTTTAAAATACAGGAATTAAAAGACAGTTTAAGTTAAGGGACAGAAGCCTTCCTTTTCTGGATCTGAGGAAATGCAGTCCAAAAATACTAAGAAAGGAAACTATGCAAAGCTAAGAGAAGGATGGAGCGAGGGCAGTTGACACGCAGCAGAGAGGTAAAGACTCCAGGCAAAGAGGTTCTGTGTATTGGCATCAGGGATGGATGGAGAACTGAATGTGAGTGAAAGAGGAGAAGAATTTGGGCTAGAAATATAGATTAAAATCGGAATGAAGAGAAAAAAGTTAATAGCTAGTGATTAAATCTTTCAAGGGCTAAGAGTAGTGCCAGGAAGGGTACCAGTAAAAGTTTTATAATAATAGGAAACACAAGGGTAGTAAAGTTGTGGAAACTCAAGGAATTATTTTCAAGATACGTTAAAAAAAAAAAAAAAAACCCACAAGCAAACCAGCCCCCCAAACCACCAAACAACCCCCAAACCAGCAGCAAACCTTAAACAGTTGTCTCGCAGAGATATCCTTTCAAATGTTTTATTTGCACTCAAAAGGGTTGAGCTCTGTTGGCAATGGTAGTTCACACTGCATCAGATGTGGCAACATGTATTGCAACAATCCTGGCCTTCCCCTCCTCCCCTGCCCTTAAAATTACTGGATGAATAGGTGTCAAAATCTGGTAAGTGAGAATGCTCTCCTGTGCATTAATCTATTACTCTGGATGACAACTTCAATTTAGAGTTCAAGACGACCTGTAAAATTACCAAACTTATGTAAAGCCCCTTCTCTCCTCTGGCTGTGCATAGAAATACGTTTCTGTCCTCATCTTTACCTGTCTCCAGCAAGTACCTTGGATCATAGACTGATGCCTAGCTTCCATTTTGAATTTCATCAGTTTTCTCATCTGCATGCCTAACTCAGTTCAGTGGTTTCTGGGTCACATAAATGAAGAAAGTATAATCAAAAAGGTGTAACAGGCAGATAAGATAAAGAGAAAGAAGGGCTGAGAGGTGGAACATTTAAGAAAAGATGGGGTTCTTTCAGCTGTGTCCTGTCACACTGTTTCTGTTGCCCAGGTTTCAAAGGAATTGGAGGAAAACAGCCACATTTTTGCAATGGCATCTGATGCTGATGGAATCAGTTCTACATAATACAAATTGAGTCTTTTTGTGTGTAGGAATTATGCGTGAGTGTAAAATAAATTGGAAATAGGAATCAAGAAAAAACCCAGATATTTTGTAATGCACTATTTATATATTGGACTATTTTAAAAATATTGCAGACTATTTGCTTATGCATATATGAATACAAATAATGAATTTATTAGAAATATTTTGTTCTATTATTTACCTAAAACATTGTGGAATGTGTATAAAAAGAACTTTAAAAAAGAGTGGTGTTTTGAATTTGTATTTTTGTTGTGTGCGACTGGATGTGTCAGGTAGAAGTGAGTGTACTCTGTGATTTACCAACAGAAGGCTTGCTTTATTGAAGCTTTCACAGATGGCTAACTGATATCAAAGGTTTCTGCAACACTGCCTACAAGTTGCCAGAAGGTCAATGTGAAAATATACCACTGCCTGATTCCATAGCAAAGAACAGTTATTGTTACCAGGATTTATTAAATCCTGTCCTCCTAACAAAGAGTACCTATCAAGCACTTCTTCTACAGGTAGTTCACATGAAGCAGTTCCAGTTGCAGCACCTTTAAAATGTTGTTTATCAAAATGCATTTTTTACATTGTTTGAACGTGATTCATTTAAAGTATTGCAGGAAGAGTGGAATATAGTGGATGAAGTAGTCTATTAAGTACAGTTGAAGTTAAGCAGGTAAGAAGAATCTAAATTATTTAAAATATCTCTGTCCATTAAATACATCATTGCCACTGTACCACAAAGAAAGCTTTAATCATTATAAGCAGTTAGGAAGGTATATCAGTGAAAAGTAGCTTGATTAGATCATTTTTAGAGTATGCTTTGTGGATTGGGAATTATACAGCATATAAAGAAGGTTACCAGCCTAATAGTTGCCTTATTCTGCTAATTTGTTGGTTTGTTATATGTTTTGTAAAAATCCATTCTCTCTTTACAAAGAAGAGAACTTTTCATGGTTTCTTGTGATAGTTATTCTCACACGTGCTGTTCCACAGGTGTGTAGAAAAAGAGTTTACCTACACTGTGCAGCTGCAGTGTGAATTAGGTGCATCTTTTTTTCTGAAATTGTTACGTAAAGGAAGGACAAAAATTTAGCCTAATGAAGTACTACTATTCTTCAAATTAATACTTTGGAAGAATTTTAACTAAAGTAGATTTCAGATACAGTGAAAATCATGTTTTAATTAACAAAATCCAATACTGAGTGCAAAATGTCCAAAATCCTCCAGATATTTTCATCTTAATGTGTTAAATATTGTAATGTGTTAAATATTGTAACACTATAGTATAACAATTCATGTTTAGTTTGAGAAGATATTTTTGTGGATAAAGACATAATTCCACATCTTAGAACGTACATCATCAGGTATATTTCACTAAACAAAAAGAGAAAAATGCAAATTACAAAGGCTTGACTGTGGATATGCATTTCTGTGCTTAGAAGTGTGGTACTAAGAAATACTACTCCCCTTCTACTAGTCAAATAATAAAACAAATTGTCTATTTACTTTCTGTTGCAGCAAAATATGATACTCTCTACAGGGTGAATATTTTTATGTTAATTTTAAAAATCCAGTGATACTGTTTGATGAAAGAGTTTAATATTAATGATGGAGTATTAGAAAGGCCCTTAAGACATGTACTTGATTCTTAATGATATAAAATTTTTTTTCAAGAGCTGTTCTTAGGGACTAGTATAGATGTTAGTGGGTGAATATGCTGCTGATCAAAACATGAATTCTATGATTACCTCAGTGAGAGCAATTAGGAGAAAAATGCCCCTCTTTTTAAATGTGCTTAAGTATGTGTCTAACTAATATGCGTATGTCTGGAAGCATGTTGTATTCCTTCAAATTTTCCTGAATCAAAGTCCAAATTGGGAATAATTTAACTTCTTTTTTTTTTTTTTAGTACAAAATAATTATTCTTTTTTCCATTCACAAATAGCAAGTATTTGAAAACATTCTTTTGGCCGAGTATGTCTCTCCTAGGTAATTTTGTCGTATTTTGTGGTTTAAACCCAGCCGGCAATTAAGCCCCACACAACCACTTGCCCACTCCCGCCTGGTGGGATGGGGGAGAGAATCAGAAGAGTAAAAGTCAGAAAACTTGTGGGTTGAGATAAAGACAGTTTAATAAGTAAAGGAAAAGCCATGCACACAAACAAAACCAAACAAAGAATTCATTGACTACTTCCCATCGTCAGGCAGGTGTTCAGCCATCTCCAGGAAAGCAGGGCTCCATCATGCATAATGGTTATGTGAGAAGACAAAATGCACCTCTCTGGATGTCTCCCCCACCTTCCTTCTACTTCCACCAGCTTTATATGCTGAGCTTGATGTCATATGGTATGGAATATCCCTTTGGTCAGTTGGGGTGAGCTGTCCCAGCTGTGTCCCCTCCCAGCTTGTTGTGCACCGCTAGCCTCCTCACTGGGGGCGGGTGGTGTGAGAAGAAAAGGCCTTGGCTGTGTGTAAACACTGCTCAGCAATAACTAAAAGTCCCTGTGTTATCAACACTGTTTTCAGCATAATCCAAAACATAGCCTCATACTAGCTACTATGAAGAAAATTAGCTCTATCCCAGCCAAAACCAGCACATCATGTTACAAATATATCTCACATTTAGTTATACCAGTTAGTTAAAGTTGCTGAAACATTTTTTGTCTGATTCGTAGGTATAAAGGTTTGCAGCTACTAATAAATGTTACTTGAATTGCTTACCTCCAAGCTGTATCTTTATGCTAGGATAAATAATAGTAACGGTGACATTGATGGTGTTAATATCAAAGAATTGTGAGAGTTCTCTTCCCTTAAGTATTCTGATTGTCATACTAATCTTTGACTGATGAATGTGTATCAGACTAGTTCTACTGCATATAGAAAATAATTCTTTCCAGCTCAAAGGTTGTGATATTTACTATGGCAATATCAGCTGTATATTACATGGTGATCCAACAACTTTGATTTTGCGTTTTCTTTAAAAATATTAAAAGATGCTTCCAAAATTATTGTGATCCATGAAAGTATCACTGTGAGTATTTTAGTAGACAGTGGCATGTCCCTTTTGCATCTGTCCCTAGAGGCTTCTTCAACAGAATGACATTTAGTTTTGCTTTAGAGAGAATCTTTCAGTCACTTTCTTGTCTTGGGAGCAGGAGGCCATATAATTGTCAGCTGCAAGTCAGTCATAGAATAGAATCATAGAATAGAATCATGAAATCGTTTAGGTTGGAAAAGACCTTTAAGATCATCCAGTACAACCATTAACCTACAATACCAAGTCCACACTAAACCAATCAAGGGTAGACTAGACTAAACCATGTCCCAGAGTGCCACATCTACCCGTTTTTTGAACACTTCCAGGGATGGTGACTCTCTGGGGAGCCTGTTTCCCATGCTTGACTACCCTTTCTGTGAAGAATTTTTTCCTAATATCCAATCTAAATCTCCTCTGATGCAGCTTGAAGCCATTTCCTCTCATCCTATCACTAGCTACCTGGAAGAAGAGACCAACACCCACCTCACTACAACCTCCTTTCAGGCAGTTGTAGAGAGCAATAAGGTCTCCCCTCAGACTCCTCTTCTCCAGACTAAACAACCCCAGTTCCCTCAGCCACTCCTCATAAGACCTGTGCTCCAGACCCTTCACCAGCTTTGTTGCCCTTCTCTGGACACGCTCCAGCACCTCAATGTCTTTCTTGTGTTGAGGGGCCCAAAACTGGACACAGTATTCCAGGTGCGGCCTCACCAGCACCAAGTACAGGGGGACAATCACCTCCCTGCTCCTGCTGGCCACACTATTGCTGATACAGGCCAGTATGCTGTTGGCCTTCTTGGCCCCCTGTGCGCACTGCTGGCTCATGTTCAGCCGGCTGTCAACCAACACCCCTATGTCCTTTCCAGCCAGGCAGGTTTCCAGCCACTCTTCCCCAAGGCTGTAGCGTTGCATGGGGTTGTTGTGACCCAAGTGCAGGACCCGGCACTTGGCCTTGTTGAACCTCATACAGCTGGCCTTGGGCCCGTCGGTCCAGCCTGTCCAGGTCCCTCTGCAGGGCCATCCTACCCTCCAGCAGATCGACAATCCCACCCAGTTTGGTGTCATCTGCAAACTTAGATGGAGGTCATCTGGGACCTACCCTGTTAACCAGGATGCTGATAGGTGATGGAAAGTGGCTTGGCAATCTCCTCTGCCAACTCCTTCAGGACTCTCAGATGGATCCCACCGGGTCTCATAGACTTGTGAGTGTCCAGGTGGCGTAGCAGGTGATTAATTGCTTCCCCCTGGATTATGGGGGCTTCATTCTGCTCTCTGTCCCTGTCTTCCAGCTCAGGGGGCTGAATACCCTGGGGATAACTAATCTGGCTATAAAAGACTGAGGCAACGAAGGCATTAAGTACCTCAGACCAGTTATTACTACATATCATTATTATTCTTATTATACATATTATTATTATTATATTATTATTTCAAATAAGTTTAAATCTTTTACAGAATGTGTGTATATGTATTTGTAGAAACATTGTTTAAAAAAGGAAAGGTCTAATCATATTTTGGGTAAAAACTGTCATTAATGACAGCTGCATAAAATTACAATTTCTATGTTGATTTTTTTTTTTGTTCTTTCCATTCCATCTCCCAGTAGAGGGCAGTGTTGTGAATATATAGCAGATTGATGCTGACATATTGAAGGGAAAGCAAGCATTTTTAATACATCTTGGATACCTTCTTTCGATTATATACCTTATGATTTGAAGAGGAAGAAAGGTGGACTGGAAATGATAGGTGGAAATAGCAGATAAAGAAATTTCCATCCAGTACACAGAAAGCTAGCTAGTAGAAAAGTTGCGTTAAGTCCCTTGTGTGTTTCAATGTCTCTGTGATTTAAACACCCTCCTTGTTTAAAAGGGGCGATAAAGCTAGCTGTAAGCAAACGAGAAAGCCAGGCCATGCATTTACCAGTTTTTTAATATATCTCTGTTTACCTAAAAGAAGATACTCAGTTTTGCCCTTTAACAGAGTCATTTAGCTATAACACTAAGTTCTTTAGAAGTTTCTCCATTTGAGACTATATGTTTTAGCCAGTCGATTTGCTTTTAATTGGAATAATTGTACTGGGTTTATGTGGCAAGGTTTTGGTAGAGTAGGGGGGCTGCAGCAGTGGCTTCAGTTAGAAGGGATCAGGAGCTGCCCACATGTCGGGCAGAGCTAGGTCTGGCTGGCTGCAAAACAAACCCACCACTGCCCAAAGCTGAGCCAGTCATGACTCTGCTGGCACCTCTGTGACAGCATATTTAAGAAAGGTTAAAAAACACTGTGGGGCAGCTGTAAGAGAGAGGAGTGAGGAAAATGTGAGAGAAACAGCCCTGCAGACACCAATGTCAGGAGTGAAGTTGAGCCTGGGAAAAAGGGAGGTGAGGGAAGCTGTTTTTTAGTTTTGTTCTTATTTCTCACCATCCTAATCTGTTACTAATTGGCAATAAATTAATTTAATTTCCTCCAGTTGAGTCTGTGATGGTATTTGGTCAGTGATCTCCCTGTCCTTATCTCAACCCATGAGCTTTTTCATCTTATTTTCTCCCCTGTTTTGCTGAGGAGGTGGAATGAGAGAGCAGGTTGGTGGGCACCTGGCAGCCAGCCAAGGCTAACCCACCACAATAGTTTATGTTCTGTAGGCATATTGATTTACTTATTGCAGTGTCCTAATATTAAGTATTTTGGAGCATTAGGTACAGTAGCTTTAGTCTGAAAATCGTCTCAGCATCTACAGTATTCCAAGCGAAGACTCCTCTGCATTTTAATGATCATCATTAAGAATTTATTCAATAAGTCTAAAATATTCCACTCATATGCATAATTTCTAAAGAAAAACAATGCAAAATTCTTTGGAGGAATAGAAACAGGGACTAGAGCAAAGTTGATGAGGAAAGTGCTGCATGAGATTTTGGGGTCTGCATTGCACAGGAGGTCAGATTATGTGTTTGTAACACACTCTTCTAGACCTTAAAGATAAGGTCTTGCTTATTTCTTCCTCTTTGTAGAAAACCTGGGCAAAACTGTAACTTGATACGGTACTCGTATGCATTTCGTCTTGAAGAGTTAGAACCTAGGACTCTATATGCCTGTAAAGACCTTTGGGTCAGGTGGATACTACATGAGTTATTTTTAAAAAGAAAATTGTGATGGTACTAAAGATATGTGCAGTCTCTGGATTCAACATGGTATTATGCTTAAAACTGTCAAGAACAGCTGATAGAGTAAAAAGAAATGCTGTAGTTTCTTTTTGGTCTTAACCTGTAGGAGTTAATCAAACAATGAAATGTCCATAAGTACCTTTGTGGAATCCTAGTGTGTCACATTTATTCAGATAGTATCTTCTCTTGAATGGTCTTTTCCCCCTGAAGAAGTGAGGAAGAGGGAAAAAGGAAAATTTTGGTTAAAGTAGAGTTCGTTTTCACATGTGGGATTTTTATTTTGGACTTTCTTTACTGCAAACTGCAGCATATTCCATTACTTGTCACTTATAAATTCCTGTCTTCTCTTGCAGTGCACTTGTAGGAGAGACATGGTGACAATATCCATGGACATCTTTGTGAGGAAGTTTCAACCAGACAGATACCAGCTGTGGAAACAAGGCAAGGATATATACACCATCGATCATACAAAACCAACTCCTGAATCAACACCTGAAGTAAAGACCTGGCTACAGAGAAGAAAGAAAATAAGGAACCTTCCCAAGTGGTATTTATGTTTCTTTATCCTCTGTTTTAATTGTCTCCAATACGATGTCTATTTCCTTTTTGTTTCTTTTTTGCCACTTTCTCTGATGTTTTATGTGAATTAATTTACTTTAGACAGAGTTTGTTTTTCTGTTTTCTGTTTGAAGATGAACTTGCGGACAAGCAAGTCTTTTTTTCAGAGTGACTATGGAAAATTTATTCAACTTATAAGTTACACATATAGCTGAAGTTAATGAGTGTGGAGAGCACCAAAATGCATTCCAGTGTGGCGTTTAGAATCTTTCTTTAGCAGAGATTATTCCATTAAAATTTCCAAGGTGTAGATGGTTGCCATTGTTTCTAGTGACATCTGCAACCAAAAGACAAGGGAAAAGTCTCCTAAGAGTTGAGATAAAGGTTAAATTAGAAAAACTTATCATGAAGCTGTGGCACAATCCCAACAGCTGTGTGAAGCCTCTAGCAATAATCTTAGCCCTCACTGCCATTTAACTCCAAGGAGATATCACTGCCTATTTGGCACACTCTCACAGGCCTGCAGCTGAAACCTCGCTGTGTCAATCACAGGTCATAATTTGGCACAAGGAAGGCCTAAATCTCAGTTGTTGATGCTGACACCACTAAGAAAACTAGGATAAAAATGTTTCTCAGCCTGTCACTGAAGCTATCAAAGCTTTGACCTATTAAAGTAGTTTAATAGCTGGATCTATTTTTTTGGTGTGCATCATGGTTTTTGTTTGCATTGCACAAACATTTTTTTGTACATGAATGCTTTCCTGTCTTACTTAACAGGATCTTTATGGATTTTCTTCCTCATTATCTAATAAAGTTCTACTGGATTTCTAGCCTAGGGTGGGCAGTTTTATTGGTATCTACTTATTGCAGAGTGCAGTTTGGCTGGGTTAAAGATAATACTGATTTTTTAAGACCTTTTTCCTCCTTCAAA
Source organism: Pelecanus crispus (assembly GCF_030463565.1). Lineage (NCBI taxonomy): Eukaryota > Metazoa > Chordata > Aves > Pelecaniformes > Pelecanidae > Pelecanus > Pelecanus crispus. Next base: position 32,981,466 of record NC_134676.1, read on the forward strand.
TCATTTTACAACATAGTTACTTTTTTAACTTGCTCTTAAACTGAATTTCCTCATTTTCTTTCTAAGTTAATGTTTTTTTTGAGGAGAGTGATAGGAAAGTCAACCTATAAGGAAGAGGACCAACTGCCACTTTAGTGGAACATTATCATTGAGAAATATAACATTGGGTTTGTTATGGGTAAGAATACTTTGTGGGGTAGAATCAGTTCTTGAAGACAACCAGTGAAGCAGCTGGACAGCCAGTTTGTTAGTCTATGTATAATATTAACCCAGACACACAGAGAGAATAATTCTGTTGTTTAGCTAGTTGAGTGCCATTTTGCCCTGTAGTAAGTTTCACTCTATGTATTGTACAGCATAACTGCAAGTCCATGCTTGGACCAGCAGTGATGCATTTAGTAGTACCCTTATGGGTAGCCAGTTTTAACTAAAAGCAAAGACTTTATAGGAATTGTGTTGAAAGTTTTATCGTAGGAACATGTGGGCTGATTTCAAGCTAATTAACACAATTCCAATGCTGTTTAATTCTTGAGTTGGCTTTTGTTCAGGCATGGTCACAATGCGTATTGCACAGGGAGGATAAAATATTTATTCAGCTTCATTTCTAGTGTAATGTGTCGATTAAAATTGTGGTCATTTCGATTACAGGAATGATACAAGTTCCAGCAGAGTGAAAATAGGAATACCATCTATGGTAATCTTCATTAATATAGTGACAGGGAGAGCTTAACTCTGACATTTATGGCTGAAATACTTTGCTACAACAGAACATCTAATGACTGTGTGTAAACTGTAATACTTGCTGTTACATGACAGTGTGAACTGATGGGTGTCTCATACTTGGCAAATTTTCTGGAATTTACTATGTTATGGAGAGGGTGTTGAAAGATATACATTGATGGACACAGGATAAAATGTAAGGGGTAGCAAAATGTTTTTCTGGAGATGTCTGTAGTCTTAAGATGCAAGACCTTTGTAAAACTCCTCGTTTACCTGTCATAGTTGGGTTTTTATTACTAGTGTGTTATGAGTTTTGAAACCTGGTGTGTGATGAAGCACATAAAAATCTCCTCCTGTGTTACATAGTTGAATTTGCAACTGGACTAATCTGCTGTTACTTTCATCCCAAGTGCATAAATTACAAACCAGTTTCTGACAGAGGGTGCCATCTCACCTGCTTTAACCTTTCCCTTCTACTTCTCAGGGTGCCAAAACTTATGCTGAAGCTTTAATTTCAACTTTGTTTTTAATGCTGGGTTTATTTTCAACACGGCATTATGAAATGTATTGCTTGATATTGTAGCAATTCAAAATATTTGGTGATCAGCATTTTCCCTTTTTTCAGATGCTTGTTCTTTGTGTTAAAATGCATATAAAAACTTACAAGATACCTGAACAGATCTGATTTTACAAGGGTATTCAGACTAGTGTTTTATTAGCATTCTGGTTTGGAAATACCACCTGATTTTAGGGCAGCTGAGAATGTTTTGTCTTCATTACTTTTATAAAGGTTATTCCCTTCCAGGTTCAAAAGAATGATTCATTAAACAGCTAGTTGGGATGCTGGTTAAGTAATAGTTACTTAAGGTTATTTGAATTTTACAATTTAATAACTTTGTTGCAGAATGGTGATAAAAGATTAGAAGGTTAAATCCAATCAATTGTTAATCCATCACTTAATAAATTGTAAACACTATCTCAACACAAAAAGATGAAAATTTGTCAGTTTTTAACCACTTTAAGCAGGTGAAAGGGACATATATATTGGTAGACATTTTATCTTATCCAAGACAGACGTTCTACTCTGACAGCAGTATCTCTTGTAACAGCTTCCAGCACACCAGATCTCAATCTAAAAAGCTTAAAACTCCAGAGGACAAGAGAATATCTGCTATGGTAGCTGGTGCAGAAATCATAGCGACTGAAGCAGCTACTGATGGCTTCAAGGTCAGTGAAGAACCTGGGAAAAAAGTAAGACTGGTAAACACAGGAGTGCCTTCTGGGGAAGAAGAAAACAGTAGTAGAATGCAGCTGGATCAACATTTATTGGATAATGTCAAGGTTGCAGGTGAGATAAGGACTGAGTATGTTTCACATATAAGTTGTAGGCTGTTGATACTCTAATGCCACAAATCAATGGATGTTAAAGCATAGTAGTATCCTAAGTAGCATACTAAAATACTTACAAATTTATGCATATTAAAATACTTATAAATTTATGCAGAGAAGATTGATATTCATAAAGAATGAGAAAAAGCCAAAATTAATATTCTAAGCTGAGCATAATATCACCTAAACTGTTTTAATGAAATGTTTTTTAAAGGGGCAAAAAGGATGAGGTTTCGTAAATTATGTTTCTTCAGTAGACTGATAACGTTTTACAGCAAAATTTTTTCGATACAGAAGTGATACAGAATGTCTTAACACTTATGCAGACAGTACAGAACATATGCTTGTAGTATGCTACATGTATTTACATGAAGAATGCTGCATATTAGAAGTGGTTTATACTTGTACACAAAAGTGCTTTATTTTGAGACTGCAGATTTCTTGTCACTTCCTGATGAGCTGTCTGACAATGAAAATTACAAAGGCCTTGTCAAGCCAAAGATGGTTCTTTTTTTCCCCACAACTATATTATACTAATATACTGTTCTGTTCTGGACTTTATTTCTTCTGTTTCACATTTCACTATAGTTCAGGTGTAGTTTCACATTCCTGTTCGGAAAGGCAAACTGCAATTTTAACTTTTAAGTTTGTGAGCAGTCTCGTTTGGTTTTATATTGATACTGAAAATTTACTTGCAAGTTGCAAGTAGAGATTATTTCCCTGATTGTGAATATTAATGGTTGTGTTAATGGTTATTTGGAGGTGATAAACACCAGGATTGATCCACATAAAGATAACAAAGTGAGTATTCCAATGTGAAGGCTTAGAAGTTCCTGCATACAAATTAGTTGGTGCTCTATCAAAGCCTTTCCAGGTCTGTTCTAATGATCCTTTTTTTTTTAAAGGTGCTATTCCTTTACAGCTTCCCCCAATTTTTAGTAGAGGTTTGGAGTGTTAATGACCATGGAGAAACTAGTATTTAGTTAGCAGCCGTTCTGTGGTCATTGACAAGGGAAGGAAAAGCAGAGAAGAGTGGAGCACTATCCTCTTTCCTTTGTGCTATTAAAGGGTGATGCCTGGACCTTTGTAGGGAAAAGGACCTTTTGGATATGATGGTGGAAGCTCCAGTACTCACGTTGGAGATAGTATTTTTCCAGCATTATCTCTGGCTAGTATATCCATTATGCTCAGTCAAGGCAGTACTCTTTGTACTCAGAGATTACATTTTGGTATTGGATGGGTTTTGTATTACTAAATTTTATATTCATTTGACCTGAAAAGGGAATTTTTCAGAAAAACAAGTTCAAATAACCATTATAAAGAAAGAATGGAAAGGGACTTTACAGAGACTGCCTTGGATGTGCTGCTGAATCAAAATTCACTGTGGTGTATGCCATAGAGTTCGTCAGGAACATGTTTTTTGGGTGACCTCTCTAACCCATTGTTCTGTCTATCCCCTGCAAGCATCAGCAGATGAACAATTTTAATAAAGTAAAATCCACACAATTTCACCCTTCAGCTGAAATAGAAAATTATGCTAATTGTTGAAATATAAAATTATGCTAATTGTTTTTCATTTTTAGACCAGTGCTGCTGTTGTCAAAATATTCTTGGTATCTATTTGAAATATATCTTCCTAATTATAAACCATTAGTCTTTGTTTATTTTCATTTTTAAAACAGTCATAATAGGTACAAATGCAGGGTATAAAGTTCAATATACCAACCTTTTATATTTTTTTTTCCAATTAGTCAAAGTGCTTGTGGGCTGCCAGAGTAAACAAGCTACATGAATATTGATTATTTTTAATGACATGAAGACCTGTTGAAATTCAAATACAAAATACTGATTAAATGATTAAAACTGTATTTCACACTCCAAACTCAAAACATTTACATTTAATTTATTCTTTAATCAAACCTATACTCCACATTTGTCTATGTCCTTCTACCAAATGCTCTTCTGTACGATTTCTAAATGAGGAACCATGCTTTGAATTTGAATAACTCAGATTGTTGTGAAATGAAATACAGTAATTTAAAGTGAGATTTATTAACAAATCGTACTCTTGATCTATAGGAAGCATCCATTCAAACTCTTTTTCGAGCCCTGTTCCTGTACTAGAGAAAACAAAAATGGAAGATGAAGACAGGACAGATTCCAGTCATCCTCTCTTTACATTTGAAGATTCTGTGGCCCTCATGCCTGCTTCTGATAGCTGTAGAAAAGAAGAGAGTTTGAAATCTCAGAATCAGTCTGTTTCATCCATACCATACTGTAAGTCAGAGGGACATGCCTCTGAAGCAGAAAACCCAGATAAAGAGGAAAATGTCTCAGTAGAGGATGATGTCAGTGACCTAGAAACCTGTGGAAATAACTTGGAACAGAGAGAACTGCCCTTTGTAAAAAAGGATGAAGAAGATGGCATGGAAACATCCAGTGTATGTGAAGCAAATTACATCATTATAATAATATATTCCTGATTTGATGAAATGTGAATGAACATGTTTATAGTGAGATCTGATATCCATATTAAAGCACTTAAGAATATGCATGATTTTAATCAGATGCTAATTTGAACATGTTTTGAAGTGTGCAGGCAACAGTGGGAATTTGGATCCAAAAGCAGAATGTTTCTGGAGCTTACTTGTTGATGTATTTTCCCTGTGAATTTAGGTATCTAGTAATTTCACTTCATATCTGTGAATCCAAACTGTCAGCAGCTATTCTCAAGCTCTTCCCATGTTCACTGCCTGCCAGTACGAGCAAGGCTATCAGCTTTAATTATTGCTATTGACATGAAATTGAAATTATTAGAGATGACTGCTGTATTTGGTATCATGAATTTGTGTTTCAGAAAAATAGAATCATAGAATCGTTTAGGTTGGAAAAGACTTTTAAGTACAACCAGAATAGTTGATCCAAATTAACCAAAGGGCTATTCCATACCATATGACGTCATGCTCAGTATATAAACTGTAGGGGCTTGGCTGGGGAGCAGCGATTGCTGCTCGGGAACTTTCTGGGTATCGGTCGGTGGGTGGTGAGCAATTGCATTGTGCATCACTTGCTTTGTATATTATTATTATTATTATCATTATTATATTATTATTATTATTATCATTTTACCTTATTTCAATTATTAAACTGTTCTTATCTCAACCCAGGAGTGTTTTTTTCCACTCTTACCCCTCCGATTCTCTCCCCCGTCCCATCGGGGTAGGGGGAGTGAGCGAGCGGCTGAGTGGTGCTTAGCTGCTGGCTGGGGCTAAACCACGACAGGAGCACAGGCCTTATGAGGAGTGGCTGAGGGAACTGGAGTTGTTTAGTCTAGAGAAGAGGAGGCTGAGGGGAGACCTTATGGCTCTCTACAACTACCTGAAAGGAGGTTGTAGTGAGGTGGGTGTTGGTCTCTTCTCGCAAGTAGTTAGCGATAGGACGAGAGGAAGTGGGCTCAAGCTGTGCCGGGGGAGGTTTAGGTTGGAAATTAGGAAAAATTTCTTCATGAAAAGGGTGGTCAAGCATGGGAACAGGCTGCCCAGAGAGGTGGTGGAGTCACCATCCCTGGAAGTGTTCAAAAAACGTGTAGACGTGGCACTTTGGGACATGGTTTAGTCTAGTCTACCCTTGATTGGTTTAGTGTGGACTTGGTATTGTAGGTTAATGGTTGTACTGGATGATCTTAAAAGTCTTTTCCAACCTAAACGATTCTATGATTCTATGTGGAAGCATGTGGTAATTTATTTTTGGACTGATGCCCTTCTCAAATGAAGAAATGGATGAAGCAAAGCTGAGGAATATCCCTGCATGGAGTTAGGTGGAAACAAAGTTTGCTTTCATTCTATCTCACATAGTTTATGAAATCTTATGGACTTTCTTGCTTTAGTTGAAACTGTATCTGTAGTATTGAAGTTGGAGAAAGTGGATCTTCAAGACATGGCTATAGCAGGATAATACGACAGTATGATTTCAGGGTCTGAAACTTGTTATTCTTGGATTTGGGAAATGGCCTAAAACATGTAAAGGAAATACCTGAAGGAAAAGATCCCTCTAATAAAAGGAATATATTTTTTAATTTTTAAATAGTAGGTTTAATAATGTTTTCTCATTGGGGCACCTACAGTCTTTTTTCACTCTCGGTATTCTTCTGTGAAGGGTGGGCAGCTTTGACTTTGGGAAGCATAATGAAAAATTAAGCTGTGGTGGTAGTCACAGTAGCTTTCTGAGTTGTGAGTTCAATCCCAATTTGGCAGAGAGAGAGCAGGAATTCCACTGCCAGATTCCCAGACTTAGTGGGAAATATATTTTAGAAGCCAAAGTAAAATCATGCTGACCTTTCACAGACATGAACTGTGCACTAATGATTTTTTTGCAATGTAGTGAGTTTTAGTAATCTTGGCTCCAGCCTTTCCACTGTAATAATAGGGAGCACTGTAAACATCTCAGTGTTTTAGTCATAATGTATTAGAGATTATATTTATCTCTTTCTGTGCCTCTCAACCATTTATATATGAGGTTTCAGATATTCTGCAGTATAATTGCATAGTCTTTCTTTCTCTTTTATTGTAAGTGAAGAAGCATGTTATACAGATGTAATTAAAAAGTCTGATCTTCTTTCCCTTTTTACTTAGTTGGTAACTTTTTCTAGGTCATAAACATGTCCTGTGCTTTAAGCACATCTTCCTCTGCTTATCACAGTAAATACAATGTTGTTTTGTAATTTACTTCCCATTTTATAGTAGTAATTTCCAACCCTCAAATCAGTCAAGGGGCATGTGTATAACCCGCTAGGTTAGATTCAGGGCATTGAGGAGCAGAATGATGTGGTCCATAGGAATCATGTGAGAGTCTGTCCTTCCCACCTTGCTGCCAGTGTGCTTGCCCTTCCTCTGCTCCTGAACCTCCAGATACCGTCAGCAGCTGTTTTACTTTGTGATTCCCCCACTGGCACTCAAATCTGGAGTTGTGAAAGCTGTGCTTTTAGAGTTTGTAGCATTGGCTTTAGTTCTTGAAGCTTCAGGCTGAATGTACGTAAGGGTGCTTGAGGGAAAGAATTTCCTCATATCCCAAATCAACATGTTAATTGCATATCAGGACTCTTAATTTCTTGTCTCAACTCCAGATCATTTTTTTATTTCTAGATCATTTTTTTACTTCCTCAGCAATTTTGCAGTCTTTCACAAATGAAGTCAGTGGGTTTCTGCATCATTTTCCCAGCCATGGTTAGGGACTGTATTGTACTTCTGGTTCTGCAGAATTGTTTGGACTGTTCTTGCTCTCAGACATCACCAGAGCAAACCAGGATTTATGTTCTGTAATTTGGGAAGGGCTGCAGTAACTTACACCTCAAACCATTTGTCTTTGACAAGGATTGCCCTTTTTTAATTAAAGTATATCTTCTGAATTAGAGACAAATGTATTGTTGGTACACTAAAGGTGTTTCAAGTACCCTGATAGTATTTACAGAATTGACGTCTGTGCTCGTTTATAGAAGAATGTTTTTTTTATCAAAATTAACTTTGCAGGATTGCGTACTAAATTAGTTGTGTTTTTTCCTTTTCAGTCAGTGGAAGCTGAAAGAAAGAAAATATCTAAGAGTTGGCGTCATCCACTAAATAAACCCCCAGCTAGATCTCCAATGACTTTGGTTAAACAGCAAGCAACTAGTGATGAAGGTGAGTGTACTATTTAATACATTTTTCTGATGATCTTTTTCTGTCTTTATGAGACCATATATGTAGGCATTTGCAAAAACAAACAAGATGAAATAGGTTTTTTCTGCATGGGAAATGTAAACAGTGAGTCCTCTGAATCCACAGACAAGTCATGTACTTTTAGCCTGTTTTCACTCAAATTCTTCTAAGAACATTGGATCTGTCTTTGCAAAAAGCTCTGAACAATTAAGGCGTCATTTGAAACGAGTACATTCACCGATCAAATGTTCCTTATTAGAACTCACAGCAGTTGTGTTTAAAAACAAGTTTTTAATTGTGTAAACATAGATAAAAGTGACATAACAAACCCATAGTCGCCTATACTTCTTTAAAGCTATTTTTTCCTTGTTGTCAGGTTTTTGATAGACATTGGACATTTAGAAGTCAGTGTCTTGAGATACTGTAGTTCTCATTCAAGAAAAAGGCTACACACTTCTGAGTATCATCAAAAGCTTATCAAGAGTCTTTACAAATGTCTTGATTTCCAGGCTTTTGCTTAGTTTCATATAGAAAAAATGAACATATCTCTCTGTAGTTTTGGTAAATCAATTTTACTGTATTGATATAAAGTAGTCCTTTAAAAGCTGATTTTGATGCATATGTCATCTACATGTCTCATATCTCTATATATGTTTCTAACTGTCTTAAGTAGTGTGCAGGTTTGCAAGTAGTGAATAGTGTGTAAAATGTTAAAAGTAAGTATCATATTTTCACAAACATAAGAAGAGATGGAAATACGTAGTTCTGTTTTTAGACATAAGGAAAATAACCTTTGTGTATTAAAAAGCAGCAAAAGGTCTCCTCTCTATTTCCCCAGCTGAACAATTCTTGAGAAATTTTCTTAGAGCAGTTTTCTGCTTACTTTTAAGTGGCACAAAACAACTGGAAGCAGAGTAAATGGCCTTCCTGGTAATGTGTAAGGCTGGGCTTCTGATTTGGCATTTAGGTACTTCAAATAATTTTTTAAAATTTTATTTTAATTCTAAGTAGCAACCATGAAATTCTATTGTTTAACTTAATTGCATAAATAAGAAGTGTAATGTTAGGCAATCATTTTGAATATGCTTGTCCAGATCTTCACTATAGATTGCAGATATGCGTGTTATTATATACTGTATGGTACCTTCAGGCACTTCAAGCGACAGAGTGAAGTAGAAATTAAGAAAAAGAAGCATGTCCATAAATAATGATGATAAATGATAGCGATATATAGAACAGAGTTCTATACAAAATAAATAAGTAAATAATTCTGCAGCCATGAAATTTAGTGCTCTGTAACTAGATACCACAGTGATAAAAAAACATTAAAACAGTATTCAGAATTTCTCAGATGCTCTTTTTGGGAGCTTACCTGAGTGCTTTAACTTTAGAGAGCCACCATCTTGTGCAGACAGGCTACAAAAGCTAAGAAATTTACCCAAGATAGGGATTTGCTTCTCTGAAGTAAATAGAAGAAGTAAATCTGCTTTACCCAGCAATCATATATACAGCCAGCCAAAGCTGACAAATAAAGCTACTTTATTCTATCAAACGTGGCTTGTGAAGCTTATCGAACTGTGCATCAAAACTATCCATCAAAATGGAAAACAAATACATTCCTTTTTCATATTGCCTTAGCATTTTAGTTCTGCAATGTACAGGTTTTTCAGGTACTGTTCTCCAGAATCTCTTCAGTTAGCAGAACTGGAGATTGGTCCTCACACTCCCTTAGACATTTTGCCACTCTGTGTAGTGCAGAATAGAGGTGATACAGTGTCTGTGGCTAGAGGTCTGATTCCAACATTGCTGTATGCTTCAGTGTTTACCTGCACTTTGAACCTGCATTTTGCTTGGAGCTCTCATTTTATATTTTAAGTGATATAAGAGTTTTGCTGAGCTTCCAGATCTTTTTTTTTCCCCTCAATTATTACCTCTAGACAACAGTAGCTGTTTCTTAAAGCTACAGATAAACTTTCTTGATGTCAGAGAGGGACAGCATGCCTGTTAGTTGATTCTTCTTCTTGTAACTAAGGAATATTATACTTTCAGTTAGCACCAATTTAGGCACTGTTGAGCTGGGTGCTGTAAATTTAACTGGTCCCTCATCAGTACATCTCCCTCGTTGTTCCAAGCCTAAAGTCATTGATTTGTGTCTTCCATCTCACTAGTTTGGGAAAGCCATACTCTCTCTCCCTTTTTTTTATCTGAGCCTCAGTTTTGCCAAGCATGATACTTCAATTAGTTGTTAAGCATCTTTCTGAAAATTAGAGACAGCTTAGGCCCATGATAAGTATCATACATCGATGTGTTTGGATACCTTCAAGGCTAGACAGAGCATATTTCGGACAGTGTAATAGTAATTTACACAAAAAGGATGATATTAAGATTCATCTAGTAAAGTAATTAAAGATTTAAATAAGTGGTAGGTTGCAGTGAAATTGGTCTTTTTTAATTAGAGATTATATTCCTTTTGCCTGCTGATGCTTTTTCAATGTTACAGTTAAAACATAGTGTAAAATTCCTATTTAAGCATAGATTGTGTATGATACAATCTGGCTAGATGATGATGTGATGACACTGGTTTGTTAATCTCAAGGATTCTGCTCTTCATTTGCTGTCTTATCCAATAGTGTGTCAGCTTCCTGGTGTCTTAATTTTATGTGAAAGTAGCAGCATCCCAACAAGAAGTCATATACCTTCCAGTCTTTCCTCTTTATGTGATGATTGTCCTTCTGGTAGGTGAGGGTGTATTTCTTTTAGGAAAGAAAACATTTTCTTAGAATCATTTCAAGTAGCTATAAGCAACTGTCTGCTTATTGATTGAAGGAGGTAATTAAGAGTTTTATTGGACATGGCAGTTATTGGTATTTACTAGCTGGAACTGGAATTTTATGTTATTTTCATGCGTCTGTTTCTCATTGTGATCTAATTTATCAGCATGCTTTTGTGAGACTACCAGAAGAGAAACGATAGATTTTGGGTGAGCAGAATGTTTATAACCAAGACAGAGATTGAAGGACTGCTGAAGATGACTGGCAAACTGAACCTTCATTAGCTTTCCTGGTGCATGCTGGTATGAGAGTTAAAGATCTGTGGCTAGATGAATGCCAGTCAAAGGAGATTTTTCTGATCATGTTCAAGAATGTTTGTTGTCAGGTATCAGGGGAGTAATCAGTATCATTGTACTAATGACTATGTTCCTCTTTATGAAGGTGCTTCATCTGTATTCTGGAGTTACCAGAAATGTAATTCAGCATGCATACTTACTCAGTTCTTGTTTTCTGTGGTTTTTGAACAAAAATTATGCTGGTAGTGGCTATGATACTATAGGCTCTTGGTACCATAATTTACCTTTACAAGGAGGATTTGTGTACTGATACATTAGTTTATATTTTAATTTTTCTGGGCCCAGTAAAATCATAGAAGTAAACAAAATGGAGGAAGAAGAAGGTATGGGCTAGTGCTGTTATGAAAAATTAAGAAATTGGGGCTTTATAGTTAATGAGCAAATTGCATCACTTTCCACAAGTTGGATAGTCTGTAGCCATTTGTAATACAGATAATTTATATTCAAATTAATATATTTGAAGTCCTTCCAATGCTGGGGTTCTATTAGGAAGTTTCTGTGAATAGAGATGATTAGCGTCCGTTAATAATATGAAGGCAGCATTCTTTGACAGTGTCAGCCATTTCATAATCATAATTTTGCAAATAGAATACTACCATATTCGACACCATGCTTGAATCTTAGCACAGACTTTCTGGATTCACTATTAATGCACAGTCCTTTGGCAGAAATTCATTTTTTTGCACAGGATTGCTTGAACATTGAGTTTTGTGTTTTCTTTTTATCACTGCATATGCTTTTTTATGTGTATGTTTCTTTACAATCTGAATGTGTCTTCTACAGTAAAATGATGGGGTTCATTGTTTCTTTGTGGTCTGTTGGTGTTAAATTTTTTTTTTACTCTCCCTGAAGCCTTTCCCTATGTATGTCTGACTTGTGAGTCTCCCTTATGATTGTTTTCGTGGAATTCATGCCTACAGGACTGAGCAATGAGAAATACTGGGGACTGGGGAATCAATCCCAGAAATTATAGCTCAGGCTGCCAGTTTAGAAAAATAAGTGCAGCAGTACAGTGTGAGCTGTATGTCACACTCAAAATGCTAATAATTTTTATGTAATGAACCTTGCTCTTACGCTCAATGTGGTATATTAGCTTGTGGTAATATTATTCTTTTGTATTTAATGCAGTTATATTTCTGCTTGCTTAAGCAATAAAAAAGCAAATTCAGCAGAAGGAGAAAGCATACTGACTTTGGATGCACATTGATTGGTCCCAGAGATTTCTTTCCAGCAATATTTGGGCACGCAACATTAGAAACTCTTTTTAGATTGAAGTTGACTAAAATTTCCCATTGCCCTAAATGACATAATGATAGTGTATAGATTTAATTCAGTATGGGTTTCTTTGTGTATGGTTTTTAGTGTTTTAAATATGATTCAGATGTTCAAAGTCACTTTGCTTTCGTTACTTTGTAAGATCAGAAAACAGAAAGAGAGAAAACTATTGTGAATGGGAAGAGTGACTTGGACAAGAGTTTGATTAGTGAAAATTACTGGTTTTACAGCTGCAGTTTTTCTTCTGCTGTGACATAAAATAAGCTTCTTCAGTTTTTATGTTCACTCTCAGCATCCTGTGAGATGTGCTTGATCTGATACTAGTACTCAAGCCATATAAGGCATGTTCAGTAATGTCATAAATAGGTTAAGCATGCTAAAAGAGGGGAAAATTACACTTGTAGATGCAATTATGATTCTTTTGCTTCAGAGCTTAAAATGCCAGATTCTGCCTGAAGATTCTCACTTATTTCAGAAAGAAATGGTAAGTCTGTTTTCCTGGTGTTGCTTAGGAAGTAGAGAAGAATTTGTTAACCAATTGATAGAGGCATGTTTATTTTTGCCACATTAGTATTCCCATGCTCTTCTGTGAGTATGAGTTAATCAAGTACAGAATTTGCATTTTTCCTACTTCTTCATCTAGCATTGGAAGAGACAGCACTATTGACCACTTGCAACAATATCACTATGCTAGAAAAATGTGTTTTCTCACCTTTCCTCTGGTACCTACATTGCTTCTGATTTGTTTAAATTCAATTTTCAAGATTTGTTTACCACAATTAATAAAAAGTTCTAGCACTTATATAGCATGCGGTGTCCTGAAGACTTGCAAAAACTTTACGCAGTTTTGGTAGAATCTTTAGTAGGTATTTAGAAAAGGGAGGTGTTGGAAAGGTCAAATACAAGCTTTTCCTGAATGTCCAGTACTCTTGTCAACCTTGTGGGCTAGCAGCTGATCTCCAGAAATGGCAAGAACTGACAACTCTGATTATTACCACTGGTGGCTCTTGTCCCTTGACATGTTTCACACGTAGCACTCACCTGCCTTAGAGCAAGCACCTACAAATGCCAGGATCTAAGAGTAGCCACTATTTTGATTCAAAAGGGGAACACAAACCAGTTTCTCTGACATTTATGCCTCATTTGCTGGACCGTGGTAAGTGTAGTGATCATTAAGACCCATTGTCCTCTAGATGAATCTTACAACTCTTAATTGCACAGCCTTATTAGCTTTAAAATATAATATTTTACCTCTTAAAAGAGTGGATAGAACTGGAGTCTTAGCTACAGAGGCATGTATAGTTTCTCATTATCAGGTGGGCCAAAATGAAAATGGATTACCCGCTGCATTAGTGCAGCCTCTCAATAGCCTTCTCAAGGGTAGCTGTGGAGCTGGTAGGCAAACTGGATATGACATTTGCCAAGCAGACAGATGTCTCTTCTGTAAGGTTATCTTCTAGAGTTGAGCTTTTGTTTCTATAATTACAGTCCAAAGAGAAACACAGAAAATGTATGACTTGCATTTAACGAGGATTAGTTCCCTGAAGTATTGGTACAGAGGATTGCCTAATAAATTATCCTAGTTCCAAGATATCATAGTAATTTTTTTTCCACATTAAATAAAAATCTAGCCCATAGATTTGTCATTACCTTTGTCAAAATCCGAAGCTGCTTTGTAAACCATCAGTATTGGAAGTGACTTGATTTTAATGCCAATGGGGTTTTACTAAATGCTTTTTCTTGTCTGAGGAGTGTGTGTAATGTATTTTTTTAAATGTACAAAATAATTACACTAAAGAAGCTGATCCTTGAGGGAGTTTGAATGCAATTGTGGTCTAGCGTATGGAGTGTTTATGGGAGATTTGTTTCAGTGATCTCTGCGGGGACTGTAGCCTGAAGCTATAAATTTGTAATTCCAATTCAGGCATTGATTTGTCACATGAATTTGGACCTGTGATCAAGTTTTTCTGTTTTGCATCTTCCATACTTAATTTATGAAGATAAGTAACTACCTGAGACCTTGGTTCAGTGGAGAACTTCAGCACAATCTTAACTGTAAGCATTCAAGTAACCTGGTTGCTCAAAATTTCACTTGTGTTTTGCCCAGTGGCACTTATGCTGGGATGGTATATTGACATAGCTTAGATTTGTGCTGCCTGAGAGATATAAAAGAACTATAAAGTACGTTTTACCCACTTGGTACTGGTTTTTATCTCTAGAGTAGCATAAAATGAGAGTATGTAGGTGAATCTGCTCTGTAATACTTCTAAATCACTGTAACAGCTTTAAATACTTGGATATTTATTTGACTGTATAGTACTTGGCAGTATGGTCAATGAAGATACATTTTAATTTCTTGGATAAGAAAGAAGTAGCAAATAATTTTGTCATCAGTGACCCTTTTTATTAATAGGCAAGAGATGTCTGAAGACTGGGAGAAAGTTTTCTGTATTTTTCCACTTTTGTACAGATGCACATACTGACAAGTAGGTTGGACAAATTTTGCAGGGTGTTTTAGAAAATAGTAAGAATTAGATTGTGTGCTAGCTTGGAAAATTCTTAGAAGGCAGAAGGAAAATTGGGGAGAAAAAGCCTGCTACACTAATACTTTTACTCTGATAACATAATGCACATTTGTTAACTCCAGTGGGTAAGTGACAAAGGTAGGGACCACGCCAGTGTTGGTTTTCAGGGGTCATCCCTTAAATTTCCAGCGGTTGATGAGGTATTAATTTTAAATAAAGAATAATGATTAAATAATGTTTTTGTCTTTTATGTAGAGAAGTATATGTATTTCATTGAACCTTTTGTGATACACCAATTTTACATTGTTGACATCATATGTACGAAATACTGGGATAAAGATATTCATGACGAGACCTTCAGGTTTAAGTAACCCTTAATTATGTGAAATAAATGTAAATTGAAATACATATTCTACATTTGGTGTTGGTTAGCTTAAATAGCTTTGGTAAGCTCTTGAAATTAGATGGCAAAGTATGGTGTTTCATTAGTAAATCAGTAAGCATGTGTGTGGATGGCAATAGCTGTTCCTAAAAATTCCAATCTAATTTTAGCTATTGATCAAATCTTCTAGCTGAAAAGTACAGTGACTGCAAGCAAATTGAATTGGAATGCAAAGTAAAAATTTTGTTCATTAAAAATTGAAAAAAATTATGTGGGGGAATGGAATGGAGAAAGCAGCTGGTAATAAGTCTTTTACAGTGCTGTGAATTAAAGATTTTCAAGAGAGTAGGTATCTGCCAGTCTTTAGCTTGTAGTCTGTTCTTGTAATGGTTTTGCACTGACAGCTACATTTTTTGCTGATAGGCTATGTGGTAAATTCCAGCAGGTTTTCTTCTGTTTCTGTTTTGATTTTGATGAGATGCCTCTTTGAACTAAATTGTAAATACAGTGGCTATTCTTTAAACTTACACAATGTAAAGGCAGGTGAAATTACAGGAGTTGCTGTAATGTATGTACATATAAAAATGGAAATTATAACACAAATATGCTGTACATATTTCATGTTGGCAGTTCTTACAGTTATGAGAACATCTCCCTTTCTGTGGCCTCATGTCCACATTTTAAATACAGTTGCTTGACTAGTGGGTTACCTTTGAGCTTGGTGTTTGGACATGGTAAGTATCTGTATTTCTGAGTTCACTCGGTAGTTCATGTTTTTGGTATCAGTAAGAATTAGTTGCTTGTGCTTCAGCTTAGGTGGCCAGAATTAGTAGACATCTTTGGCATTTGAGCCTTAACTATTAGGGCTCAATTCTTCATTCCATATTCACAAAAAAGTTGTGTAGCTATTTAGGGAATTCAGTGGATGAAAGATTAATTTTTACCCCTTATGTTTATCAGGTACTTTTGTGGTCCACTGTTTGAAGTAGAGAATGATTTTGTTGCAAGAATTAGTAAGCATGTAGTTTTACCATTTTTTAAAAATGGTAGTTTTAAAAAATGTCAGTGCTATAGTCCTGTAAGACTAGTTTTACAGATTATGTAAATGTAAACTGATTCTCTACACCATGAGTCCTCAGAGCTTGCTCAAAGTTAGTTTATCAGCAGCATAGCAATGTAAATCAAATACATTTTAGTTAGTTTGCCATTTGTTAGAAGAAAAAGTTGGGGTCCAATACAGTCTGACAGGGTCCTGTTGGATATTCCACATATGGAAAATTCAGTGCATAATAGAAAATTTACGTATTTGAAGTCAGTTGAAGTTACATGGGATTTTGATTTAGCAGAGTGATACAGTGTGCACTCAAATCACAATACAGGTACAAACTACATTTAGGAGAGTGTTGCAATTGCAATATATAGTTCAGTGATAATATAAATGTGAATTTCATTACTGGTGTCTAATAATATGTTCACTGTCACAATGCTCGATGTTTCCAGTCTCTGGGAAGGAGTATGTGGGTTGCAGCTGCTTCAGGCCGGTTGCTTTCTTTGTTCGTTTGGTTTTTGCCATGAAAGCAAACACTTTCATAATACTTTCTTCTCACGAGTCACCTGAATCATCACCCTGCAAAGGGTCAGTATCAAACCAGATATCTCTTGATCATTCATTGTCCTTAGTAAACATGGTGGTCATCACTTAAATGAGGTCTATTTCAATAGACCATAGTAAATAATCCCTATGTGTATGGACATCACATATGATTTGAGGCTGCAGCTTTGATTCTAATAACTTATTTTGATTCTCTGTGTACATTGCTTATGCATTATGTTATCTTCTAGAACTCTTTCTTTTTCTTGTTCTAGCATGCTTTGTATTCCTATCTCCTCTTCTAACTTCTGCACTACTACTCACAAGTAAATACCCAGCAACCTGCGAAGCCCTGCTTTTCTCTCTGCTCTTCAACTTGTTAGAACCTTTCAATTTTTCAAATTCATCCTAAATATCAGTGGGATCAGTGCTTTGTTCTGCTGTCCATGAAAAATCCTGGTTATGGTTTTCCCATCCCTCCTTTTCATAGTTACTAATGAGATTTTTCCAGCCTTTGCCTGTATTTGTAATAATTCTATCTCCTCTTCTAAATGGTAGTGGTGCTGTCTGCAGCCAGTCTTATCAATATTTGTTCTTAATCACAACGTAGGTTTTCTCCACTAGGTTCTTATTTGTGACTAACACCAAATCAGAAAGTATGTTTTTGCCAAAGTAATTATTACGGCTTTAATGGGTACTGCTCACCCTCTGAAATATCCTGCTGACTATGCCAGTTAATGTCAGAATATAATACACTCTGACCAGGTTCTTTTAGGTATTCCACGTGTGGAGGGTTTAATGAATAGCACAAAATTTTGTTATTTGAAATTAGCTGAAGTTACATGGGATTTTGATTTAGCAGAGTGATACAGCGATATACTTAAATCACAGTGAAAGTACAAATTACATTTAGCAGAGTGTAGCAATTGTAATATATAGTTCAATCACAATACAAGTACAAATTACATTCAGCAAAGTGTAGCAATTGCAATACACAGTTCAATCACAAAACAAATGTGAATTTCATTATGGGACTCTAATGATATGCTCAAGAAAAGTCAGAGTATCCCAGCATCTAAATACATCTTTCACTTCTGTCAAATTGTCTTTTTAAAAATTTGTTGAACTCCGAATTTTTCTGACCTTTCAAAATATTTGAAGATCTGCTACAACTGGCATGTTACACTTTTTTGATATTTTCCTTTTTTTAATAAAGCACCCCCTTAGTTTTCTTTTGTGAGCTAAACCTTATTTAATCCAGGAGCTCTTAGGCTTGGCCTGTAAGAGCTCTGATTCAGTATGGCTATCTTTACATAGAATTTTTGAGAACTGAGTTATTTATATCAATTGATAATTCAGCAATTAGACTCTCTAACCAAAAATGTATACATACTTTACAGTACGTATCCAGTACATACTGTACAGTACCATACCAGAAATTAAATTTCTTGTACAGTGCAAGAAATTAAAAAGTTTACATTTTCATATTTTACTACAAAATCTATGCCTTTCATTAATGAAAGAAACACAATTTCTGAAACTGAGTTTGCTGATATACTGCAGAAACAGTAAAGTTTTGAAGTTGTAAGTCTTTTTCCCTGACTGACTTTTTTTTATTATTATTATTATTTCCTCCAGGACATTTGAAACTATAGATAATGCCTCCCAGTGCTGAGATTATGCTCAACTACCTGAAAAATAACAGATGCTGCTATGCTCTTCATAGCAGAGAATGCTGCTGTACAAAGCCAGGAAACATCAGTGGAACATAACCCCAAGCAGCAAAATCATTGTTGAGATTGGCAAAAGCAAATTGTACTGTATTAGCGTCTATGGCTTTTCACATCTGCTGGGTTAAATCAGCAAATACTGACAACAGCCCATTCTGCAAATGGCCCAAATGTTTTCCATCTGAGAATTTGAGTTTAACTTAGTAAGCAAAAACTGTTCAAAGCAATAGTATTGACTGTTGGAGCAAGTTTGCCACAAACTATTAAGCCAATAACGTTTGTGAAAACATTTATTTCATTGACTTACCCACTTGGAAAGCAGTACAGTAACTGCTTATAAGTACTTTGTTACAGAGGGAGTTTTCTTTGTACCAAAACAGATTCTGGGCTATAATTTTCTTCTTGTCTACACAGTTTGTTTTAATGAATTATTTCACTTTTCTTCAGTATGTAAAGGGATGCAGATGCATATAAATAATCACATTACCAAGAACTGGTATATCCGAAATTACATTACAGAGCTTAATTAATCCTATATAAATATTCTTTTCAGGTACAAATATGATAGCAGGAACTAGTATGGAGTTTGACATTGCTAATCACCCTACAGTACCACTATGGCTGAATTATTATAAGATACAGTAAGGCTTATAGCAACTGTTATGCATTTATTTAAAGTAATTAATTGGCTCATCAAGTGTTTCTGTTTTTCTTTTGGAAAAAGGAGAACTTACTCTATCCCCTTAGGAAACACTTTAACCTCATTACGAATTGTATCTGGTAAAGTAATATTACAACAAAGCATTATACTTGCAGTGAAGTAAAAATGCCCTGGTGGTTCATGGAGAATCGAGGTCTGTGACCACTGTTAGGGATGGCAGTAAGGAGATGTTTCTAAATGCATGGGAATGTCCTGCATTTCATCATCCCATTAATACTTTTTTATGGGATGGTATTGATTCATTTTAGACTTCAGCATGAATATGTGAAACAATTACAGCCAGAAGCATAACAGAAGTCACAAGAAACAGGCTTCATTCATATAAGAGTATTTAAAAAAAAAAGTGCATACTAACAGACTTGCATGATAAGCTCTCCTTGGGAGACTATAAGAGGCAGAAATGTCACTCTCATTGTGTGAAGGCCACTCCACATAGTTATTACCAAATCATATCGAAATCAGTGATACATTTAAAAATGTGTTGATAAGGTGTTTGAATCCAAGTTGGATATATTGTCAAAGTGTATCCAGTAAAGGGTCTTTGAACTTGATTTAAACATATGCTCCAACTTTGAAGGTTTACGTCTTATCCAGGAGATTTCTAGCTGCTCTAAACTGCAATGCCTAACACTCTAGCAGAGCTCAAGTCAGTCTTTGTACTTGTAATTACAATGTAAGTACCAGTACTAAAGAACTGAATTCTGTGTTCCTTGTGCCAGAGTCCGATACTCTCTGACCGGGTTCTTTTAGATGTCCCACACGAGAAGTATTTAATATTTAATACCAAATTTCCTGGAAGATATTTGATATTGTACAGGATTTTGCATTAGCAGAGTGATACAGCAATGTACTGAAATTACAGTACAAGCACAAGATACCAATTGCAATATACAGTTGGATCACAATATAAATGTGATTCCCATTACTGTTCTGTGTATGCTCACTGTCACGATGCTGGGTGTCACCATTTGCTGGGAAGTAATACATGGGTTGAAGTCAGCTCAAACATGTTGCTCTCTTCAAAGTTCATTTTTGTTCAATGTTCAATTTTTATACTCTGTGTTGGACTGAGCTGTATACACACTTCCCATATTCTGGTCTGGCTGGCTCAGGAAGACATTTGCAATCTTCTGATTAAGTCAGGGAAAAAACATTTAGACAAACAGCCAATGCACCCAGCTGATAGAACCATTTATCTAAAACAGAGGCCACCCTCTGTCCCCTTTATGTTGAGATAAATTCAGCTTCCTTTGCAACAACTATGGGCAGTCACTCCCTAGATTCTTTCCTGAGATTCAAAAGCACA
This sequence comes from Pelecanus crispus, assembly GCF_030463565.1. NCBI lineage: Eukaryota > Metazoa > Chordata > Aves > Pelecaniformes > Pelecanidae > Pelecanus > Pelecanus crispus. The sequence continues at coordinate 33,001,925 of NC_134676.1, forward strand.
GAGCCCTTGTGCATGTCCTCTGAGCCTCTTTTGGTTTCAGGGGTTTATTGGTCGGTCACATGATGCATAGAACATTAAAGTATAAATTAGAGGAGTACTGCCTTGATTTACATACAAAATATACCTCCATCATCAAGAAAATTTCAGAATACTGCCAGTGTTTGTTAGGCAGAATGGTGGTGTGTCTGCTTAATAACAGGTCCTCTTCCACATACAGGATGCCCAAGATTTCTTCTTCTGTTCTAGAAAATATTAATTGAGCTTGGAGCTCCTTTAAGTTGTTTAAAGATAAGATCATCTTGGGGTTTTTTTGTTTCTTTCTCTGGCATCAGGGAATTTTTGAAACTCTGAGTGATAATTTCATGTTTCCTTTGAGTAACACATCCTTGTTAATGAACCAAATCTTAGAAGGTCCCTGTGGCTCTCATTCATTACACAGGGGTGATGTGAAGTTTAATTTACAGCTGCAAAGGTAGGGGCTGGTTTGAAATTAGAGTTTATTTTATAATACACACTTATAGTCATGTTTTGAACTTTACAAGGATGATAGTTTGTAGAAGTTCTCTGATATTTAATTTTGTTTCCTGACTGATTGATGTGCCTTAGCAATGAGGTTTTGGGGTCATGTCTACGTAGATATTTCCAGTGGTGCAAGTACATGTCTTTATTTTAATTTCTTCTGCAGCGTGCTATTTTTGTAATCTTTTTTAAAAAGTCTAGTTTAATTTCTTTTTTATGTGGTGCAAGATGTTGTGTAGACAGCTTTTTTTAATGTAAAAATAGTTTACTTTAGTGTAGGTTATTTAATTTTTACTTCATATAATTCCTCAGGCATGTCACATTCCAGACAGGAAAGGCTTCATGTGATAACCAGAGAATTTTTCTTTCTGCAGTTAAAGAAACCCTCCACTGTATTTTTATAGTTACAGAATTTTAATACATCCTGAGAAAGTGTGCTGGACGGTTCTTCTCATAGTTTCACTTCAAAGTAGGGAGTGAGCACATACATCTTGGTATAGTCAACCTCTGAGCACGGTGTCTTATCTACTGAAGTTCTCTGTAGACAAATAGTCTCAGGAAAAGAGTGAGCTTGACTGTTAGAAAGTGAATCAGATAATTTTAGTTCTGTTGCATTGTTAAGCAATTCTGAATTCCTATAAGTAGCACTTATATTTCAGGTTAAGCATAACATTTACACTTGAACGTGGTGTTGTGTGAGAAGGTGTTCTGCTAAAGAGATGTTTATTTTTGTAACTCAAGTGATGGCCTTGATATTTGATACAATACTTGTTGCTATGGGAATAATTACTGTATCTGAAGTAGAGTGTCATGATTCAGATGGAGATTAAGCAACAAGAGTAGATCAACTGAAGACTTTAAAGATGGTCCTTTGAGTATTTGTCAGCATGCCTATGTGTTATGCATGAGAGTTTGCAATCTCTTGAACAGTGCTGTCAATTGAGCTGCAAATGTATATTGAATTTCCTTGTCATGGCTAGCAGGTTCAGTTCCAGTATTTTCTTTTATTCCCTCTGACAGCAAGATGTATCCTGTGCTATAGTCACATTGATTTGACGTTTCTTTACCAGAGAATATCAAGAATGCATTATTCACTTTTGTCTTGATTAATTCTTAATTTGGAATATAAGTTTCATGCTGAAAAGCTGAAAAAACCCAAATGGCACATCAGAGTTCTCACCAGGGATCTGCTGTGCACCTGTACAACATCCTGTTCATGCACTTACTGTCAGTGAACTGTGAGGAAGTGTCAGTGATTTGATCCAGGTTACAGCAGACATAGAAGTCAAGGTAGATTTCCTAGCTCCATTTCATGTATTGTACAAAGAAAATGCTCTCTGTAGACGTATATTGTGTTTCATACCATTGCATTGGCTGACCTGAGTCTTTTGGATTGTCTGTCTTGGGCCATTGGTAGCTGCCTTTAAAGTGAGGCCAGTTTATTGCAGAGAAGGTTTGACTGAATAATGGCATGTATTGTAAAGAGTTGTTGGTTGGCGGTGTTGCATAAGTGACTGTTCTTCAAAACCTGCTCTACGAGAGCTGAGACAACATTCTCAGGCTCTTTCAGAAAAATGCCAATGTGTAAGATTTTTAGTGAAACATGTTCATAGTGCTTCATGAAACATTATGTACTGGTCTTGTAAAGTAGATGTGTGATTTTTGGAGGGCAATGTTTGAATCTCTTTTCATGGTGGGAACTGGTGCTTCCACCACGGTTTTTGCTGGTCTTGAGTACTGGGAAATGGCACTGATACGTAGTTGAAGTAGAAAGTATGCCTGCTTATAACAGTGGAGCTTCTGAGATTTTGCAGTCAGTATGGACATCACAAATTGTTGTCCATTCTTACTTTGAGAATCTTCAGTTGAGGTGGATTTTGAATGGCGGCAGCTGGAGGTTGAAGTTGCCTTGTGTCCTTTATACCATTGCATAGAAGCCTACAAAGCTGCTGGGCACTACCATACTTCTAACAGACATATCTGGTCAAAAACCACTGAGGTCACATGAGGCACCTGAATGTCTACCCTGAAACCACACATACCAACATGATTCAGGAAAGTAAATTTATTGTAGGCTAAGTCACTGACTGCTCTTAGTTATTTAGTAAGTAATGAAAGGAATCATTAAAGAGAATAAGAGGCAATGAGAAGTACTGGATAAATAGCAAAAAGAAAAAAAAAATCTAAAAACCTCTAAGTTTTCCAAGGTTTTTTGGGACATAAATAGTACTTTGGAATTATCAAATGTGCAAGTGAAGAAAGGCTATAAACTGTGCCAATATGGCAGTGTTTGTTACATCAAGTGATTATATACTCTATACTTTCTCTCAAACAGTTGCAGAGGTGTTTTTTATTTCCTTGCCTGTTTTGGATAACCAGATTCTCAGTTTTTATTCATGGTACATAACTTCTCTGACTTCATGGAAACCAGGAAGGTAACTCCACCTGTACTACCTGAGAAGCTGACCCAGAAATTCTTCCTGTCAATGATATTGATGCACCTTGGAAAAAGCACACAAAGTGAAAGTGGACAAGTTCTACTGATGTAGAATATTTACATAGAAGAGTGCGTATTCTACCTGGTGAGAAAGTTGCTGAAGGCAGCATTGTTGTCATATTCTGTAATGGGAGTCATGTACTCTGTAATTTTTTTTTAATATCATTTTTTTTTAAATGTTGTTTTGAATGTTGATTGTAGGGAGATGAACTAATATTTCTGAGGCTCTTAAAAGATGATAAATTAAGCTTGAGGTTGCCTAGGAAATTCTTGAAGAGAACTGACATTCACAAGCCATACAATAGTGATAACAGAGAATCAGACAAAGTTTGTATCTCTTAAAAATATCCCATCTGTCTATTCTCAATTTTGTGTACTGTTAGTGTAACATATCTTTAACAAGTACTGGGTTAGCTAGTCTCCCTCTGAAAGGAGGAGGGATATCTTTCCTTTCCTGGTTGTGCTTCTGGGCTTGTTATGGTGCAGAAGAGTGACAGATTGCAGGGTGTAATATGCAGGGTCACATCAGAGAGCTTGGGTGTTGTAGTTCATGCACAGAGACTTGGAGACTGCAGTAAGGAGCAGTGAGAAAACAGTCATACCTCAGAGGAGATAGAATGCATAATTAGAGGTTTTAGAGATCAGAGGAAAATGAGGAGGGTTTTCTTCTAGTCAATAAGTAACTGGAAGTAGTTGCTCTAAATGTAATATAAAGGTGAAAATAAGTTTATTGAAATAGCATTAAATTTTTTGGAGGTTGTGGAAGATGCAGTCTGGTACATCTGCATATGACACTTTGTCCCTGGATTAATTTGGAGTGAGGTTTGAAAATAAATCCAAAGCTCTTGAAAGCCACAAAATACTGGAAGAGCGCTGCCAGCTTTATTCCTGGCTCTTGCGTTCTTTTCTCTCCCTCAGTCTGGAAAGGATTTATAAAGATCACACAAAAGGGAACTGAAATTGTGGAGTTTATATGTAATTAAGATATAAATATTGTTCTCATCAAAAGCAGAACCAATATGGTCATGAACTCAGCAATGAGCTGGAGGCAGTGGGAAACCAGAGCACTGTGTGAGAGAACTAGAGTTATCGTCCTAGGATTTATTCCAGGACTGGAAATCCAAAGATAGATATATTTTTTTTGTCTAAAGAGGAGCATAATAGGCTGAGGTTTAGGATGAAGACTTTAACCCTCATGGGACAATTATTCAGCAGTGATAAGGAGTGGTGCAATCAAAGGATGTCAGTTTCAAAGTGGATAATAGATATGGAAGATGTATAATGAAAATATTTAAAATAATGGCAGTATAAGCTCCTGAAAGAAAATAATGTCAAAAAAATAATGTGGAAAATAAGTTAGCAAAGATGAAGCCATTTGTGAGACCATTCTGTAAGGGAAAATTTGAATAGACAGAAATGGAACTAGAGGCATAGATTTCAGAGCTATTTATTTTACAGTTCTAGAAAACTGCAAGCAATAGAAAAAACATAATTGGGCAGAATGTTTTTAACTAAAAGCTTAGTTAAGCTTTTAACTTAAAAAATAAGTAATTCAGAAAACTATAAAAGTGATGCTGGCATTTTATATTTTCATATCTTCCTTGTGGTCATCTATTTCTTCACTGCTATTCTTTTGCAGCTGTGTTATTCACCATAAAGCTCTGCTGCTGAATATTGACTTGGTGACAGCTTTTTTGCAGGTGTTTTGTATTTGTTCTTCTACCTGGATTATTGGTAAATGTTTATTGAACTGATATTAGTTCTCTTGAGAAACTATAAAAAATGGAATAATTCATATGCAGAATATATTAATTAATTTATTTTTGCTACATTTGGCTTGCTTGTAGACAAATATTTTAATCCATATTTTATTCAACACTAATAAAAATGCTGTCAACTTTATAATGCTTTTGTAGCAATGCGTGACAATTTATCATAGGAGGAGACCCATAAAACCTCTGCTTTTTGGTAAAGTGGATGAAGGCAGTCATAGGCTGAAGGAATGTGATGATTCAGCTTAATGTACATCATTAAACATTTCTTTGTTGTTGGAATTTTCTTCTGAAATAATTTTTCTTAAATACATGATTGGAAAAGGACTGTATGCTATATAACAACTTTTTTGTTATCTGAAAGTTCTATTCAATAAATTTCCACATTTTCCTTCCCACATTCATATTACTTTAATTATTCTAATTGACACCTACATGCCTTCTCATTGATCATGAAAGATTTAATAGGCACTGTCCACTTGAATGAAGAGAACCACAGACCTCATCATTAATCAGAGCAGTATATAAGGACCCAATTCAGAAAAATAAACTTAACAGTTCCTGTCAGCAATGCTTTCCTTTCTAGAATGAAGAGACATTTCCCTGCTCATAATCTGTATATTTCACAGGTGGCAAAGTCACTACGTTGCTTGTGAAGATATCTTGAGGTCTCCAACCAGCTCAAACACGTGACTAGGCTGAAATTCTGGTGTTAACAACTGGATCATTAATAATTATGTTGTTGATTTCACTGGGGCAAGGGTTTTACATCCAGTCTCCTTCTCACAGCTTTCCCTTTTCTACAACTTTCTCAATAGCAAATGACTACATTTTGAGATTACTGCTATTGAACAAGCTATTTCTCTTTGAGTTTCAGTCTGATTTTATTTCCCAGCTTCTCTAGAGGCTTTTCATTTCATAAAGTCAGATTTATAGAGTCCTGCATGGAAACACTGCTAATATGTAAAAAAACCTTTTACAACATCCAGAACAGATCACTGATAGCATGTCCAGCTACATCTTAGATCTGATTGTTTCCCATTACTCCCTGGCTAAAACATTCATCTCCTTTTCCCTTTGGAAAATGAGCATCAGTTTCCATAAAGAGTTGAGAGGTGCCTTTCTGGGTGCTTTGTCTGGTGCTGCTTGGCAGGATGCAACATGTTCCATCCGTAAGGAATTTAGGAATTTAGGGCAGAGTGCATGGAGGGTTAGGGAGTGGAGGTTGGAGGAATTAAGGAGTGGGAGAGTGAGATGTAATGTCGATATGAATACAAATTGTAAACAGTAGAGCTAGTAGCATACTTTCTTATGCCGTATGTGGAGCAATCAGCTCATGACATAGGTGTCAAAGCACTTTTTTGTGTGCTTGTCCTGATGCATAATTCTTTCAGACATCTGCATTTGTATTCACACTTACAGCATTGTTTTATCTTCATTGTTAGCACACATAACACAATCATTGTTGTTTGTCTTCATTCCAGGACTACAATGTAACTGATTGTTTGTTTTCTTTAAGAACTGCATGAGACTACCTTAATTGAAGAGAAAGTTCAAGAGACAGAGACATGGGCCAGGCCTCTGGTCTACCTTTGGCAGACGAGAATACCCAATTTCAATGCTGAAAAAGAATACAATGCAGCTTGTGCAAAAAAGGAACCACACTGTGCCATTTGCACTCTTCTCATGCCATACTACAAGGTAAGCAAGATCCTAACAGCTCCACCTCTGGGTGAAGTGTGACATAGCTGCCCAGCTACTTCATTTCCAGTAAATTAGGCATTTGATCTGTATGAGAAGTAAATAAACTCAATATTGTTAAAATTAGAACTGCTACTCTGTTCACGCGTGTTTATCCCTGGTTGCAGACAGTATATGCCTTCTACTAGGGTTTATGTAAGATTGGTGTTAGTGCATGTGTGCTTGCCCTTAAGTTACACTTTTTGAGGTTGAATCCACATAGGTTTGTATCTTTTAGCTATTTCCTTATATGTCTATCTTCAGATGCTTTTATGTAAGCCTCTTCTACGTCTCCTTCCTGCAGTGTTGAAGAAATAAGTGTTTTCACAGTATTTAGGCCTTCTCAGGAACAATATTCCCATAGAAACAATCTAAAGCAATGCATGGTTTGATACTGGCTTGTGGAATTCCTGTGTCAAATGTGAGCTAAAAATGCTGCTGTAGTACTGTGGTACTAATTCTGAAGCTGCTAAACTGGAATCCCCTCAGCATGGGAACTAGGAAGAGAACTTTATTGCACTGGACCCAGTTAAAGGGCTCAAAAGGAGACAGAGGTATGGTATCATTGCTGCAGTAACACTAGTTTGAAGGCTGAGTGCTATTCTAGATTTCACAGTTATTTGAACAATCAAGGAACTATAGAATGACTGTGATAAATACCTTGCAGTAGTTAATTTTCTCATAAAACTGTTACATTGTTAGTACAAGAGCTGGGAGGGGACAAGTCATTTCATCATTGTCAAAAGGAAGAGTAAATAAGGCTCTCCTTTCTTTTACTTAAATACAAATTTTATTTTCCAGCCAGAAAATCATGATGAAGAAAGTTCTACTTTTGGGGAAGCAAACTCAGCAGAAGCATTGATGGCTGAAAATGAAAAGACTAAACCTCTGATTCCAGAAATGTGTTTTATTTATAGTGAAGAAAACACTGAAAACTATTCATCAAATGCCTTTATTGAAGAAGATGGAACAAGTCTTCTGATTTCCTGTACAAAGTGTTGTGTACGGGTTCATGCAAGTAAATAAACTAATTGTTCAGTTGGTAGAAATGTAATTTCAAATTTTGCTTTATTGATAAATAATAGTTAACTAGGCCTCTAGTATGTCTTTAAAAGTACTTGAAGAACATTTCCATAGGTAATGCTTCAATCACTGGCTAATTTTTTTAAAAAAACTATGTTACATTTTCTATTACTTGTTAATGATTGCTGTGAAAATAGTGAAAAATTAACTTTGCTGTAAACTTTCAATAATCACAAACTTCTGATTCTTGTTTCAATTCTGAGCTATTGAAGTCCTCTTTTACTTCTCATATTTTAATCCACTGTGTGATGTTAGTATGTCCTTATTAAGTAGTCAGGGTAAAATCCTGCTGGATTTGAGGACTTGTAAATATTGCTGTTGACTTTAGGTATGCAGTAATTTCCTTTACCTTGCATTCTTTTTTATTTCAAGAATGACTGATGAATGCATGGATTATCTGCAGTATCTTCTACAGACAGTAGGACTCGAACAGCTAACTCCAAGAAGTCCATGTGAAATTCTTACATGGAAATGCAGTATAATTGCATAGAATAAATGTCAGTACATTAATTGAAATTGTACATTTTTACTGCAGGGAGAATTGGTGATTTGCTATTGAATTGTCAGAAAATAAGAAATCCCCTGGGGTTTGGTTTTTTGGGTGTTTGGAGGGGGGGGGGGTTGTTTGTTTTTATTTTTGGTTTGGTTTAGTGGGTTTTTTTTGTTTGGGTTTTTTTTGAGTTTTGCAAAGAGTGTCTGTGTGTCTAATCTATATATTTCATAGCAGTAAACCTAGATTGGAGAAGTATCCTTGGTTACAGAAGATGTGTTTTACTAGTGTTTATACACAGTTAAATTGTATGACATCATAGATAGAAAGGCAGAACATATTCATCAATCCAGCTTTCTTATTCTAGGTTGCTATGGTGTTCCTTCTCATGAAATTCATAATGAATGGTTGTGTTCTCGATGCAGAAAAGAAGCCTGGACAGCCGTAAGTTTCACATGTTGCTTAGTTATTTAACACATTGGAGATTAAGGGGAAAAAATAAAAGCAGCACATGCATGATTGCATGTGGAATGCAGCCTGTGTATTTTTTCTGAGCACACACTTGCTGGGGAAAAATTACTTGTATAATACAACTAGATTTCAATGTAAAATTTTGATAGACAAATTTGGAGTAGGTTTATACACTGAAGAAAAGGATTGGCTAACAGACTATAGTTGCATGTAAAACATTGTTCAAAGAAACCACTGAAAACTTAAATGCACATAAGAGAGAAAAAAAATATTTCCTCTAAATATTTTAGACTTGTGGTATGTATGTGTGGGCAGCTGGAGAATAGAGAAGGGGAAAGAGAATAATAAATTACAGTCAAGAATGAAATTGTTCTTTTACAGCATTTAAGGTTTGCTGTGCTGTATAAGCAGAAAAAGGTTTCACTTGTGAAGCTCCTAAATGCCTATTATTTTATTTAAAAAAAAAAGTATAAAATAGTTTTATACAGCAAGGAATAAATAGACAAGCAGTTAATAGTTCATAGAATCCCTAAACATATACTCGTTTAAAAAAAAAAAAACAGTTTAAAATTTTACATTTCACCAATCTATCAGTTGCCCTGCTAAGTCATCTAATATCTAATTTTCCTTAAAACAGCTTGAGGAAATGTGATAATCAGTTTTGATGGCAACATAGCTTTTCTTCATGCAGTTGTTGAATTAAAAGCAGATATTTCAGGTGCCTTAAAAATGTAAATCCTTAAATGACATCATAAAATTTTTAGATAATGTTGAAAAATAAATGAGAATTCAGACTACTGGAAAATACAATATCGCTTTGTCAAACATCACTTCTTGCAATTATGAAAGTCACCCGTAAGAAATTCGCAATCGCAGCATTAGCAAACTGAAAGTAACAATAAATATAAACATGTTGATTTTCCTTTTGTATGCTGTCAACATTTTAAGGTTCTTCTGTGAATGCTAAGAGTTAGGGAAACAAAAGAGGAACTGTTATTTTTAATCCACATATTAACTAAGCTGTGGAAAACAAAACAAAGAAAGTGTCTTAGAACTGCTCATTACAAAAATATGGTCCATCTATAATGTTTAGTCCTGTGTTTTGTCAGTGAATAGCTATTAAAATATTCATTAAATCGATTTCTATTTCTGTAATGTGTTCTCATTTTAGTAGGAATGGCATTCTTACTAGGTAAAATCCAATTTTAATCTTTCCTTGGTAACCAGAAAAACTTGTTATATCTTCCTTATCAGACAATCATGAGTGTCAGGATCTCCTGAACTATGTTTGTGACTAGTGTTCTAGAGTCAGGGGAAGGTCGAGGGGAAAAGCATGTCTGTTCTAGCAAGTGACAGGTTGCCATTAACTCAGAATCTAAATATCAGTTAAACAAACAGGGTTAGAAAGCCCCACTGCTCTGTCAAAAAGTTTTGTTAATTTCTTTTCAGGGAGACACACCTATGACGTGCAAGTATGGTAATTCTAAGGAGAACATTCTTATCCATGAAATACAATGTATGACAGCAGTAAGACTGAATCAGATGTTTTTGTTAAATATGCTGAAAAACTTAGAACATTGCCTGGGAATCTGATGATGTTAACTGCAAGATAACACATTTGAGGTGAAATTTGGAGAGAGGCTTTGTCTTTTGACTATAGTGCATTTTTTGAAATCAAAAGTCACTGAAAAATAGTAAACCCTAATTCAGTCTTACAATTTGTTAATGCTGTGTTGTAGAAAGGATTTTGAAATTGTTCTTGGGTTTTAGTTATTTTACAAATGTTCTTGAAGTGAAGAGGATATTCAGAGAGCGCAGTGGTAGGTGAAAGATTAGAACAAAAATAGTGAGGTAGTGACTGGCTTGACTCATTTACGTTCACTATGGGGCAGTAAAGGGAGAATTGGGTAACATGGTAAAAAAAGGAAAATGTTGGGGAGAAGATAAAAGCTTGACTTGAATGGGATTTTTCTTTGACAAACTTTTAGGGGAAAAATTTGCACTCAAGGACAGTGTTAGTGTGAGAAGAATTATGCACATTTTACTGAATACGTTTAGTTTTATTCTGTTATGATGCATATGAGTTTCTGAAAACAAGGAAGATCTGAATTTTAGGGAAAGTACTTTTTGGCCAAATTATTTCAGGAGATGAGATGAAGCAGTGAAAGGGATATCAAAAACATAGAGAAAATAGTTGAATGGAAATTCTATGTGAAGAGGTTTTAGGATTGGATTTTTGCAAAAGCACACTCTAGGAACTGGAGAGAAGACTCGATTTCTGGAACTTTATGTATTAGGTAACAAGAAGGTGATAGGAATGAAATGAAGCACCTTTTTCAGCATGCAAAGGCTAGACAGTATGTGTTGCCCATTTGGACAGTTTATTTAATGTAAGCTTTTAATTGAACTGAATTGCTGTGATTTTGTATGTGTATTGATTACTGTACAGCTAAATAGTTAGTGCTGACAACTTCATCTTTCTATAGCTCTGATTTGGTGGCCTGAGTAAATGAACTTATGCCCCAAGAGAGCTCTTCATTCAGATATGTTTGGGGAGTAAAATTCACGTTCTTAATGTCACAAGTTGTCATTCAGTTGGGAAGTTTTAATGAAATGTTGAAGATTGAATAGACCTCACTAGTATTAAATTACTTGAAACTTGTCCTCCATAGTCTGCTATCTTGTATTCTTTGTTATTACATGTTGTTCACATGTCAATATGAACTGTTCATTGTCAGCTGAAAGATGTAGGAGTGATAGATAGTAGGCATCTGCTACCCGAGTTAAATAGCAAAAATCCAACTCAAGGATGTGAATAACGCTCTGTTATTTACTCATATGTGAATGATACCAAATTCACTTTTTCTTTTTTTGTAGCAGGGTCTTTCAAAACTCTTGAGATGCTGAAGCAATCTCAGAACTATTAGTGATTATCTCTGAGAGTTTGCAGAGCTTAGGTGAGGTGCCAGCAGCCTGGGAAATTTAAGGTAGCTTTTTAAAAAGGCAGGAAATGGGTGACCCAAGGAACTATGTGGCAGTCAACCTATCTTGGATTCCAAGAGAAATACTAAACAAATGATCAATCTATCAATTTCTAAACACCTAGACAATAACAGAGTACAAAGAGATATGTATTTAAGAACAAACCAACTGATTTTTTGCTGTGATAGCACATGGGAATAAGCAATAAACAAAAGATTTCATATATCCTAACTTTCAGGTGCTTTTGATAGTGTTTTAAATTCTGATATTCAAGCGACAGAAGAAATATGATGTAAATCAACAGTTGCCAAACATACAGGAACATGGATTTGCTTTCAACCCTCAGTATCTCAGGCAACCTGCTGTCATTCTCATCAGAGTCTTAAAATCACTAAGAAAGTGATAACGTTCTGTGCATCATTTGCTGATTACTTTTCATGTCCTTATGAAACATGTGGAAATCTAGACTGGTCTACTTTAAGTCATTTAAGATGAATGCACAGGAGATGGGGGATACTTCATGTGAAGCTACCAAGGTGTTAAACTTACAGCACTTTTTCACAACTGTCAAGTGTGTTTCAGGTATTACTCAAAATATTTTTTTCTTCAGTTATGTCAATATTTCAGTGAAGCAAAAGGATTAATAAGAAGTATTCCTGATGCATTTTTTGTAAGTACCAAGGACCTTGGGCATTTTGTAGGCTGAGCTTTACTAATTTGGGTTAGGATTACTGTTTTGGATTGGATCTGATTACTGTTTTGGAATGGATCCAATTACTATTTTGGATTGGATCCTACTATTTTGTAGGACAATAATAACATTACTATATTGAAGAAATGGTGTAAAATAAATCATATGGAATTCAAAAGAGATAGGTACAATACTTAGAGAGGAGTTATCAGTTATGCACATGTAAGATGGGAGTCCCTACCTAAGCAGTACCTCCTGCTGCCAACTGCAGTTGTGACCACTCTGGTCACAAACTGAACATAAGTCATCAGTTCTGTAGAACCTGTAACATCACACCAGGATGTTTAAGCCTTCTGCTGGAAGTAAAGCCTGAAAAACACATGGAACAATCTTTCTGCTCTCTTCAGCTTTGTTGAAAGCCCAGCTGATGAACTGTTTCTGACAGTGAACACATATGGTTCAAAAAAAACATGAGCCTGAATGGGACAGAAGAAGACAAGAGGTGCAATTGAAATTGAAAAAAAAAAACCAAAACCGAAACACTTCTAATCATTCCTGATAGACCTGGATCATTCCATAAGGAAGGATTGAAAAGAATTAACCTTAGTATAGGAAGGGGAAGACAGAAGGGAAATAAGTAGCATTCTCTCATGTAAAATTTTATGTGTCTGGCAAAGAAGAATACAATCAATTGACATTCATTTTAGGGACAAGATGACTTGTAGCAGCTTTAAACTGCATCAGCAGAAGTTTATGTTAATACCAGGAAATTTTATGAATTTTTATTTCTAAAAATAGTGAGCTACTGGAATAGGATATATAGAGATTTTGTAGAATCTACTCCTTCACAATTTTTAGAAACATTTTAGACAAACATTTGTCAGGAACAGTTGAAGAAGACTTGATCATGCCTTGAGGCAGGAGGATAAAACAGACACTGAGGTTTCTTTTTTCTATGGTTTTCTTTTGCCTGTTTGAACAGTATAATCCATTGCAAAGCAATGTGACTGTGGTTCTCTTTGGAGAAAAAAATATCAGTTTGATATACAACTTGAAGTTATTAGGGTATTTTTGGTTGTATGGAACCTCATTGCTGACATCAGCATGATTAAGAATTGCTGATACTTGTTTGGGTCCTATTTGCATTTTAGAATCATGTTTCCTTCTCTTCAGAGTTTGGACAATAACCTTAGGTTATCCTAACAGCTTTCACTTCAAAATACTACAATACTTTTATCTAATCTTAGCATTATACTTAAGATAAATGTGGTTCTCTTTTAATGAATCTTTTGTACATCTATAAAAAAAGGCGACTTAATTGAATATACTGCTGCCCAGAGTACTACTTTCCCTTTTCAAAATCTGCAATTTATGTTAGTCATGCCAGCCTGCAGCTGTAAGTTTTATGCTGCCTTTGAATTATATGCATATGTTTCTTTTATGAATCAGTTTTTTAATTTGTATGAATTTTTCTGTATCTGTTGTTACACATACAATGTTTTAATTGTATTCTAAATTGCTGTGTAGTACCATAAGTCTGTCTGGAGAAAGAGACATAATTAAAAACAATTACTTATTTGCAGGACCTTTTTTTTACTGTAGGGAATATAGAGTGAGTGTATTTTACATTGCAGCTAACATGGTTCAGACTTCAAGTTTCTACATGAAACAAATGAACAAAATCATGTTCATCTAACTGATGATGGATAAGCAGGATAAGAATTCCTAAAAACTGCAGCTGTTGCAGAAGATGTGAAACTGAGATTTAACTCACTGTGAGAATTATATATCCATGTGCCTTCAAAAATTCAATTCTTGCATCAAAAAAGTGCACAAAATGAGAAGATTTAATTATCAGAAACTACCTATTCCCTGAAGCTCCAGCTTCCTGAGTGTCTGAAATGATTTTCCTTCCTCTTCACATTGATTCGTAGAAGGAGGAGATTTAGCTGAGGAAGACCTGTCTGAGGAATGCTCTTCTGGGTAAGGCTTTAAATCCTGAAGGGAGGGTTGAGCGGAAAACAAGGAGAAAGAAAAGTTTTGTGCAGTGGAAAATAAAATAGAAATTATGAAACTTTGGTACAAACCTTGGTTCAAAGTTCAGAATTCATTTCTTAGAAGGGAAAGTTCCTTCTCATTCCTCTGCTTACACAATTAAGTATTGTTTTTTGTTCTGTTAAATGGTACTTCCTTAAACTCCCAGGAGTTATGTTAACTTTATAGAAAATTTGGTCTCTACTAGGTTTTTGTATATCAGTATGATTTTCCAAAGCACTGAAGTATGAGAGCACTATAGAAATGAGAGCTGTGTTAATAGCTAAATGAAACTGTATTATGTGTGAATCCCAGCTATGAACATCATTAAGATATGGATATGGAAAAATGCCTTTGTGGACTCAGATTTACAGAGCCAGACTTTTCTTTGATGGAGATTCCATTATATATTATCAGAGGAAACTGCAAAGCATACTGTTTTCTTGCAGTTGCAGCATCTCTAAGTAGTTAAAGTAGTATGCTTTACAACGTTTTATGTCAAATTTTCACCTTCTAGGATGCACTTGGATCCATGATAACATGACATAACTTTATATTCTAGGCAGTAGGTCCTGTTGGATAACAATTATTGACAAAAGAGAAGAGTGATACCGAATTTGTCTATGCTAATGGGCAAAAAATAGCCATAAATCAATCCCCCCAAAACAATTAAAAAACCAAGTAATATTAAATAAGTCATATGCATAGCTCCTGAAAGTGTAACTGTATTCATACAAAGAGCCTTGATTGAGAACAAAAGCCTCATTAATCTTAAATGCTTCAGCTAAAGAAAACTGGTGAAGTCAGGATGAGTAATGACTGGCATTATAGAGAATGCAACGTACTGTACAATGTGCAAGGATGTGGTCAACTAGTAGCTATAGTACATAAATGTAAGTACCTTTATTATTTAGTGGAAAAAAGGATTTGGGACAGGAAGGAGCTGGAAAGAAGAGCAAGTAAGGAAACGGGTAAATGCACTTCAGTGCCCTACTTCATAGGAACCTAGCTGTTAATAAGGCTACTAAGGAAGATGCATTACTTTTCACACTTTATTCTAACCCTCCATAGCACTAATAGTTCAGCACCTAATCTGGTCAGTTGGCACTGATTTTGAGAACAGATCATATGTTGAATAGCAAGTGTTTTACAGCTTAGTAGAATTTTTTTTCTGTAGATGAGTTTTTTCATGCTTTATATTTTGCTTGATATTCAGACTTCTGGTTTGTTTGTATTTTGTGGTTAGAGTAGCCCATTACATCAGTTGAAGAATTTCCACCCCTCCCCTGCCCAAGGCATCAGAAAAGTGGCACATAAGACCTTTCTGCATTCCAGCTCAGAAACTGCCCTATTTCACCCTACCAAAAATAGTAATTTTGAACAATCTTTTCATAGTGGTGCCCTTCTCACTGATACAGTGTCAGCATTTCCGTTATAAACTCCTGTTTTCAGATCCTGGTAACTGACAAAATTAACTCACTACCTGTGAGTTGGTATACAGTGTCTTAATTTTCAGAGTGATTTTGCTACCAAGCTTTAAAAGCATTTGGATATTGTTAATAAAAAGAAATTATTGGGCATGAGAATCTGGCTGTAGCATGAAAGAAAACCTTAAGTTTTCTGTGTTTTTTTCAGAAAAGTAAGGCCTGATTTATTATCTATCTATCTATCTATTTATTTATTTATTTTTAAAATCTGGATTTTCCCAAACGTTCTCTGCAAAAAAGGTGACTTACTGGGAGAATTACTTATAAACGCTGATGGTAACCATGTGTGGACTTGGAGGTGGGGAGCATGATATTTATTTCTGGTTTTGGTATTAGTCTAGTAACAGCATATGTATTGCTTGTAAAAACCAGTCTTTGGCACAACGTCTTTTAACGGGTTTGTAAATACTGAGTTTCCCTGATGCTGTCATAGAAAATGAATTGTAGACCATTAAACCCAGAAAATATCTTTTTAACCTAAGTGCCATAATGCTCAGACCCAAAGTCCATTTTGACCTTGGATTCCCTTCATTGCAGTTCACCAAGTCAGCTTTTGTCACTGATACCCATGTGAAAAGGCTTGATAGCTTTGGGCACCTCCAAGTGTGTGGATAGTCTCATCTTAACAAGGAAGTTGTCCATTCCCTGCAGGGTGAAGTAAGATTTCAGTCAGATGCAGCTTTGAATCTGGCCCTGCTTGGAGCAGGAATTGGACCAGAGAACCTCCACCAACCTTGTTCAATCTAAATTTGTCCTCAAAGACCATATCTGATCTCCAGGAGTACTGCTGCAAAATCATTGAGGGGAAGAAAACCATGGAAATGGCTAATAGCAGGATATCCTGCCCTGCACAGTTGGTTCTAGGCTGTTTTCTTGAAGATACAAATTTTCATCTAAAGATGTTCAGGTTTAAATCTAGTATTTCCTGTCACCTTCAAACATTGTCTTATAATAATGGGAATAATCCTACATATTTTTTATCAGTAGACATACCATCATTCCATTTTTGTTTGTGTGTTTGCATAGTGTTTAGCTTCAGTGTTATCCTCTGGCAGTGATTTTCACAGTCTCATAATATTTTGCAGGAAGAATGATTAGTTTTGTATTTTGCACCTGATTTCAGTGCTTATTTATTGATTTTTTAGAACAGCTGATCTCATTCCTTTTGACTTCTCTTCAAAGGGGAAGTTGTCTGTAATCTTTCTTGTTTGCATGCTTGGGAACAGTCGCTCTTTCTACTGTGAAAATTTTCTAAAACTGAGTGACCGATAACCACGATTGCAGAAAGTATTTCATATTCAGTGATGTAACATTCTCCATTTCATACTTGATATGTGTTTTCCACTTCAGATATGCACATTCTAGTGAGAAAGAGCACATAGCCCCCCCTGCCAAGTGTAGGAGTTATTTTTACTCCAGTTACCTGTAATGGGTGTTTTGATTCTTAATTTCAGTCTGAGCCTGCCAGTTCCCATTCCTTCTCTGGCTGCAGCATTCTCTCCCTACACCCATTCCCTGTCTCACCTCTCTTCCCTGTCTTTTTCGAAGTCTTCTTATCCCAGCCAACTCTGTCCTGCTTTTTGCATTCTTGCGGATCACTGTTCTCAATAATGCTATGTCATGGACAGCACAGCAAAAGACTACTTGCTCTATATATTGTTGCCTCAGCCTGGCATGACCTGGGAGCTGCAACTGCAAGGAAAATTTTGGCCATCCCTGAATCAAGGGCAGAGCAGGCTGAATGTCTGTGGGATTATTCTATGATTAGGCTACTAAAATGTGGAAATTCAGTAGCTGATGATTTGTAAACTTCAAATTCCCAAAGGTAGATGTCTTGAACAGATTTGAATGCATCTGAAAGAGTAAAATGCTCATAGCAGAAGTGTGGCCACCTTCAATTTCAAGAACCTACTTTAAGCTTGCAGCCAAAGACGTGTCTACATATTAAATAAATATTAACCCGTGGTGGATTTCTCTTTCATGGAATTACTCAGCCTCCTCAATCAGTGTGAACTTTAAGCATCTACAAAATACTAAAAGAATTGATAACGGTTTATTCTTTTAGACAGAGTAAGATTTTTCTGTGACATTTCTAAAAACAAAAAGTTGAAATGCTTTTCTCAAAGTTCCTATTATTAGTAAAAATTGTGGCATTGTTGAAGGCAGGTGATGGTGGAAGTTTGACAGCGTTTATATGCAAATGAAGATTGTGAGTTATAATGGTAGCATCTAGCAACTCTGTTAAGAAATGGTGCTCCCAGACAGGAAAGTGAATCCTTTTACTAGACAGCCCTCTGTAATTTGTTATTTTTAGGAATAGTTTGTCTCTAAAAAATGAAAGTTTGTCTCTGAAAAGCTAATTTTAAGGTAATAGCTTGAAGTGGATACAGTAGCAGTCTCTGAATTGAAATTAAATAATCTCAAAAGCTGTTTTCTGAGTGAAAATTACTCCCCTGGTGTGGAAAGATGAAAATATTCATTATTGGACCACCATTGCTGAAAATGACATCTTCAAATGTGTTAAGAGAAACGCCAACCAATTTCTCTTTACACAAGGATAAATATAGACACAAATATAAATAAGCTGGGGAAATGAGATAGCTGAAAAGGCAGCAATGCTGTATCCAAATGCACATCTGTGTTAATACTATTAGGAAGTGTGACCTTGGGCATTCCAAGGCAATTGAGAAAGAAGGTGGAAGACTGAGGGTATCTATTTTCAGTTCAAAGGTTCCTCTCTAAAAAACCCACCAGGGTGGCTTGAAGAAAACAAGATGTTTATCAGCCTTAGCCATACAATTTGCATCTATTTGACTTACATGTGGCAGAGTTTAAGATTAGGTGTCTGTTTTAATTAGCTACTTTTAAATGAGACTGGTAAATCAGCGTTATTGTGACACAGCTTTGTAGCAGTTGACTCTTAAAACTGAAAACAACTATTCTGATTTCTTATTAGAAATATTCGGAAAAAAACCATCCCAACCACTTTTCTTAGATTTTTGAGTGCTTTTAAACACTAGTCAGAGTCAATAGACACACAGAGAAAATAGTTGATGAAAAAAGAAAAAGTGGAAATACATTGTTAACTGGATAAATAGTGTCCTACTTAGTGCTAAAGACATTATCAACATTTGCAATGCTTCATACCACTAGCCAAAATGTATACTTACTTGAAATGATTCATTCAGGTATTACTGCTGAATAAAGCTGTGCTAATAAAGTTATCACAATAACTGTATAATAATAATATAAAGTTTGGTGAATGCATTCTCTTTTTCAGAATCACAAACCTTACGAACACATGAAAATTAAATATATATTATATATAATGTATATAGCAGTGTATACTTAGCACTGCCAAATAATGGGATTTTCCTAATACCTCGGTATCTTTTCTAGAACATTTTAAAATGTATTTTGTAAAACTTTAAAATGGCAGGTTAATAGAATAGTAAGATCTGCTGTAGTGAATTGAACCAAAGTCTGTTCTAGCCTGTTATCCTCTCTCTAGCACATCCAGAAATGAATACTTGGGGAAGAATATGTGTCTTGGGCAAGCATTCCTTAATGGTCTCTCAGTCCCCTACAATATTCAAATAAGAAACTGCAGTATCTTTGTGTTTACTAAGTAAAAGGTAACCTTTGTCAGATTTGTCTTTCATGAACTTGTGCAGTTTCTTTTTCAACTGGTGTAAAATTTTAGCATCCGTGTCTGGCAAACAGTCACATACGCTGTGAAGAACATGTTTGTTTGTTTGTTTTGAATCTGCTGCTTTCTATTTTCCTTTGATAGCAGCCACCTAGTTATTGTATTGGAGCACTTAGTCAAGCCCTTTTCCAAGTCGCTCATGATTTTACTGCATCTCTCAAACACCATACCGTCTTCTCTTTCCTGGCCTGACCAACTGCAGCCTGCTTAGTTATCCCTTGTGCAGAAGCTGTTGCAGCTGATGTTAGCTGAATACAACCTTTTTTTATTTTTAATGAGGCCTGTGAAGTAAAGTTAAGCAGAAATGGACAAAATCTTGATAAATTATTGAGATACTGTGGAAAACAGGATGTAATTAAATAGGAAAAGTGCAAGATAGATATGGAAGCTAGAGTACAGACAAAGGAATGGGGAGCAATGATATCAGCTACTGCTGTAGAAGAGGTCCTGAAGCATGAGCTTAATGAGTCACTGTGGTCCAAAGGTGAATACTGTGTGAACACATCTCCCTAGATGTGGGATGCAAGATGTATCAACTAAACATGCTTTGCCTGACATTGCTGAGGATTTGCTCTCATTGCATTTTGGAGGGGAAAACATGGCCACAGATGAAGACAGTAGGTGAAAAAGTTGTAGTTGTTTAACTGACTAAGGGGCTGTAAATCGAAAATGGCAAAAAGGAAAGGAACAGTCTGTTTTTCATGTTTATGATGCATAAAGTAAAAAGAAAAAGGGTTAAGCTACAGCAGGGAATCTTCAGGTTAGCTGTTACAAAAAACTTCCTAATGGCAGGGATGTCAAAGAGCTGGAAGAGATTTTTAGGTTGATTATGGAGATTTTATGAGGAAGATGTTGCAAATGTGTCAGACAAAGTTCATTAGGAGTAACATACGTCTTATTTTACCCTGTCTTCATCCACCAACATAAGTTATGTATTTTTTTTAACTGGCTAAATATAATTCTTTGGAGATGCCATTGTAATTTACAGGGTCTTAGAGGAAAGGAGAAACAGCAGTTTAACAAGAAAGGGGATCATGTGGGGCATGTTCATAATTGTTGGTAAGAATAACCATTATATGACTTACTATATATCCCTCTGCTATGGCTTGGCTCAACTGTATTGCCTTGCTGTGTCAGACAGCTTCCTGTCTCATACAGAATGCTATTGCTGATGAAGTATACAAATATGGAAGCATGAAAACTGCTTTTTATAAGCATTACTGTCAGTATGACTTGGAATTTTGGCAGGGTGTAAAAAATACTCAAAGACAACCAAATGCATTTATTTTGAAATATAAATGAGTGTGAACAGGCTTGGGTTTTGTGTGGTATTTATCCATGCAACAATAATTAATATGCAGCTATGCCTGAGTAGTGGCGTATCATTCCAAAAAAGGTGATCCATCTTTTGGATGTGTGTACCAAAGGAAGCATGGTTAATTTACATTGACATCAGGCTTTTGCTGCAGTTTCTAGCAGTGGTTTAAACAGAGAAATGAAAAATAAACCGTATTAGGAATGCTGGTTGCAAAATTCAGTTTCATTGTAAGCAAGGGGCAGTGTTTAGTCCTGTGGATATGATACGTATTGCTGTGAAAAAAATGTATCATCTCGGCTAAAAAGGTAAAAGATCAAGTGAATGTTCATGTGCTAAAGCTTGCGAATTATATGGGGACATCTTACTTTATACAGATACTGGAAGAGAGCGTTTTCTTTTGCAATTCTAGAATGTTATGGAGATTTTAAGCAGATGAGCAATTTAAAATGGTCTAAGATTTAATTTAGATAAGTGTAAAATAATGTGCTTGAGAAATTATTTAATGCAAATACAAATTACAGAATTACTTGTTTAAAGGATTTGCAAAGTAATAGCAAATCAGAGATTGGATATGTTCTAGGGTGATGCTCTGTAATGAAGCCTGTTCCTATCCTGATTTTTACACACAGGCTGACAGCAGACATGCATGGATGTACAAATACTCTTTCTCTGTCAGAACATGAGTAATAATTGCTAATGTACACGTGATTTCACTGCCATCTGTGGCAGGTATACCTGTATTAGGAATATTAGTCTTTCTAAATATCAGATCCCTTGTGTTTTCATTGCTTGCAGTGTGTTGAAACTGGAGGTAAAATAATAGCCATGTTGCATGAATGTGGGACAATATATTGCAATACAGGCATGATTTACAAAATGGATTTAATGGCCTTTAAGCCTGTGGTCCTTCACACCCAGGTTTGCCCTTCACACCCAGGTTTGCTATGAACATTGCTGAAATTTTCTAGTTCTTATGGGCCTAAGTTGTTATAGCCTGTATCCAGCAGACAGTGAACAATTATTACCCACCACTGCTGTGTACTCACCAAAGATTGTATGGGTGGTTTTTGAGAAGGGATTAAATCTGGTTCCTATAGGTCCTGCACAGGGGAAATCTTTTTCTAGGTGGTAATGAGGATATTTGCAGCCACCTTCTCTTTTCTCTGGGCTCCCTCTGCCCCCCTCCCTTTTTTAAAAAAAAAATCCTATTTCTTTTTTTTTAACCTGGTGTGAAAGCTCTGCAGTTAGTAGGTAAGGAGTATGGCTTTTGTCTCTCGCAGTGTCTAATTCACAATTCTTTATTTTTACAGTGATTAAGAGACAGCAAGCCTTCAGTAGACAAAATTGTTAGCAACATCTGATATAACGTCTCTTCCTATGCTACTTTAGCTTAATTTATTTGTGGAACTTCTTTAGGGCCTCTCTCTAGTTGCATTAATAAGTTACACAGCAGATGATCAGGTTAAGGTTTTCCTTGAAAGTAAAAAATACGTATTAGAAGCAGGAAAAGTTCATTATTCGAGTAATGAATTTCAGAGTAAGCTGGCATCCCTGGAAGTGTTCAAAAAACAGGTAGATGTGGCACTTCGGGACATGGTTTAGTCTAGTCTACCCTTGATTGGTTTAGTGTGGACTTGGTAGTGTAGGTTAATGGTTGTACTGGATGATCTTAAAGGTCTTTTCCAACCTAAACGATTGTATGATTCTATAAGAACATCAAAGGTCATAAAATAAGAGCAAAACCACTGTTATTTGGCAAAACAGAGAAGCAGTCAGTTAAAGGATTTTTATGGCAAATACAAAGAAAATGCTTCAATTAAAAAAAAAAAAAAGTGTGAGGGATCCACTGGACTTGTACATTTGAAAGTGGAGAATGAAGCTTTTCCCCTGCAAAGATTTCTATTGAGTCAGACTCATGCTCTCTTCCCTAGTTTGCAGATTTTATTCGATCTATACATTGTAAGCTTCATGCTCCTACAGAACTGCAAATGAGTTAGGGATCAGATCTTCAAGAAGTCCTGCACAGTTCCTTTTTTAGGAGATTGTGGTATTTGCCTCTTCCTGAATGGCTGTTCCATTTTAAGTATTATTTTCTGTGCTGCTTGGCTTATTTATTTTGTTACTCTCATGTGGTCATGGAGATGTATGCCTATCTATTTTTACTGTTTTTATCTTGCACCTCCAACTGTGCAATATAAAACTAACAGGTTGGACACATTCTGTTGGTCAGTATTTCTCTATGATGGTGGCCAAGCTCTGTTTATAAACAACACTGATAGCAGAAAAGATGACTCATTCACTCAGGGCGTTGAAATCAAAGGAAGAACCAAAGAAATAGATCTTTTCTCTGCTAATTTGTAAGCAAGATTCTAAGGTGAATCAGATTGAAGAGGATGCAGTGCCTTAGGATTACTCTGTGGTTGTGCTCAGGTAGTCAGGATTCCCAGGTAGGTTGAAAGATCTGCAGACTGTTTCATGCTGCAGTTTTCACTTATAAGAGCTTGCCTTTGAGACCTGAATGCCATTTAAAAGCAACTTTCCCATGACTGTAGTTGTACTTTACTGGAAACAGTGCACTGTGCCCATTAACTGTTCAGTGGAATTTTTCTTGTATTATATCAGAATAATTTCAGCATGGTAAATTAATGTCTATAAAGCCTTAGTAATGTGATTCCTTAGCATCTAGTTTAGGAGAGTCTTTTCCTTGCCTATGTAGTTCAGTGAATTTTCCAGTTGCGTGATGTTTTTTGAAACTAAAATGTATTCAGGATAAGAAAGATAGTAACGATTCATCACGTAGCTTGACAGTATACCTGTGTAGATGGCAGCACCTCATTATCCTGATGGCATCCAAGAAGTGCAGCAGACAGAAAGAGAATGTGAAGATGATTTGAATCACCTTGAAGAGTAGTTAAGGGAATTTAGTAAATGCAAAGAATCTACAAACATTTGGAAGATAATTATGTATAGGAAAGAAAGGGATGATTATGTATAGTGGTTGAAGAGCATCTTAGAGAGTAATGATTTGAAACTAAAATAGGAGGTGGTCCATTAGACTGAATTTGGCATGTGAATCTAGAATGGCATAGAATCATAGAATCGTTTAGGTTGGAAAAGACCTTTAAGATCATCCAGTCCAACCATTAACCTGACATTACCAAGTCCACCACTAAACCAGTTCAGGGTAAAGTAGCAATTTCATGTTTCCTGGCTTGGTGGCTGGATTATTTTTAATGAGAGTAAAAACTAGGAATCATTAAGATTGGAAAGGACCTCTAAGATCATCACTCCAATCATCAACCCAACACCACCATGCCTACTAAACCATGTCCCGAAGTGCCACATCTACCTGTTTTTTGAACACTTCCAGGGATGGTGATTCCACCACCTCTGTGGGCAGCCTGTTCCCATGCTTGACTACCCCTTCCGTGAAGAACTTTTTCCTAATATCCAATTAAGCCTCCCCTGGCACAGCTTGAGCCCATTTCCTCTTGTCCTATCACTAGCTACTTGGGAGAAGAGACCAACACCCACCCACCTCAAGACAACCTCCTCTCAGGTAGTTGTAGAGAGCAATAAGGTGACCCCTCAGCCTCCTCTTCTTCAGGCTAAACAGTCCCAGTTCCCTCAGCCGCTCCTCATAAGGCCTGTGCTCCAGACCCTTCACCAGCTTTGTTGCCCTTCTCTGGACATGCTCCAGCACCTCAAGGTCTTTCTTGTATTGAGGGCCCCAAAACTGGACACAGTATTCCAGGTGCGGCCTCACCAGTGCTGAGTACAGGGGTACAATCACCTCCCTGCTCCTGCTGGCCACCCTGTTCCTGATACAAGCCAGGATGCTGTTGGCCTTCTTGGCCACCTGGGCATACTGCTGGCTCATGTTCAGCCGGCTGTCAACCAGCACCCCCAGGTCCTTTTTGGCTAGGCCGCTTTCCAGCCACTCTTCCCCAAGCCTGTAGCGTTGCATGGGGTTGTTGTGACCTAAGTGCAGGACCTGGCACTTGGCCCTGTTGAACCTCATACAATTGGCCTTGGCCCGTTGTTCCAGCCTGTCCAGGTCCCTCTGCAGGGCCATCCATGTAGATGACATCCACAGCCTTTCCTTCATGCACCAGGCAGGTCACCAGGTCATAGAAGGAGATCAGTTTGGTCAAGCAGGACCTGCCTTTCATGAGCCCATGCTGGCTGGGCCTGATCCCCTGGTTGGCCTGCACATGGCTGTTGAGTGCACTCAATATCATAGAATCATAGAATGCTTTTGGTTGGAAGGGACCTTTAGAGGTCGTCTAGCCCAACCCCCCTGCAGTGAGCAGGGACAGCTTTAACTACATCAGGTTGCTCAGAGCCCCATCCCACCTGACCTGGGATGTTTCTAGGGATGGGGCCTCCACTGCTTCTCTGGGCAACCTGTTCCAGTGCTTCACCACCCTCATTGTAAAAAATTTCTTTCTTATGTCTAGTCTAAATCTATTCTTCTTTAGTTTAAATCCATTATTCCTTGTCCTGTCACAACAGGCCTTACTAAAAAGATTGCCCCCATCCTTCCTATAGGCCTCCTTTAAGTATTGAAAGGCCACAATAAGGTCTCCTCGCAGCCTTCTCTTCTCCAGGCTGAACAACCCCAACTCCCTCAGCCTGTCCTCGCAGGAGAGGTGCTCCAGCCCTCGGATCATTTTTGTGGCCCTCCTCTGGACCTGCTCCAGCAGGTCCCATGTCCTTCTTGTGCTGAGGGCCCCAGAGCTGGATGCAGTACTCCAGGTGAGGTCTCACCAGAGTAGAGTAGAGGGGCAGAATCACCTCCCTCGACGTGCTGGCCACACTTCTTTTGATGCAGCCCAGGATACGGTTGGCTTTCTGGGCTGCAAGCGCACATTGTTGGCTCATGTCCAGCTTTTCACCTACCAGTACCCCCAAGTCCTTCTCCACAGGGCTGCTCTCAATCTCTTCATCCCCCAGCCTGTATTGATACCGGGGGTTGCCCCGTCCCATGTGCAGGACCTTGCACTTGGCCTTGTTGAACCTCATGAGGTTCACACAGGTCCACTTTTCCAGCTTGTCCAGGTCCCTTTGGATGACATGTTGTCCTTCTGGCATGTCAACTGCACCACTCAGCTTGGTGTCATCTGCAAACTTGCTGAGGGTGCACTCGATCCCACTGTCTATGTCATTGATGAAGATGTGAAACAGCACCGGTCCCAGTACGGACCCCTGAGGGACCCCACTTGTCACCGGTCTCCATGTGGACATCGAGCCATTGACCACAACTGTCTGGATGCGATGATCCAGCCAATTCCTTACCCACCGAACAGTCCACCCATCCAACCTCTATCTCCCCAATTTAGAGAGAAGGGTCTTGTGGGGGACCATGTCAAAGGCTTTATGGATGTCCAAACAGATGACATCCATTGCTTTTCCCTTGCCCACTGATGCAGTCACTCCTTCATAGAAAGCCACTGTGTTGGTCAGGCAGGACTTGCCCTTGGTGAATCTGTGCTGGCTGTCTTGAATCACTCTTCTGTCTTCCATGTGCTTGAGCATAGCTTCTAGGAGGATCTGTTCCATGATCTTGCCAGGCACAGAGGAGAGGCTGGCAGGTCGGTAGTTCCCAGGGTCCTCCTTTCTTCCCTTTTAAAAAATGAGCACAATATTCCCTTTCCTCCAGTCAGCAGGGTCTTCACCTGACTGCCATGACTTTTGAAATATCATGGAGAGTGGCTTGGCAACTACATCAGCCAATTCCCTCAGGACTCTGGGATGCATCTCATCTGGTCCCATAGACTTGTGTATATTGAGGTTCTTTAGGTGGTCTCAAACCTGATCTTCCCTTACAGTGGGAGGGGCTTTACCCCCCTGCTCCCCATCTTGCGGTCCATTGACTCGAGAGAGGTGAGGAGAGAGGTTGCCGGTGAAGACTGAGGCAAAGAGGTTGTAGTACCTCTGCTTTCTCCTCGTCTGTTGATACTAGGTCACCATTCTTGTTCATCAGGGGGGTACGCTTTCTTCAACCTTCCTTTTCTGGTTGACATACCTGTAGAAGCCCTTCTTGTTATTCTTTACGTCCCTTGCCAAATTCAGTTCCAGCTGCGCCTTGGCCTTCCTGACCCCCTCCCTACACAACCGGGCAGCTTCCCTGTACTCTTCCCAGGACACCTGTCCCTGCTTCCACTGCCTGTGCATTTCCTTCATGCCCTTTAGTTTGACCAACATGTCTCCACTCAGCCATGCTGGTCTCTTCCCTTCCTTGCCTCATTTCTTACACTTGGGGACTGAGAGCTTTTGCACTCTATGGAAGGTGTCCTTAAAGATCTGCCAGCTGTGTTCCGTTCCACTGTCCCTAAGGACTGTCTCCCAGGGGGTCTTTCTGACTAACTCCTCGTAGAGCTGGAAGTTTGCTTTTCTAAAATTTAGGGTCCTGTCTGTACTCCTCACTTCTCCCATGTCCCTCAGGAGTGTGAACTCCACCAATGCATGATCACTGCAGCCCAGGCTGCCTCCAGTCTTGACATCACCGATAAGCTCGCTTGCATTGGTGACCATCAGGTCCAGTGTCGTGTCCCCTCGGGTAGGGGTGTCTGTTACCTGCCTTAGGAATTTAATCGTTTATGCATTCCAGGAATCTCCTGGATTGCCTACAGCTCGCCATGTTGCTTTTCCAGCAAATGTCAGGGTGGTTGAAGTCCCCCAGCAGGACGAGAGTCTGCAAGCGCGAAGCCTCCCAGAGCTGGAGGAAGAAGGCTTTGTCAGTAGGCTCTCCTTGATCAGGTGGCCTGTAGTAGACACCAGCCACAAGGTTCCCCTTGTTGCCTCTGTCTCTGATTCTTACCCATAAGCTTTCGACCTGCTCGTGGCTGTTCTTCAGGGACAGCTCTTCACACTGTAATGATTTCGTTATGTAGAGGGCAACGTCTCTGCCCCTCCTTCCTTGCCTGTGCCTTCTGAACAGCCTGTAGCCATCAATAGCCACATTCCAGTCGTGGGATTCGTCCCACCAAGTTTTGGTTATGGCAGTCAGGTCGTAGCTTTCTAGTAGCATGGTAGCTTCCAACTCCTCCTGTTTGTTCCCCATGCTGTGTGTGTTTGTGTAGAGGCATTTCATCTGGGCTGTTGGCCGTGTCACCTTCTTAGTGGAACATCCCTTGTTTCCCTTGGGGTGTTTCACGAAGGTTTCCTTGTGAGCTCCTACTATCTTGGGAGCCCCCAGCTCATGTCTGCAAGACTTCAACTGTGCTGCAGCATCCCCATCATGCCTGTTGGTTGAGGGCTCATAGTAGCCCCCCGTCCCTCTAACCATTGCGTATCATCCCACAGCTTGTCACAGGCAAGCCTGGTGCGTTCCCCCTCCCCCTTCACATCTAGTTTAAAGCCCTGTCAATAAGTCCCGCAAGCTCCTGAGCGAAGACCCTCTTTCCCCTTTGAGAAAGGTGGCTCCCATTTGACACCAGCAAGCCTGGTGCCATGTAGGCCGTCCCATTGTCAAAGAACCCAAAGTTGTGACGGTGGCACCAGCCACGGAGCCATGTGTTAAGAGATTGGATCCGCCTGTTCCTACCAATGTCACCTCCCACAACTGGAAGGAGAGAGGAAAAGACAGCCTGTGCCCCAGATTCCCTCACTAACTGTCCCAAGGCCCTGAAGTCTCTTTTAATCACCCTTGGGCTGTGTACTGCAACTTCATCACCACGCACATGGAAGAGCAGTAACGGGTAGTAGTCTGAGGGCCATACCAGGCTGGGAAGTCTCCTGGTGATATCTCGGACCTGGGCTGCTGGGAGGCAGCAGACTTCCCTATGAGGAGGGTCCAGCCAGCGTATTGGACCCTCTGTTCCCCTCAGGAGGGAGTCTCCTACAGCTATGACCCTTCTTTTCTTCCTTGTAGAGGTGGTAGTAATATGGGGGGTAGGTCTTTGTGGTCTTGGTGACTCCTGTGGTGTAGATGGATCGACACCCACATCGTCCACTGACTGGTCCTCCACATCTAGAGCCTCATACCTACTGTGCAGAGGCACCTGGGGAGTCATGGTGGGCAAGGAAAGGGTTTGCTTGCCACCCTGATTGTGGACTTGTTTCCACTCGCTGCTTCCCTCTAAGACCCTGCCTGCATCCTGGTGGGGGAGGATACTGGCTCCCTTTGGTCACAGCCTTTTTCTGGAGGCTGTCCCTGGTCAGGTTTCCGGGAGCTCAGAGCATAGTTCCACCAGTCTCTCCCTTGCTCAGGCTCCCTGATGCTCCGTAGCCTGTCTACTTCCTTCCTTAGCTCTGCCACCAGGCCGAGTAGATAATCCACTTGGTCACAGTGCACACAGCTGTTCGCTCTGCTGCCATCTGTTCCCAGTGCCAGCTGGTGGCACTCCCTGCAGCCGGAGACCTGGACGGCTGTGTGTTTCCCTGGGAGCTCAGTCTGGGTTGATACATCCTTTCTGGGTAGTGCAGAGGATACACCCTTCCGCCGGGTGGGTACCATGGCCATGCCTGGGCTCCCTCTCACCAGCTGCACTTGCCGAACCTACCTCTTGAGCTAGGAGGGGGACTTGGCCTTCCCCGCACGCCCTGCTTGCGCCACCTGCCGCACCATGCCCTCCTGACGTGCCATGCCCTGTTTGCCTGTCCTGGTCGCTGCGGTCCCAGTCGCCGCGCTGCCTGGGGACTGCTTTTGTACATGAGGGAGTTTGGCCACCATCACTGCTCTCCCTGCCCACGCTGCACCAGAGCTGCCTCTCATCAGGAGCTCTCTCTTTCCCGCTCTTTCTCCCTGTGCTTTTTTGCCACCTTAGCAAGGGTGCCCTGGCACGAGCGTTCACTCCGGAGCCCTTCGACTCGGTGACTGCCTCATAATCTTTCCTGGCACAAAGGTGAAGCTGACAGGCCTGTAGTTCCCCGGATCCTCCTTCCAGTTGTTCTTGTAGATGGGCGTCACATTGGCAAGCCTCCAGTCATCACGGACTGCCCCTGTTAACCAGCACTGCTGATAGATGATGGAAAGTGGCTTGGCAAGCTCCTCCGCCAGCTCCCTCAGTACTCTCGGGTGGATCCCATCCGGCCCCATAGACTTGTGAGCGTCCAGGTGGCGTAGCAGGTCATTAACTACTTCCTCCTGGATTATGGGAGCTCCATTCTGCACCCCTTTGCTGTCTTCCAGCTCAGGGGGCTGAGTACCCTGGGGATGACTGGTCTGGCTATTAAAGACAGAGGCAAAGAAGGCATTAAGTACCTCAGCCTTTTCCTCATCCTTGGTGAAAATATTCCCCCCACCATCCAGGAAAGGGTGGAGATTCTCCTTGGCTCTCCTTTTATTGTTGATGTACTTATAAAAACAGTTTTTATTATCTCCTACAACAGTGGCCAGATTGAGTTCCAGCTGGGCTTTTGCTTTTCTAATTTCCTCCCTGCATGACCTAACAAGATCCCTGTACTCCTCCTGAGTTGCCCGCCCCTTCTTCCAAAGGCAGTAGACTCTCCTTTGTCCCCTGAGTCCCTGCAAAAGCTCCCGGTTCAGCCAGGCCGGTTGTCTTCCCCGCCGGTTGGTCTTACAGCACACGGGGGCAGCCCACTCCTGTGCCCTTAAGACTTCCTTCTTGACGAAGGCCCAGCCTTCCTGGACCCCTTTGCCTTTCAGGACTGCCTCCCAAGGGGCTTTCCCAACCAGCATCCTGATCAGGCCAAAGTCTGCCCTCTGGAAGTCCATGGTAACAGTTTTGCTGCCCCTCCTCTTTACATCGCCCAGAATCGAGAATTCTATCACATCATGGTCGCTAAGCCCAAGATGGCCTCCGACCACATCTCCCAGAAGTCCTTCTCTGTTTGTAAACAGCAGGTCAAGTGAGACACCTCCCCTGGTAGGCTCACTTGCCAGCTGCGTCAGAAACTTATCTTCCATACACTCTAGGAACTTCTGAGACTGTTTCCTCTCTGCTGTGTTGTATTTCCAGCAGATGTCTGGCAAGTTGAAGTCCCCGACAAGAACAAAGCCTGGCGACTGTGAGACTTCTGCCAGCTGCTTGTAGAATGCTTCATCTATCTCTGCATCCTGGTTGGGTGGTCTATAGCAGACTCCCAACAGGACATCCGCCTTGTTGGCCTTCCCCCTCATCCTCACTCATAAGCACTCAACCTTATCATCACCACTGTTGAGCTCTATACAGTCAAGACAGTCCCTAAGATACAGAGCCACCCCACTGCCTCTCCTTTCCTGCCTATCCCTTCTGAAGAGCTTATAGCCATCCAGTGCAGCACTCCAGTCATGAGACTTGTCCCACCATGTTTCTGTGATGGCGACTATGTCATAGCTAGCCTGCTGCACAAGGGCTTCCAGCTTCTCCTGTTTGTTGCCCATGCTACATGGATTGGTGTAGATGCACTTGAGCCGGGCTATCGATTTCACCCCCAACGTTGCCATGCAACCCATGAGGTTTGTTGACTTGATCCCTCCTTGACAGAGAAGTTGAAGAGTAAATAGTATTAGAGTAATTCTGGTTCCCACCATTTCACTTTACCTTCAACAGTGTGGGCACTTAGGGGAGAAAGAAGAAATAAAGCTCCCTCCCTCCCTGACTTCTTCCTTTCTCCCTGTCTCCCTTCACCCCTTCCTCCTTCTTGTGTTCTCCCTTCCACTTGTTCTCTCTCCTGCCCCTCTAACCCCCAATGAGCCTCTGGCTTGTGCTGGGCTTGATACAAGAGCAGGTTTCCTAAGATGTGGCAAGAGAACCTCATAAAGATTCAGCTAATTGAATATAAATGTTGGTTCTGGAAGAAACAGTTTTACATATGCTCTAATAGCCAAATGGAGCAAGCTCATGCAATGATGTTCTTCACCATCTGAGTTGTCTCCTCTGCTGAAGAGGCTACCAAAAATTACAAACAGTACAAGCTGAAGCTCCCACTCAGTGGTGCAACAGCAGCCTCCTTATATTCCCTTTTTCTTCTTTATATGCTCAAACTACCTGTTCCTGCTTAGTCCCCTTCGAATACCTGAAGGAATTGGTATTCTGAGCCTTTGGGTTTCCTGATTTAATATTCAATGTTTACTATTACAAAGGGAATTGTTATCTGGAACATGATAGTTCCCATCCCAAGGTGTTTGTGTGTAACCTCAATTCTCTTCTTCACAACTCTACAATAATATTAAATAGTTAAAAGGGTACTTTGTAAGAAGGTGCATTACCTGTTCTCCGTGGTTTCGGTAGGTAAGGCAAAAAGTTATGTGCTTAAATTCCAAAGACCAGTTGTCACAAGTAGGTTTTAGTTAGGAAAGGTCTTTCTCATAGGATATCATAGAATCATAGAATCGTTTAGGTTGGAAAAGACCTTTAAGATCATCCAGTCCAACCATTAACCTGACATTACCAAGTCCACCACTAAACCAGTTCAGGGTAAAGTAGCAATTTCATGTTTCCTGGCTTGGTGGCTGGATTATTTTTAATGAGAGTAAAAACTAGGAATCATTAAGATTGGAAAGGACCTCTAAGATCATCACTCCAATCATCAACCCAACACCACCATGCCTACTAAACCATGTCCCGAAGTGCCACATCTACCTGTTTTTTGAACACTTCCAGGGATGGTGATTCCACCACCTCTGTGGGCAGCCTGTTCCCATGCTTGACTACCCCTTCCGTGAAGAACTTTTTCCTAATATCCAATTAAGCCTCCCCTGGCACAGCTTGAGCCCATTTCCTCTTGTCCTATCACTAGCTACTTGGGAGAAGAGACCAACACCCACCCACCTCACTACAACCTCCTTTCAGGTAGTTGTAGAGAGCAATAAGGTGACCCCTCAGCCTCCTCTTCTTCAGGCTAAACAGTCCCAGTTCCCTCAGCCGCTCCTCATAAGGCCTGTGCTCCAGACCCTTCACCAGCTTTGTTGCCCTTCTCTGGACATGCTCCAGCACCTCAAGGTCTTTCTTGTATTGAGGGCCCCAAAACTGGACACAGTATTCCAGGTGCGGCCTCACCAGTGCTGAGTACAGGGGGACAATAATCACCTCCCTGCTCCTGCTGGCCACACTATTCCTGATTCAGGCCAGGATGCTGTTGGCCTTCTTGGCTACCTGGGCACACTGCTGGCTCATGTTCAGCTGGCTCTTGACCAAGCCCCCCAGGTCCTTTTTGGCCAGGCAGCTTTCCAGCCACTCATCCCCAAGGCTGTAGTGTTGCATGGGGTTGTTGTGACCAAAGTGAAGGTAATATGCAACGTAAAGAAGCATTCAATTAGATTTCTGGCAGACATTAATAATGGTCATTATTGGAGGTTTTAAGATGAGATCAGACCGGAGTATTACATAACAGTTCTTTGGGTTTTTGTTTGTTTGTTTGTTTTTTCCCCTGAAAGGGCAACTTAAATTTAGAGGTTCAGGAGATGACCTCTCTTTCTGAGTATAAATATACAGGCATGGGATATCTTGACTTCATTTTGTACATTTGGTTCTTTGTAGAGACCAGAAAAATGGAAACAGAAAGAAAAATAACTAACTTTAGAAACACTTTCTTATCTGTGCCTGTGAAGGGACAAGGGAAAAAAGAAAAAGGGAAAAGATAGATCCAGAAAAGGAGGAGACTGAAGAGAGAGAGAGAGAGAGAAGGGTTGGAATGTAGAAAAGCCTGTGTATCTGTTCAAAGGCATAGTTTTAAGTAGAGGTAGGAAAAGCCCTCTTTGGTATATTATCTGGGAACCACTGAAGTACACCTTGCTGAGTGCCCTGGAAGCAGGTGGAGTTGTACTGAAGATCAAGGCAGTGAAGGTGTACTGCAGCAAAGGGGGAACTTTTGCCAAAAAAAAAAAAAAAAAAAGGATAAGCTGCCCCATATTCTCTAGGTTTATAAATTTGAGAACTGTCAGGAACAAGCAGGTTTTCAAAGTATTTGAGTTCGGTCAATGGCTTGTGAGTCAGTTTCTTAGTAACTTCTATTAAACTAATTATGTGTCATTTTACTTCATTTTACCTTAGTAATCTGTGTGGCAATTCCAGGGCAGTACTGATTAAATGCGGTTTTATTTAGTATTGCTTTCAAAGTGATCCTGTCAGTTTGTTCATGAGTAATACTTAAAATTTTTTTTTCTTTAGCTCATTTGAGTTGTTTCTCTTTTCATTACTGTATTCTTGTATTTTTCCTGTAAGGAAATGCAATGCTTTTAAGTGGTAGTTTCTAACCCAGTAATTAATTACATTAACAATTTACATATCCTTAAGATCAGCTGAATAAAACTGATTTGTAACCAGTAATAAAGCTTACTTTTTTCTACACTGTTTTTACTTTTAGGAATGTTGTCTCTGCAATTTGAGAGGTGGTGCATTAAAGCAAACTACTGACAAGAAGTAAGTAACATATACTGCGGGATTGTATGTGCTTGTTTTAAACTTTATTCCCAACCATTGCTATATACAAAGCATTTGTAAACCTAATTACTTGACAGCGGCCCTTTAAGGTGAATCGTTGCAGAATTAAAATTACTCCTATTGAAATGTGCCACTGGCATTCTGTGAAATAGTTATATGCTAAAATGTACATTTGTTTTAGTATCTGCACACACTTACTTGTTCCAAATTTTATTCTGCTGGCCTTTGTGTAAAGACAGTAAATGAGAGCTCATTTGTCATTGTTTGCATGGGCAAGTCTTATCAAACAGCGAAGTGTATTTTCTTCTTTGGTCCTGGAAATTTGTGATTACAGAATTCAATACAATACCTTTGAACTACTAGAAACAGTATTTTTAATTAATTAATTTGAATCATATTGAAATAATTTTAGATCTTGAAGTGTTTTTTTAAAAAACACTTCTATCATACACTGTCAAAAATAGTATTGTTGCTGACAGCATGCTATTAACAGCATCAGTATTTTTCTCTGTATTTGGATGACAGAACACTATGGCAGGTAACCTTAACAGATAAAATGGAAAATGTTGCAGGTTAAAATTTTTCAAGCCCAATAGTAGAACAGTCTTTATGCATTTTGAAACTTCTCGTATTAATTAAATCATTTTAGTAACTTAACAATATTATGTAGATCTCTTTCTTTAACCCTTTGGAATGCAGTGGTAAGAGATGATCTAGCTGCAACTTTCTTTTCCACTTACGAGGCAAAATTTTATTTATCAGTGATTTGCAATTGGTTGCATGACCCTTGTAAACTGTCCAGTTAGGAGAAGGTTTTATGTGAAACTCACAGACCAGATCTTACCTTCAGAAAGCATTAATATTGTAACTGTTTTAAGGGAGGTTTTGACAAACGCATGAAAATTCTCAGCTGCTTTTTAGTTCTGTTTTAAACTCCCCTAAATTAACTACTTGCTTTTCTCACTAAAAAAAAAAAAAAAGAAAAAAGAAAATGACAAAAGGGTGATCTCAGTAGAATTTATCATGCCCTTTTGATATTAGCTGCTGATAGCTTGCATGTTGCATCTTTGAAAATAAATACATCCTTTTTGTAGATCAATTAAAATGTTTTAGAAATGTTTCATAAGATTTAGTCATAGAAAAAAGTCCACAGAAGTTTGCAGAAAGTAACTTTCTCTGCATAACCATACCTAAAGTCTTTGGGTTTGTATTATATCCCTCCGTAGGTTTCTGTTACAGATTTATGAAATGAGAATTCTGTAGAAGAGTTCAACTCTTGTTTTCCTGTTTCCATAACACCTTACTGTTTCTACACATTGTTGAGTCTTTCGCCTGTCTTTCAGCATTAGCTACCATTCCAAATTTTGGAGAATTTTTGGAATAGTATGTTCCAATTATGTCTTTTTTTCTCCAACAAGTGTAAAATCCAACATGTGCGTTCCCTTCCCTCCTTATTTGCCTCTCACATACTGATTAGAGATATAGGATGAGCATTACTTAGATTTGAAAGCTAATGAATCAGACATGGTGTGGGGAGGTAACAATTTGCCATATAAGAGAGCTGAGATTCCTTCTTTTCAGCAGAAAAAAGCAATTGTTTTGAGTCCTGTTAGGTTGAGAAATGTCAGAGTATAAAGGTTTGGGTAAAGATTTATTGAAGAGGCATTTTATTTATAGCATTTCTGTTCCATAAAGCTTAGATGATAAGACAATGTAGTTTTGCAGGTGGGCAGGCAGCAACGAAAAGAAAAAGGGTGTTATTAAAAGTTAAAAAGAAAAAGTCTCAAAGCAAGACTTTTTCTCTAAGTTAGAACATAAACAAAACTGTCACCATAATAAAATGATAGATCTACCAGCCTTACCTGCTTTTTTTGGGCTGGGCTGTATAGCTTGCTAATTGATATGTCATCTTTACATACAGCTCTTATTTCACACTTTGGCCAATTTGTTTAGTTAGCTCTGTGTGTCATATTATACTTTTCCAGATATTTTTGTCAAAGAGGAGTTATTGAAATAGCTCCACTCTAGTGCAGGAAAGAGAAATGATTTACGTTCTCCTGCATCACCCTCTATTTCTTTTAGCTCTAGCCCACATTCATGTTAATCTGCTAAAATGGTCATATAATGTGTGTCTCTGGAGATCTACCAGAAGGTGGAGTGGGGCAAGTGTTCAGGGCTTACAAAAAAGAGCAAATGGGGTAACGAGACAAGATGTACAGTGAACAACAGGGAATAAAGCAAATATGAGTCAAGGAATGGAATTGTTTCCCTTTCTTCAGATTTACTAGTTGTCTATCCCAAAAAAGGTTTTAGAAGTAGTCTCAGAAGGCTACTCTTGGTTAATAAAAATGTCATTATCTTCTCTTTTACTTCATATAATATGCACTTTCAATATTAACTTCAGATTTTTTTTAGTTTCATTTAGCCTTTCTTATTCTGAGATTTATGTATTGAGCCAGCATTTGGAAGATATAGCAGTGCTTTCTGATGAGTACAGGAAACACATAGCATCATTTCACAAGGTTTCTGAAGCTGCACTGAAGTCTTACATGTAGCACTGGTCCTAGGCACTTGACGGGTACTTTCACTGCTAAAGGGGATCCAGTTCATGTTGGGCATTACAGTGACAGCCTGATCAATTTGCTGCTTCTGTGCCTTTTGCGTCTGTAAACAGAAGGTCTTGCTGGTATACTTTGGTTTACACGTCAATAGATGTATGACTGATTGTGGTCACGTGTGTTGCCTAAGAGTAGTTACTCAGGTCTGAGTAAAGTTAATCCAAAATGCTGTAGGTGATAAATTGCACGCAAATCAAATAGCATGGTCTTTATATACACACCTGGATAGCACAACTACAAAACGTTTGCACTTAATAAATTGAATGTGAAAGATGCTTAAAAAAATGTTGCGATAAAACTCCAGTCTGAAATTATATTTACACAAAGTGGCAGTGTTGTAAGGCTTGTTAAATATGTTTCAATGAAGCTTAGAAAATCCTCGTAAGGAAGTATCTAGAGACGGTTGCCTTTCAACAAAAAACCACACAGCAAGTAACGAAACATCTTAAACACTTATATTTCTATGGGGTTTTTTGGTGGTATTCTTGACTTGCCACTTTTCACAGGTGGGCACATGTAATATGTGCAATTGCCATCCCAGAAGTCAGATTTGGTAATGTCACAGAACGTACACCGATAGACACTAGCAGAATACCTTTACAAAGATTAAAATTGGTGAGTAGTATATTCATATATGCTTCATATATTCTTTGCTATTAAGGTGTTCCAATATTTGAAATGTATTAAAATCGGAATTGTGATGCTTATTGCCAGGTACAGAGCAGTAAACTATGTTTAAGGTAAGGAATAAATAACCAGGGTTTTATCAAGATGAGCTTTTTGATATATAATGGCAATTCATTAACACTGTTAACAGCCTTTGGTATTTTATTGAAAGAAGGTCAAACCTGCCCTCCCTCAAAAGAAGAATAACACACTTGACCAGTGTCAACTGTGAAAGTTTCAGTTTTGGAACTGTATTGATGATGAAAGTGTTGAAACCCAAACAGACTGGGAAAATAACACAGTACATGTTTGTGAGGTCTTTTTATTATGTATTTTTGCCTCAAGGAACTATTTATGAAGGTAAAAGGATGTGTGATCTGTTTTTTACATGGTATCTCTACCATCTGGGCATTGAAAATGTGCACAAAAGAGATCACACATTATATTGCATGAAAAAACCCCCGTTTCCTGAGGAATTTCAAAAGCTGGTGGAAAACATAAAAGTGCATCAGCTGCTAACAGTTACACCCTGTGTTACATCTAGAATAACAGTGTCATTCAAGAAGGTTGATGTAGACAAGCAGAAGATATGTGTAAGTGCAATATAAGAGTATTTTCCTTGCTGTGTCATACGAGAATTACTTAACTTGTCAGTGTGTGCATCACTGTCACATCATCTGATAGAAAGTAAGTGATTAGTGGCCCATTGAAAGTCTTAAGGAAAAGATACCATCAGTTTTCTGGATCTGTCCCACACTGTTTCCAAAATCGTTCTTGGTCTACCTGACCTTGTACTTGCTCATTTTGAACTATTAATCTTTTCATTACATTTTCATTTCATTTAGTTTCATTTTGATCATTATTTTTTGTGTTTTCTAGCTGTATTTCTGAATGTGGAGATGAAACTTTGAGTGGTTTAAATTGATAGCCTGTCCTTCTGTAATCTGTTCTAAATTGTTGTTCAAAATTTAAAATTTTTTTTATGTCCTTTTAAAAATCACATAAAACACATTTCTAAAGAGTATATATAACTTATAATAAAAAATGTTTTTCCTAATCTGAAAATAAAACCAGTAGAAGTACTGAGAATTAATTTAATATGTTCATTCTTATTTTTTGAGGATCTTAAACAGTCACAGACATGTCTGTTTTGAAGTTGTTAATTCAGGGGTTGAAAACACAGAAATCCATTCTCTGGGCTGTCCATGACTTGAACTGTACAACAGTAACAGGGGCCTTTTGGAGAAGGCTTGAATTAATTTTAAATTATTGATTTTAAAGGTATGGAGCCAAAATTTGTGAAGTTACATGATTTACAATTCCTAGGTAATTTCTGCTGAATAATGAAGTAGTTATGTTCATTGGTTATTTATAACTGAAAGCTTTTTCTTCTATTCTTTCCTCCAGTTGAGAGAAGATTGCTTATAGTCCCTAGTGCTTTTTCTGTTCTTGAAGCTTCCTTCAATGTAAAATCACACTGAAGCACTACAGATTGTATTAAGCTTTATATATCATTTTGGTCTCCTGTGAGTCCCCAAATGTTTAGAAATATAGTACTTGCTTTCCTTAATGCTGTTTTTAAAGTAAAAGAGTTTGTATATTTGAATGGAATGAATGTTGTGATGAAGGAACTCAGCTGAATACAATAAAAATGAGAGGCAGGGTACTTTATAACAGCCATAAATGTAGTATTGCTGCAGGTAGTGGACAGCCTCACTGTGATGGAAGGAAGCACTATAATCCTGGTTTGGCTCATTAAACCTTACTTTTCCAAGACTTAGTTTCTGACATTGAATTTATAATGAAATAGCTAGCCTTGTACTAATTTAAGGGAAGTAGGCAGTTTGACCATTTCAAAATGCTCTGTAATGATTTAATGTCAATAGACCAATAAAATGCTGCTCCTTGGGTAAAGAAGCAGAGAAATATCAGCTCTAAAACCACCAGCAGTCTGTCTGCTTTTAAATTTTGGCTTTTGTTGCAAATAAATTGCTGTATCTGATGGTTTTACTCTGCTCTGTTTCACAACGAATGTCCTAGCTAAACTAAGTCTCCTGAATAACGTTGTAGTATTCTCTATTTAAAAAAAAAATAAATAAAAAGTAGGTATTAGATGGAATTGCATGGATAGTTTGTATTTTCTCTAAAGCCCCATGTATTAGGGGCTTTTTGTAAATTATTTCTCTTTTTTCCTGAAACATGGGGTTCCTACTTCTCTGAAGAGGGTGTTGTCAAAACCTTTTGTGTATATGCCACATCATTCTCAAATTAAATGTGATCTTTGTGTTAACTTCAGTTCCTCACTGTTGATGCTATGGAATAACAGTTATGCTCTCATACCCACTGACATTGGGTTCTTTGCCTCGGGGGAACCCCATGAATTATATCCAAATTAATTCTGTTTCTTTCTCTAGGAATTCCCATCCCTTTTTTGTTCTTACCATTCATTCCTCTCCATTGTCATATACTCTATACCGTCTGTCTTGCTGTTAACTTCTGTAAAAGCACACTGAGTGATTCACTTTGATGTTAGCTCTGGTAATCTGTGAGCAATTGATTCAGGCCAGTTTTCCCCTTTGAAATTGTAGGGATCACCAATACTGCTCTTCAGCAGCCAATTCCTGCTTCACAGCTATCCTGTTTGTTAGGTTAAGGGTATCTTTGTTCATCAGTTTCCTTCATTCAAAGCCAGAGAGTATTCATTGTATAAGCAAAGGCAAGTTTTGTATATTGAGAATTGAGCTTTCATAAGTAACAATTTTTTTAAAAATGCATTTTTGGGCCTATCTTTAAAATGCTCTTTACGTTAAAGCATGGGATAGCTAATAAATGTGGACTGTCCTACTATGCCAACTCTCCTTCACAAAATTTGGGATGTGTTTTGTTGACTTTTTTTAAATGAACAGAAAGCAATGGAAAACAAATGTAAAAGGATGGATTACATTCCAGCATGCAGCTATACCAGAACTAGATCTTACAATGTAGGACCAAATAGTTCTAGTTGTTTTAAACATTTCTCTTTCTATCCCGTCTTCCCCATTCCTCCCTCTCCTCCTTCTTTCCTCCTTCCCCCACTTCACGTCCCTCTCTGAAATAGTAAGAAACCCAAATAAGCAGAACATCTACTGTTTTCAGAGATCTGTAAAGGCTGAGCTGACATTTTCTTTAATGTAGCATCTACAAAGCAATATCAAAGGAAATAAAAAGTCAGTGTTTTATTTTTGACAAATTAAATAACATCTGTGCAAACATGAACATATTGGTAGGCTGGTTTTTATTGCTTAGCTAGTATGTATACTGATTGCTGTTAAATAGTTTTAATTCACTAGACATTTTGTGTTGGTATTAGCGTGTTTCCTGTCAATCTTTCCATTATTAAATATTCAGTATATACTGATTTCTTCCAGAGTAAAAATCAATATTTGTATTATGCTTAGAGTAGCTCATAGCTTTAAAATTGTTTTATACAACTGTTTCATATTTGCAAGTTAGTGGGTTTTTGTAGAATGCCAAAATGTTTTCTTATTTCCCTAGCTTTTTTCAATGGGTTACGTCCCATATTCCATCATTGCTGAAAATTTACATGACAGTGAAATGTTCATTAAAAATTAATTCTCTTGAAAATGATTCCGTAATACTAGTGGATGAATGCGGTCCAGATCAATACTAATAGAAGATTTTGGTGCTTTGTCTTTCACAGGGGAATGTGAAAGAAAAGAATGTGATACATTCTCTGTTGAAATAAAACAGGTTGTATAATCACTTATATTTTAGGGGTGTACACCCATGATATCAATGGACTGTAGTTGACTTTTCATGTCAAAACAAAAGGCCTCCCAGTCAATCTTAGTGTCTTTGTGGGATGCTGTCTACACTATAACCTGTAGTTTCTCCACTTTCCCTCTCAGTGACTATGTGTTTTCTCCTTTTTTGAAACTTAAGTGAATGGGAAAATAAGATTGTCCTCATCTCTTTTGTCAGAGAGTCAGGCTTCCATCCTTTATTTTAGATTCAGCCTGGATGGTCACATCTATCAGACACTTAGAGTTCCAACAGGCATGTAGAATGATAATTTGTGATTATCAAGCTAGGGAACAAATATGTTGAATTCAGATGCTTATGCACATATTCTAAAATGAAATGGCTGGAGGGATATACCTTACCATATCACACATTTTAAAACAATATTTTACATAAACTACAGTATGCTAGCTGCTTTGAAGACAGAGTTCAGATGGTCTCTGTTCCAGTGGTCTCCGAGTTTAACAGCAGACATATGAGCAAGCATGAAAAGAGGGGAAATACACAAATGCTAACTTAAATACTGTTAATCACAATGAAAATGTTAGGAATAGATAAAAGGGAGGAAAAGTTGGTGAGAAGTGATGGTATGGAGGGGGACCACACAAAATTTGTCTAAACGTATATGCAGAGTTTCAGCTGGTGACGATTTGGAACACGTGTGTGATTTGGAGGAGAGTTTATGCCGTGAATGAGTGTGGTGTCAGCTTCCATCCCAACACAGTTTAACAGCGTCTAACAGTTTACTCAAAGCAGAGAAATCTTAGGTTTCTAGCTGAGTTTGGCTTTTTTTTTTTTTTTTATTTTATTTATTTTATTTTTGCCTTGTTCCATTTGTCCTTAAGTCTCCAAGAGAACCTTGGGTGTAAACTGCTGCTTCTGAAAACCTGTTTTCCATGACTCTTCATATGTATGAGGCTTTGGGTCATAGAAAAGAGACTGGATTCCTGCATGTGTCAAAGTCAACGATAAAATTCAATTTTACTTTGGGAAGGGAAAAGCTTTTCCCCAAGTACCTAGACAGTCTCCGCTTTCAAAAGAGTGCTAATTACTCAGCTCTAATTATAAATATGAACTATAGCTGCATGAAAACTCTCTGGAGATGAAAAAATCAGACTGACCTCTCAAACATAAACTCAGCCTTTACAAGAAAGAGTAAGTACTCTCATCTGTCATTCTATTTTAATAAAACATAAGACTTAAAAATAGATTTAAATGAAAGCACTTACTATTATATGGCCAAGGAATCCAAGCCAACAGGAGTATTCAGCCTAGTGTCATTTACCCTTATCAGACATGTGACTTACGATGAACAGTAGACATTATAATTGAGAGTGTTTAAATGTTTCACCTGTTACAAAAGAAACATTTAAATAGAATCATTAGCATCTGTTCCTAAACCTATATATTTAACTTGTCAACTATAAAATCAGATTTTGAATACAATACATATCAACTCAATTGCAAAATATATTATCAGCTTTTGGTATTTTTAGTGTTTTAAAATGCTTGCTTTTAAAATGGGATTGACTTTGTCCTTACAGGCAGTCACTGCAATGCTGTACTGAAACATGCACATAAGATGCCTTTGTTTCTTTATCTGTAGCGTTTTCTATTATTTTTATATTTGAAATCCTATTTCTCCAACAAAATAGAGGTAGAAAATGAGTTTTGGAATAGCTGAAGTTGCCCTGAAGCTTTTGATGACCTCAAATTTGTATTTGACAAGTGAACTGAGT
Source organism: Pelecanus crispus (assembly GCF_030463565.1). Classification (NCBI taxonomy): domain Eukaryota; kingdom Metazoa; phylum Chordata; class Aves; order Pelecaniformes; family Pelecanidae; genus Pelecanus; species Pelecanus crispus. The sequence continues at coordinate 33,044,873 of NC_134676.1, forward strand.
ATAAGCACAAGTGTACTCTGAGTGAGGAAGATTATTTTGAAGAGAAATTTACACTGAGATGATGACTGATCTACAAGCCTTTCAGTATCTGGCTGAAGCCGTAAAGTTCTTTTTAGAAGAAAAAGAACTTGAAAATTTGCACCTGAAGGCAAATAATAGTGAGCTTGAAAGCCAAAGATTATAGTTTTGAAAGGTACATCAATTCTGAAAATACAGAGGTTTCTCTGTTGTATGCCACTGAAGAATGGAATCAAAGTGAAAGTTTGTATGAGCTTTTAAAAGAACAAGCAAATATTCTCCTGCCTGTCATTCTATTTTAATAATGTGTGAAAGCTAAAAAGGAATTAAAGACATTTGAGGACACTGCTCATCTTCTGTGTTCTAATTTGTAATGAAATTCATTTGTTAAACTGCAGTGGGGTATTAGAACTATTGCAGCTGTGTTTGTGAAAGAGTAAAGAAACACTTGCAGTAATGTATATGAGTGTTGCTATGCATTTCTGGTAATACAAAGCGATATTGATTACTTTTCAACATTTCCAAAAATATTGCTGGAAGGACAATTGAGGAGAATCATTATACCATACATAAATTCATGCATTAACTAACTCGTTGCACACATTCACAGGCAATGGGAGCAAAATATAGAGAAATGTTGAGACAGATTTTAAAATATTTCCAACTTGTTTTAAAACTGTTAATGAAATAGCTTTAATTAACACACTTTTTGATTTTAAAAAAAGTTAAACTGAAAATGATGCAATAGTTGATCATTGCAATATATAATTCATTAAAAATGTAACTCACTGCAGTCATGTACAAAATACAATTTAGTGTACATGCTTTAGTCACAGCATTCATAAGATTTCCAGTATGTTAGTTATTAGTAGAAGAACATACACTGCTGGCTGTGTAGTACTTACTGTCAGAATAATTTGCTACAATGAGCAGATCCTATTGCAAACTGTCAAATTTGTATCTTGCAGTGGTACCATACTATTAAGTCTTATGAAAAATAGGAAAAATGTTAGACATGCATGACTATAGATAATGACTGAAGATTTGGACATGTCTGTAAGAATGAAAGCAGAGTATTTAAAATGTTCACTAGTCCTCTGAATTTCATTTTACTTGCAGAGAGGACTTTATGTGCAAGAAAATAGATTTTTCCCATAAAAATCCTTTGAAATTTTTAGAGATCTGGATGATTAATAGTCCATAATAAGATGTGTAGGTCTGACAGTCAGGTCTATGTTCTGAAGTTCATCTCTGCCTATACAATATGTATTTGTGTATAGGTGAAATCATGTATGTGATTTTTTTTTTTTTTGTGTCCACGCACAAATGGACAGTAATGCAACAAGGGTATGAGCAAGGTAACTCATAAGTTAATCAGGTAGATGTCCAGAGGTGAATATCATTGAAGAGCTAAATTAAATACTGAATTTTGAATTGAATAATAAGGTTGGGAGTGAAGTTTCATTTCATTTCATAGGTAATATTCTACATTGTCAAGCATGGAATAACTGTCTGAGCTCTAGTAAGTTGATGACAGCAACTGAATAACATGAGGGTTGCAGGTTATCTAAATGGTTTTACTTTACACCAATAAAAAAAAAATTATAACATTCTAAATTAAAACAAATATACAACTGCTGAATTTATTTTGACTTATGTTTATTTAAATCTCCTGATAAAGCTTTCAGAAATGCTTTAAAGATCATGCTTTAAAGATCAAGCATTGGAACGGGTTGCCCAGAGAGGTGGTAGAGTCACCATCCCTGGAGGTGTTCAAAAAATGGGTAGATGTGGCACTTTGGGACATGGTTTAGTAGGCATGGTGGTGTTAGGTTGACGGTTGGAGTGATGATCTTAGAAGTCCTTTCCAACCTTGATTCTATTCTAGTTTTACTTTCTTTAAAAAATAACCCAGCCACCAAGCCAGGAAACATGAAATTAATTATTACTCTATCCTTAACTGGTTTAGTGGTGGACTTGGTAGTGTTAGGTTAATGGTTGGACTGGATGATCTTAAAGGTCTTTTCCATGATTCTATGATCAGAGTCCACTCTGAAATATGATTTAACTATTTGGGGACAATAATACCTCTTATCCAAAAGAGCAAAAGGTCTTGTATTTCACATCAAAGCTTAATTTTTTACTAGTATTCATTTGAAATATCTTCTAATTAGACCAATAAGGTAGCAGATCCTATTAGGATCTTCTTCTATGGTTATTCATCTGAGCTTTGCACACACTGTAATGTTTGATAAGTCACTTTATGCCTTAGTTTACCTTTCCGTTTGTCAATGCTGGCGTCACTATGTGGCTAAGAAAAATATTACCTAATGTCTATGTAAGATTTTGAAAATACAGTGTTCCATTAAGTTAAGAGTTATTTTATGTACCCAGGAATATTAATGGTGGGTGCTGGTGGACATCGGATTTGTTTATGAATTAACATTTAGATTGTGGGTTTTTTGAACCTTATTTTTTTGTTTTAATTGCATATAAAAATTTTCTGTAGAAAGGCATTTGATTTAGAAGATGATATATTATATATAAGGGAAAAGAAAAAGTGTGAGAATTAAAACAGCCATGAAAGGGACAGAAACATGTCTGCTCATGTAAGTGTAGTAACTACCAAGGATTAAATGTGCCCAGTGTATACAGAATTTAAGTAATGTTTTAGAAAACTGGGAGAAAGAATACTGACACCAGGATTGTATCTGTAAGAAAAGAATTTGGAGGCAGCATAATCCAGGAAAGCTTATCACTCATCACCACATGCACAAGGTATAGAGGCTGTTTTTGTTGTTGCTTTTGTTGTTTTTATAGTGATTGAATACACATCAAACCAAGGTATTTTTAAATGTAAATTTAAAAGAGAAAAACATTTCGTCCATAATCTTGTATCATTTCTGTGTCCTGGCAAAGCTATTTTAAACTGGAGCATTACTGCAATTATTACGTTTGATTTATGAGGCCATAAAGATGTATTGTTCAATCTTCTAGAAATGTACCTTTTTATTATCCATAAGTCTTAGGCAGTTTTGCAGAAATTTTGCTGTGCTATTGACTACATACATGTTACATACATTTTAAAAACCCAGCGCTCCTCACCAACATCAGTGGGTGCATATCACTCCATTATACTTTTATTCCTTTAAAGTCCCCACTGTTTTATGTCCTCTAGAATCATAGAATGGTTTGGGTTGGAAGGGACCTTTAATGATCGTCTGTCCAACACCCCTGCCATGGGCAGGGACATCTTTCAATAGATGAGGCTGCTCAAAGCCCCATCCAGCCTCACCTTGAACACTTCCAATTATAAGGCATCCACAACTTCTCTGGGTAACCTGTTCCAATATCACAGCATGCTCATTGTAAAAAAAGTCTTTCTTCTATCCAATGTAAATCTACGCTCTTTCACTTTAAAACTGATGCTCCTTGCCCTGTCATAGAATCATAGATTCATAGAATCGTTTAGGTTGGAAAAGACCTTTAAGATCATCCAGTCCAACCATTAACCTAACATCACCAAGTCCACACTAAACCAATTAGGGGTAGGCTAGACTAAACCATGTCCCGAAGTGCCACGTCTACCCGTTTTTTGAACACTTCCAGGGGTGGTGACTCCACCACCTCTCTGGGCAGCCTGTTCCAATGCTAGACCACTCTTTCCGTGAAGAAATTTTTCCTAATTTCCAACCTAAACCTCCCCTGGCGCAGCTTGAGCCCATTTCCTCTCATCCAATCACTAGCTACTTGGGAGAAGAAACCAACACCCACCTCACTACAACCTCCTTTCAGGTAGTTGTAGAGAGCGATAAGGTCTCCCCTCAGCCCCCTCTTCTCCACACTAAACAACCCCAGTTCCCTCAGCTGCTCCTCATAAGACCTGTGCTCCAGACCCTTCACCAGCTTTGTTGCCCTTCTCTGGACACGCTCCAGCACCTCAAGGTCTTTCTTGTATTGAGGGCCCCAAAACTGGACACAGTATTCCAGGTGCGGCCTCACCAGCGCCGAGTAGAGGGGGAAAATCACCTCCCTGCTCCTGCTGGCCACCCTGTTCCTGATACAAGCCAGGATGCTGTTGGCCTTCTTGGCTACCTGGGCACACTGCTGGCTCATGTTCAGCCGGCTGTCAACCAGCACACCCAGGTCCTTTTCTGCCAGGCAGCTTTCCAGCCACTCTTCCCCAAGGCTGTAGCGTTGCATGGGGTTGTTGTGACCGAAGTGCAGGACCCGGCACTTGGCCTTGTTGAACCTCATACAGTTGGCCTCGGCCCATTGGTCCAGCCTGTCCAGGTCCCCCTGCAGGGCCATCCTACCCTCCAGCAGATCGACACTCCCATCCAACTTGGTGTCATCTGCAAACTTACTGAGGGCGCCGCTCATCCAGATCATTGATAAAGATATTAAACAAGACTGGCCCCAAAATGGAGCCCTGGGGAACACTGCTCGTGACCAGCCGCCAACTGGACTTAACTCCATTCACCTCAACTCTCTGGGCTTGGCCACCCAACCAGTTTTTTACGCAGCGAAGAGTACGCCTGTCCAAGCCATGAGCTGCCAGCTTCCCAAGGAGAATGCTGTGGGAGATGGTGTCAAAGGCTTTGCTAAAGTCCAGGTAAATGACATCCAAAGGCTTTCCTTCATCCACCAGATGGGTCACCATGTCATAGAATGCGATCAGGTTGGTCAAGCAGGACCTGCCTTTCATGAACCCATGCTGGCTGGGCCTGATCCCCTAGTTGACCTGCACTTGCCTGTTGAGTTCACTCAAGATGAATGGCTCCATAATCTTTCCCGGCACCGAGGTCAGGCTGACAAACCTGTAGTTCCCCGGGTCCTCCTTCCGGCCCTTCTGTAGATGGGCATCACACTGGCAAGCCTCCAGTCATCAGGGACCTCCCCTGTTAACCAGAACTGCTTGGCAAGCTCCTTCGCCAGCTCCCTCAATACATTCGGGTGGATCCCATCCAGCCCCATAGACTTGTGACTGTCAGCGTGGCGTAGCAGGTCATTAACTGCTTCCTCCTGGATTATGGGAGCTCCATTCTGCACCCCTTTGCTGTCTTCCAGCTCAGGGGGCTGAGTACCCTGGGGATGACCAGTCTGGCTGTTAAACACAGAGGCAAAGAAGGCATTAAGTACCTCAGCCTTTTCCTTGTTCTCGGTGAGAGTGTTCCTCCCGACATCCAGCAAAGGATGGAGTTTCTCCTTGGCTCTCCTTTTATTGTTGATGTACTTATAAAAACAGTTTTTATTATCTCCTACAACAGTGGCCAGATTGAGTTCCAGCTGGGCTTTTGCTTTTCTGATTTCCTCCCTGCATGACCTAACAAGATCCCTGTACTCCTCCTGAGTTGCCCGCCCCTTCTTCCAAAGGCAGTAGACTCTCCTTTGTCCCCTGAGTCCCCGCAAAAGCTCCCGGTTCAGCCAGGCCGGTTGTCTTCCCCGCCGATTGGTCTTACAGCACACGGGGGCAGCCCACTCCTGTGCCCTTAAGACTTCCTTCTTGACAAAGGCCCAGCCTTCCTGGACCCATTTGCCTTTCAGGACTGCCTCCCAAGGGGCTTTCCCAACCAGCATCCTGATCAGGCCAAAGTCTGCCCTCTGGAAGTCCATGGTAACAGTTTTGCTGCCCCTCCTCTTTACATCGCCCAGAATCGAGAATTCTATCACATCATGGTCGCTAAGCCCAAGATGGCCTCCGACCACATCTCCCAGAAGTCCTTCTCTGTTTGTAAACAGCAGGTCAAGTGAGACACCTCCCCTGGTAGGCTCACTTGCCAGCTGCGTCAGAAACTTATCTTCCATACACTCTAGGAACTTCTGAGACTGTTTCCTCTCTGCTGTGTTGTATTTCCAGCAGATGTCTGGCAAGTTGAAGTCCCCGACAAGAACAAAGCCTGGCGACTGTGAGACTTCTGCCAGCTGCTTGTAGAATGCTTCATCTATCTCTGCATCCTGGTTGGGTGGTCTATAGCAGACTCCCAACAGGACATCCGCCTTGTTGGCCTTCCCCCTCATCCTCACTCATAAGCACTCAACCTTATCATCACCACTGTTGAGCTCTATACAGTCAAGACAGTCCCTAAGATACAGAGCCACCCCACTGCCTCTCCTTTCCTGCCTATCCCTTCTGAAGAGCTTATAGCCATCCAGTGCAGCACTCCAGTCATGAGACTTGTCCCACCATGTTTCTGTGATGGCGACTATGTCATAGCTATCCTGCTGCACAAGGGCTTCCAGCTTCTCCTGTTTGTTGCCCATGCTACATGGATTGGTGTAGATGCACTTGAGCCGGGCTATCGATTTCACCCCCAACGTTGCCATGCTTCCCCGGGATCCTCACTGGCAGGCCCATGTTTAGCTTTCAGGTTTAATTTTTGATTTTTAGTACGTTAAGCCCCTTTTTTTCTGTCATTTTCTTGTTTAACATTCTGTGCCACAGGGCACTGCTGTGGTGATGCTTGGAACATTACTGTCAGAGCTGTTCACTGAAGTGAAAAAGGTCCAGTTCAGGTTATAAGCTTGAGGACCTGTCTGCATGAACAGATATAAGTTTTCCTTTAGGAAGCTGACTGCTATTTGAAATAATATTTGTAAGGACCTGCTGAAGAAAGTAGTAAGTTGAGTAGAGCAGCAAATTCTGGGGATTCGAAGTAACTCAAGTTAATGTTCATTTCAAAGAGCAAAGAACGATTGCTGAACTGCTGCCAGGGATTACCTTTTTCCATGAGTTGGAGTAGCTCTCTGTGGGCTTTCTGTATATGCAGTTTCCAAGAAAAAGTATGAGGTATCTGTTTTAGATAGGTTTTATTACTGAAAAAATGGCACATTCTTTTAGAGACTAGTGATTTGTCCTCCCTGTGTTTACAGTGTGGCTCTTTTAACAGCCATTTACTTCATCCTGCTGTTTTGTTTTGCATCCCATTGTTGTCAGAAGAAGGTATGGTCTCTTAGATAGCCACAGCTTGAACTATAGATGAGTGTCTTAAATTACCCCAAATGACAGAGAACAACATTTTGTCTCTGGAGGAGTGGCATATTTTCTGCTATATATGTACTCGTACGAGATCATTTGCTAGGCACATCCAGTATGTTTAACTGTGTGGTCTTCAGGAATGGCTGCACGTTGTTTTCATTGCCAGTAAGCATTACATCTGTCTTGTCAGCTCTGAACTTAAGCAGCTTACTTATTCCTTGCACCTTATCACAGCAGGGCACTTGGCAAGCTGAGAGACTACAGTGTCCAAGTCTGACAAATATAAGTCATAAAGCAGTGTCAACATCATAATGATGGCACTGCAGCCTACATCATCTTCCAATTTCTTCAGTAGCCTATATGTTACAGAGTGACACTGTACGACAGAAAATTCTCTTGGTGGACAGCCAGTGTTATTGTCTTTTTTTTTTCAGCAGAGAAAGTGGGGTGTCCAAAGGTGCCACAACAAAATCACACTAAATTGGTGTAAAGTTCATAAAATGAGTAATGAATGTTAACTGCAAATAAAGAAGCCATTGCAAATAGAATCTTTGTTTTAAAGACGTTCTTAGCCTGGGGAAGAATTAATACACATGAACCTTTAGTCTTTTGTGTAGTGTCTCATGTTTGTCATCCCTTTAATAGAATTGTAGCTGTCTATATTATCTTTTAATGTTAAGGCAACATGTTAGCCATAGAAATCATGGCTGGAGGGAGTGAAACAAATAGAAGAATTATTCATATTTCCTGATTCTGTATGATACGCAGCTAACCATCTGATCTATACCTAGCTGGTTTTATTCTGCAATACTAAATACCAATTCCTTAATGACAGAGGAACTAGAGTCATGCAGCTAGGCAGCATGTATGTGATTTTGGAGAACTTCCAGATCTCTTTTGAGTAATGAGGCTTGACTTATATTGCAGATGTCCTTTGGTTGGGAGCCTTTTGCTTTTAGACCATCTTGAAAGAGTATTTCTACCCTTGTGAGAGGTCTTTTCTTTTTATAACTGAAATCTGTTTGCTGGCTAATTAATTTTGCTGCTATAACACAGTGCTATTGCACTGTAGACTTATCCTACTCAGAGCTGCCTATAATGTACATTTTCCAGTTCAGCATCATAGTTTTAAGACACCTCATCTATCTGAAAAATACTGTGGTCACTGTGAAAGTTTCCTTTGAGATAACTATCTCTCAAGTCTCTTTTACCCTTAGGAATTTTCGGTTTGCATTAATCCCATCTACTTCTTTAACTAGTCATGGTAGAAATTATCTTGTTATAGGAAATAGAAATTGGATAGCTTTTAAATAGAATTTGAAAATTTGCAATTCTCTGCTGGATGTGCCTTGTTAAGTTAATGGGAAATTTATGCTTGTAGGAGCTAGAAGTTTACTGAAAGTGTCACAGAAAAGATGTGCTATCCCTTAGTTTTACTTTGAGTGTTCATTTTCCCACATGCAAGCTCACACATACTTAGTTGCATTGCTTTTATGTGCATATAGGTGCACATGGACACACATATGCCTATACATACATAGTTAATGGCTTTTAGAATAAGAGAAGCTTAAGAAAATAAAATTCCTTTGATACAAGCATTTGTCCAACTCACACAGAGATGGAAGTAACTATTTGATATATATTTACATTATTCTTTGTATTTCTTTTGGAGACTTAGTAGAATATATGAAGCTAGAGAGATTTGACTCACTTGTTCTTTTTGCACAGAAACTGAATGTCTGAATGATCCAGGGTCATTTCTGATGTCAGTAACTTCTTGTTTTTCTGCACTGAGAATATAGAATTTTTGCTCCAGAGAGTTTGTGGCAACTATTGTCTAATTTCTGTGCTTCTGCCATTTAATTTCAAGATTTTAATTTTTTTTTGCCCCCTCTGATCAGGTTAGTGATTTGAGTTGTCCTAACCTTCCATTCTGTTTTAAATCCTTTCATTATGACACAACCTATTATTGTAAACTCATTTATACAAATGTACCTCAAACTTCTGACTTCAGGATTTATAGCTCTTCTTCTTTATCTCAGAGAAATGAGATTCTCCTTTTGTAAAAGGCAGAAGGGCTTTGGTCACTAGCTATCACTTTTGCAGAATTGCTGTTGACTGGAAAAATGCACAAAAAGCTATTTAAAAGCTCAGCTGGTTTTATACATTTTAATATAAATATGAAGCATAGAATTTATTCCATATATGTTATATATCTTCTGGATTCCTGCTCTTCAGCAGTATTGTAGGTTTTATTTAAACATGTATATATATACATATATATGTATAAATACAGTGCAGATTTTTTTTTTTAATTAGAGAGAACTTATATGACTATTCATAAATGGATGCTTGTTTTACTTAAATGATTGTTTCCAAAATTAATGACAGTGGAAGAGATAAGACAGCCAGCAGGTTTTTTGATACTGCATTACAGTATTGTTTTACTGTAACTGAATGACACAAACTTAACACATTTTTTTTTCAGTTATTGTGGTTTAGTTTTTGGGGGGCTCTCTTTCAGCCATTTTGGGTGACAATGCCAAAGAATATAGGAAGTTTGAAAGGATTCCTGATGTGTTACTTTAAAGCAGCAATAAATGCTGCAAAAGATTATTCACTGGGTGATATTTGCAGCTATTACTTTTCAAGACTTTCCTTCCTTGTTTATACAGTTGAGTAATTGTGACTAGCATGCAAGCAGGTGTCAGAGGACTGCTGGCTGACCAAACATTTTTATAATTCAGAGCTTTGTGCCATCCTAGACAGCTCCCAGTAAATTATAAACATTTGTTCAAGTATTGCCAAATATATGTGACTCAGTCCTGTTTCATAATGATTTTCAAAATAAGTGGAACAAAATGAAAGTGTAGAGATTACAAGAGCAGGTAAGCAACATAGAAATAAAGAATTGCTAACAGATTACTTTAAAAGAGGAAAATTAAGATCAAGATTCTTGTCAAGGTAAGCATGATGAAACGGTTAGTGGGCGGTCAATGGGATTATGGATGAGACTTGGTAAACTTTCAGTGTATCTCCTCTGTATGAAAGGAGGGTTGATATTGCAAACTGATTATCTCCTTTTTAAAATCATTTTAAATTAAAGATCAGAAAGGAAGGATCGAGCCATCTCTCAGTACGGAATCTTGAACTGTAGAGCACTTTGTAAGCAAAGCAGCTAATGGCTAAATATTTTTGACCTTAATCATTATTGTTTGAAAGAAGAGAGAGGAAACTTTGAAGTGCAAATGAACATTGTATCTAAGTAAAAGGAAGAAGATGCATAACCTAAAGTTACTAAGAGGAATAATTACTATCCATGTAGTTCATTTGGGTGGCCACCTACATAATTTTTGAGTGTTTTAGTTTCTAAAATTCTTTCTGCAGTGCAGCAAAATCTGAGCATAAAATGGCTATGCCAAAAATGTTTGCCTTCTTAAATCAGCATCACAACATTTTGAAGCTTTAAATATTACTTAGGTTTGATAATGGAACTAGATGTACTTACATGTTCATAGAAAATGTCTATGTATGTGCAGTAAATTGGATTTTCTACTGTCACTGTGAGAATAGTAGTAGAATTGGTAAAATGGGGATCTCATAGGTCGTTTCCTTCTTGGCTTGCTATACTTGTCCAGCTGTTTGAAATTCAAACTTAGAGAGCACTGTGTACTAATCACACCTAAAGACCTATTTTTTTAATTCCTCTCAATAGCATCTTTCTTTACAGAGTATGTGTGATTGCCTGTTTAACATAAGCTAGGTATAGAAAACCAGTTATTGGTTCCTGAAGATTTTATTGCTCAAAGTTGCCTGTATGTTGATGGCTGTCAACTGAAAATCCATGAAAGAAACCAGCCACTTCTTTTGCTCTGCATTTTGTGCTTATCTTGTGGCATAATGCCACACCTATGTGCTATAGGAGGTAGCCATTGCTTTAAAATTTTAATGGCCTGGAATTAAGTTTTGTGTAAATATGGTAACTGTTACGTTCCAGATAGTTCAAAGATATTTCAAAGTTCCTTTCCTTTCAAATCAGTAAGATCATTAGTATTATACTAGACTGAGTGCTTGTATCACATTTTATTTTGGTGTAGCTCTTTTGTCAGGTCTGTCATCATGGCAGCAGAAAGCCTTTCAAGTAGTTATGAAACAATGTGAAACAATGTGAATGATACCTACAGCATTTATACTACCATATCTTCTCTCCAAGGGGTGAATATTCTGAGCATGTTGTTGTAGCAATTTTTTGCAGGTTATTTTTTTCTTATTTTTAATTTTTTTTTTTTTAAGTGGCATTCCAGCTTGTTTATATCAAATCAGTCTGGGGAAGAAATGTTGATAGTACATGCTGTGCCCTGGGAGTGGAAAGTTGTTAAGGTAGTAGGTGACCCTTAGTTCTTGAGTGAATTTGTTCCAGTCTTAAGCTGGTCTTCTAAAAGCTGTCTTCTATGCTATCAAATTTATTGTGGAAATTTCCACTATACTTAGGTTTATGCAGCTGAGCTGAACTGACACTTTCCTCTGCTGACCCCTAGTCAGTGAAATAGTTTGGGTGGGAAAACCTTAAACTTGTGTGGTTATTCTGTAGGGACCAGTTTAAAGAAGGAGGAATGATCACAGTGTACTTTCAGACATGTTTGAGAGCTTACCAACAGCTCATCCAATGTTTTTTGATTAATATTTTTACTGAGGATAGGAACATTTATTAGAGGTCTGGGATTTTCTTTAGAGTTGTATAGATGCTTTATACTATGAAAAATTGTAGTGCTTCATGGAAATACGGAATTATTTTTAAAATTTGCACAAAGCATTAAAGCAAACCAAAACATTTAGTTTGCATTAAAACTTGATTTCATTTCTTTTTCAAGCTTTTAAAAGTTTAGAAAATTTAGAAAGTTTTAATTTTGGTTGGGTTTTGGTGGGGGTTTTTTTGTCATATTGTCATTTTTTGGTGATTTTTGTCATGGTTGATGTATTTCATTTAGAGAATGTCAAAATGGCAGGTGTCACTGGGGAAAAGTAATCCCAGAAATGTTTTTTGGTTGTGTTTCTGTGTGTCGTGGTTTAGCCCCAGCCAGCAACTAAGCACCACGCAGCCGCTCGCTCACTCCCCCTACCCCAATGGGACGGGGGAGAGAATCGGAGGAGTAAGAGTGAGAAACACTCCTGGGTTGAGATAAGAACAGTTTAATAATTGAAATGAAATAAAGTAAAATAATAATAATAACAATATAATAATAATAGTAATAATAATATACAAAGCAAGTGATGCACAATGCAATTGCTCACCACCCACCGACCGATACCCAGACAGTTCCCGAGCAGCAATCACTGCTCCACGGTCAACTGCCCACAGTTTATATACTGAGCATGACGTCATGTGGTATGGAATGGTCAGTTGGTCAGTTTGGATCAACTGTCCTGGCTGTGCCCCCTCCCAGTTTCTTGTGTACCTGGCAGAGCATGGGAAGCTGAAAAGTCCCTGACCAGCACAAGCAGTACTCAGCAACAACTAAAAACATCAGTGTGTTATCAACATTCTTCTCCTACTAAATCCAAAACACAGCACTATGCCTGCTACTGGGAAGAAAATTAACTCTATCCCAGCTGAAACCAGGACACTGTGTCACTGATTTCTATTTCACAGAAACTTTTTTATATTATTTAGATTTCTTAGGTATAGCTTCTGTTATGGATTTAAAATTTCCCTGCTCTACTTTGGATTTGATTGGAAGGTCAGATTACTGCATTAACTAATCCTGAGATCCTTTAAAAACTGAAAAAGATTATGTTGCTAAATAGAACAAATACAGTTTTATGGGTCCAGATATTTAACTATGAAGAAGTAATTCACACTGGTGAGCAAGACAGTCATACAGTGAAATTTTAAGAATGAGGGGATTGAATAATAAGATATGTAAATTAAAGTGTTTCAAGACTAACATTCGACATTAATATTTTTAAAATTAGACTATCAGTAAACAATCTTTTCAAATTCGGAGTTTATTATACGTACTGGTGCTGTTTTATAGGTGTAAACAGTAGTATTTTTTGTGGAAAGGTTGTAAAGCACATGATTTTTGATATTGCAGTTCCTTGGGAGATCTTTATTCTAAAAATTAGAAATGTGAATGTATAATTCTCCATAGCAGGCTACAACTTGTTACAGAAGGTTTGGAGTGCAGCAGCTTTTGGTGAATTAGCTGGATTCTGTGTTTCTTAAGTTGCAATAAAATTGCTTCTTATCTAAACAGAAAGCATCAAACTTTTCAAATATCTGCTAAATGGCAAATCTTGAGAAGCAAACCTGAGAAGGGAAAGACTCTGTGTAAGCAAAGTAGTAGTTTGTGGGTTTTGATAAAAAGTCTTACTACAGTGTTTGGTAAGTCAGTTGCTGACGGCACCTGCTCCAGAGCCAGCCCAATCCACAGCAGAGTGGCAGGTCTGGGTGCACAGTGGGGTTTCCTGGGGCAGGGAAACAGCAGGGCAGTGAAGAGCCCACAGGGAGCCGGCAGCTCTCGTGGAAGGCGCTGATGAGGCCTGGGCATTGCCAGAGGAACCGTGGCCACCTCCACACCTGTACAAAGCACTCTGGGGAGCGTGAGCAACCGGGGCATGGCGCAGCAGTTTGCACAGAAGGGCGTGCAGGAAGGGTGTCATCATCCGACCAGCTCACTCAAAAGGTGAGTTCAGTTGGTGGTCACCCTCTCAGAAGAAGCTTAGCTATGGTATCCACCCGGTGGAAAGCCATGTCCTCTCCACTCGCCAGAACTGATGTGGCTACCCAAACAGAGCTCCCATGAAAATGTGCAGCCACCCAGGTCTTGGGCTGCAGGGCATGCCAGAGCCTTTTACTGGTAACAGATGGCAGCAGTGAGAACAGCTGTGTGAGGTGTGACCAGGTGGATGATCTACTCAGCCTGGTTGCAGAGCTACAGGAGGAAGTAGAAATGTTAAGGAGCATCAGGGAGCCTGAGAAAGAGACAGACTGGCAAAACCAGGCTCTGCCATCCCTGAGACAGAAACAGGAACAGCCACCAGAAAAAACAGACCTGTATCCTCCCTTCGCCAGGGTGAAGGCAGTCGCTTAAAGGAGAGGAGTGAATGGAGGCAAGTCCGTGCTTGGGGCAGCAGGCAAACGCCGTCCTTGCCCACCTCGCCTTCCCAGGTGCCCCTGTACAACAGGCTTTGGATGTGGAAGGCCAGTCAGTGGCTGATGTGGCTGATGGTCCATCTACACGAGAGGTGTTGCCAAGGTCAGAAAGGTCTACCCCCCCATATCAAGACCACCACCACGAGGAAGAAAAGATGGGTTATAGTTGTAGGTGACTCTCTTCTGAGGGGAACAGAGGGTCCAATATGCTGGACAGACCCACCTCTTAAGGTGTCCCCTGGGGCATGGGTTAAGGACATCACTAGGAAACTTCCTAGCCTGGTACAGCCCTTGGACTCTTACCCATTACTGCTCTTCCATTTGGGTGGCCATGAAGCAGCAATGCATAGTTCAAGGGTGATCAAAAGAGACTGCAGGGCTTTGTGACAGTTGGTAAGAGAATCTGGAGCTTAATCTGGAACAGGTTATTTTTTCCTCTCTCCTTCCAGTTGCCAGCAGCAGCATTGGAAGAAACAGACAGGCCCAGTCTATTAGTACATGGCTCCATGGCTGGTGTCACTGCCAGAATTTGGGGGTTTTGGATAATGGGATGGGCTACACAGCACCAGGCTTGCTGGCATCAGGTGGGATTCACCTTTCTCAAAGGGGGAAGAGGGTCTTTCCTCACAAGGTAGCAGGGCTGATTGACAGAGCTTTAAACTAGACTTGAAGGGGGCGGGGGATAATAGTAGGCTCACCTGTAACAAGCTGAGGGGTGACACACCAAGGTTAGAGGGATGGGGTGTGCTAGTGAAAGTCCTCAGCTTGTTGCTCTGAGACTTGCTGCCTACACTGCAGCACACTTGAAGTCTTATGGAGATTAGGTGGGGGCTCTTGAGGTAATAGGAGCCAAAATGGAAACACCAGTGAAATACCTCAAATAAATTAAGGGGTGTTCCTCTAAAAAAGTGACACAGCCGACAGCCCAGGTGAAGTGCCTGTACACCAATGCATGCAGCATGGGCAACAAACAGGAGGAACTGGATGACACCATGCTGTTACAAAGCTATGACCTAGTTGCCATGACTGAAATTGGTGCGATGAATCCCATGACTGGAGCATGGCTATTGATGGCTACAGGCTGTTCAGAAGGGACAGGCAAGGAAGGAGGGGCAGAGGCGTTGCCCTCTACATCAAGAAATGGATAGATTGTGAAGAACTGTCTTTGAAGAATAGCCGTGAGCAGGTTGAAAGCTTGTGGATAAGACCAAGGCAACAAAGGGAACCTTGTGGTTGGTGTCTACTACAGACTGCCTGATCAAGAGGAGCCTATTGACAAAGACTTCTTACTCCAGCTACAGGAGGCATCACGCTCACAAGCTCTCATCCTGCTGGGGGACTTCAACCATTCCCCCAACATCTGCTGGAAAAGTAGCACAGCAAGCTGCAGGCAATCCAGGAGTGCATCAAGGATAACTTCTTAAGCCAGGTAATAGACAGTCCTACCAGAAGGGATGCATTACTGGACCTGTTAGTCACCAACGCAGGGGAGCTAATAAGAGACATCAAGAACTGGAGCCAACCTGGGCTGCAGTGATGATGCGCTGGTGGAGTTTGCAGTCCTGAGGCAAATAGGACATCTGAAGAGTAAAGTCAGGACCCTGAATTTTAGGAAAGCAAAATTCCAGCTGTTCAAGGAGTTAGTCAATAGGACCCCTGGGAAACTGCCATCAGGGACAAAGGAGCAGAACAGGGCTGGCAGATCTTTAAGGACATTTTCCATAAAGCATAAGAATTCTTGATGCCCAGGTGTAAGAAATTGGGAAAGAAAGGCAAGAGACTGGCATGGATCAGTCAAGATCTGCCGATCAAACTAAAGGACAAAAAGGAAATGCATAGGCAGTGGAAGCAGGGATGGGTACCCTAGGAAGAGTATAGGGACATTGGCCTGGTTGTGTAGGGATGGGGTCAGGGAGGCCAAGGCATGGCTGGAACTGAACTTGGCAAAGGACATAAAGAATAATAAGAACGGCTTCTATAGGTATGTCAGCCAGAAAAGAAAGGTCAAAGAAGATCTGCTATTCAGAGGGACCTGGACAAGCCTGAGAAGTGGGCCCATGTGAACCTCATTAGGTTCAAAAAGGCCAGGGACAAGGTCCTGCACCTGGGTTGGGGTAATCCCTGGTATCAGTACCAGCTTAGAGCTTTAGGCTTAGATGAAGCAAAATTAGCTGGTACAACAGCTCCTTTGTGGCCAGTTTCTAATGGCATAAAGTCCATAACAATCTATGAGCCTCGTGCTGGTTCTCTGAGTGTTGTTTTCCTGGGCTGTTCAGTCTCTCTGTGCCGTTTGATTTAATCTCTGTGGAAGCCTTCAGCCAGCCAAGAGAAAACCTCAGACTCAGATCTGCAGTGGAATATGGACTGGATTGAATGCAGGACACACTATCTAAATAAGGAAAAAAAAATCATTCCATGCTTCTATGTTTTCCCCATGCTTCTGTTCTTCCATGATTCTATTTTTATTTTAGTGGGATTTGATGTAGTATTTCAGAGGTGTTATCACTAAAAGAATATGGAAAGCAATTTGTTTGATTCCTCAATATTTTCAAGATGTCAAAAAACATTCTTATCTGAAAATGACCCAAGCTGAAACCCTGAAGAATAAATTGATAATTTGAACTAATTTCCTATCAGCAAGATCAAAATCTGTATATAAGCAATTTTGAAACTATTTATTTAAAATTTGAGCCTTTTTTTTTAACTTACTTAATGCAAGGTAATGTTTCAATAGACACTGTAATTTTTCAATACAGAGAAAAGTTTACAAAACAGTAGAAGAAAACTTAGCTATATAAAAACTTTAAATTATTGATGCTAAAGAGCAATGCTGCTATAAAACTATGACAGTATAGACTATAAACAAATTTAGGCTTTAAAGGACAAGCAGATTTCTACCCATCTATTTAATGAAGTTCTTGAATAGTCTTGCAGTGGGAATAAAGTGTGCTGACAGGCCCAGTGGTGTTAAGCTAGAGCTCATAAAGTTTATGGAAGTGATCCTATTATTCTGATTGCTTCTCAGAATGAAGGACTGGGCTCAAATACCTGGGAAGTTGCTTTCCATCCTGCTTTTAATTCAGAACATTAATTAAAACTGACCTTTCCTGTAGTTTTAGTTTTGATTGTAAAAACTCTGTTGAAAAATGTTGTTTAGGTTTTTCTAGAGCATTTGTACCACTCCGTATTACAGAACATATTGTAAACTACTCCTTGAATCTACCCATCTGCTTTCTGTACAAGATGAGTCCAGTGCAGTTTTATTGACAATGACTACTTTTTGCTTTTCAGCCTTCATTTAAATGGGAGACCAAATTGTAGTGTAGGAGGTTGACAATTACCATTCAACTTTTTGGTGATTATTTTTAATAAAAGGAATGTTTGACTCCCAGATACAGTGCAATTTTAATGAAATAATGAGCTTCCTGACTACAGCAGACTGAGCTTTGTCTGATTTCTGCAGTGATGAATTGACCATGTCAAACTTTGCAATCTAGCCTAGTGAAATATTTTACTATGAAAGTTTAATTTTCATTCTTTATTTATGAAAGCAGTAGTACTGTCACAATGTGTTATCATACAAGTGCCATTTTGTGTGATTTATTTTAATGAGTGTCACTTGTTGATATGTTTAGTGATTTTTGACCCATATTTAATGCCAAAACCTCTAAGTGTTCTGAAATATAATGAGTCTGCCATTATTCTTTTTTCTTAAATCAACACGTAACACGTTTGCAGTTATATCTCATCTCAAAAGCTGCAGTGGTAGTTTGTTAGATATGGTGGGGCAAAAGAGTCTTACCCTGCTTTTTGTGAAATCTTTTATGGAGAGGCCTCATACTTAGTAAAAGCAAATATAAATTTTTTAAAAAGACTCATTTGTGTAGCTTTTCTGAAGAATCTGTGAAAATGCTTGTTCTTTAAGGAACTTAATTCATGCTCATTTGGGTCTGAAGGATATACAGCACATTGCCTCTTTACAGCAAGAGTAGCCTTACAGGAGGTATCATCTATACTTGCAATTCAGCAAATTAAAGGTGTAATATATATGGCTGAGTGAGATTAAAATTGAGTATTTAGTAGTCTTCTAAGAGATAAGTTTAGTTAGGTTCATATTACAAATGAAATATTTCAAGCCAGTGATTAAAAAAAAAAAAAAAAAGACTTGAAATTGTACAAGTGACAGATATGCACTATATTTTGTTCATTTCAGTATCAGTTTTTTGGGTTAACAATGATAATAAAATGACTAAAAATTATCAGTAAAAAAACCTGAAAGGCTGTAATTCACTTTTGTAGTTCAGCTAGCACTGTGATGTAATGTTAATACAATATTATATTTAAAGTACACTATTAAAGATTCAGTAGACATGTTGCTCTGTTAGAGAAAAAAGGATTTTTTAAAGATTCTCAAATCTGTTGCTGTGTCCTTAGACCATCCTGGCTACCTGTATTGGGTCTAGGTGTTAAGATTTTGATAGTGGGGGGGCTGCAGTGGAACTGAGTGAGAAGAGGCCAGGGGCTGCCCTGTGCGGGACACAGCTGGGTCCAGCTGGCTCCGCTGGAGCCACCACAGGACACAGCTGTTCCCATCAGCCAGGCTGGTGGTGCCTCTGGAAAAACAGATTTGGGAAGGGGGAAAAAACAATGCACAGCAGCTGTGAGAGAGAAGAGAGAAAAAAAAAATGTGTGAGAAGCAACGCTGTAGACACCAAGTCGGAGAAGGAGGAGGTGGAGGAGGTGCTCCAGGCACCAGAGCAGAGATTCCCCTGCAGCCTGTGGAGAAGACCATGGTGAAGCAGGTTGTCCTTCTGCAGTCCATGGAGAACCATGCCAGAGCAGATATCCACGCTGCAGCCTGTGGAGGACCCCATGCCGGAGCAGGTAGATATGCCCTAAGGAAGCTGCAGCTCGTGAAGAGCCCATGCAGGAGCAGGCTCCTGCAGGAACTGCTGCCTACGGGGAGGAGCCTGTGGTGGAGCAGGTTTTCTGGCAGGAACCATGGTCCATGGGGGACCCATGCTGGAGCAGTCTCTTTAGGAAGAGAAAGGAAAAGAGAAGGGCTTTTCCTGAAGCCCATGGAGAGGACAACCCTCACTGGAGCAGTTCATGAGAGATTGTATCCCATGGGAGACACCAGATACTGGGGCAGGGGAAAAGTGTGAGGAGGAAGGAGTGTCAGAGAGGAGCTGTTATGGACTGACCTCAGCACCCCAATTTCCTGTCCCCTTGCACTGCTTGGTGGGTGAGAGGAGGTAGTGGAGTCTGGAGTGAAGGAGTGAAGTTGAGCCTGGGAAGAAGAGGGGCATGGGGGAGAGGTGTTTTTAGTTTTGTCTTTGTTTCTCACCATCCTACTCTATTTTTATGTTGCAATAACTGAAATTAATTTTCCCCAAGTGAAGCCTGTTTTGCCCATAATGGTAACTGGTGAGTGATTTCCCTGACTTTACCTTGACCCACAAGCTTCTCCATCTTATTTTCTCCCCTGTCCTTCTAAGGAGGTGGGACAAGAGCGTGGCTGGGTGGGTATCTGGCAGCCAGCCAAGGCTTACCCACCACACTGCAACAATGTACCTCCTGTAGTCAACATGAACTATTTAAGGTAGCAGTAAACTACCTTGCACATTTTGTGAGAAGGGAGTTTTCAAAACACAAATTCAACAGTAAATTGATTGTTTAGGGATATGTTTTGAAATTCGAAGATCAGATTCCTGGCTTGCCTACATGCTTCCTGTGACTTTCTTTTTTCTTACTTTTCTTTCATTCTCTTGAAAGCTGGTATCATTATGCTATTTTCTATCTTCAGGCTGGATACAAAGCTGAAGATAAAGCGTTATTACAATTCATTAGTTCATATATATACATCTATGCATAAATTATGATTATTATTCTAATAAATGTTTGCAAATATTTGTTTTGTACAGTAGGGTTTTCCCAGATTCGTAAGGTTCTAGCAACCCTTAAAATTCCACCCATAAAAAAAAGGGAGAACCTTCTATGTGTAACATAAATGGTTTAGTAAAAACAAAATAAAAAAAAAAAGAGATCAGACAAGCTAGTCTGAAGGAGGACCCCGCAAAAAGACAGCAGTTCCTCAGCACTGACTATATTGCTCTACAGTTCAGCTCCTATTGCCTCTTACTACTTCATTATAATTATCTGACCCACTGAAGGCAGAATCAAAACTTAGTGCTAAAAAAAATGGACTTCAAGTCATAAATTGAAACTGAAATATATAGTGAAGTAAACTGTGATGCCAAGCAGCAGTCGCATTCAGCCTATTACTCGGCCAAAATATCTCTTCTGATACGTAAAGGACAATTATGGTATAGACTATTATTTCCACAAGAGGAGTAATTCTGTGTGTTTGAGATGTCCGTGCAACTCACAGAGATCTTCAAAACCTTGATGATACTTAATAAGTATAATTTGGTAGAATAATAGCTGTTTTGCCCTTGCTAGGAATTAAGACAATGGTTCTTAGGAATTGCATGCCTTTTGCCTAGAAAAATAAACTATCCTTAGTGATATAAATCAATACTGGATACAGCTGGAATACTCACAAATGGAAACCTGACAGTCCCTCACAGCCAAACAGGAAATAGAACGTGATGTGTGGTATGGCTGTCTTGGCTTTACAAAAATTATTGCAGAATGATTCTAAAATACTTGTCTATTTTTTCATCATCTGCATGATGATGCTAAAATGTTCGATGTTCTTGCCACATTTGTGCTGCTTCCTTCTGTTGTGTGAAATCCTGAATTCCTGAAACCCTCAACTTTCTTCTTTTTGCCATGGAATTGAATATGCAGTCTGCAGAGAAAATGCAGAAGAATTTTTCAGCTTCAGTCTGTGCAACCTATCTTGCTGAATTATGAGGGAAAAGTATTACCACTGTAGATAATTTTTGTACTAAAGAGTTCAAATTCCCCAAGAGAATTATCATGTCATGCGTCTTCCATTAGCAGACGAGGACAAAAGGCTTAATTGACTTATGTGCAGCTGGCTTCTGACTTTGCTGAAACTCAGGTGATAGATTTGCAAAATGTTCATTATTCCATTTTTTTCATATATGTTTGACTATTAAGAAAAATAAGATTCGCTGATGGTTCTTTTTTCCAAATAAAACATTCAGTTTGATACGGACTATATTTTCTGCAGTGGACCAGTGTTTTAAGAATGGTCACAGAAGTGTGTGTGTTTCACACTTCATTATTACAGTGCAGTCCATGGAATTTCCTTATTTGTACAGTATTTTCATTTTTACATATTTTTTAATTGTTTATATTGGTAAAGTAAATCAACAGAATAGAAGGAAAACAAGCAGGAAAAGATTAGTATCAAATAAGAAAAAAAGAACATACCATGAGCAATACACAGAACAGATATCAGTATTGGTGTTACTGAAAATACTGACACTATTCACAGAGAATTCACCTTCAAAATGCTACACAAAATACACCTTTTAACACTCCGCCCTGTGAGCATTACCAAAATTATTCTGAAAAAAAGTTATTTTGAAGGAATATTTTTTTTATTAACAATTTGGTCTTGCTTCAGTTTGGAATAACCTTTTTAAATTTTGATCTCAAGAGAGATCAGATTCTTAGCTTGAAGGCCTCTTCATGAGGAGCATACCAGACATATACACCCTGGAAGCTCAAAATACCAAAAACCTAGGTGGATGTGAAGTAAGCACACTGCTAAAAGACCTTTATCAGAATCATATTTCCTCTGTAGAGTTTAAAAGCCTGGATGAGCACTAGCATTAGCCCATCATTAGGAATTCCAGATATTGAAGAACAGAGTCTAGGTGTTCTCTATGAAAGGCTTAGCTGCCGTGTCCCAGGGGGAAGGCATAAAGGACAGTTGCTCATTTGAACTTCTGTGAATTTCTTATACTTTTGGTATTATAGCACAAACAAGGACTGCAGCCAAAATGACACAAGGGCAGCAGGAAACTTCATGCCATAGAGCCAGAAATGTCTTACGGAACCCAGTCACAATGACCTCTGTCCCACAATGCAGACACTCATAACTGCATCATGGAGTGTACAAGTTGCTAGTCAATTCCTGAATATGTAGTGTAATCATCACTTCTAAATGTTGCCTGTCCATGTTTTTATAGCATTTTAAACATGAATGCTTTCAATATTGAATTTCAGTTACTCAATTTCAATATTTCCTTTTCATTATTTTCACTAGCACCAGTATTGATATGTTCTGTGTTTTAGCCATGGGTCTAGGATGAGTTGTCATGTGCTTCCTGCCCCCTGCCCCCCCAAAATAGCTATACCATCCTGTTAAAATGTGTCTATATTAATTCATTTCTATGATACTGCATAGTGTTTGAGTAAGCTATGTCTGTAGTCACTGAAATCAGTCAGTTGCTCTCTGTGGAATTACAGAATTTATATCTAGAAAAACTGACTGATTTACCAAATGTAGGAACTTTTTTATTCTCTTTTTTGATTTTCAGTGGAGATTCACAGAGACATTTCATTAGTCAAAGTTTGAAAATATTTTTCTAGTATGGAAAAAAATGGCTATGAAATTTGCATTCATTAATGAAGACAATTTAATAGAGACATATGAAAATACATAATAGTTACTTAAAATATTCTTAGTCTTGCTAAAGCAAAAGCAGCATGCTCCTTTTATTTCAATAGTCTGTTCAAAGCATTCTGTTTTCACAAAAAGCTGCTTTGCTAGAAATTCACTGTGGCAGAAAACAGCATTATGCATTTGAGCAGATGCACTGGCTCACTGTATCAAAGATGGACACCTGGGATCCTGCATTAGACTTGCAGAGAATATGGAAATACTGCAGATGAAAACAGCTAGGTAGAAAGTAGGTGAGTGTGCATTTTCAGATTCTCTAATTATTAAACTTCTGGTTATAGGATGAAGATCTTTGTATTGTGCCAAACTCCAGTGTCCTGGGTCAGGTTTCAGACGTGTTGGGTTAATTCCAGGAAAAACTCATATTTGAAAAGTCAGAAGGCAATGCAGATGCGCAAAGTCATGTTTCAAGACTCAGAGTTCACATGCCTGCTCTAACACTTGCCAGACTGCTAAAAGGCAGCTACTGCTTTGTTGCTTGTGACATCCAGGCAGAGTAACTGTGGCATGTACTTTGGGGTGGAGCCAGTAAGCAACTAAGAGCTCTCCAAGTTGTATTTAGGGACCTCTCTTCTGCCTACTCTACATTCCAAAAGTATTTGGTAACACGTGTCTTTTTTTGAACAAATCCTCTTCTGCTACCAAGTGACCACTCTGATTCCACTGCAGTAAATCTGCATGAGTGCTAAACTAAGTATGAAGAGTTTCTTCATACTGAGTGAAAACTTAGTGGTGTGTAATTCAGTGCACTTCCTTCCTTATGCACCTTGGAAAAATAAGAGGATAAGCACCCCAAAATGTATTTAAGATCAATAGTGTTGATTGCTTCTGTTTTGGTTTGGTTTGGTTTTTTTCCTAATCATGGAAAAGCAGCATCATTTGTCTCCAGCATACAGCAAGGAACAGAAATAATGCCCAGCCAATGCATGATGAACCATATTTATTGTAAACTTGACATTTCTACAGTATTTAAATGGCTTTAGTGAGAGCACTGAAACACATACTGTCGTCTTTTCGCTAATAGGAACCACAATAATCTCTTTATTACACCTTTTGAGTCTCTGTCCTTGGTCTGCTGGTAGTTAATACTGCAAAATCCACACAGCATGGGAAGACTATTAGACTTCTGAACTAACTTGACCATGCATAGAAATTACCTAAGCACTGAGAATAGACTTTATTAAATTGTACTGAACTTTGCATAAACACACACAGAGCATACATATCCTCCCCCGCCCAGTATTTTCTAACTACCGACTGTTTCTTGTACCAAACAGGCTTTTGTTGCTTGTTTTTGGTTACCATATGGTATACTAGTTTAAATGAGAATACTTGATTTGATATTTACAACTACTTTAGTAGTCTTGATGGTAGTCATTGAGTACACAGCTTCAATAAATTATACTTTTATGCATTCTATTATGCATCCGACCATCTTTTGGGGGGGCTTAGGGAGTATATTTGAAGGAAAGAATAGAAAGTCAGTTATGAAAAATGCAGCTAAGGGCAAAGAAGTTGCTCAAACTGTTAACTCTTACATAAAGGGTAGATAAAAGATCACTGCACATATGCAGTCATATTTATAATACTTTGTATTGACAAATAAGAGGACCATGTTGCTTATTTAAAAATGTGATCTTGTAACATTCAAAAATATCACATATTTTGAATTAAAACCTTCCTAGAGATGCTTTTCAACCCATACTTCTGAGTTTTTTGTGTCTCTGACAAATTACAGAGATTATTAAGTCAAAAGAAGACGATTACTAGTTTTCCTCGTATTGCTGTTGATAGTTGATGGAAGTGATGGTCAAGAGAGGAATCTTCAATGAAAGCAAAGATCCTCTCAAGGTTAAAAGGTGTTAGGTCTGTGCTCATACATAACGTGAAACAGATTCAGGTGGAGATGACCTCAGTTAATGAAAACAGTACATTACAGATAAAAATTAGCCAAGGAGCATCTCTGGAAATGATCATAGCAAGCATCATGACCTTAAATGTGTTCTTTCAGAAGTATGTTAAACAAAATGAAAGAAGCTAATAAGGCTCTGGAACTCATTTGCAAACTCCATCAGTTCAGTGTGCAAAGTGCACTGCAGTAAATATATATAAGTAGCGTGTGAGAATGCACCCATTTCTTTTGTCCATTTTCAGTGCAATAAAACAAAGCTAATCAAACTGATACAGGCTAGTCTCACAAAGTCTAATAGAGTAGTTCAAGATAGTTCATATAGAGTCATGATTTCTGGCAGTGGAAATGCAGCGACAGACAGGGTAGTAGAGGTTTCTGAGAAGTTTAACTGGTTTTGTGCAGCGCATCACCATGATCCCAGAACGCAGTTTCTAGGACTTCACAAAAATTTTCAGTGATTTTGTTCAAACCAGATGTTTGCCTGATTGCTGATAGCTAAACTCATCACCACTTAGTTGTCATTCATTTTCAGCTCTAGATCACGCAGTGTTTTGTATCCAGTATCTCCAGGGCAAAAGGATGTAGAGGGAATTGACAAGAGTTTCCACTGTTACTGAGCATTTGCATCAAGGAACATAGGATTACTATTTTCAAAAATGAATTAAGATGAATAGAATAAAATTTCTAAAAATTTCACTTTAGGAAGAAATAGTTTTCCTTTTCACTTTTTAATTGTTTATGTTCTTAGCCTTTTTCTGACTTACTCATAAAAATCTCTGAGAACTTAGTGTGATCTTCCACTATCTGTTACTCCAGGCAAACTTCCTCAAAGCTTAAAAACTGGTTGTTAAAAATAAGTAAAAAATGAGTAAAGTAATGAAGTAAAATGAGTGAAATAAAAAAATTAGTATTTCTGAGTGAAGCGGTGAAAGCAATAAAACATACACTTTGGATCCTAAATATAACGGATTCTGTGTCCTTTCCCTTTTTCAGCTTCTTTCTTTTGTTCTGATAGAAATAGTTCTGTAAAAAGTTAAAACCTAGTGTGGTTGACTAATGTGGCCTCTTCATCATTGAAGCTGCTATTTGTAATGAGGTAATGAATGAAAGGTGAACCATCCTTCTGGAAATTTATGCCTACCCCATCAGTGTGGTGTGGGGAAGTAACAGTTATGTCAGCTATGGATTTGACTGACCTACAGGAATTCCCAGGAATCAGAAAGGCTCCATTCACCTTTGCTTCCAGTGATTTTTTGTCTTTTCTGTGGGACACAGATGGTCAGTGTTGCCTCCGGTGTCATCTCAGCCTAGGGTGAGCTCTCTCTGAAAGGGACAGGATGCTGTCCTAAGGGTGCTGGAGCCAAGTACACTGTATAAGAAGATTTGTACCATGTGTACCCCCACCAGACAGAAATCACAGGGGTTTATTAGGTTTAATATAGCAAAGACCTGTGCAAATAAGTATATTAATGTTTCACAGTTACCTAGAAAGCTTGGATGTCATGAGTGCCTCCATATCACTGTATTAGCTGTACTGTACTGTGAGATTTCAGAGATCCAAATACCCATGTCATTCTCACTCTGGTGCTGAGACACTATGTTGTGTATAGCAAATGGACAATATAGGGGGTGGAGGAATCTTTCACATGCTGTCTCAGTTCCTGCATAAGCATTTAGAAATTTTTAGAGATCATGCATAGATCTACGGGGTCATTAAAAGGGTACTTAGGAGATAAAATTATGCTTTGAAATATTATACTTGTCTGCTCCAATAATTTATCAAGATGCTTAGACATATGAATGACATGTTCAAATCAGTCAGAAGTTCAAGTCAGATTATAGTTTAATAAATGGTTTAATTGAATTCTGGACAAGTTTTGAAAAACCTTTTCTATGATAGCCAAGTTTTCAAAAATTCACCAATTACTTGGCAGTGCTATATTAGCAAATTGTTGTTATATTTCTTTCTGGAAATATCAGCTATGGCCTTTTATGTGACATGTCTTTAGATTGAGAGGTATAATTCCTTCCTTCACCTGACTTTTAAAATGTATTATGCCATTAAGACACAATGAAGCATCTTTTAATGGTCCATTAACACAAGAGTTGGATGCACTGTGTGGAGAGAAAGAATATCTTCCAGAAGTCTAGCTAGTCAAAAAAGAAGTTTTGAAAATTGCTTTCAAAAGTCAAACTATATGCTAGGTGTTCTTCCTGTTCTGTGACTTTTTAAATATTGGGCTTTTGTACTTTTCTACATATTGTTGCTGATACAGTGTTTGGTAGGGAACTTTAAAAAATTTCCTTTAAAATTAGATCTGTAGTTAGCAGTTTATTTCCCTGTGAATGAGTCCTACGTTAAAGAAAAGGTTTGTGATACAAAACCAGAAGAAAAGGAGTTCTCAAAATTATACCATGTACAACTGGGCCCATGGGCCCATAGGCCAATGCTTCATAATTCAATGAAGTTCTGTTTATAGTGAGAGATGATGCTTTTCAGGAAAGAAAAGTGTGCAGCCACATGGCAGAGATGCTGAAAATGGTATTTTAAAATTGACCAAAACAGTTTGCATGCTAAATGCATCCACTTAGACCAAATAGATGGGTCAGTCCACATGCTGGACAGGTAAAATAAGAATTCTAAAAATTTTCTTTTTGGATTACGTTTTTATTGGACTGGGCATCACAGTGGAATACAGTACAGCTTGCTGTGCAATAGCAAGTCATTGCTAAATACTAAAACTAAACAAATTAATTACATGTCCATCAAGGATGTGAAGTGTTTCCCAGAGCGGGAAATTAGAAAATGAAAAATGCCAAAGATAAAGATGTGAGGAAAAGTCTAGCCTTCTTCAAGCCTAATCACTGTGCCTGAAAAGATGGGTAAAGAGGAAGACATACTGAATAAATTAAAAATATAAAAACTAAACATATATATTTCCATATGAAGCAAAATTTGGGTTGCATAAAGGAAATAGCTGCACAAAGCATAATTAAATGTTATCCACAGGTGGTAGTTCTGTTGAAAATAACTAAGACACACATTTCTTCTTATTCAGATTCTCTTTGAACTGCATTGTTTCAGTTTTCCATTTGCTTTTAGAATAATATCTTATATTCCAATAAGTAAATAGGATTCAAAGCCTCTCTATATATGGAATTAGAACTGATACTGCAGAAACAATCAGTAGTTACAGACCTTTGTAATGTTTGCTCATTATTCAGATATAAAAAAATTCTGTGTTCTTGTGTAAATTTCCACACACTCCATGATTTGTGGCAAGATTCCCATGTGAGCTTCTCATGGGAGTTTGACATGTACATGTCCGGTATATTTGCTCCTCATATGAGTTTCATACAGTACTAAGTTGCCTTTCTAGGTGTAACCATAAAGTGATCTAAGTTTGAAGCAGGAGGAGGAAACCTATCTCTGTTTAGGTTTATCAGAACCATATTCTTAGGAACCATTCAAATCTCAGGACCAAAATCAGTCTGACTTGCAGTACATTACTCTCTCCTTTGAGCCATCTCCCTCACTGTGTCGTGGGCTCTAATAACATCCATGGCAATAAGACACTGTGCATTAACTAAATACTTAATCTATTGTATTCTTCATCTCGGATGTGTGTGGCATAATTTCTGAGGTATGTGAGGGGAATTATGCCCCATGTTTGAAAAATATCTATAATCTGAGTCCTCAGGACAAAACAATTTAAATCTGCATGTGTTTAATGCAGTAATAAAACCAAGTGTTTATTTTCTGAAAACTATGAAGATAAAATCAAAACCAGTTAAAAACATCTGCTAGTTTAGTTAGTGTTGGAGTGTATGTTTTCTAAAGAACAAAAAATGCATTGTGTGTGAAATTTAGCTTAACTAGTAATAATTAATATTAAAAGGTGGTGTCTTTCCCCTTTCCCAAACTTTCCTCCCCTTTCCCTCTTTCCTCCTTTCCTCTCTTCCTCCTTCTCCTCTTTTCCTACTTTTACCCCCCTTTTTGCTTTTTTCTTCCTTTCCTCCTCTTTTTCACCTGCCTTTACCCCTGCCTTTTCCCCCTTGTCCCCTTCCTCCCCCCCACTTTTTTCTGTAAAGATGAAAAATTCTCAGTCTCTTCCCATGTCTGAGCAAGATAAATGAACTAATTTAAAATATTTTCCATGCCTCATCTGTCCACTCCACAAGCTGTCAATGAGCTTGGATTGGGAGCTTTCATGCCAATAGTCCACAGTGAGCAGTTGTATTATTTTGAAATAAGAATGTTGTTTCCATGGCAAACTTGGAATGCTTTGCAACTGTGCTGACATCCATATACTTTTGGATTTATGCAAGAAAGATGATACTTTATAAGATTTTTTTTAAGCAAAAGCTCATTTGCCTACCTGCCCATGATAAAGCCATCATTTGCTCTTTTTTTTTTTTTTTTTTATCTTTTGAGGGAAAACAAGAGGAAAAAATAAAAGATGGAGGGAAAAAAACCCCTCATTTTAAACATGTTATAATTTCGACTTTTGGTTCTCAATTTTTTCCAACAACAATTTTAACCAGTAAGTATATTAATAACTAATATGTTTCAATTTAGAGGGAGCAATGGTTTGTCAAATTTTTATAATGGCTAACTACTCCAAGACACTGCTCACCCTCTTCTGCAGTGGGTTCACATTATTCTAAATATTTACTTAGTGAAGTTAGTACAGGACTTAGAAATGAGGGAAACATTTGGAAATAAGTTACTATTTCTGAGATACTACAAACTGATTCATTTTAGATTGTATTTTTTAAACTCCTTATACTTAATACATTTTAATATGTCTTAAAGAGTGTCATAAATTTTCTGTACTGCCTTATCACTTTTGCCTTTTGAAATGACACTATTTTCTGGTTAGGTATAACGTTAACATCAACTCTGCTGCAAAATAGCTTTTGGCTTTTGGCTGAAAGCTTCAGAAATAATCTTTTCTTCGTAAGTGATGCAGTCCCCCATGCTTTTCAGAACTGAAAAAAAACCCAACCCTTCTGTGATGCAGAACATGTCTAAATTCTGTGTGCCTTGACCCCTTCCTAAAATTAAAAACAATCAACGAACCAAAAAAAAAAAATCCTGCAAACAAACAAAAAATACCCCATACCCCTCCACCCTGGAATAGCCCTTTATTTCAGTTTTGACTTACTCAGTTGTTTATATTCTATTGTTAGCACCTGGAAACAACATGACTCACATTTGCTTGATACAGTGTAGGGGTGCCAGGTAGTTCCTGGCCAGTGGCATAACCACACTAAATGGGGTTTACTTATCCTTTTTTTCTAATAGTGTATTCTATCCACAATAGCTTCCCTTCAACAGAGAACAACTTGACAAGCAGCTGTATTCAGTGTACTTCACAAGCACAGTATTTTCCTTCCCAGCAGCAAAGTGCATTCACCTACATAATTGACCATGACCCCTTCTTGCCCCGAGGACATATACTGAAGTCCATTCCCATTTGCTAATCTTTTAAGACATGAAGCAGCACATTACTGTCATGCTAGTAGGTAGATGAAATTTTGATATGTGTGCTTGTATTGTTGTCAGAGCTTTCTGTTTGAACTTGACAAGATTCTTGTTTCTAAACATTTGAACATGTGTGTCTTAAATGATAGAATCATAGAATGGTTTGCGTTGGATGGGACCTTAAAGATCATCTAGTTCCACCCCCCCTGCCATGAGCAGGGACACCTTCCACTAGACCAGGTTGCTCAAAGCTCCATCCAACTGTCTCTTTAGTAATTTTGTTTCCTTTGGGGGTGTGTGTGGAAATACCTTTTCAGTTTATTGGTATTACCTTACTGACTAGCCATTCTCAGAAGGATACAGAGTTTATTAGATGGGAGATGGTGGTACCTTTATTTTGATAAAGACTGTCTTTGCATTTTTTCATTTTGGTAAATTGCTTGCAGGATATTGCTAAGCATATAATCCTTTCAGTGCTGCATCTCAATGTTCTAATTTTATCTGCCCTGTTATTAAAATGTTAAATTCTCTCTGTGTGTTTGTATGTATTCGTATGAGGTATTATAAAACAATTATTAGAAAAGAAACTATACAGAAACAGTGATCTTCTCTGTACTAACTATAAATAAAGATACTACTTTTCAGAGCAGTGCTTTGCATTAAATGACAACTCATGAAGGAGTGGAGCCTGAAATGGCCATGCAGTCTCTTCAACTTCTCTATTCATTGTCTGTTAAGGACTTTTCTGAGTTAGCAAATTCTAGATGTCTTTTCTAACTATGTGTAGTCACGCTCTGTTTTAGCTGGGGATCTGTCTCTTGAAATCTGAATAATACAAAGCCTGCCACTAGAATTTATCTTGATTGGCTTTGCAGAAAAGGGCACAGGGATCATGGTGGAGAAGTTAAACATGGATCAGCAACATGCCCTTGCAGCAAGGAGGGCCAGCTGCATCCTCTAGATTTGTAAGACTAGCCAGCAGGCCCAGGGAATTGATCCAACCTTTCCTTTTATTTGGTGTTTGTAAGACTGCACCTGGTCTCCCTATTATTGACATATGGGAGCAAGTCCAATGAAAGGCCACTGAGATTGTCAGGGCTGGAACACAGGACGTATGTGGAGAGACTGAAGAAACTGGGTCTGTTCAGCCTGGGAAAGAGACACCTTTTTGCAGAGATCTTACTGCTATTTATGGCTAGGTAATCAGAGGATAAAGGTTAGATGGAGACGGGTGCTTTCTGGAGGTGCATGGTGATAGTTTGAGAGGCAAAGAACACAAATCAGAACATGGTAAATTCCAGTGTTGTGTAAAGAAAGGGTTCTCTTACTGTGAAATCTGGTGGTCAAACACTTGAACAGGTGTCCAGCAAAGTTGAGGGATCTTTGTCCCTGGGCATGTTCAAAACTCAGCTGGACAGGCCTTGTGCAACCTGATTTAGGTTTGCTTTGGCAAGGTGTTGGACTACACGACCTCTGGAAGTCCCCTCCAACCTCCGTTATTCTTTGACTCAATGGAAATAGTTTAGCTCTCATTTTGCACAGTTGTTTTGTCTCTGCACTATATACTTGGTTTAAGAGATATGTGGTTGTAACTGAATGACTGGAGTGCAGAAAAGTATCTGAAGATGACCATTGCCTTTAATTTCCAGTAATGCCTATAGGAATCAGCTGGAAAGAGTGCAGTTACAATATAATACTGGGACCCCTAGCCACCATATCTGGTGGAGGTTGCAGCAGCGAGGCAGTGAATTGATGCCTCATCACCTTTTCAGCCTAAATGGCTTTTCACAGCTTGTCAGGTATTTTAGCCTTTGTGTAAATGGCAAATCTATTCAAACTGGTCTATGCAAATCCAAAGCAAAGTTTTAATAAAAATGCTTTCTTCCTGGAGAACAAAGAAAAGGAGATTCTTTCCAACCTCCCATGTTTATCTTCCTGGGATTTTGCCCTTCCCATACTAGTAGCAACCATTTCTTCTTTTTGCCTGAAAGATGCACTGAATACAGGCAGGATACTTCTCTAAAATTACACTTTTTAAGACTGTGTTTGTGTGGTACAATGTAGAAGCTAAAAGGTGAAAATCATGGGGAAAAAAACCCAAAGGAAGACGTGCAACATTTCACAGCTACAAAGGAAGAAGCGCTGTCTGGCAAAAAGATTTGTTTTGTCCTGTAATAAAAAAACATTTGAAAAAGTATATATGAATACCTAAAACTAGAGATAAGCTACAATCATGAGAGTCTGCTTATAAAGTGAAGGCTCACAGTCACATATTAATATTTCAGAAAGGAGGTAGATAGAAATTGGGCAAAAGAAAAGTTAGGATGACTAAATTCTCAGTGTCACCTGGTGTATATGAATCTGGAAGTGGAAGGGTATTCTTGTGTTCAATGACTATGTGCTAGCAGCATATTTGTTATGTATGTAGTGATTCTTCTTTTTAAGGGAGATGTTGGTGATTGAATATTTCCCTTTTAGTATTTATTGATAATAAGACTTTTGAGGAGATACTAGAAATATGTGTATATGGTAATTTTATCAGTAGATCTCTAGAGTAGGATTACAGACCTGTCAAGTACTTTCTGGTTATCTCTGACAGTATAGAACACTAATAGTACTGCTGTAGCCTGAAGAAAAGAGTAGGGACTTAACTGCAGTGCTTGGTCTTGAAATCTAATTACAAATATTGAGGACTTCAAGAATACTGAAAATAAATAAACATCAGTTTACTTCTGTAGTTATGGCATAGTCATAGGTATTGTGGTGGTGAGTACCACTGTGCAGGCAATAGTTGGAGCTGTAATAAGGTCTTTCATTTCTTCCTTTTTGCCTCACAACACTCACCTTTTACCAGTTAAGGAGATTACATAGTGTATCACAGGAACATAAGCCTTTTCAGGCACTTTGCAAAATAAGAAGTTCTTCACAAAGTGTTTTGTTTTCTTTGATTGTTTTTCTTTCTCTTTTATCCTACAGTGTAAGGACTCTTTCATTACAATCACACAATCTGTGCTTCAGAAGAGCTAAGGTTTTTTTTAAATCTACACTGTACTTTGTCTTTCCTTTCCTGCGAATTAAAAAAGCTATTGGTACCTTAGCCATTTCACTGAAATAGCAGATATATACTGTATTTATGCATAATTTTGACAAGTCCTGATAATATTTTGTCAGCTCTTAAAATTGTATATTAAATCAATATGTATCTTTGGTGCCATTTCAAGATCTTTTCCTGCTTAATTCAAAATTAAACATCATGATTTGCAAGTTCACTCATTGAGAGTAGACCCAAAACTACATTATTTCAGAGTTACTAGAAAATAAGATTACTGTTTCTAATTGCTACTGATGCATAAGTGTTATGTTTACTTCTCTGCTGGAATATATGGCTAACAGAATTTTACCTACATCTAGATAATGTCTGCCATCTTTAATTTGCCGTAGCCTCATCCTATAGGCAGAGTTACTGAGTAGTAGAAAATTACAAATCATTTTCTTCAAGCATTGGGGTTATTTCCTCCCTGAGGTACTGGTTGTTATGTCTGAAATACCAGAGGGATGCTAAACAGTCTCTTGATACTTTAACTAACAACATTCTTAGTTAATTTTACACAATTGTCTAAGCATGCTGAACAAAGAAGTGGAATAGATGATCTAAGAAACTCTTTCTTCACATGTTCTGATTCTAAGCTCTGTCAGTTTCATGGCTGAAATATTCAGCTTGGTTTAGATTAATCAGGAATAAAAGGAAACATAAAATGAAAAAAAGTAATGAGCTTGTTTCCATAGAAACACACTATGCTCTCTGCCAAAATTAAGTGCTGACTTTGTATTCTGAAAGATGGTTGTGCAGACAACATGTGCTCACTGATCTGCAGATAATGTGTCAAATGTCTTCATAGTATGTATTTTCTGATTGCATTGTGCATCGTTAACAAATCTTTGTGCCAGTACCTTGCTACCAACTCTTGCTGTGTAACTAGACTGTAATCTTTTCTCACTTCTAATCCATGTTATGGCTTTGGACTGGAGAAAGAAAAGATTAGTTTCACTGTGCATTTTATACTGTATGTCTCAAGTTATAACAGTTGATAAGCTGGTGAAGCTCCTTCTGTCAATATTCTCTGTGAAATCTTTGCTCTGTTAAAATCTATGGGTATTTTACTATTGGTTACAGTAGGACCAACATTTCATATCTAGAGTGTGATCATACACAACAGCAATATTGCTTGTCTGGTAATATAAATTCTGAAGCAAAGCAGATTCATTACGAAATGCAGAGGTGCTAAAGCAGATCTTATAGGGAAAAAAAAGGTACCCATGATTTTTCATTAATTTCCTCACCTTTACAATGTTGTCTTAGTGTTTATTTCCAATGATACCTAGAAGGCCAAAAATGCCAAATACATAAAAGAGGGTGAGAATATACAATTTGGTTACTGAGTAGTAGTTTAATCTGCAGCAGAAAAGAAGAG
Source organism: Pelecanus crispus (assembly GCF_030463565.1). NCBI lineage: Eukaryota > Metazoa > Chordata > Aves > Pelecaniformes > Pelecanidae > Pelecanus > Pelecanus crispus. The sequence goes on from NC_134676.1 coordinate 33,079,521, forward strand.
CTTTTATGGGTTGATTTTTAGTAATATTTGGAATTTTAATAATTTTTAGGGGCTCTCTTGAAAGAGCTTCTTTTTGTAGAATTTAATGCCTTACTATAGTGAGCTTCTTCACATAAGTCATTCTTCTTGCCAAGGCATAGAAATACTTCTGGGAGAAATCAATACTCCAGATTGTTTCCTAAAATCCAGCCCTGGCTTTCTGCTGCAACCTCAGCTTGTGCTTATATTCATAAATCCTTGCACCAGAAAGCAGTGTTACTGTGTTTAATTAATGATCCTGTTAGGGACTGGAATTTTGTTTTGTAAATATTACTCTTTTTGAGAGAAGCAATATCAAATTCTTTATATAAGGATGCATAAAAATTATGAAAGCTATCAGTGTGCTTTCTTCTGCAAATACCGTCATCCAGTTTCCTCAGACTCGTTCTTTAAAATCCATTCTGTTTATGTATTTGCAACCTATTAATATTAAAGAGCTATTCCATGATTACGAAATCTATTTGCAGCAGAATATTTTTCATTTGGGGGGCAAAAAGAGGTCACTTCACCATCTAGAAAATTGCAGTACATTGTTCTGTCCTATATTCTTAATCTCCAGTTATATGAACAATTTTATTTATTCTCCAATTCATTTTGCATCTGAATCTCTGATTAGGATCGATCCTCGGCTACTTCCCCCGTTGTCTCTGCTTTGCACTAATATCTAGCAAGTTTTAACTCAAAATGACATTCTTCCTAGCTATCTAGGTTGTTGAATTTGCTTTAGCTGGTAGGAACAGCTGTAGTTTCAGGCTACTGAAAAACTGTCAGTTGAGCATTGAATTAGCATGATTGTATTTCAGTAAATGTGTTCATAGTATGTGAAGGTTGTTAATTTCACAACTAGCATGTTTATGTACCTAAATGCAAGGTTTGCCCAGACAGAAAGATGTTTAGATTCTATCCTCTGCAGGAGTGGTTCAAGATTGGTTCCATTCTGTACAATTCCTTCATTTTACAAACTTACAAAAGTCAGACTTCAGGCAAAGGTGGGAGGGAGAGTGAAACCTCAGACTTCACAACATAATTTTGATGCCTTTTTCCTTTGGTGACCTTCAGTGATTTTTTTGGGGTTTTAACATTTATATAATTTTTTTTCACTTTATCACCATACTATAAAAAAATAATATTAACATGGGGGAAAAAAGGTGAAAAAATTCATTTAAATTCATACACTGTAAAGCCCCAAGTGATAGTGTGAGAAATACATTATTAGTTAGAAGCTAGGGAGGGAAAGAGTTACCAGTATGGGTGAGGCACAGCACAGTTCCATTTACTACTTACAGCTAATATACAGCTTGGAATGTAACTCAGCTAAAGTTCCAAAAGTCTATGCAAAGCAGATTTTTGTAGTTTGCTCTGCTTTTATTCTGTATATTCTGATTTTATTAATCAAGTATGGTAGGTTAACTGTTTGACATATTTTCAAAGATGAAGGAGCTTTTTCTCATATCTCTGAATGGGGCCATGCTGCCTGATACAGTTATGCAAGCTGTGAATTTGCTTGTACATGTGACTTTTATTTGTGCATTTGTGTACTTTTCAAAATTCATGGCTAAGTCTGAGACTCAGTGTAAATCTGAGGTACATCTGCATCTTCCCTTTCAATGTCATACTTGTACAAAGGACACAGCATCTTACAAATAATAGGAAACATATTTTTTATTTGTCAACTTTGATTCTTTTCATGCTTCCTGAAAGAAGACTGATTTTCAGAATTTTCCTGGTATTCCATAAGTACAGGGAGAAATAGAATTTTTTTTTTTTCCTGCATGTACAGTAACTTGTTTTTTCCCTCTGTTCATATCCATGATCTTAATCTTTTTGATACCTGAAGAGTGTAAGAGTGTAGCACAAAAGATTAATGTGTGTTTGGAGTTAACTGACATAACAACTACCTTCCTTGTGTTTGGCAGTGAGATGGATTCATCTCATGGTTCAAACACAGGAAGTATTTTCACTTTCTTCACACAACTCGAAGTTCTGCATTCACATAATTACATATGGCCAAGCAGTATTCCTTTTATATAACAGTAAATCTGAAGTAATTTCACTTCCATCAGTATTACAGTAATTTTACACTAGCATGATGGAAAGAAGAATACAGTCAATAGTAATTTGACAGCTTTTTTTTAATTAATTTTTTTAGTACTTTCAAGTTGCAACTCTGAAAAGTACTGTGAGAAATAACTTTTCTTACAATATGTCAGTTTGTCTAATATGTTCTTATTAAGTTAACCTATGCTGGAAGAGAACAGCAAAGTTGGTCTCTTTTACAGGGAGGGATGAAGTTTTACTCTAATTTCTGTGGATTTGGCCATCCCATTTAATGTGTTACATTTTCAGTTTTCCTGACTGCACTTCCAGCTTCCCTTCCAGCATCTCTCACTGTCCTCATATTGCTTTTATTTTCCCCAGCTTTTCCACTTATGAATAAGCCTTAAAATATTAAAATAGAAGAACAGTTGTACATGCATATAGTTGTAAGTGCATCTTTTTCTGAAGCATTACTCACGTAATGTAATGTTTCAGATTTCTGCATCTCTGAAGTTTTCATGATACCTTAGTAAGATGCTGAAGAAACCTACAGCCACATTGTAATGTTTGCATATTTGCTGCCTTGCACAAGCGCAGCCAATAATTTAAGGGGATGAGCATTTCCTGCTGTAACATGCTTCCTTCAGTTACTGCTAGTTTAGCTGCACTTTACTTTTTTATCCCTTTTCCCCATTCTCTACATTTTGTTTGAACTGCATTTTTGGAGTGTTTTAGTCAGAACACGCAGCCCTTTTTTAGTTCTTTTTTATATGTAGTCATATGTGTTTTGTTCTTTCATTAAGCTGACTGGTGAATATTTGTGTATATCTGTGTGAAAAAGCATTCAAAAGAAGCTGTGTATTTGCATGAACTTGGTGTCTAGACATTACACATAATAGATTTCAATTGTATTTGCTTTCTGGAATTCCCATTTTACTTGGTTCTGCGTATGTGTATGTAAAAAAACCCTTAAGCTCCCTCACGAAACAGTTACTTGACTTATCTGAAAATGGCTTCATGCACATGAATACAAATGCACAATGAGATATCAGCATAACATTTCTTTTGATGGCAAAATCATCTTTATAACTTTCTAGTCTTTCAGACCTGATGCTGCTACAGCAGCCTGAGCTGAGTTCTGGTCCTTTTAGTGAGTGATAGGGAAAATTTTTAGCTAAGTTCCAGATGCCAGATGCTACTCCCGTTTCTGCTTGTGCAAAGCTATGCTGGCTGTTGGCTTTCAGAGGGTGGATATGAAAGCAGAACTTGAAGGGTTTTTCACGTGCAGGATGATACATGAACTGCATGACCGATGAGTTTGACAGGACTAGCACTTGCAAAAAGCATTATTTCAGTAACAAACTGAGTGCGAGAAGCCATTGAAACTATGTAAGTGCTGAATTATACAACAAAATTTCTGCAGATTTTCTTCAGAATATGAAAACTAATAAAAAGTAGAACAAAATTCTCTGGTAACCTGGGAAGAAGAATTTGATGTGAGTTAATTTGAAATACTTCGAATTATTAACCATACAGTAAAAGTAATTCAAATTTATTCTTACTAGTGTTCCCAGCATAGGCAGACAAGAGGGTGTTTGACAAAATCAGTGACTAGCAAATTTAGAACAAATGGAAGTAATCACTATTCCAGCAGTATGTTTTCAAATTATCATATTCACTGTTTTGTGTCATTAAATAAAATGTCTGTATTTTAGAATAGCTGACATAATTTTATGATCATCAATAACATTTGTGGGTTTGTTAGCCATGATGAGAGATATCAGAGGATAGTTCCCATATGTGATATAACACAGTTGTCCATAGAAGTTACTAAAGTAATTATTCTATCTAGTGTTAGTTAATGTCTTTTGGTGGCAAGATACCAGTCGTGTTGTACTTTGTCTTTTTTAGTATGGTGGAGCTTATTTCCCAGACTTAGTTAAGCTAGCTCATGTCCCTTCATTTGTTTCATATGGGCCACTTACTTATGTCACTTACAAAATAGTGACAATATTTTGATGTGGTCTCCTTTTGGCAAAAGGGAAAAAAGTGATATGTCTTGACACTGGTAAGGCTATTGACATAATGTTTTAATGTATGAAGTGGGGAAATACAGCCTACTCAATCACCATTATATTAAATACACAACCAATGAAAACCAGACTAGGAAAAATGAAAAGGGGCTTAGGAACAGCCTTCAGCTGTGGAATTATGCAAAGGCTTGAGATAAAGAAAACATTTCTAACTTTGAGGCAATCTATCCACTGTAACAGGTTATCTGAGGATGTAGAAACCACTTCATGAACATGTTACATTAGCCATCTCCCAAGGACTGTCTAAGTATATATTTAGTCCAGCTTCAAAGTAGGGGGCTAGGTTAAATGATATGTGGAAGTCCTGTTTAGCCCTACATTTCTGTGGGCCTTTTCTCTTTATTTTTGAGTCTTGCTGTTACTTTTTGCAGAATTATGTATAGGTTTTTCAATTTACCTGTTTTAGGAGGAGCAGTTTAATTTTCAGAGGAGTGTATGGTATCTGAAATTAAACTTTTAAATAGTTATCTATGTATGAGTTCTCTTACTGTAGCACCAGAACAGATCGTCTTCTCATTAACCTAAAAAAGGCAAAAATACTATCTATTAATTATCATATTACTAAGTTACCTTGTAATTCATAAATGCTGGTTCTTTTGCCATGCATATTGCAAGGTATAAAATGTAATCAGCGAAGCAAAAATAACTTTTCAGTCTTTGAGATACGTGCAGAAGTCAATGGAGTTGGTGTGGTACGGTAAATATTCTGTTTATTTTGCTTCTACAGAAATGTATCTTCTGCAGACAGAGAATTAAGAAAATCTCTGGTGCCTGCATTCAGTGTTCATATGGACGCTGCCCAGCCTCCTTCCATGTTACTTGTGCCCATGCTGCAGGAGTACTGATGGAACCTGATGACTGGCCATATGTTGTCTACATCACATGTTTCAGGCACAAGACCAACCGAAATGTGGTAAGGAATTTGTTTCCTGATTTGTTAAAAAATGGAATTGCAGAATTAAAGTATGCTTCCAGAGAAAATGGAAGAAAGGATCCACACTGTATTATGATAGCTCCATCTATCGTATTTCCACACATAGCAAACTACTACATCTTGAAGATTTTTCCTTATGCCGTTACCTGGGAGAAATGATACTTGATATGCCTAACACATGTTTACATTAGAGTCATTCTTGAATGTATTGTTTTGACAGCCAGAACAAATCTTTGAGTTCTCTGTTTTGTTAACCTGGAGAATATTACAAATACCCAGATCACAGTATCTTGCAGATACTCGCAGATACTGTGAGATAAAGGATGTGGTGTATATGTAAGTCCTTTGTTCTGCAACCAAACAGTGTCTTGCAAATATCCAATTATAATTATTCTGTCATCTGGCAAAGTAACACTGGTATGTCATGAAAATTCATGTTATTACTGTGCCTTTTTATTTCTAGCCTGTGCTGAGAAGGAACCTTTAATTTTAGATGAGACACATGAAGAATTAGTTTCATGTCTCTTACTTGAATTAATTGTTACCATTTCAGCTAAGAGAGAACTCTTGCCACTTATCTCAGGCTTTTAAAACTGTATTTTGTTTCCTAGAAAACTAGAAGGACTTAACGTAGTCTTATTAAGGAAATAGCTAGGTTAGTCAAGTTAAGAATTCACAAGCTGCAAACTTTTTATTTCCTTTATACATTAGAAGTGAAAGAAATAAACCCATGTAATGTCTTTATATTATATGTCTGTCTTTCAAGAGGTTGTCAGTGCATCCTTGGTCCTAATGACAAGACGACTGAAGAGTAAGATTTTCAAGTGTAGTAAAATGTGATGCCCCCCCAACTAGAGTAATCGTCCTGAGTGTTCAATCTGCTGGTGGTTCATAAAAAGGGAAACAATTTGTGTGTCTCTGTTTAAAACTTCCACAGAACTGCTAAACCTTTTAAAGATTTTTGTTTTCCAAAGTGAATTAACATGTGAAACCAGTACAGTTCATGTGGTTTTAGTTTCTTCAAACATTTTTCAAGAAAATGAGATTCGTTTGAAAAACAAACTTAAACCTCTATCTGTACAGGTAACTTAAGATACTTTTCTTGGCTTTCTTGGAAAATGTTATCATTAGTTGAAAATTACTGGGTTAAAATGATGGCCGGTAAAAATGGGGCTGTTCTTCCCAAATATTTTCTAGTATTTGTTTGGGACAAATCTTCATACTCTACATAGTGGGATTTGCGTTAGTAGCTGGGAAAACATTCCCTGATCAAATAGGATTTTCTTCATAATACTTTCTTCTATTCCTACTTCATTTGTATATTGCAGCCACTTCCTCAGCCCCTTAATTTTTCCACCTTCCTCTAACATAGCTGTCTCTGATGCTGGAATTCCCCTTATGCTGTTAAACAATGCATGTGATTTTCTTCACCGTATTCTTTTTTACGATACTAAATGGTGAATTGGATTATTTCTTTTATATTTATAAAGCACTTAATATAGTGGTATATCTGTCCTAAACAGACTTTTTTCTGGCATTTCTGTGTTCCTGTTAGTTATTAATAGAAATACCTACAAAATATTCATGAAAACCAGGTAGGTTGTTTAAGCGGAATTTATACTTCCAATCTAATATAAAACAGTGCAGACTTTAGCACTTAATTTTCTTAGTGTACACTTTCTCTGGAACAGAAAAGAAGTTATTACATAGCTATTATTTTGAATGGTAAGAAACAAAACAAATGCTCATTTGAAAAAAAACACAGTAGTAATAGAGTGACATGGGATCCTATAAAATCCATTTTTTCTCAGTGATTTTCTTGATCTGTATTAGGTACAACTATGGAGAAACAGGATTTTGTGTGTCTACTATTTAAGAGGTTATGTGAAGGATGTTCGAAGTATCTTGGAATGTGACTATCACATCCTTTCCTGAAACTCAGCACCAAACTTTTTGAAAAATTTCTGTATTATTGTTTCCTGTGGCTCAAATCAAAGTCAGGTTTGCAGAAGAGAAAGAAAAATTATGCTTTTGTGTTTTTCATTGGGCCAAAGCTTTGAAAGATCAGATATTTTGTTAAAGAATCTTTTTCTGTGAAATTCTTAACTTACTCCTGAGACAAAGGAGATTGCCATATGTTTGTATATGGTTGGTTTTATACTTCATCTTTTGGATAATTAATCTAATCACATCTTTAAGCCTTTGGAAGTTTTTTCACCATGGGTTCTCCTGTTATGCTTTTCTTAGCTATTAGCTATTCCTTCATGCAGAAATTATATTGCTCTTCACCATTAGGCATAGTAATGTATCTTACTTCTAATGAACTTTTTTTGTTTGTCTGTTGTTTTAACTTCCTTGCTTGAAAGCAGAACAGGGGAATCATGCAAACTGAAATATTATACTTGCAAAATTTTACAGGAATCAAATAGATTGTCTTGTCAGCAAGAAAAAAAAAATCTCTTCTGGTATTTAGCAGTTAAAAACATTGTACCTAAAGCAAGGACAATATTATTTCTCCTCATTTCAAGGAAACAAAATTAAATTTGTCTGTTTTTTCACTAGTATAGCCTCTAGATATTGTGCCTAAATGCTCATTGAATACCTGTGATTGCTACTTTCTTCAAGTTTAAAAAAAATACCAAACCACCCAAAACTCAACAACCAACAGATGGCTTCCAGGAATTAGGAAAAATGGTGACATATATCTGTAGTGGTATTGTAATATGTAAATCAATGAGGGTGCTCAACAAAAAACCTACCTATGTACAGATAAATGTGTATTATTTCTGGTATTAGTGTGTCTCTTCACCTCAGGTAAGGGCTTATTGCAATGATGAGGTGGAGTATGCATCCAAATTATTTATGACTGTGATCTCAAGCAAATTGTGTCCAAATTATTCATCAATATACTTTCACAGGTCTTTTTCACTGGGGATCAGATTCTATATTGTCTTCAGGATTTTTTCCTAGAGTACTTTTTTAATGTTAACTATGGAAAACACTGGTGAGTCTTCTGATGAAAAATCATCAAACAGACATCAAAAGGGAAAGCATAATCCTTGCATCCATATAGTGCTGCCAAATGAAGCAAATATACAAATGCTAAGAACTGGAGTTTTTGAATTTGATATGACTTTTCAAAAATATGTTCTTTGGAGGTCCGTGGACTCAAAACTAAGCATGCCTCTTGTATTTGCTGAAGGTACAGCTTTAGAAATAACCAAAAATTTGCTAGCCAAAAAGTTGTTTTATACAAAATGGTTTTGATTATTCCTGTTGCAGCCTATAATATTTTGTTATGTAAATTGGAGTGTCAATATGCAAGGAAGGCTCTGCAATTTACTACTTACAGACAGTAGGTCATGGTTTTTTCATTTTTCCTCTTTGACTGTGCTTGTCTCTGTGCATGAAATACATCCCTCATGTTTTGTCATCAAACTGCAAGAACACTTGGAAGTGTGGTTGAGATTAGGTGCTGGAGATGGATTTGTTTTGATTAAAAGAACTCTTTCATACACAAGGACATGAGAAAAAGAAGTTGTATGCATCTATACTAACAAGGAAAAAAAAAAACCCCAAAGGATCTATACAAGATTAGCAAAGACAGCACTGAGTAGATCCTTTTTCTGTTGAATACATGAGTAATGCAATGTCATTGTTTGCCACTGTCTGCTAACTACTGCCGGCCCCTTAACATTTCAGAGAAACTAAGGCATGCCTTTGGAAGGATATATTATTCAAAAACCATGATCCGGCATATTTTTGAAATGTCATGCATCATTTCTATGCCTAAATTGGAGTTCTGAGGAGTAAGCTTAAAGTGAACGGAGTTATGTTCCTGTATCAAATGAGCCTCAGAATTTTGAGGATCCCCCATTAAAAATTGTAGTCAGAGAAAGCTTCTAAGTATTTAGATATACATCAGATGCCTATTTCATGACAGTTATTATGATTTCATATACCTATAGTTTATATATTTTATTTAACAAGATTTTTGTGTCCTGCCATACAGAAAATGAAGGAGAAAGTAATTTTCCCTCTTATCTTTTCAAAGTTTGCACATGGAAGGGGAGGTTTTTTTCTTTTTTCCTTTGTATCTGGTTGTTTTCTGTATTACTGCCACTATCTTAGTTCATCCTTGGCTTAGGTACTGTTAAAGAAAATCATGCTTTTTAAGCCACAGCTTTCTCAATAATCTGGTAACTACCGCAGCTGTTGCTTTAATCTGATAGACTCCCTTATATAACAACTGTCCTTTCTGATCAAAAATGACATTCTTAACATCAATAAATTCTTAAGATTTTCTGACAGGAAATGTTTTCTGGGACATGCAATCAATTACAGAGTGTGCTTGTCAATATTTTTTCTGAGAAATAAATCAAGAATCCTACCAAGATAACATACTAAAAAATAATCTCCTTGAGCTAGGATGCATTTACGTTTTTTTATTATTTGTCCTAATAAGCAATGGCATTTCTTCTGAAAATTTTATCATTAAATGAGCCTGTATTTTCTCTTAAAATATTATATTTTGCTTTCCATCTTCTCTGAAGAGTTCCATCTTCAGGCTTTAAAAACATTCAAACCCTGTAATAGAGCTATTTCTTCTTGGGCTTCTGTAATATCAAGCTGTTCATATTATCTCATATAAGCAAATCAATTCATACTCTCCAGCTTACTTCTGACACCCCCCCCCCCCCCAAATAACTGAATAGACTAAAATCAAGAATTGAAAGGTATATTAACATTTCCATTTACATATATTTCAAGATTGGATAAAAAGTGCTGATTGACATGTTATCACTTCTGTGATAATACCAGTAAATTGATATTTATGTAGTTAATTCTGCTACTTACTCTAACTATAGACAGGGAAAATGAGGAAGAAACAACTTTGTTATACATGTGAATAGTTAAATAATTTGTAAGTATGCTGAGAACATTATTTCTAGGTAAACTTGAAAATGCTTTAGAAACATCATTGGGTTTTGCTATCTGAGGTGACCTCAACTAAATCTTCCAAATGCGTATGTCAGGCAGAGCTGTGACAAAGAGAGATTTAGTGCACTGTCTCCAGAAATGGTACAGAATATTTGTACTTGGTTTGCCCTTAGTTTGCAGGAGCAGAGAGGTTTAAAAATTCTAAATCCCAGAAATTGGTCCAACAAAGAGGCACGATAGTGACTACAGTCTCACAAAAACAGAAGTGTTCAAGTTTAGGGTGGGTTTTTCCTCTTCCCCAAAAGCATTGACATTACTATCAATGCTTGGAATCTAACAAAAAGAACTGATGCTGTCCTTCATTCTCTTTGATATTAGTGCTAAAAATTCTACAGCTGTAGCACTTTCCAGATTTTTGCAGACACTTTTTAAGATTATTATATTGATTGAAGAAGTCACTGCCTTTGAAGGTTTGAAAAGCAGTGCTAGGAAATTGAGTCATTATTTTAGCATATGCAATAAAGTATTTTCATACTGTTTATATAAACATTTCCAATAAAAAAATATTTTATGCTTAGTATATACCAGTGTAGTTGCCCCTTGTAGTAGCATCTTCTGTTATAAGAAAAGGTCAACTATTCAGATTTAGCCAGTCACAATAACTCACTTTTGCATAAACAAATGGATCTTTGTGAGGTAATGAATCATAAGAGGTGTGTGATCATAATCATGAGGTCAGAATCATAAGAAAGAAGTGCTTTCTTATGTTATTTGCATGAGAAGCTCTTGATTTTATTTTTCATGGTGAAGAAGGTTGCTTTTTAAGTGGAAGGTTCATGGGGAGACATTAGTTGGGAGCTGAGATGTAACAGCTGTCTGCATTGTGTGAGCTTCTGAGCATTTGCTCACTTACAAGGTTCCATTCTTTTTTTTATTTATAAAGTCCATCCAGCAGTTATTAATGTAGAATTTTTGCATAGTTTAACAAGCCTGCTACTCTTCTGGTTGACATAACTAGCTCTGGGGAATTAAAAGTGAGAAATGAAAAAAAATATTGTTACTGATTTACTACATAAATAACTGATGAAGAATGGTTAAAGTTGTCTGAAGTTTTAAGGCAAAAGTTCTGCACAGTACGGGTTAAGAAGTTACTCATATATACCTGCTGTAGACAGCTCTGAGAAGAACTGGATATACATTTGGTTATTGCATCCCATTCAGCAGAACATTAAGCAATTGTGTAGAATCATACTGAAATCCAGTACTTAAAAATCCCATCATTTAAAACAGTGCAAGACCATAGTCGGGGTTCATCACATCTTACCTCTTGAAGCAAATTATACAAATTATTCGACAAATAAAATTTACAAATATTGCTAATTATGTGTTTGTCGCAAATATGATTTTTTTTTACACGGCTGTGATTAGCAGCAATTTAAGATTTAGTAATATATCTGAGATAGATCACAGTATTAGGTTGTATAATTCTTAACAACACTTAAGCATCAGCCAATTTGAAACAGCAATTGATGGAATTTGTTATAATCAAGACAGCGACTTAGTTAAAGATTCGAGAATGGCAAGGTTATTACTTACATGGAAGAAGTACACAAAGAAAAACTCAGCTACACAAAGGGATCATGGGTGCAGGGGATAAGGGGGACCCTCCCGTTCAGTCATGAGATTCAGAATAGACCCCCTTGCTTTCTAAACTCCTTTTAGAGAGGAGTCTAGGTGCGGCTAGGTCCAATCTTAGTCTCAGACTTGGTCAACGGTTTGTGTGAGTAGGGATAGTATATAGGGATATATATATATGTAGCCAAATTACACACACACACACACACCGAGGTTAACCTGTGATCAAATTTTCCCTCTTTGTGAGTTTTGTGAATTACTCACTTTTATGTGCCGGGATTCATCAATGGATGGTCGGTGAACCTCACGAAGTCAGCTCTGAGTCCTCGCAAAATCTACCCTGAGAGACGTCCCAGCTCAGGGGGAGATACTAGCTCACACAGCCTGCTGTGGTCCTGGAGAGCTCCCTCACGAAATCTATGGACAATTCTTCAATCCTCGCAAAATCTACGGACGATTCTTCAGTCCTCACGAAATCTGCAGACGATTTGTCAATCCTCGCGAAATCTACGGATGATTTTTCAATCCTCGCGAAATCTACGGACGATTCTTCAATTCTCGTGAAATCTACAGGCGATTCTTCAATTCTCATGAAATCTACCCTGAGAGACGTCCCAGCTCAGGGGGAGATACTGGCTCACACAGCCCACTGCGGTCCAGGAGAGTGCAAAGAGGTCTCCCTCTTGGATCACTATTTATAGGATCTTGAGATGATTGGCTTTGGTCAGTAATTTACATTCTGGCCACAGTTTGTGCTGAGTGGTTCTGATGTACCATTCAGGCAGCAGATAGCCCGGGTGTGGACAGAGATTGCCTGATGCCCAAGTTGTTATGATCAAGATAACAACACAATAGGGCTTTTCCTGGGATCTCAGAATGGCCCGGGAGGCTGTACCACCACAGTGTTACTGATCTAATGCAGAATAGTTAGAAGGCATCAGCTGCAAAAATATTTTTGAGTGCTGTGATTTGTTATTCTTCATATGCCATTTGTTTTCTCATAAAAAGCAGAAACTGTATGTAAAGCAAATTTGTGTGATCGTGTTTGGAAAGAACGATTCTGCATTTGAAGTTTTTATATAGTGTGGTGAACTGTTATCAATTCTGTTTTGACACTGATAAATTTATGAGTAAGCTGGTATTTTAAAACGACTTTTTCTTTTAAATTCCTTCTTTTTTCAAGAGAGCTAAAGCACGTGAGAAGGCCATTACAGTTGGGCAGACAGTCATCACGAAACATAGGAATACACGATACTATAGTTGCAGAGTCATAGGAGTGACATCTCAACTTTTCTATGAAGTTGTGTTTGATGATGGCTCTTTCAGTCTGGATACTTTTCCTGAAGACATTGTAGTAAGTACTTTCTCAGATAAATGTTCTTTCTGGTTTGATTTTTTTGTTTGTTTTTTTTTGTTTGGTTTTGTTTGTTTGTTTGTTTGTTTTTTTAATTAGAGAGTTAGAACCTCTTGAACTACTTTTGACCTTGAGGAGATAACGTCTTAATATTCAGTTCATGTTTGTTACTTTTGCTGCTGAGGATGATTATTTCCTATTGGGCTTCCAAACCTTGGTTGTTCTAATTAGTCTTTGCCATTTGACCAAATGAATCAAAAGTAATCTTAGAAGATCTTTTAATTAAATAAGAATATGTATTTAATAAAGGATATGAGAGAGGGACTTCCATATATCCTTCTCTTTCTCTCAAAGATACCTTGTAAAAATTCCTTGCAGAATAGAAAAATCCTGCTGTAATGGGAAGAATAGGTCTCAAGAATCTAACAACTTGTTTACACCTTCAGGTATTTAGTTTGTGAGATTATATTAGTAATGATAAAAATCATCAGGGAGAAGAATGTGTAGTGTATTGCATTTCCAAAAAGCAATTGACATTTTGATTTCCCTTATGCACTTACATAAACTACTATGTTTCTCAGAATTGTTAAGGACCACATTGTGCACTTAGCACATATGAACAAAATTTGCAGACATTTCCCTCCACATTTGCAATGAATTGGAAATTATAATGTTGTTCGTAGAAGCTTCTTAGTTATTGAGAAATCTGATGCCTTTTGAAAATACAGTATTTGAAAGGGTGCATTTCAGAGCAGTGTATGGAGATTGAGCTGTTTACCTCCCACTGGTCTGAACAGAAGACAGTCAGCAAATCCTTCTTACATGTCTTTGAAAATTTATCCTTTAATTTGAAACACTCTGAAAAGCTCCATTAATGATCAAAGACATTCTGATTTAGGATGATCAAGATATTAAGCAAATGTGGCTGTATTGTTACTAGAAACCCCTCTTTTGTTTATGCTTGCATCAAGGATCTGGTAAGGCAGACATGAGAAACTGCTTGCCACCCTAGCAGGGTAGTCTGATCTGGAGCTAAGAATAAATATAATCAGGTCTGGATATGCCTCAGCGCTTCTCAGGTAGTGGATGAACAACATATAATTGTTTGATGGAAACACCAAACGAATTTCACATTCCTTAGAGAAATCTTGTTGTGTTTCCATTAGATAATATACCTGAAGCAGTTACTGGAAGGGAAAAAACATGCTTTTTCTTCTGCCTGGACTAAAATTTGCTAATCCATGCAATGTGCGTATCAGGTGTTAGTGCCGCTGGGAGGACTTATTCATCAAATCTGGTGTGAAAGCAATGTTGCTGCCTATTGAAGAACTTATTTTTCTAATCTGTTTTCACTTTTCAACTAGCTCACAAAGATAGCAGGAGCTTTCTGCTTTTCCAGTATGTGCTGAATCCACTATATAATTTCAGCTCAGCTCACAATAGACCACAATTCCAATGTTCAGACACAGTGATTTATTTTTAAGGAGGGAAATAGGGAGCAGGGAAATTTCAGTCTCGAAGCTTCATGAAACTCTGTTTGCATGTAAGCATTCAATAACTACCAAAACAGGGTATACATTGTTCTCTTCTCATATGTATTTTTCTTCATTTGTGTTAGCATTTGCTAAATATATCTTTTTTTTTTTTTTTTTTTTTTTAAGTGTAGGTGTTAAATACAGGCATAGCCATATAGATTTTTTATTTCAAGTTATTGCTTGGATGCTGTACCCAATTTCTACCGTGTCAGAATTTCTTAGAATAATCACTTCTCAAATATAATGTTGAAACCCATTAGATAGCTTGTTGATGTGCTAACCAGTCAGCTTTCCCTCAACCCAGCAGGTGTAAGAGGATACTAAGAAGTATATGGGTACGATTTTTTGCTGGAAGAACAATTTCCTTTCCAAAATTTGCTTTGCAGGACAATTTCCTCTGTAAGTCATGGAAAAACTGCAGTGAGGGGGATAGTACGTGATGTCTTAAAGAAGGTGAGATGACAGCTTTAGCAGTTAGTTTAACAATGCATGCACACAAGCGGGGAGTGCATATGCTGCAGTATTGAGTAACTGCTACCAACAAACAGCATGTATGTGTGCCACTTGCCACTTCTTGAAGGATTAATGCTCTGTAACTTGTCACACAGCCCCTAGCTCAGCACCAGGAGGAGTACTGTCCTGCCCAACAGGCCAGATATCACTTTATAGAGTATACATCAGGAAATGCCTCAGTTCTTTGGCCTGCTCATTTAGGAAGTGGTCTCCCACACTTCTTTTTTTTTTTTTTTTTTTAATTTTTCTGTTAGTACCTGATGGACATGTCTCCATTGGCATATCTTGGCCATTCACTAGAAATTAATATTCTGGGAATATAGCTAGGAGTTTTATTTGTTTCCCTCTGTATTGTGGCTGTCAATAATGCCTTAACAGCAAGTATAATTAAAATATATATACACACATGTGTGTAACCTGAAATTAGAGCTAAGGATGAAGTTGTTCCCACATTACCTTATTAAAATCCCAGCTAAACAGGGAAGCCTTGCAGTATACTTGGTCAGGGGCAGAAAGGTCCCACCAAATTATATTGATTGCAAGGAAGAGAGGAAGAAAAAAAAAATTGCAGAGTCAAGCATGCTTTGAGTCTGTGGGGAGGTCTGATTACAGGACAGCTGAGCGCACCTGTCCTGAAATGGTAGACATCCTTCCAGGCCACCTGCTCCAGTAAGTGCCGTGGTCCTCCAGCAACCAGTTTACACGGAATTCTTTGCTGTTGTGGTTTCACCTTGTGGTTATCAAGAAAACTAGGTGAACAAAAATGAGTGTACTTACTCTTGCTGCCATGATAAATCCACACTGTGTTTTAGTTTAGTATTAAATGTATAAATGTAGGGGTTCTCCATTGAGAAAGTAAAGCTGATCTGTGGGTTGTCATGCCCACAACCCAAAATGGACTTTATTTATTAAAATCTATAAATTGAATACCATCCTAAGTGGTATTGTAGCTTATGGAATGCTGCTGTAAATGCATTACAAGCAAGAGCATCTTAATAGTTGAGGAAGTGAGATGAGTTGGGAAGGACATTCAGATGCTATATTCAGGAGTTCATGAGTTTGTTTTGCAGAACCACATTATGGTAATTTTCTGAGGTCCTGATAAAATCCAAAAAGCATACTCTTGAAAAAGTGTATATTAGTTCAGGCTAAAACATTCAGACTGCAGCTGTCAAAAGCAGGAACAAGAAATTATTTTTGCATATGTCAAGTTGGTCCATCCAACATCTTGCTTGATTTTTTTTTGTCTACCACTGTTTTTTGAAGTGGATCCAGTATGATAGCAATGTAATTTGAGAAGCTATTTAAAAAACCCCAACAAAACAGGGACCTTCTTTGCAATCCTCTACGTCTATCCCAGCCCACAAATGCTCACTTTACACCCCTAAAAAATTATGAAATGAAAGCTTTGACATCTCATGACCCACACTCTAATGTATACACATACTGTGTGCATAGGCTTGCCAATTATCGTATCTTTCCTGATGATTGTGGACTCGCTGAGATTCTGAGTGGTCCTTCCTGGCCTAGATATCTGTCAGGGATTTGAAGCTGCATAGGCATTTATTGTCTTAGAAGTTGTTCAAAACGAGATGAACTTATTCGGATAAAGTACAGGCAAAGGGGTCAGGCTGAATACAGATTGTTCCAAGGATAGTAGTATTAGACTGATGAGAGACAGAACAGATTTATTTTGTCCTCCTTTGAGATGTAGAACAGATGGGATTTAGCTGGATGGTTCTTCAAAAATTATTTCCTCCACAGGCTAGCTAAAGGAAACATTAGTTTAAAACCAAATGTGCCATTATGTAGGTGGGACTTTTTCCATGTGCAGGTTAGAAAAGGTAGCTCACTTTTGAGGGCAGTGAGTGTTGGTGCTCAGGATGTAGCTTCAAGAACAAAGTCGTACTTCTTTACAACAACTTCTGCCCAATGACTTTGTCTGTGACTACTGACTTTCACTGGTGCAGTAAATATGTGTCTGTGTATGTCTTTGTGGACATTCAATCAGTTTCTCAATTTCTGTGTGTTAATACTGTTGCTACTGCTTTTGAAAAACCATACTGCTTGAACAATGGACATTGGAAATACTGGGCTAGCACATAAGTCTTGACAGTCCATTAATGTCCACATGGATATAAAAAATAGAAGATTTGATTGTAGCCCTAGCAATTTCTGAAGGATGCTGTGTTTTTTTGAAATCTGTCCTACAAACAGACGTATATAACATTTCCTACATCAACCTTGTCTGGCATTATAAATGACTAAACTGCTGACTAGCTTCCACCATTGTTACCAGTGGTTTCTCTTCTGTATGCCTTTCTCTCTTTGTCTTGTGACAACTGTTTTCTGCTTGTCTACGTGTTCAAATCAAAACTCTAAATAGTAGTGCTTACCTGCCTGCTTGTATCTGTGAAAGATCCATTACACTTCTGACAGACAATAATAGCTTATTGTTTAGTTTTATTATACTGGCATGTAAATCTGTAAAGAATGGCTAAGGAAATTAGAACTGTTGAATTCGCACTCTTTCTGGGCAATCTGTAGATCCTTTGGATGCACTCCAGTATCACCATCACCAGTGACTTCTGAGAATGTGAAATAGAAAAGCAAGCAATGTGTTTCTGAACATAACAAGAGAATAGATCATATTTGGTATAAACTTAGCCAAAAAGTCCTTAGAACTAGTTGTATGATGTGGGAAAAGAGACCTAATGAATTATAATAGGTTTTGCAACCTGTTTTTTTATTTCTTAACTGAGACAACATTGAGTCTCTGAGCTGAATAATGTGCTACTCATGTTAAGCTGGCACAATTATTTTTGCAGTATTATAAAATTACATGCTGTGTAGTTGAACTTACTACTCGGCAATTTGTATGGTGTGACCAATGACAGACAATTCTGAAAAATTCTGGAAAGCAAGTTTGAGAGCTGCATGACATTTCTCTGAGGAGAAAACTTGGGTTTCTTTTCCTGGTTAAACACATTTGTAAAAATTGAATTCTTGTTCTGTGAAATACTCCAAGAAGTTAAATATGTATATGTGTTTTGAAGAATTTACTTCAAGTTCATGTGAGCTGAGAAATTTATTTTAACACATTTTTGTAACTGTGTACTTCTGCACTGGATTTGCAAGCGCTGATATGCAGAATGCTATGCTTTGCACATGCAAATCATTGTTTGCATCTTCTGAATACTAACAGAAATTAATTCCTGTTTTTAAAACTGTGGTCTTATTAAGTTAAAATCAAACTTTTTCAAAAGCAAAGACTAAGTTCTAAGGCTTCAGACTGGAGGCTTTTATTTCATCACTTGGCTCCTGAAGCTGCAAACATCAAAAGATGCAGTAGTCTGATTGTAATCTGAAACTTGTTGTACAGTACTTTAACTGTATTTATTTGAGTTAATTTCCCTTTACTCCATTGTGGAGAACAGAAGTGATTTTTCTGTGGCTGTTGCTTTTTCTTTGTTTCCTGTTACAGTAGAAAGACAGGCAACTTAATAGATAAGCATGAAAACTGAATATAGGATACATTAAAGGCAAACTAAAGCTTCAAATATAAGTATTATCTTTACATGGTTTCCTGTGTATGATGTCCTTTCCACTTTAACATGGACTACTTTATGGATCTTTATCAATAATGATTTTAGATGAGTTGAAGGTAATGCCCCCACAGCTCAGCAGGAGCAACAAAATGGAAGATAATCCTTTACTTTGGAGTTTACAATAAGATGGCTGACTTTGCAGTGAAGCAGGTGAGAGACAGAAATATATTACAATGCTTCTTGTGTTTGCAAAGTGAATGTATGTCCATATCCAGGCCCACAATGAGTACAGCTGTGTGGAGCACAGTGAAATCCCTGGAACTACACAGGAACCACTGAGATGAGGTGGGACTGCTGGGAGTCGGGGAGGAACATTATTTTCCCCTCCCGCCTTTTTTCTGAGGTGACCCAGGAACTGTAGGATTTTTAGATTTGGTCATTTACCCTATTTGTTGTGTGTTTCAGAAGTAGATTATTTCCATGTGTGTTTTGGGGCGAGGGGCTGGGGGGGTTGGTTGGAGAAGGAGCATTTTGCTTCATGTGTGTTACGGCCTGAGGGAGGGGCAGGAGTAGAGCATGAGCTGCTCTTTGCACTCCTCTGACTGCAATTCATTTACTGGGAACTTTAAACCTTTAGGCCTTCACTAACGTATAGGTGGGCAGGATACGAGTAGTACTGTAGGATTCAGACCCTCATCTAACTTGAATGTAAGCATAAGCGAGGGTTCTCTGCTGCACTAAAGGAGCCTTGCTCTTCAGTCAGGCACAGAGAATCAGACATCCTGGTGGCCTTGCCAACTTCACCTTCCTACTGCTGACGCTGAGTTTTGTCCCATAAGAGTATATTGTACCCCAAATCAAGGCTTCCTCAGTGTCCTCTGCGCTGCACCTTATTGTGGTGCCCAGTACCACCCTGGATATCCTAAGCCACATTCTACAATGTGGGTTTGAATCGTGGCCTTCTGGGCAATTCTGCGTCTGTCAATTAGCATTACGCTGTGTTCGTGTTATTGATACTTTGCTGAAAGGCAGTGTAACGGTTGAAATTGTAACTTTCCAAGCTCAATGGAAAGTAAGAAATTTTTAGATGTATTCAGCAATGCATGATCCAATTTGTCTTCCAGCTTCCGTTTGGTGAAAGCATATATTCACTTTGTAAGAGAAGCTTCAGTAACATTTTAAGGACAACATATTATATATAAATTCAAAGTGGTTTTATACTATGCATTCTGTGATCCAAGGCTAAATTTGTTGAATTACAGTAACTATTCTGTTAATCTGGTGGTTTCATGGAATTTATACCAATTCAAAACCAGAATTGCACTCCTGGGAATCAGGCCTGCTCTTTCAAATGCTAATGCACTGTGTAAATTGCTGTTCCTGTTTAGATAAAATTCTGACTGTGGCAAATTAGCTACCACTCTCCTTTTCATTCAAATTGTCTTGGAACGTATGAAACCTAATTTTGTGTTTCTAAAAATTTGTGTTAACTACCATATACTATCATCTCCCAAAAGAAAAACAGTTTGACAGTCTGTTGAGATCAGCGGTTGTTTCAGACAGTTTCCACAATTCTTTTCTCCACTTCCACTTTAATGGTGTTGGTAGATATATTCACTGTTTGCAGCTGTGGTATGTTATTTGTCGGTATGACAAGCTTTTCTAAGTTGGAGGTGTTAGTTGTAATCACATTAGTCGTGCTCCTTATGAAACAATAATTCTCATGCTCACTGGTGAGCATGGCTCTGGAAGCTTAATCACTAGCACTCATGTTGAAAGATAATGTTAGCTGAAGTAATGCAGGCAGGGGAGACAACTTGCATTAAGTGCCTTTGCAGAATGGCCTTGGGGACATTGAAGCTCCATCCTCAGCACTGTTCAGAGGTACCTTTCCGGCTCTGCCACAGGAGCTTTTTTCTCTCCTGGGTCTGTACAGCAAGAGCTAACTCTTCCTGACAGCATGGTCACCCCATGCTTAGTTCTGCACTCCTTCCATTTCAAACCATCTTCAGCTGGTTTCTGTCAGTACAGAGACCACTATCTCACAGTAGGTACCCTAATAGCAATGGAGTAGGTTAGTAAATTTAACTGAGGTTCTAATTTAAGGGGAAAGTTCAGAAATTACTACTGCAGTTCAGCTAGAGTCAGTGAGAGGATGATTTCTGTGCAAAAGCCCAGTAATCAGGCCTGGATTTTTCCTACTTTTTCATGTTGTGAATCTGGGGACTAGAAACCCACTTGAAGTCTTATCAGTTGTGAGAAGTAACTGTTAATTTTGTAATTAATACCAGAATGCTCATTTGCTATAAATTCAAATGAATGTGCTATGAATTGAATTTGCTATGAAATGAATTTCAGTTTCTCCAAAATATGAGGATACAGGTTGGTTGTTGAGTTTTGGAGATGATGCATGAATTTTAAGTTATTTTTCAGAAACCATGGAATTTCTAGGATAAAAGCCCAAATGAGTCGATATTATGGCTTGCTCCATGCAAATTTTTGTTAGATAGACTAATACTAAAGTCTGAGCCATTCTTATGGATTTAAGCAATGCAGGGGATGACAGAAAATGCACAGTTTCTATTTAACAGTTTGATTTTAACAATATATATAAATTTAGAAACAAACACAAGATGAGTGATAGTAAAAAATATGTAGATACACAGGATAGAAAGGCCAGGTTTGTTGCAATTACAGAGTCTGATTTAGCTCTAGTTCATCTTCTTGTCATCTGTTTCTCTTTGATCTTTGAAACCTCAGGGCTAGATTGTCAGCTTTCAGGCTGCCAGGAGGAGGATTATAATATTGTGCCATGGCCCCTGTGCATCAGGGATGGAATAATACAAAAAGGATCTGTATCACCAGGCACATTGTGGGGCTGAAGCCAGGCTGCTGCTTACCTCTGCCTTTTGCCTTTCTTTCTTGCCAAGTTGCATGACAACAGCATAGTGGGATTCACAAGAACCCTCCAATAAAGCAAGCCACAGCAGCACAATGAAATGGATTCTTACAGCGTCTTCCTGCAAGACTGCTTTTGATTGATTGGAATATGTCTTCCTAGAGGGTTTTGATGTCATATGGTACAGAAATGATGAGTAACTTCAAAGGATGAAAAATACATTCAGCTAAACTAATTGTTACAAATATTAGTTTTGAGCTAACATTTAAACTGTCTTTAAACTCAGAGCACCCCAGGAAGAATAATGCCAGTCAGGTTCTGTGTATATTTATACTATTACTTTACTGTTAAGTGAAATAATTAATACAATTTCTGTGTATTTCATTCTGTCACTATGTTATAGAGCCATACAGCAAAAATAGGATTAGAAGTATGTGCTAGCTCAAAAAACCTGTTGCAAGAGCCACACTTAACCTCTTCAGCCCTGTATTGTTTATGTCAATTATACCATCAATGGTATTTGACAAGAATTTGAATAAACAATGTATTTGACAAGAATTTGATTAAACAATGAGACATTTTGTGCTTCGTTTTGGAAACAAAGCAAATCAGCAGGTAAAACCCAGGAGTTTCAAGGAGATGCAGAAATTTTTGCTAAGTGACATTGAGAAAAATGCTGTAATTTGAACACAATTTAAACAAACCAAAATATTTTATTTTGAATACAGTCTAAACCATAGTGATTTGAAAAATAACAGAGCTCAGTGCTGTGCCTGCCAGTTAAACAGACAGACAATTCTGTTAGTGTTGAGGGAAACAAAGTGGGAGTTTCTGGGGTTGTTCATGAGATAGGGGCTACTCAGTCAGATGCTATCCTGAAGAAAGAGGTGCCAGCCTGATTATGTTTGCTGTCTTGGTTAATGTTTGATGACAGTTTGTTGCTCCCTGTTGTGGATTTTGTAGGGACACCCTTATGGGAAATGGGTGGAAGAATGTTGTGGTTATGGTAGATTTGAAAATTATTTAACAAGTTCCAGAAGAATGAAATGGTTCAGAAAAGGAAGAGGCTACTCTGCATGTCTAACAAATTACTTTAAATTATGGAAGTTTATGAATGTAAACCTCAGATTTGTAAACCAGTGCCACTATAAGGGAAAAATTTATGCTTATTCAGATGGGTTAGTGGTGAGTAAGAGTAAACTTCAAGAGTGAACCACTGGCAGACAATATTCCAACTTAATACTGTATACCATAGACTGATTTTTCTTCAATATCTTTCCAAGTTTTTGGCCTTATTTTTTTATGCACGGAAAAAGAAATCTCAATCTTCATTATATTGTTATATATATCTATATGAATGTTTTAGGGCTATGTTCAGGGAAAACTGTTCTCCAGTGATACTCATTAGCTTTAGAGGAGGGCCTTCAGACTGTTACTTACGGATTGTCTTTTATCTCACAGTGTTTCTTTCTCCTCTTCCCTGTTAAGCCCACTGTAGGAACACAGCTGTGACAACTGAGTTTAGTAATCTCCCACAGAAAATATTCCGATCTGATACAGGTAGAGAGTGATTTTCTTTGCCCTAATAGGAGAAGTTGCACAGAATGCTCATGCAAAAGTATGAGTGGGAGGCAAAAGCAGCTTTTAAAACAAGACATACTAGTCTAGGTTATCAATTGCGGGATTGAATCAGGGACCTTCATCATCACAACTCTTCTCTCTTGAGTCAGGGTAGGATCACAGCATCAAAACAATTAACAAGAGCCAGGTGATCTGATGAAGTTGCCCCCTGATTTGAATAGAGAAGTACTGGCATTTTTCTATTTGAATATGATTGTTTTCTAGCAACAATTTTAAATATTTGACTACTGTTGGGTTTATACCCCCTCTAAAACATGCCATATGGGCTGCATTTTCCTCTTTTCAAACAAATTCTTGAGATACAATGACCAATGTTATTGCTATGATATTAAATGCAATATTAGCCTTTATGACCATTACTTTAAGTTAAAGGAGTTAATTGATCCCTTCTTCAGCAATCACATTCCACATTCACCAAAGACTGAATCAGATTTGGAAGGATATGATTCCATTTAAGCTACTGAAAGATCAAACATTGAGCTATAAGCTGACTGTTGAAAGGCAGAATGTTGTACAAGCTAATGAAAAACTTTGCCTGCTGCTAGATTCAGGAAGAATGAAGTGGTGGGGGCTTTGTGTGTTCAGAATATTTAGAAGTGTTTTGGAGAGCTTTTTGTTTTCATGTATTGAACCTGAAAAGAATTTTTTAAAGTGTTATTAAATAATGTATTACATCTCTAGGTCTTTTGTTTTCAACTGCTCACTTCTTCACTGGGGAAAAATCCCTCAAACTGAAAACTTTTTGGTTTTCATTAAATACTCATATATTCTACTTCAGCCATGCCAATATTTTCCTTTCTAAGATTTCCTCTCTATCTAGCTTTCTGTCAGACCAGAGACTCTGTAAATTAACATTGGTTGATATTTGTAGTCACAGAATAATTTCATCCTTTCCTACTACTATCTTGACAGGAAAGACTACAGTATCCTTTCTACTATCAGTTTAACTTGCAGGCTTCTTTTAGTCAGTGCCTGAAGATATGAGCCAATTTAGCCCTGTTGACTTCGAGGATTGCTCACCACAGGGTTTTCTGTTTCCTCTGAATTCACTAAAGATACTTGTTTTCAGTGTGGCTCCTTTGGATCAAACCTAGAAGAAGTCAAAGGCTCTTATATTCTTATCATTTTGAAAATAATTGTTGAATTTGAAATATCATTGTCAAAATAAAATTGTAGGTATCTGTGGAACATCCATTTCTGACACTTTTGGAGAATAGTTTCACTAGTTCCTAAGTTCATCTTAGACCAGAATATCTATACTTTTTAGGCTTGATTTAGGAAAGCATTTGAACATATTTTTTAAACTTTTTAAACTTTTTAAAAAATAAGACCGGCCTGGCTGAATAGGGAGCTTTTGCGGGGACTCAGGGAAAAAAGGAGAGTCTACCGCCTTTGGCAGAAGGGGCGGGCAGCTCAGGAGGAGTACAGGGATCTTGTTAGGTCCTGCAGGGAGGAAATTAGAAAGGCAAAAGCCCAGCTAGAACTCAATCTGGCCAGTGCTGTAAAAGACAATAAAAAATGCTTTTATAAGTACATCAGCAATAAAAGGAGAGCCAAGGAGGATCTCCATTCTTTGCTGGATGTGGGGGGGAACATTGTCACCGAGGACAAGGAAAAGGCTGAAGTACTTAACGCCTTCTTTGCCTCTGTGTTCAACAGCCAGACCGGTCATCCTCAGGGTACTCAGGCCCTTGAGCAAGAGGATAGGGATAGGGACCAGAATGGAGCCCTCATAGTCCAGGAGGAAGCAGTTAATGACCTGCTACCCCACCTGGACGCTCACAAGTCTATGGGGCCGGATGGGATCCACCCAAGAGTACTGAGGGAGCTGGCAGAGGAGCTTGCCAAGCCACTTTCCATCATCTATCAACAGTCCTGGTTAACAGGGGAGGTCCCTGATGACTGGAGGCTTGCCAATGTGACGCCCATCTACAAGAAGGGCCAGAAGGAGGACCCGGGGAACTACAGGCCTGTCAGCCTGACCTCGGTGCCGGGAAAGATTATGGAGAGGTTCATCTTGAGCGAACTCCACAGGCAAGTACAGGTCAACCAGGGCATCAGGCCCAGCCAGCATGGGTTCACAAAAGGCAGGTCCTGCTTGACCAACCTGATCTCCTTCTATGACCTGGTGACCCGCCTGGTAGATGATGGAAAGGCTGTGGATGTCATCTACCTCGACTTTAGCAAAGCTTTTGACACCGTCTCGCATAATATCCTCCTCGGGAAGCTGGCAGCTCA
Organism: Pelecanus crispus; assembly: GCF_030463565.1. Taxonomy (NCBI): domain Eukaryota; kingdom Metazoa; phylum Chordata; class Aves; order Pelecaniformes; family Pelecanidae; genus Pelecanus; species Pelecanus crispus. The sequence continues at coordinate 33,104,928 of NC_134676.1, forward strand.
CGGCTTAGACAGGCATACTCTTCGCTGGGTAAAGAACTGGTTGGGTGGCCGAGCCCAGAGAGTAGTGATAAATGGTGTTAAGTCCAGTTGGCGGCCGGTCATGAGCGGTGTTCCCCAGAGCTCTGTTTTAGGGCCAGTCTTGTTCAATATCTTTATCAATGATCTGGATGAGGGGATCGAGTGCACCCTCAGTAAGTTTGCAGACGACACCAAATTGGGTGGGAGTGTCGATCTGCTCGAGGGTAGGATGGCCCTGCAGAGGGACCTGGACAGGCTGGATCGATGGGCCGTGGCCAACTGTATGAGGTTCAACAAGGCCAAGTGCCGGGTCCTGCACGTGGGTCACAACAAGCCCATGCAACGCTACAGGCTTGGGGAGGAGTGGCTGGAAAGCTGCCTGGCCGAAAAGGACCTGGGGGTGTTAGTAGATAGCCGGCTGAACATGAGCCAGCAGTGTGCCCAGGTGGCCAAGAAGGCCAACAGCATCCTGGCTTGTATCAGGAATGCTGTGGCCAGCAGGAGCAGGGAGGTGATTGTCCCCCTGTACTCGGCGCTGGTGAGGCCGCACCTGGAATACTGTGTCCAGTTTTGGGCCCCTCACTACAAGAAAGACATTGAGGTGCTGGAGCGTGTTCAGAGGCGGGCAACGAAGCTGGTGAAGGGTTTGGAGAACAAGTCTTATGAGGAGCGGCTGAGGGAACTGGGGTTGTTTAGTGTGGAGAAGAGGAGGCTGAGGGGAGACCTTATGGCTCTCTACAACTACCTGAAAGGAGGTTGTCTTGAGGTGGGTGTTGGTCTCTTCTCCCAAGTAGCTAGCGATAGGACAAGAGGAAATGGGCTTAAGCTGCGCCAGGGGAGGTTTCGACTGGAAATTAGGAAAAATTTCTTTACGGAAAGGGTGGTCAGGCATTGGAACAGGCTGCCCAGAGAGGTGGTGGAGTCACCATCCCTGGAGGCGTTTAAAAAACGGGTAGATGTGGCACTTCGGGATATGGTTTAGTCTGGTCTACCCTTGATTAGTCTAGAGTGGGCTTGGTAGTGTAGGTTAATGGTTGGACTGGATGATCTTAAAGGTCTTTTCCAACCTAGATGATTCTATGATTCTATGATATTTTCTTCAGGTGTCAGTGGCTATATTCCAATTATGAGAATCTTGCAACATTCCGCAGTTCCTGGACTGAAGTGCATGCTTCAGGTGCAGACTTCCTTCCTTTTCTTTCTTAGTGTGGCTCCGCATTTGTTTCTAGTCTGTGTCAACCATCACCACCCTGCCACTGCAACTGGATTCGCTACTTGTGAATGCTCTGTCCAGCCTTAATGAACCAAGGTATTATTCAACCTCTGTGGTAAAAACAAAGGAATATCAGAAGAGAAAAATGGCAAAAATATCTACTTTATCTGTAGAGAATTCCTTAGTGACAGCATAGGAGACCATCCAGTATTTCAACATATTTTTCCAAATCTACTGAGAATGGATTGCTTACTGGTTTAGTTCAATGCATATAATAAGCCCCAAAATGAATGTTTCTAAAACCAGAAAATACCACCTGTAATAAACAAGAAAAGTTTTAGAATTATTGTTATTTACAGGTTTTTGCTCATAAAGAAATTTTTTGAATGGCTGTAAACCTAGCACTGATGAGACCATATCTGGAGTGCTGTGTCCAGTTATGGACTCACCTGTACAAGAAGGATGGGGGCATGCAGGAGCAAGTACAGTGAAAGGATGTGAAGGTGATGAAGGGACTAGAGCATCTGTCATATGAGGGGAGGCTGACGGAGCTGGGACTGTTCAGCCTAGAGAATAGTAGAGTCAGGGGATCTTATCCAGATGTATAAATACCTGATGGGGGAAGTAAAGAATATGGAGCCATAAACTTCTCAGTGGTGCAGAGTGACAGGATGAAGGATGATGGGTACCAACTGAAATACAGGAAATTCCTTAACATACAATTTTTCTACACTTAATAAAAGACACGTTTGCTGTGAGGGTTGTCAAATGCTGGACTAGTTGCCCAGGGAGGTGGTGAAGTGTTCATCCTTGAAGAAGGACATCTCCCTGAGCAACCGTCTGTAGCTGACCGCTCTTGGAGCTGGGGCTCTAGCTGCAGTGTGAAACTGGACACTTAAATGAATAGGCTTTTCAGTACAGATAGGCACGATTTTGTCCAGTTGTGTGAAGCAGAAAATATACTATGTAATTGTATGGGAAAGGTACATGGTTTACAAGCTGAATGTAGATTGAGCCCACAGTATATGTTATTTACCATTGGTGTATGGAATGTTGAAGGATTGCCATATCTTGATGTTTGACTTTTCATTGTATGACTGAGAAAAGTGAGGTGGCATTTTTTCAATTTTGTCAGCCTAAGAAATGGGTCTAAATCATTCCCCAGAAGAAAATGGTGAGAATTATTTTTGCAGTAAAAAGAGAATCTCTAAAATGTAATGTGAAAATAAAAGGTAGGAACTCAGGTAGAAATCAGCAAAAACTATTTAGTACAGGTTTCTCAAACATTGTTCCATAGACTAAGACATTGTGATGATACATGAAGAATAGGATTGTTATTTGTCTAGTTATTTGCATGAGAACTCTAATTTTCCATATGAGCAATTCCATTAGCTATCCTAGAGAAGCTGTGAGATTTTTTTCTTGTGCAAGGTGCAAAGGGAGCAATTCATGCTGGGCTTTTGTTCTTGGAAAATTAATGTTTGGCTTGACATTGTTGATAGATTGTTTGTTTTCAGGAAATTTGCTATCTTCCATGATGCATTTTAAAAGTTTGGTTCAAAACACTTAGCCAAGACTTCTTTTTGCACTTTAGGAATAAACAGATACAGGAAGAAGTATGGTAATGACAATAACCTTCTTGACAGTCATCACTGAGGAGACAGCATTAAAAATATATTCTCATTTAATTTCTAGTCAGAGCTGTGATAGTATTTAGCAATCCCTGTCCCCCAAGAAGTCATAATTATTCCATTGTTGGGAAGCAGGCAGCAGCCATCCTTTCCCCTTTCCCCTTTCCCTCTGCCTCTCCTGGAAATGCTGGGAAGCGTAATACAATAATGTCACCTACTACCCCAAATATATGGTGAAGTTGGAAGTCTGTCTCTTTCTGTGTCTGTCACAGCAACCTCTGCCAGGCAAACACACAAGGCATATTTTAGAGCTGTCCCCTTGGCACAGCACCTGAGGGATGACAAAGACAGTATTGTCATGCAGGGAAGTGTGTTTCTGTGAAAATCCAGCTTTTCACTTATTTTCTCCTGTGTTGAATCAAATTCATGGATTAAGATACATGTGATTAAAAACAGTTTATAAAGCCTGGATTTGGCTAGCATGATATTATAACAAGATAATGTCTTAGTGAGGAAGGCTGTGGTATATTTTTGTTCCCATATTTTGAGTTCTTTGTCATAATGATTTTGGTCTCTGTTGGAAGTTGTTGTGGTTTCACCCCAGCCAGCAACTAAGCACCATGCAGCTGCTCACTCACTCCCCCTACCCCCATGGGATGGGGGAGAGAATCAGAGGAGTAAGAGTGAGAAACACTCCTGGGTTGAGATAAGAACAGGTTAATAATTGAAATAAAGTAAAATAGTAATGATCATAGAATCATAGAATGCTTTGGGTTGGAAGGGACCTTGAGAGATCATCTAGCCTAACCCCCCTGCAGTGAGCAGGAATTGAACCCGTGACCTTGGCATTATTAGCACCACGCTCTAACCAACTGAGCTAACCAGGCTGGTCAATTATAAAAATAACAATATAATAATGATAATAATAATAATAATATACAAAGCAAGTGATGCACAATGCAATTGCTCACCACCCACCGACCGATACCCAGACAGTTCCCGAGCAGCGATTGCTGCTCCCCAGCCAACCCCCCCCAGTTTATATACTGAGCATGACGTCATATGGTATGGAATAGCCCTTTGGTCAGTTTGGATCAACTCTTCTGGCTGTGCCCCCTCCCAGTTTCTTGTGCACCTGGCAGAGCCTGGGAAGCTGAAAAGTCCTTGACTAGCACAAGCAGTACTTGGCAACAATGAAAACATCAGTGTGTTATCAACATTCTTCTCCTACTAAATCCAAAACACAGCACTATGCCTGCTACTGGGAAGAAAATTAACTCTATCCCAGCTAAAACCAGGACAGAAGTGAACTGTTGAACTCAAAATTACAGTATTTTTGTAAATTATTCTATGTAAATCTGAGACTTTGAAAATGGTAATAGTGTGGCAGCTACCTGAGATAATACCAGGTCCTGCAGGACTTTGTTACTGAGTCCTTGTACCTGAGTCCTTGTCCTTCTGCTCTTAGCAGTGAGGTCAGGTAACATGGTCACCAAGTAGGTTCTCTCACACCTAGGAGAATACCACTAAATTAGTGCTGATTTACATGACACGTCTTATGATGTAGTTGGTACAAAGTGTAGATGCCTTTGTTGGGGTGAATGTTTGGCTTCCAAAGGAATGGTGAGCGCAGACCTGACATGATCCTTTTCCAGTCCTTCAATGTATTTCCTCATGTGGACAGCTGTTATTATGGGTCTATGGTCAGTGTGCTCTGCAAATGAGTCATTTAGGTCATTGAGCCACATAGGGCAAAAGAAACCATGACAAGGATATGTTGCAACTAGTATAAGCTGTGCTGCTCTGACGTGCTCAACAAGTCAGGCACAAAATTTGGCCAAAACACAGGAAAAAACCTGCTTCATGTCTTATGAAGAAAAATCCCACCTAGTTCTTCTTTGTTTGGATTCTTTCAGTCTTTCTCCATCAGCTAAGCAAAGAACTCATTGGCATTCTCACCACTTATGGTTTGATCCATCAGGGTATGTTTCAGTCAGCAAAGTTAGCATCTAGCAAAAATGTGCTGTGATTAGCAAAACATGAGTTACTTGAATATGTAAAAGAGAAAGTGTTGCGCATAATGCAATTGCACTTTAGTGATCTTTATTTTCAATATGTGATGGAAATTAATTTTGGGGGAAATGTATCACAGTTGCTGATAGCTGCCTGATTTATGCATATGTTGCTTTGCCAATGCAGCGTCAAGCTGTAAAGAGAGTGTTTCTTTGGTCAGTATTTCATTTTCATAAACGCTAACAGTATCTTCTGTTAGCCCATTAGCAGGATTATAAAATTTGAAACACACATGGTAATAAATCTTTTCCAATTACCAAGTTGTAAAAAGCAGCTTACTGGTAATTTCAGTGTAGTGGCTCACTCACTGATTTGAGAATCCATCCTTCTTTCTAAATAGAGCAGAGATTGCCTAAGGCTGGGCCCACCTGCAGAGGGAGAGGTTGTCCAAGTGAAATGGCCTGATGGAAAACTGTATGGTGCAAAGTATCTAGGAACAAATACAGCTCACATGTATCAGGTGAGTGTCTATATTTATTACCATGTGCTTGTTTTTCAGATGTCTTTATTGCAAATAGCTCATTCAGCTCTAGCATTGGAATGATAGAATCATAGAATCGTTTAGGTTGGAAAAGACCTTTAAGATCATCCAGTACAACCATTAGCCTACACTACCAAGTCCACACTAAACCAATCAAGGCTAGACTAGGCTAAACCATGTCCCGGAGTGCCACATCTACCCATTTTTTGAACACTTCCAGGGGTGGTGACTCCACCACCTCTCTGGGCAGCCTGTTCCAATGCTTGACCACCCTTTCCGTGAAGAAATTTTTCCTAATATCCAATTACGCCTCCCCTGGCACAGCTTGAGCCCATTTCCTCTTGTCCTAGCGCTAACTACTTGGGAGAAGAGACCAGCACCCACCTCACTACAACCTCCTTTCGGGTAGTTGTAGAGAGCAATAAGGTCTGCCCTCAGACTCCTCTTCTCCAGGCTAAACAAGCCCAGTTCCCTCAGCCACTCCTCATAAGGCCTGTGCTCCAGACCCTTCACCAGCCTTGTTGCCCTTCTCTGGACATGCTCCAGCACCTCAATGTCCTCCTTTTATTGAGGGGCCCAAAACTGGACACAGTATTCCAGGTGCGGCCTCACCAGCGCCGAGTACAGGGGAACAATCACCTCCCTGCTCCTGCTGGCCACCCTGTTCCTGACACAAGCCAGGATGCTGTTGGCCTTCTTGGCCCCCTGCGCGCACTGCTGGCTCATGTTCAGCCGGCTGTCAACCAGCACCCCCAGGTGCTTTTCAGCCAGGCAGCTTTCCAGCCACTCTTCCCCAAGGCTGTAGCGTTGCATGGGGTTGTTGTGACCCAAGTGCAGGACCTGGCACTTGGCCTTGTTAAACCTCATACAGTTGGCCTTGGCCAGATGCACCTTCAAAGCTGCAGAAGGCTGGAGTGTGGACTCTTATTGTAACTGCTAATGTATTTAAACTAATAAATAAAATTGTCTAAAACATTAACAAGTGCTGTACACTCTTTGGGAGCTGAGGTTTCACCTGTTCTTATAAAATCAAGAAAATGGCTTATTTAATAAGAACTCAGGTGAACAGGTGGAACATTAAGTTTGAAAGATAACATTTGTCATTTTCTCCAGGTTATTTACTTTTATTTGATGTCAGGTAATTGTGTAATTAATGATATAAAATTAAGTATTGGGGTGTGACTACAATGAACCTTAGCCATTTCATAAAAGGATGGAAGGGAGGACAGTAAAAAGAAGACCATAAATATCCCCACTTTCATTGTCTGAGGCATGTTTGAATTAATTAACACACAATCTAAGGAGTGTTTTATCCTCAGCAAAGGCAAAAGGGAACTGAACACTGAAGGCAAGGCTAAAAAGCTGACTTCTGATTTCAGAGACACAATAATTGTTTTTTTATGTGCTTGCCTTTGAGAAAAATCAGTCAGCAGCTTTGAGTACCCAAGTGAATGGTAGAAACTGCAATAAAACAATTACAATAATAATAGCACTTCTGAAAGAATGAGAATATAGGTACATTTCATTTTTATATATAATAATTTTCACTTATGTAACTCTATCCATCTGAGGGCCTCACATTACTCTACAAAAATGGCAAATTTACTATTATATCTGTAGATAAATTAAGGCACAGGGAGGCTAAATGACTTGCTGCATTGACCTTCTCACTTTGCCAATGACTTGGCAATCGAACTCAAGTCCTCAAATGCTTGATCTCTTGAGCTAGACTCTAAATCTTACCTCTTCCCTTATATTTAGCAGCTGTATTATGTTGTGAAGGTGAAAAGTTATTTATAAAATGTAAAGATTATTGTTCTGTAGTAACATTAATCTTCAAATCATTTAATGTTCTGAACAGCTGGTCTTCTGAGGAATACTGTGAGGTAGATTAGATGAATGTTGTTATCTTTCATATTTGAAGGAATCTGACATAGTCAAAACAAACTTCTTTGTCTTATTTTAGCCCTTTTGGGACATGATGAAACCAGTTTAGTTTAGGGAAAATGCATTAGCATGCAGAGGTTCAATAAAGTTTGGAGTTCCTCAGCATAACAGTTATGAGAGATTACTGTGAACTGCCTTGTAACAACCCCTATCATGGGGGAAATAGCAAAGATTAAAGATTAGAGGGAGACCAGATTGCACTATGTAGGACTTTGGAGAAGGCTATTTCAGTCTGTAGAACAGGAGAGGACGCTGCCACAACATGGCCACAGGTTACAGAAAGTCTATGACACAGAGAGTGCAAGGCTAACTTCAAGACACATTAGTAGTTCTTCCTCTGGTCTTTCTACACAGCCTGTCTGAAAGCTCCCAGGACTCATGCATACTTCCATTCTTCTTCTGGGTGGTGACATCTCTGTTGCATCTTTGAGATTCTCTTACCAAGTCTTTTGTGTGATCTCTTAGATGGGATGACAAAAGGAGAGAAGGAAAAGTACTCTCTGAAACAAGTATTATGATGTAATAAGGAAAATCTGTTCCACTTGGATAAATCTGAATTTTCCTCGTGTTTGTGAGATATTTGTATCGAATGTGGCAGTACTTGTGCATGGAGTAACTATGACACAATGCACCAGAACTTGCGTCATCCAGTTTGACATTTGCCACCCAGTATCCTACACAATCCCTAAGCAGAGTTATACGTGCCAAATGAAGCAGGTGTTCAAGTGAAATTGTTAATGTGATCTACGTTTGATTGCTTAATTGTTTTTGATATTGAGGTTCACTATTTATTTTTTACTTTCATTTGAGATTATTGAATTATTCATTCACTCTATTAATTGCTTTCTAATGATTTCAGCTGACCCTTTTAATTTATGATGTCCTGATAAAAGAAAATCTCATGGAGACAATAATATTCTACACAGACACAGTACACCAGCAGAAGTCCAAATAAAATAACTGGCTGGATAAAATTGATGATTTGAAATGTAGTATCTGCAGTCTGAATTAAATTGGAGCTTTTAGAGATGGTGGGTTTATATTTTGCATGAATCATGATACTATTGAAAGTCTTAGAAGAGCTCTTCTGTTTGCCTTTAACAGCAGGCGAATTTATTTCCAGTGTGGTATGCTGAATTATAGCTGAAGAACTTCCAGTTACTCTTCATTGTAAATGTTCAATATATTTCATACTGCAAGCATGCCATATTCTGTGGTATGAACCAGTTGGTTTCTGCTGCACAATACCAGTAAAAACAAAAACATTGCCCATTCAGGAGGTGATTTTCTGATCACATGGAGCTGGCACAGTTCATTTCCTGCCCAGTTCTTTCACCAGTAATGCAAAAACATTATTACTAACTGTATTATGCAAAACATATTACCCAAATGTATTGTGCAGTAAGGAGCAGGAATAGCAGAGAGGCTGCTCCTGCATCCTGGTGAAAAATACCTAAACTGCCATCCTTTCATTAAAGAAGCTTAAACCAAATTGACCTCTAAGTTCCTCTAACATACTACTAACAGACTAGGCTCATAGGGTTAGTAACAGGAACAGAGAGGAGCAAGGATGACTTTTGTGACTTTGTTATCCATCTGTGCCCTGTGGATTTTAAATGCATTCCAGATTTGTGCACCCCTGTTAATTGCTGTAAAAAGAATTGCTTTTAAGAAAGTTAATAGTTCATAGATCTGTACCCTGGCTTTTGAGAATGGGTATACCATACCAGATTTTTCAGCTGTTCACAATTAATCTGACATACTCATACAAGTTCAAATACATGATTTTTCAGTTTTATCTGTAATACTGTTGATAAGTTAATGTTTCCTATGTTTGTATTTAGGCTTATTCTTCCAGCCTAAGTCTGTTGTTGTCATTCACATGGTGTCACTAAGTCATATAAGGATGTGGAATGGGACTTCTTTTAATTTTATACCAAACTCTAAAGTACCGTTTCTGTGGGAACTAAAACTGCAGTCATAGATAATAGCTGAAATTCACAATTGTTAGATGAAGTATTAAAAAAATACTTTCAGCAGCTACTGAGAAAGCTTAAATGCTTCAAAGCCTCAGCATTTTAACATTCCCCATACCTAGTTACATTTCCTTTCTCATTTTCTGCTAACAGGGTTCATGTTGGATTAAATCTAAACCTAAGCATGATAAAGCTTTTCATCTTCTGAACAGAGCATTTTAAAGAAATTCCATCAGATTCAATAAAATTCTGTTAACTGGTATTTCCTTAGTTGTCACTCATACTTTCTTTCTTTTGACATGGTCTTCCTCAACCTTGAAGCACAGGATGTTAAAATTAATTTTTTATTTATTAGAAACAAGTAAAAAACTTAGAGGCAAATAAAAATGACGTGAAGACATTTTAATATGTCACTCCTACAAAATAATGTTTTCTGTGTTGTTACTGTTCAGCATTCCTAATCTAATAAATTTTACTTTATTGTATATTTGTCAGTGTTGATTTTGAAGTCTCTTTGCTAAGATACTATTTTCAACTTACCAATGTATTGCATTTTGTAAGAAATAACATTTTTTATGTTTTGTCATAATTTTACCTTCCTGAAATAGATAGCAAAATATTTGTATATAAATCTTCCGTGTTTGCACATATATTTTTGTCTGGAGACATTCCCAGAAATTTCCTGCAAGAGTGAAATTATGGTTTTATTTTTAAATACCCATTTTTTCAATTAGGTTGAGTTTGAAGATGGTTCTCAAATAGTAATGAAGAGAGAAGAGATCTATACACTAGATGAAGAGCTTCCTAAGAGAGTAAAAACACGTTTTGTGAGTATTTGCTGGTGATAATTTTATAGCATACGTGTGTTCAAAATGCCAATAACACTGTCCTTGGCTTTATTGGGGATTTGCATTTTCAACTGGCCGAATGTTTTGTGAAGCCTGTACTAGTATGACTGGCTAAATCAGCACAACATTTAACACAAGTGTCCATTTGCTAGTGAGAATGGTTAGTTGTTCTAGAACTGGCAAATGCTGTTGTCAAACATAATTCTTTTCTCCTAAAAGGGACAACTTGGTCAATCACCTGTCAGATCATGAATTATCAAGTTAGTAAATATTTAAATTGACATTCTGTTCTTTCAGTATGCTTGTAACATATATATATACCTTTTAAAAAACTTTGCAAGTTCTCAGAGCTCTGTGATTTTAAAAGCATTGAATTTAATAAAAATGCAATTAACTTGTTCTAAGAAACAAAGTGCCTGATCAGAACTCATTAATGTCACTGGCAGGACTCATCAGCATTTCACTAGTCTTTGGTTTAAAACCAAATCTTTGCTATATTTTTTAAGTTTCCTGCAGCTTCAAACAACATCCACCAGGTAGTTGTTTATATGTATGCCATGTGGAAAAGTGTTGACGTTCATAAAGAGTGTAACACTTAAAGGCTGAAAAGGGAAAGTTCTGCCATACAGTTGCTGGAGGAGACAAGACAACTGCCGTTACCTGTCTTTGTCATTAATGCTAAATATTGCGCAGTTCAATCCGTTACCAAGTCTACTCAGAAGAGCACTATGTTCTTCTCATGTCCATGTTCGATTTTAGAGCTGTTTGTTCAAAACTTCATTGCAAGTTAAACGTTAGCTTTCCTAACACGTAAAACCAAAGTATAAAGACGCAAAAATCTTGTAATAATTGAGAAAAAACAGTAATTCACTGCTGTGAATAAAAAATTGCCTCTTACTTGAAGAATCCTTTCAGTGAAGCTTTGAAAGGGAGTCCAGTGTATAGTATATTTTTCATTGCTGCAGGGAGGTGGGCTCATACGTAATACCTGTTCACACATCCATTATGGGTGCAAGGAGTTTTAGGGGAATGGTGTGTAAAGTTGATTCTTCAGGCATACATTAGCTTATACGAGTTTGCTGCACTAACATAGTATTACATGGTGAGGTAGCTGAAGAAGGTTTCAGTCTGACTTCCCTTTTCTATGCTTCTTGCCGCATTCAGCTGCCATCATTGTTATTATCATGATTTCCTTTCATCCAGTTTGCAGCAGCCAACCCCAACGTGGATGCTGTATATTTCAGAAGCTTAGGCATGTGTCAGAGGAAAGGGTTGGCATCATGTATGAAAGGGGCGGTAAAGCTGGGAAGGAAAGAGAGGCAGAGAAGTGTGAGGCTGTCAGCCTGCTGGGGGAATGTTCACTGGCAGGATGCCCTGTTTAACTGAAGGAACAGAGTAAGATCAGGACAGCTCTTTCTAATGGGAGGTGCAGTGGTCAAATATTCTTGGCTAAGACACCTTTTTGTCGATGTATTTGGGATAAGTGCACACATCTTTCAGTGTCCTGACAGTCTAAGGTTGAGATAGATGTCTTGGAAAATGTTAAATGAACCATCTGGTTATATTCAGTGGGGGTTTTCATTATAGTCATGAAGCATTCTGTTACCGTTTTTTGTTTTAGAGACTGTGTGTAAAAAGCATTTATAATTAACTGCATGTTCTGTAGAATGTAAACTGTTGCATTTCACTAAGGATAACAATACAAATATAGTTGGGTTTATGCTACTCTTTTTAAGATGGAGGTTTTATAGATCAATATTTATTTTTTTGTGTTTGACACCACTAACTACTTAGGGGAGTTAAGTATGGGTTAAAAACATTAATTTGGTCAACTAACTAAAACAAACCATAGCCTGTGCTCAAACCTTTGCATGATTTTCTACTATTGCCTCAAACTCTATAAGTATGTAGCTTAGTCCCCAAGGTATGCCCAACACCTCCTTCCCCTCCTCATGCTGAAGACAGTGCAAGTTGAAGACAGCTTATGGTATTGTTTCCATCTCTTGAAATAAATTACACCAATTCCTTCTAAATGATGATTTTCCTAATCCTGGGAATTTTACCATGACTCCAATAGTGGAAGCTGGTCTGAAAATTTCTGCCACTGCTTTTTCCCCAAATGGCTTGCTGTTTGCTGTCCCACTGCTTTGTTTCAGTTGATTCCCAACTGTTTTAAGTTTGCTGACAAATGACTGAACTTGTGACTGATTCTTTGCAAACTAGGCAGCGTGCAGGTTTCTTTTCAGAGGTCCAGGTTGTAGTACCTTGCACTTAAAACTTTTCTGAATAACACACAGTGGTGGGTAATACTTGATACTGCTAGGATCAAACCTGCCCAATAATTGCATCACTTCCATGTTGCTGTTTTTCACCTTGAATTATAGTGATTGTGTGACCTTGGATAAAATCGGAACTAAAAACCGGTGCTAGTTACATATTTCTAAGGAACACTACAGACCTAGAGAATTAAATGATGAGTAGTATTTGGATATTGGAATATTTCCATATTCCATATTCCAAAATATGGAAAAGTAAAAATTTTATCTTAAATGTACATTTGAAATACATACTTGACATTCAGACATTTTCCTGAAAACAGTTGTAACTGCATAATCAGTAATGTAGTTAGCTTCATATGATCTAGTGAAATACATGTAACTTGTAACTTCCATGTAACTTGTCTAAAATATGTCAGAATATGATGGCCTGTGTGAAGCTGTGTGTGTAATTAATGTCTGGTTTTAGTCTACAGCCTCTGACATGAGGTTTGAAGACACATTTTATGGAGCAGATATTATCTTGGGAGAGAAGAAGAGGCAGAGAGTATTGAGTTCCCGCTTTAAGAATGAATATGTGGATGATCCAGGATATCGCACCTTCTTAAAAAGCTCATTCCAGAAGAAATGCCAGAAGGGGCTATAAAGGAAGAAAGAGAGAGAGGACTGTTGATTAAAAAGCATGCAGCATTATCTGCAATTGGTTTTGGTTTAACTGAACACTCGGTTTTACAATGAACTAATCCATACACCAGCCTTGTAAGCTGAAGTACTTGAGTTCTGACTTCTCCAGTTAATATATTAAAGATTTTGTAATGTTTTGCATTATGAAACTAAGGGGGAAACCAAGTGAGAATAAGAGAGATTACACTGTGGTATGCTGAAGAAAAATTTCAGTCCTGCTTGCATTTAGTGGTAAAATTCCATTTGAATTATGAGAAGATTCACATTCAGAAGAGACATTTTAGTAAACATAATTTTAGTGGCTCATTTTTTTCTGCAGATAGGAAAGGATGCTAAGTTTAATAATAGCAGTTTTTATAAAACATTTTTAAAACAAATACAAATATGTACAGTATTAAGACAAAAGATGTACTTAACTTTGTACAGTGCTTTTACATTTTTATGTCACTACTGCTTTCAGTAGGTTTTGGTGTGGACTCTGTTGACAGATATTTTTGGCTTTTAAGAAATACGTCTTCAGCGCAGCAAGGATATTTTGTATATTTAAAGAGGCAGATTTTGGCAGTTATTTTTAAACATGTTTTTCATAAGGTCTATTAAAAATAGCTATTTATAAAATATAATTTTCTTTCATTATGTGTATGAAAAATTAGAGTTTAAATATATATGCTTAACAGCCTAGTTTTGAATGAAGATATTATGGTCTTCCTTTTAAAGTAATATTCTATCAATGTGATAATGTTTTAAAATAAACAAACAAATAAATACTGTCTTTTTACTTGCAGTGTTTTGTCTGTTGATGTCATTTTCAATCCTGTTATTTTATACCTATAGGAATCAAGAAACTTCACTATATACAATATGCACGTAGTTTCCTGAACACAACAGAATATACACACAGATACTCACATGGCTTGGTATTAAAATGCAAACTTGATAAATACTGTACTTTCATTTCTTGTCTTTCTATTTCCCTTCAGTCTTTGGGATCTTGACCTTTTTGGATATTTCACAGAAAGCAGAAATTCCGAATTTGTCTGAACACTTGGGTATGTGAAAGTAGAAGAGAGCTTTATCAAAATTACATCATCTGTTTCTTGTAAATTGGACCTTCAGCAGGATTTCTGACTGTCTTCCACAGGAAAAAGAGCCCTCTCAAAATCCAATCTAAATCTGAGCACTGCTGTTTGTAGGGTTCTGCTTGCAAAAAAACACTGAATGTATGGACCCAAAGAATTTTTTATAACAAACCCAGGCCTTTATATGCTGAGGCACACAGATCTTTGTCTCACTGTAGCCCTTCCATGATTATTCTTATTTTTTCAAGTGGACAGTGAAATCTTTTCATTTACTATGTGACACCTCAGTTGACAATTTAATTTTTCTGTGTTACATTAACTGTCTTTTCTTGTACCATGAAATCACTCAGAATCCCTTTTGTCTAAGAAATTGCTTAGCTGCGACTATTGGAATGTGTTTCTAAATGACACCACTTTCTCTAGAGGTAGGGGGTTGTGGTGGGTACTGTCTGGCATATTTCAGAATATCAGACCTCTTTCTGGTATTGTAAAGGAAAAATAAAAACTAATGATACATTTACAAAATGCAAGATTGCTGCTGTCTTCTAGAGTTAAATGCAGCTGATAATCTAATTATTGATGCTTAGTTTCAAAATACTGTTCTAGGATAAGAGTGCTTTTATGATCCACCATGAAGGTTCAAAAGAACTATGACATTGTTAATTGGTTCAATACATATAAATATATTTTGTAATTGAATAGGTGATTCTATGTGGTACTGCAGAAGCTAGAAGTCGAGTGTGTGTTTTTTACCTGGATCTGATATGACCTGTTATGACACCTTGAATAAACTCCTTCACCTCTATAAAAATGGATCCAGCATCTTTCTCTTCAAGTTCCTTGAAATTTGCTGATTGAAGTGCTGCAAATATTTTTTAAAACATTCATGCAAAAACATCATTTGGCTTGTTTCCCCTTCTACCTTTCAGCAAAAAAATCTTTACTTTCAAAGTTCTGGAAGGCTTTGAAATGATTTCTGACCTTTGTAAGGTGCTATAAAATACCTGCTATATAAATGAAAAGCGTAGTCTTTGTCGTGATCGCAGTTTCATGCCTCCTGTCACAAGACCTCATGGCCCTTGCAAACTGGATTGGCTAAACAGCTGGCCTAGAAAGAGCTTTCCTGTTCCCTTGCAACTCCTGAAAAGCCACATTTTTCAGTTCCATGTCAGGTATTGATATGGACCTTTCAGGTACATGAGAGAGCAGATTCACATGCAGCGTGCCATGCTCTGGGAAACCAGGAGCTTGCCACTATCAGGTAGGTGGACACTGAAACAGGGTCATTTCCTGTCTGTGTAACCAGTTCTCTCACTCCACTAAAACATTTACATGTTATTTTTGTCCTGACATTAGGGCCAGATATGTCTTTCCTGATGTAAAAGCATGTCAGCGTTCATGACTGTTTCACTTACAGTGTCTGTGAAGAGTGAAGTAGGTAAGAAGAGTGAAGTGTTACCTTTAAAGATGGGCTGACTGAATCAGCAGTGATTTTCCTAGGATTAAAAAAAAAAAAAAAAAAAAAAATTGAACATCCATACCAAGAGAACACTGCATACCTCAGGAAAGAAGGAAACATGCTGCTTCTGTTATCTTACTCATACAAGAGCAAAGTAATTGTTTGCATATTCAAAAATCCTGAAGGCTATGGGTATGCTTTTGAGTGTACACACACAAAGTAGTGGTTTGACCAGAGTACGTCAAAAAAATTGTTTTCAGGATATTCACAATCATCTGATGAAAAATGTCACGGAAGAGTCTCAAGTACTTGAATTTATGCTGGCTTGTGAAGTAGAATGCTTTAGCACTACAACTACCATTTCCACAGCTATAGCTAAGGCTTGATAAAATCAAATTACTAGAATTAAATAAAAATTAGATTACTTCTCTTGAATCCTATTTGCTCTTGTATTACTATAGCAAAGCAATTTTTTTTGTTGTTTAGTAGGAGCTCTACAATATATTGTGTTGTGCTACAGTGGTTAAAGATTTTCAGTTAAAAGGAGTAATAGATAAATTCCTGCAAAATATTCTTCCTTTGAAGATTGTTTATACTTTCCAGCTGTGATGTAAGTGAGCAGCAATTTTTTGTAACAGAGAAGTTAATATGATACTCTGATACTTATAAGCAGAATATAGCAAGATAAAATCTGCCCCTGTTTATGCAGTTCCACCCTTTCTGATGTTGTGAAATGTTCGCCAGTGTAGAAGACATGATAGGAAAACTTACTGATAAGCTAAATACTGCTTGAATGATCATCTGGCTAAATGACAAATAGTTGTATTTGCTACCTGTTCTGCTTGATTTAGCCACCTCTATTTAGTGGCACAATCACAACTGTTAACTTTGATAATAGAAGGCGGCAAAATGATAATTTCATTTGCTGTTATCAAATTCTGCTGTTTCATCAGTCTCTACATTTTGTAGTGGTATTTCTGTTTCTTATTAACCAATTGAAGTTGTTTCATGCCAGTGTCCAATAGCATGTTAGCAGGAGAGAAAGGATATGTATGGTGGGCAAGAGGACTCTTTCCTGCATATATGCGCAAAAGGCATATCCAGTTTTTTAAAAAAAATTCAGAACCATCTGATAAATTTATCACACACCTTTGAACCTCAAAAGCCATCTCTGAGACTTCTAGTCTTGAATTCCAAATGCCTTAGATAGGATTTTTCTCTGACACATCTAGCAAACAGAAAATGAGTGATGATAAGGTAAGGCGTGAAGGTTTTACTGGAGTTCATCTGAGCTGTTGTATATACTGTCTACTTGGTTATGGCTTCAGTGGTACTATCAGAATGAATTGTCCTGCAGCCATGCTGCTGAGATGTTATTCTCAATACTTTAATGTATTTCCTCTATATCTAGATTTGTAGGTAGAGCTGGTAGCTGCCAAAACTTTCTTCTGTAAGAGCCTGTTTTGAGTTACTAAAAACTTTGGCAATTTAGATATCTTACAGTTGAAATGTTGATGTGTCAGTTTGTGCCTGAAAAAGAGTCAGGGAACTCTACTTTAAGCAGTTTGGTCATTTTGAAGAGGAGGATTAAGGAAAAAAAAAATCTTCATTCTTTCTGTCCTGAAGTTTCATAACCATTTATTTGAGAACCTCTGTGGTTCCTTTATACAGTGGAACAGGGAGTTGCTAGTGGATGGGGGAAAGGGTGATTCCGATTAAATATCAGAAATAGGTTTGTTAGTGTTTCTATTGATGTGCTGTCATTTGACTGAGCTGTCATAAACTGAGTGGTCTGTGGACAGGTCTCTGAGATAATTTCTTGGAAGAGCCTGTACCACTTGCAGTGTTTGTTCCAGCCCAGTGCCCTTCTGCAGTGATGGAGGGGACTGTGCATGTATTGCCGCCACAGTCAGCTCAGCACTGACCTTGCCAGGCTTGAAAACTGGGAAGGCCTTTTTTGTTCACTCTAGTTACTTAAAAGGGGGACAGAGACAGGCTCTCCTTTGTTCTCAATGCCCTGTTAATGTTGCTGCAGTAGTACAGAAAAACTTGAGAAAAAAGTTCGACTTCAGTACAAACATGTAAAGAGTTGAAGGCAGATAGAGAGAATTCATGGAGCCAGAATAGGAAGAAATAGGGGGACCAGATTCTGAAAAAGAGGTTTGCAAAACCCAGAATCCCTGAGGCTCAAATTTCTTCTGGTGTAAGCAAATGGCTGTGAAATGTACCAGCAAATTACTGTCAGGTTGCCTTTAGGAATGAACAGCTATTCCTGATGCCAATTACTGCATGAACTCAAGGAGCAGTCATCTTTGTTCTCCCAAGAATCTGGTCCTGCTGTACAGATTGAAAGTCAGTTACATGTGGTGAGTTTTTAATTTTTTTTCTTTTCTTCTTTTTTTCAGATTGGTCACTAGAAAAAAAAACCAATTTGTGTGTTTGTGTGCATTTAAATTTTTATGCTAGAGTTAAGGTTGCAAAATGAGGTATACAGCCAATGCCAGCATTTTCCCAGAAGAAACATAATGCTTGAAGCTTCCTTATATGTTCCTTACAGATCTAGTCACTAGAGGAACTGTGGGAAGGAATCACCATAATGACTCTCTGGGATGCAGAGGAGTTAAAGCAAAGAAGAACAAAGATGAGGCACTGCATTCCCAAAGGACATTTCTTGACACAGTACTAACAGTTGATAACAATGTCATGCTGCATTATTGAGGAGAAAAAGCTCAAGGACCAATGCAACAGAACAAAATTATCTTTGAAAAGTTTCTGTGTCTAAAAGTAGTCCACTGCAATCCATGTCTCTGCCTTTCTCTGTAAGCATGCATAGTGGACACAAGTAATAAACAAAGCTGTTACCTCAGTCCAGTCTTAATGTGGCAACCAAGGGTGACTTGCATGACCCTGTTGTTTCCCTTAGAGTCCTATTAGGTAAATGAAAGCAGGAATGGGAGAATTTGATATATTTGGGGTTTAGCTGGAAAGAAGAAGGAGCAGAAAACAAAGTATTGTTTTTCCTTTTCCTATTGACCTACTGAAATAGGAATAAGACAGATTTCTGTGCTGAATACCTCTTTTGTTGTCATTTCAGGTGTTCAGTCCTCTCAAAGGAAGAGCTGGAGCCATTCTGTTCTTTGCCTATCCACTTTTGTAGCTCCCACTTCAAAGTCTCCCACCAAAAGGCAAAGGAAAATGAGCTAAAATTTTTCTTCGAATTCCAAGCACACAAGTAGAAAAAAGGGCAACTTCCTGCCTTCCTTTGACAATTGCATGGAGGTAAGAGGCAAAGGACAGAGGTCTCTGGTGAGGGAAGAAGTTCAATGTCTCTAGTTCTGTATGTGGCTTTGGTATACATAAAGGCCCTTGCCTAATGGGTGTTAGTTTAGTATGTATATCTGATTGAGTTAGTGTCTATGTGTCTCTTGCTCAGCAATTTGGTCAAATAGCTAGTTATTCACATGCCCCAGATTTGAAGTTCTCTGCTGAAAGCATTCTTTATGGCTGAAGCATCCTTGTCAATAACATCTGGGGTGAAGTCCCAATTCCACTGAAATCAATGATAAGTTCCCCCTTGATCATGGATTTTCAATCCTTGATCTTAATTTAAAAGTAATATTTGCAGTTGCAAAAACTATAAGAATAATATATTTTGCTTTTAATGAAACAGTATATTCCTGAATAGGAAAGAGTATCGATCAGAAATGAATAAATGACCAGCATACATTACACAGCAACATATTTGACTTCACTGATTTTTTCAAATAAGAAGATATGGAGTTGTAGGTTTCTTCACGATTAAGCATTTTTAAGATATCATTTATGCACAAAATGTCTTTGATTCAACAAAGAGAAGACCAGCAAAACTGATTTGGGAATGGCAGGGGGTAAATAAGACAAGTTAGATTTTAATGGAAATTATTATGGGGACCTAAGCTACATACAAAGCTCTGGCAGTAGTATGAGATGCATAGGTTTATTTTCATAAAACAAGCATCCCACTCCCTGCAAACAAAGGGCCACAGTCCCATTTCCGATGGGAATGCAGTGCCTCCCCTCAAGTCTTCCTGTTCTATCTATCGTGTACCCCAGAAAAACATGTAATGACTCCTTCCTACAATTTGTGTAGTGATCAGAACTATTTGATAGGGTGTCTTTGTAACAGAGAACACATGTTCATAAACAGAAGAGGATTTGACTTCTGAAAAATAATGATACCTGACATAAAGCTAGAAATTAATGTCAATATTTATACAGGGCTGGGCAGGACCTCTCACAAGTGAGACATAAACTAGGGATCTAAGCAGTCAGTTCTGGACTTCAGGAACCCAGTTCCCACGGAAACATGGTTCCTTTTCCCCAGAGTGCTTCCCCTATGAATTTGTGCCATTTTTGGAGTTCCAGATGGACTGGCTAGGAATAGTGCCTAATAGCTGCTAGGGTCTGCTCCTACCATGCCCTAATATTATCTGGAAGATACCTTGTCACTCTTGTGTCTCCATACTCCCTCTGTGGATTTTTATTTACCTGTGGCTTAAGACTTGGCTTGAGACAGGCTGAGTATGTTCTGCTTCACTTGTTCATGTGCAATGCCTGTATGGTCTGTAGATGGGGAGCAGTGCTATCTCAGCAAATGAAATTATGTTGGCTGTACTGCATATTTGGAGACTACTGGATAAAGATGTAGTTACAGGAAACAGTGGTGAGTACTGCCATAAACTAAAAGCAAAAGCCATCAGTTTTTCAATAGTCTCTCTGTCACCCTTGTCATCCGCACTGAAACACAACATGGCACAGCACATTGTGGCAAAGAGCTCACAACTTTGACACCACCTTCCTGTGTGATTTGGGACAGGTCTCCAGACATCCTGTCTTTTCTCTGCTTAGAGAAGTTGGTGAATGTGACACCATGCAAGCTGGTTCAGTAAGTATATTTTAAAAATGAAAGGTCTGATAGATTGTATGTTGTCATATAACACAAAGAGCTACATGAATAAAACTCTTCAGTAGCTCCTTTCTGCCAAGGGAAAGTCAAGCAGAGCCTACATGAGAGAGTTGCTGTAACTGGAGGCAAAACTTTCCAGAAAGAACTTAAGAGCTGTAGGATACCACTCATACAGTGGTGTATCACCGTGTGCTTAGAGAACAAGCAGGACCAAGACACGACCATGCATGCAGAAGGCCTTCCCCAGCCTTTTGAAACACTAGGTAAAAAGGGTGATATAAAGCATCTGTTGAGCTCTCCAAGGTCTTTGTCCCCAAAAGCAGGTGGATGCCTGAGATACAGTAACAGTGTTGTGCTAGAGTACCCTAAGATTTTAGAATAATCAAAGAAGAGCCTGTGTCTGGAAAATTCACCTGTTACTTGACTGGGCTTCTACAGCTGGGGCTACTAATTGACAAGTGCTGTAGGGGCACAAGTAGACCACAACCCCTACCCATAAACGTGATCAATATGCATCACTCTCAAATTCCAGCACTTTGTTCTGTGGCACTTCCTCAAAGCTATGTAACAATAGGTACTTTATGAAAAATAAACAGAAAACACTATTGTAGACACTCTCATTGTGAAGTGTCCATCAAATTAACTGCTGTGGTGGTAGTGAGAAAATTAATGTCAATTAGTAATGTTTTAAAAAGACACAGGAAACCAATTGAGAAACCCCAGGTGGGTGACCACTTGCCATCAGATTTATTAATTTCATGATGGTGATCACTTGCCATCAGACATTAATTTCATGATGTATTTTAAAAGAAAGGACACAGTAGTCACTGGAGGAAAACAAAACTGGTACATCAGCACAATTGATTTCTCGGTGATTAAAAGCAACTGATCTTAGTGACCAGTTAAAAAGTTTCCAGCTGAAAAGGAGATGTTACCTCTGGGCCAGTGGAGGGTCCTACATGGCTATGATTTCTGGGGAAGGAGTGACAAAAAGGGTTCATACACCTTACCAGCTGTGCTGGGTTATGTCACAGGTGTATTCACCTGTTTCACAGCTTCTCTGGCTTGTCTCCTCCCCTTCCTTGCTGAAGCCAGTCTTGTACTTTAGCAGTTAAGGGTGAAATGACAGTTCAGGTCTGAGACATGCTCATCTCTACTTCTCTCATGGTGATGTAGTGAAAGAGCAGGTCTGCCTCTATAACGGATACTATTGCAGAAATTTGTTTGACTTGTCTGACAGTACTTTAAATGAGGAAGGACTAGAGTTTCCTTTTGTCGACATAGAGCAACACCAGATTTTTCAAATGCCGGATGGGAGCCCAAATCCCTTGCTAAATACCACGTAGCACTAATATGAGAGCTGGCTGAGTGAAAGCTGCAAGTTTTGGCCCGATGAAAATTATAACAATACAGCAATTATAGCTTAGTTCTGCTATGAGAACAGTCTCTGGCATCCCCTTCTGTTGTCAGGCCATGTAATCCATTTTCTCTAGTGAATTATGTGGTATTCCCTATGGCAGAAACACTGCTTTGCATTTTGCTACATTTCTTTTTATCTGGATTTTGTGTTTTATGCTTTGCATATAGCCCTTAGCCAATATAATTTCCTTACTAGGATCTCTCCCTTTCTGTCTGGTGCTCCCTTCCCCAGCAGTTTTTAACATGTGAAGGGCCAGCTAATACAGATGACTGAAAATATTCTTATCTTTTTTGCAGTTCTGTATATAATCCTGTAGTGTCAGTGACAGACTAATGCTTAGTTTCCATCATGAGCTTGATTTTCTCCTGTCTTGTTGCAGAGTGAGTTAAGATTTTAAGTGTGCATTTAATGCTGTATTCTTTGTTCTGAAGCTTTTAGAATTCATTAGGGTGCAGTTCTGGGGTTAAAGTTCAGGCGAGAGTGGAAATATCTCAGAAATCCTTGTTAAATCTGTAGACTACAGTAATATCCATTTTTTTCTACTTTCAGCCTTTCTGTGGCAGTATATTGCAAAAATGTCGATCCATAACTGCATTAGAACTAATTGTTTGGTGATTTTTATATCAAAAACATGGTTCTGAAAGATTTTGTAAATAACATGTATAATTAAAAAGTCATTTTTAAACATAGATTTTTCCAGCCTGATATGAAAATACATCCAGAAAAAGCAAGTGTTTCCTTGTTACTTTGTGACATACTTCATGAACGGAATCTTACCAAATTTATTCCCACATATCCATACAAGGACCTCATTCTAAAACATAACTTTGGTAAGAAAAGAGTGACAGAAGAAAGCCCAAATTCTGTATCTGGAGGTTTGAGGCAGTAGCCTTGGAAGGTAAAATATACTTCTAAGTGTATATTTTCATATCAACCTTAGACTTCAGTAATTCATCAATAGTGCAATCTTTTAAACTGGAAGTCTTTTAGCAGCTTCCCTAGAGAGCTAATGAAAAGCTGTGAAGGTTTTCCATTTGATAGTGATTATGTTGTTAGAAGTCTTTAATGGTAAGGAAGTATACTTATCAACAAATGGTCACTTTTGCAGAAATAAAGCAGTAATTTACGTACAATATCTAATTTTTGCTTTTTCTTTACATGTGAAATACAGTAAATCATTCTAAGATATTTGATCTGTGACTCAGCACCTGATGTAGTTGAATTTTTAATCAGATGTATTCTGTAATGTAACATACATCCTCCAATAGGAACCTGCATATTTTTTCTTCTACTCTAAAAATGTAAGGCAACTGCCTGAGTACTGCTTTTTTGGGTTTGTTTTGTTTTGTTTTGTTTTGTTCTGTTTTGTTCTGGTTTTAAATAAGAAAGGAGCTGGCTGCCGCAGAAATTAAGAAAACTATTTGGAAATAAAGTATGATGGATTCCTGCAAAATAGGGTATTTCCTTTTGCTCTCATGCTCTAAAAGCAGTTGAAATAGGAAAGCAGGAGGTAAGTTTATAGCACAGCACAGGCTGTACTCAAGTGTACATTCCTGAAGGAAAAAAAAAAAAAAAAAAAAGCATAGATCAGAGAAGGGAAAGAAGGGAACCAAAGTACTCAGAATGAATGTTCACTGGATTTTACTTAGCATTTACGGACTCATAAAAACCTCTCTGGTCTGCAGCAAAATTAATCCCTGTTATCTGCTTTTGAAGCAAACTGAAATAAGGGAATACATATAGTTCTTAGGCCTATCTCTTCCAATCATGTTTTTATGGGGTAGAATGGGGAATTTCAAGTGCAAAAATGCAAAGTAATTTTTTCTTACATGACTGAAAATGCACATTCTGGAAAAGAAAAGATAAGACAAAGTAGCTCTTAATGGTTCTCTCCTTTTAGATTAGCTGGCAGATGCGATCACCACTTTTTTAGTCACGTAAGTTTAGTCTAAAAAATTTAGAAATGAGAAAATTAGAGTAATCTCGATTAAGCCCTACAGATTCAAAGAATGTATTTAAACCACCTCCTTAAAAAAGAACATTCAAATGGTTGTCTTGTGACAGACAGATCAATGTACATCTAAATCCATAATTTTGAATAAAAGCCCATTCCCGTTTTCTTTTTTCCAAACAACATAGAAAAACATGATTTAAACAATTTGTTGCTTCAGATGAAAAGTTCAAATACCTTTAATTAAAATAGAATGAAAATATCTTGTTAAAACTCTTAGAAGAGAACATTAAACCTGCTCACTGGGCAAAGGTTTTAAGGCTTAAGACATGGTAGCTGGTACTGGTGATGAATTAGAAGGTGGCTTCCCTCCAGTGCCCTGTTGTCACTCTGCTCTCTGTTCTTCTTGTGATTTGTTTGTTGGTTGGTTGCCGACATGAACAAGATATCCCCTTAATCTCATTGGGATTTAATAAGATTGGATGTATTCTTCAATTAAGTACAAGAAACATAGCCTTATATGAAAGCTTTTCATCAATTACAAAAAGAAGTCTTTAAAAAACTAATTTTTAAGCAGACTTTTAGCTTAAATAGTCATTGAGGCAGTAATTGCTTCCTCCCTCACAGCCTTTCAGGGACTACTTGTTTTCTGTGTTTGGTAGGAAACTACCAAACCTTGCTCAGTAGTTAATTCCCTAATTATTGTTAATTTTTTTAATTGTTTCTTTTGTTTATTAGCATTTTGGCATCAGGTGAAACTTTTCTTATTACACAACACATTGTTCTCTACATGTGATAAAAAGGTACTACAAAGATACTGGTGAAAGAGGGAGCTACATGCACTGAAGGAGAGAAGTCTGAATTTTTCTTCCCAGCTTAGTTATCATGAACACGTACTTGTTCCCTGGGTGAACAGAAAGCCTGTGCAGCTGATTATGAATAGTATGACTGGAATACCACTTTCCAAGAGAGAGTCCTGCCCAAGCCAGCCGTGCTAGACATTAATAGCTGAGGCTTGGCTTCGCTGACAGTCCGTGCGCTAATAACAGTAACAACATGAAGATTTGTAAAATGCACGATAAACAGACACAGTAACAGCAGTGCAGATGATTTTAGGTAAAAACATACAGATTACAAAGACAAGTGGGTAATTAATGACCCTGCAGAAATGCATAGTTTTAGATCCTTGTTTTTCTTGCCAATTGAAGGGCAGCTCTGTTAAGAAGAAAGAAGTGCTGTGACAGGTACTGTGAAATCTTCATTGCTGAAGGTCTTTAAGAACAGCTTAGACCAACATCTGCCTAAACCAGCTTAGGGACAGCAAGACCTGTTTTGAGGGAGGAGGTGTGCTTCTTTCTGCCCCAATTTTGTGATGTAAAGTGGATGAGTTGTTCAAAGACCTTAAACTGAATAAGCTAAGGCTAGTGAAGTGTGAGCTTTGATTATAGGATAGGTACTCTAAAATAAGTTTTCTGTGGTCAGTCAAGGGAAATATTTGCTATAATAGCA
The DNA here is from genome assembly GCF_030463565.1 of Pelecanus crispus. Lineage (NCBI taxonomy): Eukaryota > Metazoa > Chordata > Aves > Pelecaniformes > Pelecanidae > Pelecanus > Pelecanus crispus. Next base: position 33,130,438 of record NC_134676.1, read on the forward strand.
TTAAGGAGACATTTACAAGGTAATTCTTTTTTTTTTAAACACAAAGGCTTCCATTTTGTCTTCAAATGAAGTCCTTTTATTATGAGACTAATTAAAAATATCCAATCTTTTGTTTGTAGAATTTCATTGTCCTGCTAAAAAGATGCCTGTATCTTAATTCCATGTGAAGAAAACTTTATTCTGTCAGAGGAAAACAATTGGGACAGATTATATTTCATCTTTAATATGGCTGTACTACAACACTGCTACTATCTTGAATTTCAGATTAATTTAATTGAGCTCTAATGAACAAAATTAGTTGTCCTAGTGTAATTAGAATCTCAATTGAATGGTTTAGCAAATGAATACAATGGTAATTGTGGCTGACTTGATTATTCTGCAATCTGAGTCTCTCAGCTACTTCTGTCTTTTTCCCTCTCCCCACATAAAAGATGGTCAGTGACCCCAGACAGCGAGTATTGGAGCTGCTCCTTAATGCTGCTTACTGAAGCAGTCTCACTGCAGGACAAATTGCAAAGTTAGTGAAATGAAAGACTGAAGAAACTAGCCTTTTAGTGGAGACAGGCTGTCGAAAAGTCAGTGTTAATAATTGTACAATGCTGAATACCTCTTCACACTATAAATACAATCAGTGGCAATATGGTTTGTTTGATACTTTGAGAAGTGAACCTTCACAAGGCTGGTTATGAAATAAATGTATGAGCCCAGAGAGCAGCCCTGGTAATCTTTGTGGAGAGTGTCTTCGACATAGAATCATAGAATGGTTTGGGTTGGAAGGGACCTTTAAAGGTAATCTAGTCCAACCCCCGCCTTGCCAGGAGCAGGGACATCTTCAAGTAGATAGGTTGCTGACAGACCCATCCAGCCTGACTTTGAATGTTTCCAGGGACGGAGCACCTACAACCTCTCTGGGCAACGTGTTCCAGTGTTTCACCACCCGCATTGTAACATGATTTAGATTTTCCAGCCTAACTGTAGCAATGTAACAATTCCTCTCTTCTTCCCTATTTAGGGTCATAAGCTTGGCCACATTTAATGAAGATGGGTGTTTGAAGTATAAATATATATTTGATGCCATATGATTTCCTAAGTTTTCAAATGTTACCTTCTCTTTATTTAATAATTACAAACAACTCAGGAAGGAACAGCCCCTGCCACACCCCAGCCTGCAAAGCTGAGAAATACATGGGAGAGCTATCTCGAGGAAAGCATAAAGGGAAAGATACTTTTGAATTCTGGTCTAAGTCTCCTATTCTTTCACTTTCAGTTTCTATTTTGGCACATCACACACCCTCTGTATCTTTTTCCTTATTTATCAGATCCTTTTTCTAACCAGCCTCCAACAAGAGCAGTGCTATGCAACTGTGTGTTCTGCCTCAGACTGGTTTGATATTTGATTTGCTGGCAGCCAGAGACCTTTGCGCAATACTTGCACTTGCAGTGAGAGCATTTCATTAACCCTCCTTACTAATTCATTGGAGGGATGCAGTAGAGCTAGGGCTGTATGTTAGCAGCCAGAAAGTTTTCTGATTTAAATCTTGAGAAAGTTGGGTATTTGAAAGTTGTATATATCAAGCAGTGGAGAGACCCAACAGGGAATTTCTAAACATACACTGACTGTCAGAACAGGATAAGGAGAATGAAGTAATGCTCTTTGTTTTGTTGCACATATGGTATCAATGAACATGCTTGGGAGACGTAATAAAGAAAATGTGCAGTTAAGAAATGTCTGTGTCTTCTGTTCACATCTGAAAAGCAGGCCATTACCTTGAAAGTTTCTTGTCTTTCACAGCCAAATTTCCTGGTGTACTTAAAACCTCTTGCTGGGCTGGCTTGTTTATTTTAGATGGAATTAACAAAGTCTTTTTGCAATAATGCAACTTGCTAGCTACGGGGAGGACAACACTGTTCTCTCAGAGAAACCTTACTCTCATTGCTATTTCATTTTATTGTTGTTGCTGCAGCTCCTGTTGTTCTGCCTATAAAGTAAATTTGTCTGAAACAGAAGAATCTGACATCCTTTTGTATGGAATACCACAGGCAAGGTGGTGTGTTGTCCTCCCCTGCCCCATAACAGGATTTTGCAGAAGATTGGAAGGTGTGGCTAATTAAACACAGGTAAACCCACAGGTTTCATGTGTTGTTGACCATGTTTTTGACTCATTGCTATAGCTCTGTATTTAAAGTCTCAAAAGATACATGTGTGCTTTGTAGATTATCTGCATTTTAACCTCATTAGATTTGCTTATCAGTATGGCAGAGAAAAAAAAAGGTAAAACTTCATTTGATCTTTAATATTTTGTAAAATCATCAATGGAAGAGTATGAAAAACATGCACAGACAGCATTAATACAATAAATTCACAAACAAAGAAAAATATTCCCTTCTATGTAGTGGCATGGATTTCTTTTTAATCCTGATATGTCTTCACATGCCTTCCTTTGACTGCAGCATCTCATCCTCTCAGCAGATATAATACTAGTATGTTTGGTGCATTGCTGGTTATGCTTTGGAACCCATTATCATATGAAGCATTAAAAAAGTAAACATGTAATAATAGAAGTTTGTCCTTCTTTCAGCTGGTTTCATTAATAATTCTGACACCTTTCTAGTAGTGGCCAGTGCACTGAGATTTTTTTTTTTTTCTTTTCATGTATCTGATTATATATAGCTTCCCTTTGCTTTCCATGCTGTTTCTTACCCTAGCCCAAATGAAGGACTGCCATGTATTGGCTGCAGGCAGGAAGGCCACTCACTTTTTGCCTGATAATCCATACATGAAATGGGAATGAGGAAGATGAATTAAATCGATTGGGATTCCTGAATGTGTCTGTTGTAAAAAAATGTAAAAAAAAAATGAGCACACATTTCTTTGTCCTGTGTCACTGCTCACTGACATGCTGCAGCGTGGAGACAAGTATCTGTAGCACAACCAGCTAATATGATGGAAGTCAACCAGATATCAAATCTAAGCAGCAAATACAGCCAAAAAGGAGGAAAGGCTCCCATCCTAGCTGCTTTCAGGTGCTCAGAGGTGTTGCACAGAACCAAGGGACTACAGGGAAGGGAATACACAATAGAACATCCAGACGCAGAGGGGATAAAACTTAAGAAAATGGAAAAATGACCAGTTTTGTTGATTTTTGAGCATCTGTTTCCTGGAATAGGTATGAATAAATAGAATATGCATGCAAATGGAAAAGAAATATTATAGACCTGAATTTCCCTTAGTATGCAGAGAGCTGAGGGTAAGGATTGTGTTGGAATAGGTGGAGAAGTTACATGCTTTGTCAAAGCTGATAGAGCAAAGAACTCATAGTGTCCTGACACCTAGGTGTCTCTTCTCGCTCTGTCATCCATACTCAGCCTTCAGGGAGATTATGAAGTATTGCCAAGGAGAAGATGCCCCATTCTGACTACAGGTCTGCTCATTTCTAAGTTCATTCTCTCATCGAGTTTGATTTATTTCTGGAAGGCTTTGTTCTGTGATGCAAACAGGAAAAGACAGTGAGACACAAAAAGCAGAAGAGAACCCTTACACCTGGGATCTGCCATAGCTGCCAGGGTAAACTGCCATTTAGTTCAGCACCCAGAAGGCAGGTCCTGAAATCCTGAGTAAATAATAGCCACTTGCCATCCATCTAAATTGCAAAGCATCTGTAATCACAGAAGGATTTAGCTAGGCTCCCCACATAGGACTGATGTGGTTTCATCTGAGCTATCAGTCTGGCAGCCAGTATGGCTCTTAGGAAAAAAACATACCCTTACCAATGGCTCCTGGTAGTGGGGAAGCAGTGTTGCTTGAGATGGGTGCCAAGGTAATTAATCCCTGCAACAACACCAAGCATATTTTTTCTTTCTTTTGCATTCTAAAGGGGATGCTCCACAAGAACCCAAATCACATGTGGGAGTTTTTCTTTATTTTCTGTGAAATTCCAACATTTCCACTCTGGAAGTTCAGTAAATCATCTGAAGCAGTTTGTATTGAATTGCTCTGATACAGTGATTCACAAAGCAATTCTATTTATGGACCTGATCAAAAGTGTGTTGAAATAGTTCCATTGATTTCCATGGGCTCTGGATCTCTCCCATTATAATTAAACATAACTACAAAGCATACTTTGTTCAGGAATTAAACAGGATTTTACTCTTTTTTCCCAAGACAGATCAACTGCATCTCTTTTTTTCTGAGAAATAGCATACTTGCTATGGCATCCATGGTAAATAAAATTCCTTCTTGAAAGATTTAATTCTGCCATTTAGCAATACATCTAAGAGTTTGTTAACCTATCCACCTCTGCCTGCCATTCACGTCAGGAAAAAGATTCACTGGTTTGCAGAAAAGGATTTACCATAAAGGAGGATTCATGAAATTAGAAGTATTTATTTTCATTATGCTGGCAGCTTGTCACCACAGACATGGACAAAAACATCTGGTGTTATCTTTTTTGTACATGGACATGAGTTAGGAGATATTCCAAAAAGTCTGAATGCTGAGTGTTTTGTGGCTTTGATAAAACCACATCATTAAAGTTCATGTAGTGCCACAGTGTATGATTCAGTTCAATGTAATGGGAAGGAGTATATTTGTCTGTGTATAATGAGTTAGGTAGGTTAAATCCTCTAAGAAAGGAACTACAGGATCCCATAGCTTATTTAAAGAAAGTCTACCTTATTCACCCCATCTCAGAGAAAAATCCATAAATAGTACGTCAGTTCTTTAAAGAAACCACCTAGGAATATTGAAGGGTAGCATGCTGAGCAAATGGTTCCATTTAGACATGAAGTTCATTGTTATTGTGCTAGCCTTTTCATGTAATGAGTGAGGAAAAAAAGCAAGCTTTATCTTTCTGTGCCAGACTGAATTTGACTGAGAAAGCTACCTGAATTGCCTGAAATTAATCACATTTACAAGATATTTCACTCTTTTCTAGGTACCCAAAGGGACTGTACTATTTGAACTACAGATGGTGTACTAAGACAATACATTTCATTTCTACCAGTCCATTAGAAAGTTTTTCTCCCTCTTGTAAGCCTGGTGCCATGAAATGTGCTGTTACCACTGAATTACAACATGATCTGTGCTTTCTTTAAGGAGTCAGCCATCCTTTTGAGCTTTATCTGTGATTCAGAACAGGAACTCTGCAACTAGAATGGGTGGAAAAGTGGAAAGACAAATCATGATGCCCATATTAATTTTACTAGATTCTTGCTTGCTAGTCATGATAGTCAGTGAAAAAGGTGGTAACATAGAAAGAACAGTTCAAATAGAGATATCATTCACCAGAGCCAAGTCAAAAATCATATAAAACTTACAGCAAAATTCTGTGCCTACAACTCACAAACTCTCCCAAGCTGCTGGCTTCAGGTGCTGGGAAAAGCTGTAAAGTGACTTGTAGTTTAGATTTATGAAAAATCTTGTTGGTCAGGAAATTATGATGATTATTGGCTCAAGGACTGAGGTATCCATATTGCCATTGGGCATATTGTTGGCACCATGATGTCCTGTTCTCTCTGTCAGACCCTTTGTGGCTTGTCTTCTTTTAAGGGATTGTCTCTTGTTGTCATAAACTTGTTGCATTTGTGGTTTTGATATTTTGTAATATGAGATCAATTTATGACACTATTCTACCTGGACTTATCAGCTCAGCGTGTCTTAACATACTATTTTTTTTTTCATTTTGCACAATTACCATAGAAGGATTGGTATGTGTTTGTTTCTTTTTTCTCTTTTTTATGTGCATGCCAATAACATTTGTTACTGACCGAGTGCTATGTGCATGAAATAGGACAAGATTATTCCTCTTGGATGTTGCATTTAACTCTGCAAATTATCAGATGTTTTCTGTTGTGTATGTTGAGCTGTACTGAGGATAAAATCTCATGAGGATAAAAAAAAAAAAATCTCATGAGGATAAAATAGCCTGGTTTTTAAACCCTTGGCCCAGGACATCAGATTTAATTGTTTTCCATAACTCTGCCTCCAAACCAAAACAATGGAGAACAGTGATTTATATGTCCTCCAGTATTTTGACCCAATGGCTGCAGATATGGGAAGCCAAATACAATTCACTAAAGAAATCAATTCCCAATACTGTTTTAATGCTCAAAAAGTACTGTCAAGAATGCCAGTGAGCAAATAATGGAACATTTCAAATCAAGTTATGGTCTTAGACTAACATAACTTTAATCTCCCCAAAACTTTGGAAAACCAAACCAAATTAAATTGCTAACCTTGTTTTTGAAAAGGGTTCTGAAACAATTTAAAATTGTTTAAGAGTATTTTATCAGGGAGAATATAGAATATTGTTAAAATATTTTAAAAAAAGATGAGAGATAGGAAACACAGGAGAAAGATAAAATATATACATATATTTTAAAAAAGATTGGAGGCAGGTAAAGACATAAATTGGAATTGGTTAAAAGGCACTGCTCTTGGGTTTCTGAGTCTTACTAACTTCCAAAATTATATCAGTTTTTCCTTAAGTAATAGTTGCAACTAATTTTACTTTGTGATTTATTTTAAAAAGAAGACTGACTCAAAAGTGCAACCCTTGCAAAGTTCTGTAAGTACTCCAAAAGAAAAATTAGTATTTCTCCAATTTTAAACTTTTATTGTTGAAGAGAATTTTCTGGAGCCTTTAAACCAAGAGCATTTCTTTTTAGGAAAAATAGATTAACAGATATTGAGCATTAATGGGATTATTATTACTGGGCAGTCTGAATGTTTTATATAGTTAAAAAAAGTTGACTTGTATCTTTAATGACATTTGTATATTGAGGAAAAAGAATAAAAATAGAGGAAAAAAGCAGCTAGAAGGAGAGAACTTGCATTCAGGGAGATGTAGAGGTTTTGCAAAAAGCAGCCACCCCTGAAAACCATAGGCATTCCTGCACTTACATTTCTGCCTAGAAATGCACAGCTGCAGTAAACTTGCTCAAGTTGCACAGCTAGGTATGACATGGAAGGTCTCTTCTGATAAGCACTGAGCTACTAGCAGTGATATTTGTCTCTAGAAAAGGGACACAGGGGCATTCATTTTGAAAGAAAAATGCACTAGAAGAATTACAATTTACAATGTGAATTTAGAGTTCAGAACCAGAAGAAAACAAAAAGGTTGCTCAGAGTGCAGGCCCACCAAATTGAACATTGTCCGTTCCTCTGGGGATGGAGGCTGCTACTGTGGGTTCAGAGTAAATCCCTTGTGAAATGCTGCTCACATGCTTTGAAAGACAGCTCTGCTAAAGTCAAACAGCTCTTAATAATCTTATTCCTGTGAATATTAAATTTCAGATTTTGAACTGTATTGTGCAACTGGTGCTAAGGGAAACTTGGACCTGTTAGCCTTGGATTAGAATTTGTGATTCAGGTTTGTTTATCAAAGGAGGTCTGCAAGAAAAGAGAAATGCTGTGAATAGTGAGAACTCAATAGTAATCTCTTTTAGAGCTAGAGTTTCAGGTTATCTGAGGCTTACGCTGTTGGTTGATTAGCTAGGCAGATGTGTATGTGGGGACAAATATCTTTAAATTAATTGAGCCCTTAGTACTAAATTTGTCTTTGTGGGTTTATCTTGCCTTCACTTTTCAGTCTGGTATTGGCACCTGCTTGAAAAATGCACCAGCAAAAAAGGAAGAATTATACGGGTGGCATGTAGAAGGAAATTAATAATATGAACAATGACATTGGGTTACAACAGAGCAGTTTCCTGCTATGATCTTTCACAGTTTCTGGATGTACATTTTGCTAAATAAAAGTCCACATGGTAGGGCATCTTTCTGAATACCCAAACATGTCTGCTCAAGAAAATTTTTCTCTGTAATTGGTCTATAAATACCCATAATGCATTATCAGTTCTTTTCACGGTAGGCTTGGCAGGAGGTACGTTTTCAGTTTACTATATGAAACTTTTTTACCATCCCTTTAAGGCCATGCTGATGTTAGAGCTTGTGGATTTGGGCATTACTTTTGGGCTGTAGGCATTTTCATGTTTCTGAAGTCTGTTTGACAGGATGCAGAAAGTTGCTTAAAGCTGAAAAAACATTTAGAGAATAATATTAGAAGGGAGATGCATCGCAGCCACTCTGCAGATGGACTGAGGACCTTCTTGGTATGTGTTATTAACACACTGCTTTGGATTTCTCCTGCATGTAAAAAACACAGTTTTGATAGTAGAACAGTAGCAACATGATACTGTCATGGGAACTGAAGTAGTTCTCTGCCTGTTTTGGTATGCTGGCTAATAAACAGTTTTCAGAACTAGAGGGTACACATTTAAATGTTGACTTTGCATCAAGAGGTAACAATTTCAAATACATGATCAATCTGCATGTTTATGTGGCTTTACCTAAAGGCGGTAATCAGTTAAAAATGTGTTCCCCAGTATGTGTCTTAAACCAACAATCAATTATGTATGTGTTTATTTCTACAGAGACAGTTTTTGCCAGATACTCAATGGCTGCTTTGCATCTGTGGAACAGAGACCAAAACACAGTGTTGCAAGCCTTTAGATGGCTTTTCCCAGTAAAGAATCATTTTCCCTTGGGAAAGCAAAAGTGTAGCTGAAGGCATCTTTTTGTATCCCAGTGCATTGAAAAGCACTTATTAAACTATAGTTTGTAACTGTTAAGCTGTAACTAACTAGAGAAGTATTTAAAAATCATTCGTCGCATATCAAAGCAAGTGAAATGTTTGGAGCAGGTTGTAACTCCCCTCTGTACATATTTCCTGTGTAATACATTCTTTACAATCATACCAGTCAGAAAGCACTAAGCATTCAATCTTAGCTTCACCTTAGCTTTGTCCCAAAGCATGCTTTGTAGAAATAAGTGAATATTTGATTTCAGAATCATATTTAGTGGGAGCCCACAAAAAAAAGTGGAAGTTTTATGCATGTATTTTTCTGTTAACTGTTGTTTAGTGTTAATATGGAAATGAAGCATACTGTCTTTGACTTACAGCTTGTAAGAAAGGAATTAGTTTAATATGAACAGTAGAAAATTCCAGATATTTTTGTCTATGTCTGTTAGTTCAAAACAGTGGTGAACAATGACCTGTGTTCAGAAGATATGTTATTTTAATAGCATTTTATTCTCTTTGAGTAGAAATTTCTGTAATATCATAATTTCAGGGTAAGAACTTGTGAAATGAATTAACAAAATCTGATTCCTCATGTGATAACATTTTGAATAGTTCATATTTGATTTGCAGTTTTAATCATGTTACCATAATGTAACCTTATTTTATTTAAGTGATGTAGGCTTTGTTTGGTTGTTTGGGTTTTTTTTGTTGGTTTTTTTTTTTTTTTTTAAATATGATTTACTAGACCTAGGCATATCAAAATTTAGCAAAAAGTCCGAATCTGTCTCTGGCAAAACAAAAGGGAATCCGAGACAATCAAAGAATTTTGAGATTGGTAATTTTATGTTATTGTAACTTTATTTTTTAATAATAAATATTAGTTTAAAAATAATATTTTATTTTTGTAATGATCCAGTTTCCCTTCCATTTCCCCTGAAATTATTTTTTTCCTTTCAGAATGGAGATTGCACTACTACTTCATCTTACACAAAGCACTCAAAGAGTGTTTTATTACTTGATTCATATTACGTGCTCTTTAAAAGGCAAAGCTATTGCCATGTCAGAAATGGCTACTGAGAACTGTTTGATATTGACACCGGTACTAACAAAATGAGAAATCCAATTTGTATCCCATTGCAAGGAATACAGTTCTAGATGACTTGTGTTGGGCCTATTGCCCAAATTTTGCTTGACTGAAAAGATAATTTTATCTATTTAACAACCACCTGATATTATATCTATTTTAGTCACCTGTTCTAGCAAGGTGGTTCTAAAGTTATTGGGTCATAGATTAATCACTGTACAAGCACTGAAAAAAATGACTGGAACTCAAGTTCTAGTTATACCCCATATGTGAACTACCGTAAAGATGGTACTTTGCATTAGAAGGAGATACTGTCTCATCATTTCCCTCCTGCCACATCCAGGATTTAATACGAGCTGTTCTTTACCTGCAGCCTTTCTACTGAACTGAGGAAACTAGCTGCAGCTGGTGAAAAAAGCTTGGTTTGGCTTTCATAGCTGCTAATATGTTTGATGATACTAATGTTTGTACATCTTTCAAATCTAGTGTTGTTTCAGTTGTGCTGGAAACCTGCTCATTGATACCAAGTGACAGGAGACAGGAAACTGCCTTCAACTATAAAGAAATAAGAACTTCATTTTTATTGTTCATTACCAGGTGGTTCATTAGCCCTGTGAATTTTTGGTCCTGTGTGATTGGAGATTTAAATGGCTTCATCAAATGAAATTTGCCATTGTTTCTGACATCTCAATAGTATTCATGTGCTGATGGATTACCTGAGCATTTTTTAACTCTAACCTATCTATTCTCTCAGAAAACTGAGGTAGGAACCCATTTTTCCATTGTGTAGATTATGAAACTGAAAAATGGAGAGACTATAAGTATGAAAGATCATAAAAGTTTTAGGCAGCTACCTGCCACTTTGGTTGTGTAAATACAAAAGTGCAATTGCTAGCTGCTGCTTAGTTTTGGAGCTTCTTAAAGTATGTGGGTAGGTAATTCTTAAATTGCCGGGGAAGTTCTTGTAGGACTTAATGAGAGAGATTTGCTTATGTAAACATCCACATTGGTGCATAGCTAATGACTTTAATTTGGTTATTTTGTGCATTGTTGTTTGCTGAAGTTTCTTGAGAAGAAAAGGAAGGCTATAGAAATACTTACTTGTGGAATCCACTGTTAGAATTAGCAACAGGGAGTAGGTTGGATGTCTGCACATACAACAAATCAGGAATATTCTCCAACTTCTCTGTCTTAAAAGGGTGTAAGACTTTATTCCTTACTGCCCCACAGCTCAGATTGTTCAAACCCGAGAATGGAAGCAGAGGGCTGACTGCAGAGTGTCATCTTCTTGTGGATTTGCAATAGCGAATCACAGTAGTGTGGCCCTTCCCCTTACTATGTGAAGCTAAATGGAGCCATAACCAACTTATCGGACACAGAATGGCCAACCTGGTGTCATTACATGGTTGACCTCTACCCACTTTTTCATCTGTATCACTCAATAGACTCCTTTTATTCATCTTATGAGCATGCTTTGCTTTGAACATCTTTGTTACTGGCTTATTACCTTCCTGCTGAAACAGTTTTACCCTATGACCAAGGATAAAACTGTTGGACCATCCGCTGTGCTCTTTCTGCATCTTATTGCTTACTCAAAAAAAAGGAAAGACAGAGGCAGAATTTGGCAAAAGCCCAGTAAGGCAATATCCTTTTTTTGATTTCATTATAGCTTTTTTTTATGAAAGACGATGTACTTTTCTCCACAGGGGCAGAGAGTTCAACGAAGGGAATGTAATAAGACAGGAAAGAAATTGGGTGTTGACAGGAAAAATGAAGGAAACCAGTAGCAACACAGGTAAATATCAGAACATATTGCAAGTGGTCACAGCCACAGAAGGAGTGGGAACAATATCTTTTTAGTTTCATAAAGAGCCATATTTCTATAGGAAGACACATGGAGTTCCTGTTATGTCCAATTTAAAAAAAAAACCTAAAATGTCAGCCCCCCCGTGTAGTTTGCATATTTCTAAAGACTGTTGAGCAGATATTATGTACTATTTCAATCTCTCTCATTCCTGTTTCTCTGCTAAGTCTGAGCTCTCTGGGGCAATGAAACAAACTACGAAATACCAACCTGATTTTGGACTCTGAAATTGATTAGCAGGATAAGACCAAGAAAATATTGGTGGGTTCTTGGAATCAGCTAAAATTGTAATTGGAGTTTAGGATGATGTCTGTAACTGGTACAACATATTTTCATTAGGTAACATGGGTGCACAGTTTGCATGTGATTCTGTATTCCCCAGAGACAGTAAGTCTCTGGACATGCTTAAAAAGCATTTGCGATTATTTGTGCCTTTTATGTACAAAGAGGGAGTCAGGTTTTTACATAAGTTGTACATTTTCGTAAGTTGACTAAACATATAATGAGTTAGGCATCTGTAATTATTTTCACATCTAAATAGTAATTTTCAGTAACAAATCCAAATTCTTCTTTGCAAACATGTCTAAACCTTAGCATAAGAGCAGATTTTCCTGTCAATTGTGCTATAAATGTGGTGCCACTTCACAGAAGTAGGTGGATATGCACTGGCCAAAAAGATCCACCTAACATAAAAGGAAAATCCAGACATGAATTTTAATATACATTTTGGCTTGTTTAGCCTCACTGTGATCCTCAGTTTTGAATGTGTCATACCTAGCTTTGCCCAAATACTGTTAATTGAGTTACTTTGCATAAAAGCACAAAGAATTGAATTTGGGGAAATAAATGTGACAATAGTCATGGCAGTGATCTGCCAGTTATAAAAACCCCATAACAAAATCTGAAAATTTCCATGCAGTTTTTACAAATAATTTGATTTAATTTCAACCCTCCTTTTTTGTTACAAGCTGGAGAAATATAATTACAAAATGTAATTGGTGTGATAAGAAAAAATGCTACAATTTTGTCTGAAAAATAATATCTAAACCAAACCTGCTCCAGCCAAATTGGAAAACATGGGTAATATATTTAAATTTTAGCATTTATTTTGGAATAGCCAGTCTGACAAAGAATAATACGCAGCTTGACCTCAGAATTGGAAAATCTGCAGACAAGAATAGGAAAATGAAATTAGTTTCTCAGAGAGACATATGCAGTCGCACACAGAAAAGCAAAACTCATGAAATGCTAACACGTGTAAAATGGGGGGTTGTGATGGTTCCCACCCTCCACCCCACACAGAAAAGTGTCTGGGTTTTGTATTTATTTATTTATTTATTTATTTATTTATTAAAACAGAAGCTCTGCAGCTCTGAGTCTATTACCAAAATGAATGGATTCAATATCTGTTCAATGATGTGTTCAAAATGAAAGCAACATCATTAAATGTCAAAGATGCTATCAGCACATTTTACTTCTTACCAGAATAAAACAGGCATTATCTCACCAGGTGCTTCCAGGACTTACTTGCTATTCCATGTCTTTAGGTGGTGATGACTGTGCCCAGAAGGCAGCAGGCAGCATTTGTAATGTGTGCGATGGTGAGGACCCCAGTGAGGAACTTGCACAGATACAGCTGAGGGGCACACACAGATTTCGCTGCTGCTGCTGCAAACCTGGGACAGCAGTTACTAATGCTGGGATCCTGCTGCCTGACTATTTAAACCTGCATTCTGTGCTGCTTCTGCAATTGTAGGCCATTAGTTTCCTGAGCCTTTCTTTCCCTTTTTCCACCAGTATAATAAGGGAGTGGATGTGAGGGCCTGTTAGTTGAGCAAGAGTGCTGACTTGCAGCCCTATAACCATATTCAACAAGGGAATGTTCTAACCTTCATCTCCTGGAAGTCTCCTATCTGTTACATGCCCAGAGCTATTACCCACTAAAGGACTTCACATTTTTGAATACTTATACTGAAAGAAACAGATATGGGAGAAAATACATAAATCCATTATTGCAGCAGGAATATCTTTCTGCTTCAGGCAGAGAAGATAAATTGCCACCAAAGTGATACAAAGTTGGTTTGATTATTTCATTGGATCAAATATATCATGCTGTCTTGAAATCTCTTTGCTTTCAAGTCAAAATTAAATAATTTTACCATAACCATATTAGACATTATCATTTGCATATTTTTCATCTCAAAAGAGACTTTTGAAGTTATGTAATGCTTAAGTATTTAATTGTTCTTCACATCATTGAAATATCAAATTATATCCAGAAACAGAGAGGATTCACTTGCTAGATAGCACTGATTGACTCTCTATCTGACAAGAACAGAATTCTGTCATGGAAAGAAACAACGTTAAGGAAGTAACTCAAAGATCACCCGCTTTTATTTTGTTCAACACTGGGATTTGGGCATTCTTTCTGTTTGGAACTAAGAATGTCAGTGTTTTACACTTGCACAAAAAACAGCCATTGATATAATACTAGTTTAATCTGTAAGATCACAACTTGCCTTACTTGTTCAAAAAAGGTGAAGGCCTGCTTCTGCATGGATTTATTTTGCATAGCTTACCAGTGATCATCTTGATTTAATTGTAAATGCAGATCAAGTAATTGGCAACCTTTCACAGCCCAGGGCTATGGGGGAAGTGTGGAACATTTGTAAATTAAAATCTTCCTACTACGTTTTGCCAAGTACAGTTCTGAGTTTGTTTTAACCATGGAGGATTTAAGAAAAAAAAAGAAAAGCAACTGGAAAGTATCTGAAATCTTTACTGCTTTCCAGATTTTTTTTTTTCCCGAGCTTAATTTCTCTCTTCCTTCCTCATTTTCATTTATGTAGACCTGATACAACCCAGCCACCAGAAAGTGTAACTGTTTCATTTGCAGTTAATTCAGCTCTTTCTAGCCATTTTGCCAGTGATGTTATAGATGAGATTATGTATTGTGGGTGTGGGAACTATGTGAGGTGCAGGTACCAAGAAGATGTTATCTGATGCCACTGTGTCAGGAAGAGTTAAATCTTTTTGACAATTCAATGGTTCCCTTTGGGTTTGCACAAATGGCACCTGTTGTTGAAGTCAATAGAGCTTACAATTTAATTTCATCTGCCTGCAAACAATCTCTCTCATTAGGGGGTGAAATGATGATAGAATTCACTGAGGCATGCAGTTTCACTTTCTACAGGGCGATACGTAAGTACAGTCATCATTTTCAGTGAAGGGAGGCACAATTATCTTGGAAACTGATTGTAAAGAAGAAGAAAGGAAAAAATATCTGGGAAAAACATAATAAAAAGTCAGTCTCACTACATTTTTCCACTGATGCCAATTTGCAATCTAATTATTATGTTTAACACAATTTGAAAATGTAGTAGTCAGAAAAAAAGGGACTAGTAATATACTTTTCCATCTGTTTCAAAATGAGCTCATCAGTCTTGGACAACAGGTACATGTAAATAAATATCTCAGTGGGGATCAGGGGTTAATCCACACCAAACTTAATTTATTCTTGTTGAAAATACCTGCTTCTGCTTGCTGCAGCTCTTTAGGTGAATTAACCGGCCAGATAATGTTTTTCCCATATTTTAGTGCAAAGGGTGTGAACTTAACAGCATATTAAGTTAATGGAGCCTAACATTCCATTGGACACATCTCTACCTCACATTAAATTGACCCACTTCCAATTGGTATCCCACAGTGCTTTGCATCCTGCTAGGACTAACTGATCAATTTGTCAATGTGCCTCAATTGCTTTTGTGCCAGACTGCTGTATGTCATCTCCTTGCTCAAATGTTTGGCTGTAGAAAAACTTGAGTCATTCTCCTGCAGTTGGCATCATCATGTTGTAGGATAATACATGTCCACTCATGTCCACTTTACATGCTTCTACCTGGAGCAGCACTGACATCCTTTGCTAAGGTAATGGTTTTAAGGACATATTAAAGGGGTAGCTATAAAACTATCTCTAAAGAAGCCAGGGAAGATGTTCAAACCCCAGCTGCAAAGCACAGTCAAAAACAGGAAGGTGGAATCAGCTTAGAAGTAATCAAGGAGAGCTATGGCTCCTATGGCAGAGCTTGTGTCACCCACTGTCCTGGTTTCAGCTGGGATGGAGTTAATTTTCCTCCTAGTAGCTGGTATAGTGCTGTGTTTTGGGTTTAGCATGAGAATAATGTGATAACACCATAATGTTTTAGTTGTTTCTAAGCAGTGCTTATACTACGTTAAGGACTTTTCAGCTTTCCATGTTCTGCCAGCAAGGAGGTGCACAAGAAGGTGGGAGGGAGCATAGCTGGGACAGCTGACCCAAAATGTCCAAAGAGATATTCCATATCATATGACATCATGCTCAGAATATAAACTGGGGGGAGTTAGCCGGGGAGCAGTGATTGCTGCTTGGGGACTGACTGGGCTTTAGTCGGCAGGTGGTGAGTGGTTGCATCACTTGTTTTTCCTAAGTTTTGTTTTTCTCTCTCTTTTTTGTTGTTTTCCTGTTCATTACAATTATTGTTATTGTTATTATTATATTTTATTTCAATCATTAAACTGTTCTTATCTCAACCCATGAGTTTTCTTACTTTTGCCCTTCCAGTTCTCTCCCCCATCACACCAGGAGGGTGTGTAGGGGAGGCTGAGCAAGTGTCTGCGTGGTGCTTGGTTGCCAGCTGGGGTTAAACCATGACACCTACATTTGTCCTTTCAGCAACTGAGCAGGACTTAGTTCTAGGATGCCGTTCTCTGCCTGCTGTGGGTAAAACGCAGCATGGCTCCGATAATGGGGAGCTCACTGAGACCCTGACTCAGACGGTGCCTCACAACACAGAAATCCAGCTTGGGATGTGGAGACCCTGGTGGAAGGAAATGGAAGCACCTACACTGATGCAACTTTCTTCCTCGGGTCACTTTTATTCTAAGCAAGAAATAGAAGCCAATTAAACTATACGCACTATGTGCTCTTTTCAGATGGACTTGGCAACAATGTACACAATCCAGACAGGAGTTTTTCTGAGTGGTTCTCTTCCCCCAGCGTGTTTATTCAAAACATTAATTGCACTAAGGAAGAAGATGTTTCTGAAGGTTTACATGCTTTGTGATGCTCATGATGATCTATCTGCCTGTTATGAATCTCCAAATCTCTTTCATTTCCCTGTTCCCATCACCTTCCTGGTTTTGATTTTCTTGCTAGCCTCTTCTTGGTCAAAGTTCTTCTGTTCTTCTGCGTGTTCCAGATGGCAAAGTTGTGGTTTTTCTCTCATCCCCTCCCTTTGATAATAACAGACTTTGCAGTGTGAATATGCTTGTGGCATACTGTGAAACCTAGCCGCTACCACAACCGGTTGCTGTTTCACTGCTGTGTGGCCTGCCTGTGTTACAGATGTTGTAGCATTATATATCTGTCCTGGTTTCAGCTGGGATAGAGTTAATTTTCTTCCTAGTAGCAGGCATAGTGCTGTGTTTTGGATTTAGTAGGAGAAGAATGTTGATAACACACTGATGTTTTAGTTGTTGCTAAGTACTGCTTACGCTAGTCAAGGGCTTTTCAGCTTCCCATGCTGTGCCAGGTGCACAAGAAACTGGGAGGGGGCACAGCCAGAATAGTTGATCCAAACTGACCAAAGGGCTATTCCATACTGTATGATGTCATGCTCAGTATCTAAGCTGCGGGAAGTTGCCAGAGGGTGGGGATCGCTGCTTGAGAACTGTCTGGGTATTGGGCGGCAGGTGGTGAGCAATTGCATTGTGCATCACTTGCTTTATATATTTTTATTACTATTATTATTATATTGTTACTATTATTATTATTATTATACTTTATTTCAATTATTAAACTGTTCTTATCTCAACCCAGGATTTTTCTCACTCTTACTCCTCCAATTCTCTCCCCCATCCCACCGGGGCAGGAGGAGTGAGCGAGCAGCTGCGTGGTGCTTAGTTGCTGGCTGGGGCTAAACCATAACAATATCCCATCCATACATTATCACAACCTAACAACCTGATTTCACAGAATTTAAAAATAACAAACAGAACAATAACTACATCATCTTGAGGGATATTTTACTGCCTTGTTTTCATGCATATTAATCTAGATCAAGAACATTAACGTTCTGAATTTTTGTATAAAATTATTTCTTTATAATTTATTTCACATGTATGTACAGTCATAATGAGTGTCATACCACTTCCAAAATGCTGAAAATCAGAATGAATATAAGACCAAATTATACAAAAATAATTAGGTGTTGTTACTTTCAAGGTGTCAACACAGCCTTGTGGTACATGCTATACTTTCCCAGGTGACGCATTCCATGGGTGGCTAGCTAGTGGAGGTCTTTGGGTGCATTTGGAAGAAAGAGTGTAGAAGTGGAAGCCTGGGAAAGGCTGAGGTAAAGGAATAAGTCTGTATGGGCTACCTAGTGAAATTATGTTGTTTGCAGAGCAGAGATTTAATGAAGTGAGAGGCAAAAGCTCTACTGCATCTCCACCATATCTGCCTGACCCTCTGTGGAAAAGGCTTCAAGGTTTGTGGTGGCGCAGCCCCCAGGGGCACTCTGAGATCCCAGGATAAGCCCTATTGTGCTGTTATCTTGGTCACTTGGGTGTCAGACACTCCCTGTCCACACCTGGGCCATCTGCTTGTCTGAACTGTACACCAGAAAGGCTCAGCACAAATCATTGCCAGAATGTAAAATACTGACCAAAGCCAATCACCTCAAGATCCTGTAAATAGCCATCCAAAGGGGAGACCTGTTGAACTCTCTAGGACTGCAGTGGGCCATGTGACCCAGTATCCCCGCCCTGAACTGGGACACCTCTCAGGGTAGATTTTGTCAGGACTGAAGGATCGTCTGTTGACGATTTCATGACGACCCAAAGGTCTGATTTCCCGAGGTTCACCGGCCATCGGTTGATGAATGTCGGCACATGAAAGTGAGTAATTAATGAAACTCACGAAAAAGGAAATTTTAATCACAGATTAACCTCTGTGTGAGCGTGTGCAATTTGATGCAGAACTATCTGTCTGTGTGCGCGATTTGATCTAGAGCTGTTTGTTGGTCTGTCTGTCTGCAAGTGTGTGATTTGATTCAAACCCCATCTGTGTGTGTAACCCTGCAGTAAGTTTCAGGTGACCCTTGCCATTCTTGAATCTTTAACTAAGTTGCTATTTTGATTGTAACAAATTCCATAGAAATGCTCTGTTAAATTGGCTGATGCTTAAGTGCTGTTAAAAATTATCTAATCTAATTTTGTGATCTATCTCAAAAATATTAATAAATCTCAAATCGTTGCTAAACCAAAGCTGTGTAAAAAAACATATTCACAGCAAATTGGCATAGTTGGCAGGATGGCAAGTAGCGTCACCAATTAGTTATGAAAGCCTGGTATTAATGCAAACCCTGGCTTCCTAAGAGAATGGACCTGTAATAATTGGTATAATTGGGAAGCAGTAGAGGAGCAGCTAAATGCTGCAAGGGGTTTGACGAAAGATGAGAAAGATAAAGGTATAATCTGCAAAATGTTGGCAACATGCTTAGAAGCTGCATGGGGAGAAAGAGGGGAAACAACCCAGAAAATGCAAGATCTGCAGGATGAAATAGAGGGATATAAAACTACCGAACCGCTACTATCAGTAAAAATAGAACAAATGCAAAAACAACTTAAGCAAGCTCAATTGAAAGAACAAAAATTAGGAGAATGTGTTGAAATGATGTTAATGCAAGCTCTGAAACCTTCCGACATGGTTCAAATCAGAAATCTGATAGTACCCCTGAGGACTGGGATGGTAATATTTGGAATAATTCTGATAACAACAGCTCAGATGAGGATGACCCCCTATATCCTCGTGAACCTCCTCAGTTTATGGCCAGACCCTTTATAAAAACTGAACTGCAAACAGGCCCACCGGGAGGGCGAGGTCCAAGTACTTGCAAAACAATCCTATTTGACCTGATTCAGTTGGCTAATTTGCAAGAACGTTACAGCTGTAAGCTGGGAGAAACGGAAACTGAATACCTATGGAGAGTGTGTCTTGGGGGCAGGTGTGGGGGGAGATGGAATTTTACTGAATGCTGATGAGTCTAATGGCTACTGGGGCCCTGGTGCATTTTTGAACGCTGGTCCCAATCCCCTGAATGATCCCCATTCAATAACAAGTAGGGTGGCATACTGGGCTGGTGGAATAGATATACTGGAGAGAGGAGAGCCTTTGTTAATACCTGTTAGATCTTTGGATGAGCTCTCCACAGCTATCACAGAATTGGCCTGTATTTAGGTCATGTATGACTGTAGTTCCCTTGGTGTTCCCATCTCAGCAACTGCATACCACACTATACTAAAGCCGTTAATAAAGGGAGCCCCTGCCATGCTCAAACCTTACGTTATTGCAAAATGAGACGAGATCAAGAAGGACACAGATTTTAATGCTCTGTTAGCCATAAGGGATGTTGCCAGTGATGAAGATGACCAAGAAGCAACCTTATGTCAAAGAAACCTCTCCACATGGGCAGGATTAATGCACAACATCATAAATCATGGACAAGAAATGGGATGGGATGATATGTCCAGTGGAACAAAAACTATAGGTCGAAATGTTAGGCAGGTTACACAAACACCTCAGAGTGACTCTCAAGAACCAGGACCCATTAATCAACAATCAAGGGTCCAGGAAGAGAGAAATGAATTACGGAAAAAAGCCCTGGCAATGGGTATTCCCAGAGTTGCTATTCATAGACAACCACATAGGGTTATTCTAAACTTGATAGATGCTTTTCGAAAGTGAGACATAGCACGGTCACCTGCTATTGCCCACTCCCAACCAGCTTCTGTGGGACATCCTAATCCTTTTTCCCCTCTGGGAAGGGAGTTAAAGGAATCACAGAAACAGAACCAAGAAAACAGGTAAACCCTGGAAGACTATTGGGCCTGCCTGTCCGGACAATCAATATTCATCAATGGATAAGTTATGATGGCCCTTATACTATGCTTCCTGTAGGTCCTTACCAAAACCCAAATAAATTCCTAATAGATACAGGAGCACAAATATCTGTACTTACCCAAACCAATGCAGTCACCTTAGGATTATGACCAGGCTGACATAAAGTTAAATTAACTGGTTTATCCTGGACCATAAAAGGGGCAACAACTCATGCAGCCTTCCCCACCAAGACTCTTCCTTTCTTTTACAGGAAACAATAAACCACACTAATGATACCATGGGAGCAACTATTATACTAGACATCAGCATCGTCACATCATTATGTATACTCCTTTGCCCTCTCTTTGTATTAATCTGCTGGGATCAATATGGATGGTAACAACAGCAATGGTTGTATGTCCCTACCCTGACTTCTCTTTTCCTATTAATCAGAGTAGGTATAATCACCACTGCTCAAACACAAAAGCCATGGGATCATGGATTAGTAAGATATACTGGAAATACGGGAACATTGAAGGAAGGAGCAGGCTTAAACCTTTCTACTTTGGTTATGCACAGAAATGAGATGTACTTAAGAAATGAATGGAGGTGGGACAGGAAAAAATTTGTTAAGTAATACTCTTAAAGCTTAAGATACCTGTTTGGTCACAGAAAAAAATATTTGTCACTTTGAAATACATCCCAACAAGGTTCCTAAAACTATAGTTATATATATTGGAAAGGGATGTGTATGTATGAGAACATTGTGTAAATCCTTGTTAATAGATGATTTTGTTCACCAACCACTCTAATCTATGTGTGTGTAACTTTTCTGTGATCATTGGTTGTGACTTCAATTTTTCTGTACCCATAATGACTCACAAAGATTTGTCTCTTAATTACATGCTATATCACGAGCTGCAGCCAAGACCTATTGGAATGAATCTGACTTTAGTCAAGTGACTCTCCACCATGCTGATTTAATAAACCTCCTGCAACAGGCACAGAAAAGGGGACAAAAAACTTCTTACAATCCATCATGATGGGGAAGAAATATATCAAGTAATGGAAGGAGTTAAAAGGGATGGAGAACATCAACGGTGGGAAGCTCTGTTTGGATGATCTGCAATGGGAACTGGAGCGCTGAACCTGATGCTTGACTTCATTGGGATTTTACTGATTCTTGGCATATTATGCTTATTGTTAAACATTGTTTTATACATTGGAGTTTGGAGAATGGCTAAACAATTTATACTATCGCAAGGACATCCCCCCCACACACATATATAATGTTGTCTAACCACATTTAGTGAAGCTTTAATAGTTATGGAGGTTGACAAAATGTGAAAAAAATTTCCCTCAAATTACAATTGGAATGTGGCATTGTCTATTTATAGGCACAGAGGCAAGAGGTGGCCACACCACCACTTTGTGGAGAGAGAGATTGACTTTGGTCGCCAGGTGGAATGTGATGGTGCAGCCCCCCCGGGGCCCTCTGAGATCCCAGGGTAAGCATTATTGTGCTGTTATCTTGGTCACAAGTGCAGTGACTTGGACATCAGACACTACCTGTCCACACCTGGGCCATCTGCTGCCTGAATTGTATATGATACTTTCACGATACTTTCTTGATATTAGCTCCATGAAAAATTCAAATGGAGAAATCTATTTCTCTGCTGGAGATAGGAACCTAGCTTGACAGCATCAAAATCTTTCTGCTCTGTCTTTTGTCCTGTCCCAGCATAGATAACTATTCTCTTCCCAGTTCATCATCACCTCACAGGTGACCACCCTGGTGAATAAGAATAAAAAAAAGTTCAGTTTTACTTTCTTAAACGCTGTCTCTTCATGTCTGACAAATTGTTGGATATGAAGACTTCTGTCATGTACTGGGTCTGGCTGGGATGGCATTAATTTTCTTCATAGCAGCCTGAATCATGGAATCATTTAGGTTGGAAAAGACCTTTAAGATCATCCAGTCCAACCATTAACCTAACATTACCGGATCCACCACTAAACCAATTAAGGGTAGAATAATAATTTAATGTTTCCTGGCTTGGTGGCTGGATTATATTGTAATGAAAGTAAAAACTAGGAATCATTAAGGTTGGAAAAGACCTGTGAGATCATATAGTCCAACCATCAACCCAACACCCCCATGCCTACTAAACCATGTCCCAAAGTGCCACGTCTACATGTTTTTTGAAAACCTCCAGGGATGGTGACTCCACCACCTCTCTGGGCAGCCTGTTCCAATGCTTCACTGCTCTTTCCATGCAGAATTTTTTCCTAATATCCAATCTAAACCTCCCATGATGCAGCTTGAGCCCATTTCCTCTTGTCCTATCACTAACCACTTGGGAGAAGAAACCAACAGCCACCTCACTACAACCTCCTTTCAGGTACTGAGAGCACACTCAATCCCCTCATCCAGATGATTGATAAAGATATTAAACAAGAGAGGCCCCAAAACGGAGCCCTGGGGAACACTGTTTGTGAACGGTTACCACCTGGACTTAACTCCATTCACCACAACTCTCTGGGCTTGGCCATGCAGCCAGTTTTTCACCCAGCAAAGAGTACACCTGCCTAAGCCATGAGCCGCCAGCTTCCCTAGGAGAATGCTGTGGGAGACAGTGTCAAAGTCTTTACTGAAGTCCAGGTAGATGACGTCCACAGCCTTTCCTTCATCCACCAGGCAGGTCACCAGGTCATAGAAGGAGATCAGGTTGGTCAAGCAGGACCTGTCTTTCATGAACCCATGCTGGCTGGGCCTGATCCCCTGGTTGACCTGCACATGCCTGTTGAGTGTACCCGAGATGAACCGCACCATGCATGGTGGATTGACTCTGGCCAGCAGCCAAGCACCACACAGCCACTTGCTCACTCCCCTTCCATCACCAGTGGGGTGGAAGAGAGACTAGGAAGAGCAAAACCCAGGAAATTCATGGGTTGAGATAATGATAGTTTAGTAAGCAAAGGAAAGAGGAAGGAAAAAACCCAAAACGAGTGATGTAAAGGGGCAATCATTCACCATCTCCTACAAGTAGGCCAATGCCCAGCCAGTCTCTGCAGAATGCCTACCTCTCCAAAGGAACCCTCCTCTCTGTTTTTATTGCTAAGCATGACACTATATAGATTGGAATATCCCTTTGGTCACTTTGGGTCAGGTATCTTGGCTGTGCCCCCACCCAACTTCTTGACCAGCCTCAGCCTGCTCTGTGGGGTCAGTGGGAAAAAGAGAAAGCTCTGATTCTGTGCAAGCACTGCTGAGCAATAGCCAAAATACTGGTGTGTTATCAACATTGTTTTAGTCACAAATCCAAAACAGCACCATGCTGTCCAGACCCATCTCAAAGAGAAGTCTGACGCTTCCCTGGGACCCGGGTTAGAGATGTTATTAACAAACTCCCCAACCTGGTAGGCCCTCTGATTATTACCCACTGTTGGCTATGAAGGTTGGCAGTGATGAGGTTGTGGAGAGAAGTCCAAAAGTGATCAAAAGAGACTTCAGGGCACTAGGGTGATTGGTTGAAGGATTGGGAGCACAGGTAGTGTTTTCCTCTATCCTGTCAGTGGCAGGGAATAATGCTGAAAGGATCAGGAAAGCTCAGCTGATTAACAAGTGGCTCAGAGGCTGGTGTTGTATGTGGAATTTTGGATTTTTTGATCATGGGGAGGTTTACACAGCACTGGGCCAGCTGGCAGGAGATGGAGGTCAGCTGTCTCCGAAGGGGAAAAGGATTCTTGCTCATGAGTTGGCAGGACTCATCAAGAGGGCTTTAAACTAGGTTTGAAGGGGGAAGGGGATATAACCAGGCTCACTAGAGAGGAGCCCAAGGGTGGCATGGCAGCGCTGGGGGTGAAATCAATAGTCCAGCTCAAGTGCATCTACACCAATGCACACAGCATGGGCAACAAACAGGAGGGGTTGGAAGCCCTTGTGCAGCAAGATAGCTACGACTTAGTTGCCATCACAGAAACACATTGGGATGACTCTCATGACCGGAGTGCTGCATTGGATGGCTACAAGCTCTTCAGAAGGGATAGGCAAGGAAGGAGAGGCAGTGGAGCGGCTCTATATGGTAGGGAGTGTTTCTATTGTATAGAGCTCAAACAGTGGTGATGATAGGTTGAGTGCTTATGGGTAGGGATGAGGGGGATGGCCAACAAGGCGTATGTCCTGTTGGGAGTCTGCTATAGACCACCCAACCAGGATGAAGAGATAGATGAAACACTTCTGGCTGGCAGAAGTCTCACAATCACTACAGGCCTTGTTCTTGTGGGGGACTTCAACTTCCAGCCGGACATCTGCTGGAAATACAACACAGCAGAGAGGTAACAGTCTCAGAGGTTCCTAGAGTGTGTGGAAGATAACTTCCTGACACAGCTGGTAAGTGAGCCTACCAGGGGAGGTGCCTCACTTGACCTGCTGTTTACAAACAGAGAAGGGCTTGTGGGAGATGTCATGGTTGGAGGCCATCTTGGGCTTAGTGACCATGGTATGGTAGTTTTTGATTCTTGGCAAAGTAAGGAGGAGGGCCAGCAAAACCACTACCATAGACTTCCAGAGGGCAGACTTTGGTCTGTTCAGGACACTGGTTAGGAAAGTCCCTTGGGTGACAGTCCAAAGGGGTCGAGGGAAGCTGGGCCTTCTTCAAGAAGGAAGTCTTAAAGGCTCAGGAGTGGGCTGTCCCCATGTCCCATAAGACCACCTGGCAGGGAAGACGACCGGCCCGGCTGAACAGGGAGATTTTGCTGAGACTCAGGGAAAAAAGGAGAGTTTACCACCTTTGGAAGAAGGGGCAGGCAACGCAGGAAGAGTACAGGGATTGTGTTAGGTCATGCAGAGAGGAAATTAGAAAAGCAAAAGCCCAGCTAGAACTCAATCTGGCCACTGTTGTAAGAGATAGTAAAAAATGTTTTTGTAAGTGCATCAACAATAAAAGGAGAGCCAAGGAGAATCTCCATCCTTTGCTGGATGTGGGGGGGAACATTGTCCCCAAGAATGAGGAAAAGGCTGAGGTGCTTAATGCCTTCTTTGCCTCTGTCTTTAATAGCCAGACCAGTTATCCCCAGGCTATTCAGCCCCCTGAGCTGGAAGACAGGAATGAGGAGCATAATGAAGCCCTCATAGTCCAGGAGGAAGCAGTTAATGACCTTCTACGCCACCTGGATGCTCACAAGTCTATGGGGCCCGATGAGATCCACCCAAGAGTACTGAGGAAACTGGTGGAGGAGCTTGCCAAGCTACTTTCCATCATCTATCAGCAGTGCTGGTTAACAGGGGAGGTTGCAGACAACTGGAGGCTTGCCAATGTGACGCCTGTCTACAAGAAGGGCCAGAAGGAGGATCCAGGGAAGTACAGACCTGTCAGCCTGACCTTGGTACCGGGAAAGATTATGGAGCGGTTCATCTCAGGTACACTCAACAGGCATGTGCAGGTCAACCAGGGGATCAGGCCCAGCCAGCATGGGTTCATGAAAGACAGGTCCTGCTTGACCAACCTGATCTCCTTCTATGACCTGGTGACCTGCCTGGTGGATGAAGGAAAGGCTGTGGACGTCATCTACCTGGACTTCAGTAAAGACTTTGACACTGTCTCCCACAGCATTCTCCTAGGGAAGCTGGCGGCTCATGGCTTAGGCAGGTGTACTCTTTGCTGGGTGAAAAACTGGCTGCATGGCCAAGCCCAGAGAGTTGTGGTGAATGGAGTTAAGTCCAGGTGGTAACCGTTCACAAACAGTGTTCCCCAGGGCTCCGTTTTGGGGCCACTCTTGTTTAATATCTTTATCAATCATCTGGATGAGGGGATTGAGTGCACCCTCAGTAAGTTTGCAGACGACACCAAGTTGGGTGGGAGTGTCGATCTGCTGGAGGGTAGGATGGCCCTGCAGAGGGACCTGGACAGGCTGGATGGATGGGCTGAGGCCAACTGGATGAGGTTTAACAAGGCCAAGTGCTGGGTCCTGCACTTGGGTCACAACAACCCCATGCAACGCTACAGGCTTGGGGAAGAGTGGCTGGAAGGCAGAAAAGGACCTGGGGCTGTTGGCTGACAGCCAGCTGAACACGAGCCAGCAGTGTGCCCAGGTGGCCAAGAAGGCCAATAGCATCCTGGCTTGTATGAGAAATAGTGTGGCCAGCAGGAGTAGGGAAGTGATCATGGCCCTGTTCAAATACTGTGTCCAGTTTTGGGCCCCTCACTACGAGAAGGATACTGAGTTGGTGGAGTGTGTCCAGAGAAGGGCAATGAAGCTGGTGAAGGGTCTGGAGAAGAAATTTTATGAGGAGGGTCTGAGGGAACTGGGATTATTTAGCCTAGAGAAGAGGAGGCTCAGGGGCCACCTTATTGCTCTCTACAACTCCCTGAAAGGAGGTTGTAGTGAGGTGGCTGTTGGTTTCTTCTCCCAAGTAGTTAGTGACAGGACGAGAGGAAATGGGCTCAAGCTGCGTCATGGGAGGTTTAGATTGGATATTAGGAAAAAATTCTGCATGGAAAGAGCAGTGAAGCATTGGAACAGGCTGCCCAGAGAGGTGGTGGAGTCACCATCCCTGGAGGTTTTCAAAAAACATGTAGACGTGGCACTTTGGGACATGGTTTAGTAGGCATGGGGGTGTTGGGTTGATGGTTGGACTATATGATCTCACAGGTCTTTTCCAACCTTAATGATTCTATTCTGTTCTGTCCTATTCTATTCTATTCTACTCTATTCTATTCTATAAGCAGTTTCACATGCAATTATTGTCTTGCTATTTCCTACCTTTGTAATATACCATATTTCCATGTCAAAAGTCTCCCTAATGCTCTGCTATCCTCCATTGCTATGGCATGCTGTGGTGAGGTAGCCCTGGCCAAATGTCCACCCAACTGCTGACTGATTCCCCTACCTTAAGAGGACAAGGGGAGAAATAAGATGAAAAATCTCATGGGTTGAAATTGTTTATCAATAACTGTCATGGGCAAAGCAAGCTTGACTTGGGGAAGAGGAATTTAATTTATTGCCAGTTAACATAGATTTGGGTAGTGAGACACAAAGACCCAATTAAAACTATACATTCCCCCCATCTTCCCAGGCTGAACTTCGCTCTTCATTCCTAACTCCTCTGCTCCCAACAATGAATGGCAGCAGGGGGATGAGGAATGGGGGGTTGTGTTCAGTCCATAACAGCTCATCTCTGCCACTTCTTCCTCCTCACACTTTCATCTTGCTCTAGTGTGGGCTCTCCCCTCAGGCTGTAGTCTTTCAGGATAAACAAAGTCTGGTGTGGTTGTCCATGGGCCATGGGGAGATACCTGCTCCACCATGTTGCACCTCCTCCTCCTCATCCTTCTCTGCTCTTGGTGTTTCCTCTGCTGTTTCTTACTCTTTTTTGTTCCCTCCTCCTCTGACTGTCTGGCATTTTTGCCCTTAAGTTGCTTTCTCAGAGGGGCCACCATCTTGGCTGAGGGGCTCAGCTGCGCCTTGGGGTGGGTCTGTTGGAGCCAACTGGAACAAGCTGTGTCAAGCATGGGGCAGCCCCAGCTTCTCCTCACAGAGGCCACCCTGCAGCCCCTGCTGCCAGCACCTGGGCACTTCTACCCTGCATAGACATGAAGGAGCCACATCTCACAAGACAACTGACAAACATGATCTTGCCCGCCCCCTCCCCTCACCCCCCCAACCCCCAGCACCATCATGGCCCCTTTGTGGTCTTCACATACTGGAAAGGGGTCTTGAGTATGGCTTCTAGAAATGGAATGTAAGTTTAACACATTCATTAGTTTGTACCAAAGTTATAACTGTTATCACTGCCAAGAAGCTTTCTTATGTTATTGCATTGTACTTTCCCACAACAAATAGGTATTTCTGGTATTTTAACAGTTTTCCTTAAGACAGATCTTCAACAAATAAAAAGAAACAGCTTCTGGCATTTTAGGTCTCAGGACTGGCCTGTTTTAACATGCTAATCACGTAAATAGCAGTCTTTATTTCTTTTTAAATTTATCATTTTGTCATTTAGGGGCACAAGTATTAAGCAAAGATAATTAGCTATTGAGAGAGCTTACTAACAGTAGCGCTGAATTTCCTAACTCTGGCAATTTTTTCATCAGAATAGGTTGTATTTGTAACAGACATGCTCCAGCTCATACAGTAATTAATTCTGTGCCCTGTGTTATAAAAAAAGGTCACACTGTTCCCTTCTGACTGTATTCTGTGAAACTGCAGGAAAATCTTGGTTGCACCTGTGAATGCACATACAATTTTTGTTTTGCTTCATGAAAGAAAACAGCAAGAGAAAGAGTTTTTCGCAGCATTGCCATGTTAGTGGATGATCTGCCTGGCTGGTAGGAAGCATAAACACTTCAGTGCCCTTCCTGGCTTGGCTTTGTGAATGGCAAAACCAATGCTGGGCAAAGAAGAGTTGTCTAAATCAGTATGGATATATTACTCTTATTTCCATGCTTTAGCATGGAACTTATTATTAAACTCTAGACAACAGTGATTTAAAAAACTATCATAAATAACCCTCTGGACAATTTTTCTTTACCTGTGAACAAGTCTACCCTCAAGAACATCAAAGTCCCTCTAGAGATGGAAAACAACAGATCGAAGCGAAGGCTTCAGGACATATTAATGAAAGGACAGCACATAAAATTGAAAGTCAGGAGTCAATTTTACTGCTAGGATTACCTTAGATTCATCTTCTCCTAATCTTGCTGTCCCTTGTCTCAGAGAAAGAGCAAAAACATGAAATTATAGTTTACGTAATAAAAGCTCCAAATAGATCTAGGCTCATTGTGCTGCCTTTAAAAAACAGCCTACAGTCTTAACCCCACCTTTGCCCTGGTGTATTTGCAATCTAAAGAGATATGACAGGTAAAGCCCTGGGGACTAGTATAATGATAAAACGAGCCAAGAAGATGAAGTAACCTGCCTGAATTTAAATGGTAGACTTTGTAGAAGAAGCAGAAGCAGAATTAAGCCTCTAGACACTCTTGGCATGTGCAAATGCCTAGAGTATTAGGAATTACCATACTTTAATGAATTACCACCCATCAACTGAGCTACAATATTTCTGTGCTATGTACTCTTCACTCTCATTGTATGTGATATGTGATGCAAAAATTGTTCACTTATTGTGAGTTTATATTCACATAATCTGATTAGATGATCAAAATTTTTAAAACAGTTGAGTTCCATGGATAAAAAAGTGACACTTTTTTTTTTCCCTTTTTTTTTTTTTTTTTTTTTTTTCTGCTTTCCCCCCTTCCTGTTCTAGGATTACTGACATTTGTGGATATCATGTACTGAAAGCAGCAGGGATCTGCATTGCAGAGAGGCACTCCTGCAGTGCTAATCTGGGAACAAGATTTCCTCCAGTGTCATTACCAACCATCCACGCATTACTAAGAAAGTAGAAGAATAGCACGAGGTGAGAGATGTTCAATTTTGCTACTAAGCTTAACGAATATTTGGAAGGAAAGGACACTGAGGGAGTCTTCCCTGGAGGATCATATTTACTAATTGTTTGTACTGCATTAAACTTGATGGTTTGTAAACTCTGCATTTATTGTACTTACTGCCTAGAAAAGAGTAGTGCACACATAGTCTAATAATTGTATTAGTTTCTGATCCTTTCTTACTCCAACTAAAGTACAGTATTTGTGCCCCACCTACTCTCTGAGTGCTTTGCTAGCTATGAAATTAGTACAAATAGCAGGTGGCCTAAAGAAATTGCAAAACAACAGCTGATTCAAGTCAGAGCAGACTGTGGATCCCCACAATGGCACAGGAGATACAGGCTCTATTATAGTGCCTGCTCAGTCAGGAGCCTCCCCATCAGCACTTAGATCCACCCCTCAATAGCAGAAGGCTTCTCAGATCTAACTCAGCACACATTTCTGAGTTTACTTTAACTCCTCTTTGCTTAAAGAGTGACAAGGTTTTGAGGGCTGGTTTCAAAGATTGTGTGATTTACACCTTGCTGTTAGTGTTAATCACCTTTGTTGCCCAAAAGGCAGTTTTTGGGGGTGGACTGTACAGAGTTGAGACATGTGTGTGATACTGAATGCTGGCAGGACTGTCTTTGGAGAGGGTGTGAAAGCCCTGCTCCCATTGCAGCTGGAAACCTTGAGTAAAAAACAATTGAATGAAGCAGCAGAAAAAGCCACACCTAGGGAACGTGCTTATTTGTGCTGGTTGTCAGTGACAGCAGAACTGGAGGCACTTTTTTTTTTTTTGGAAAGGCCAGTTTGGCCAGAGTAGGCAATTTGTTTCATCATCTTCATAGCAGGCTCAGCAAAATGGAAATGATCTGGAGGAAATGAAACTATTCAGTTTTGTCAGAAGCTGAGGCTAGCTTGAAATCTAGGGAGATGCAGTACAAGACAGGACATGACTAAGGAATAGTACCAAGAAGGAAAATTTGGATGTGGTTTGGACCTTGGAAAAGGGCCTATGCACCTGAGATGAAAAGCTGAGAGTATTTGAATGGCAGTGGGTGTAAGTAGCCAGGCTCATCTGGAAATCAAGCAAAGCCTAGGTTCTGGATATGTCTGCAGAACAAGATCATAGCATCTATAGATGTATCTTATCTAAAGCATCTGATGAAGCTGCATGGTGATAGAAACCATCATGTTGGTTTGCAAAACCCATCCTGAAGACCCTTCACCTGTGACATCTGTGCTGTTTCTCTGGAAGCTAGTTCAAGTGTATTTGGGCATGTGGTAGCCACATTTCTCAAAGTACTGTAGCTGTACCCTGCCATCTCAAGCTCCTCAGTTAGTACATTCTGTATGCATTCAAAAGCAGAACTGCAAAATTCTTTATTCGGGTGCAACAACTTGTAGTTAGGTATAATGCAATTATGCTTAGTGGAACACATAGTAATTTGACTTCAGATACTAGTAATATAACACCTTCAAATATAAAATACCTGTGATTTTGGCATGCCATAAACTCACAGCTCTATTATGCTATCTTAGGTATCTTCAATGTTCTTGCATCAAAATTTCAGCAAATCTAGAGATCACAAAAATGTCCACTGTAAGTGTACAGATACTAAAGTAAAGCAATAGCAACAAATGTTGTGCAGCAAGCATTGTCAGGGTAAATGAACAATTTTAACGTTCCCACAGGTTTTTGAAAATATCTTAAAAATTTGTTATTCAGCAAAAAATTTAATAACTTTAATTTGCCGTATTTCTTGAAATGCAAGCTACCTGAATATCCCATATCACTTTTCTCCAAATCGGTCTCATTTAAGATCAAAATCTGATCTTTCATTATATTAAAATACTATTTTCCAAGACAACAGAATACATTCCAAGTCACTTAGTTTATGTTTTGGGTAAGGTTGTTAATGTGGAAGGAAATATGTAGGTGGAATGTAGAAGTGGAGTGCCCTGTCCAGAAACTGATACACAGAGTGCTGCTGGTAGGCATCATACTGTTTATGCGGGAGTGAATATATTAGAGTCGGTGTAATTTTATCTCAGTTGGATTTCTAGAAGGAGAGGATTGTGTGTCTGTGTTTCCATCCTCATCTAACGATACTTTTAGTCCCTTAGAATTCAGGTTAATTCCTATATGGTTTCAAGTGAGGGTTGGTTGGGCAAAAATACTTATCTAATTGTAGTGAATTAAGTAATCATTAGCCATACAAGTAGTATAGATGGAGCCCAGACCCTCAAAGCTATCTAGCTGCTTTGCTTCTAAAGGAATTAGATACCTGCATTTTCTTGAGGATCATAGCCACTACACGTTATGAAGATCATGTTGGTTACAGCACAAAGTAGGTAACTTGTATTTGTAATGGACTTCAGCTAGACTGCAACAGTTATATCTCCTCAGGTTCTAATTTCTTTACTTCAGGTCAGGTTGAAAAAAGCCTATTTAACTATCTGCTTTTATAATGTCCCCAAAAACTTGTCTGTTTCAGTCAACTGAACTTCTACAGGTGTGACTCTTGGTTCTTTATCCAGCTGTAGTCTGTTGGTTCATGCTTCAGGTATTCTTCATCACTTTAATGTTACAGTTTGTCTATGTGTCAATGATCAGGATGAACTTTGGCAGAAAACATTGGGTTCAAAGAGCTTGCAATTTAATTAAACTTTCTCCTTATCAGCCTACTAATTGTAGCATTCAATATTTCCTGGGTTTGCTGAAAGGACATTCACACTTCTCATATTTCAGAGACAGCTTCTGTGAAGTTTCCTGTGAAAACTGCAGCAGAAAATCTTAGTTCACAAGTTAAGTTAGTTAACAGAACTTCATAGGTCCAGCTGTGGCAGTTGGGGCAAGCTAAATTCATGAAGCAGCTGTGTGCTAGCAATAGAGAATAGGTTGGTAGCTGAAATTACCAACTGTCTGGTGAAAATATTTTTAGTAAGTTATTGAAAATCCTAGAAAGAAGATTTGTCTTGTCTGTTAAGAACACACATTGTACCTGTGGTTTGCAAAATTAGAATGAGACATGGGTATATTGGGTTGTGCTGCTGCTGCTTCTTAAGTGTCTGTTTCAGTCAATGTCTCAGAGGGCAACTTTCTTCAAAGGGAGAAGAAGTTGCCATAAATTCTACCAATTAGGGAGCTGCAGTGCCTTCCCCTTGAGTGCTGGATAATTGGGCAGGTGAAAACAGTATGGTGCCATCAAAAGAAGGTGGATCTGAGTCATCCTGAGCCTTTGTTCACCAGCTCACATAGGATCGTATCACAACACAATAACCTTAAAGATTGACTCAATTTTCAATATCCTCCATTTTTTTTAAGGGGGAAAAGAATCTTTGTGGGGGAAACTGTTGTATCTACCAAACTGAGGTAAAGAAGGTAAAATAGAACTGGAGAATTTTAAGGTAGCTGAGTCAGTTTGCTTATTTCCTAAGGATGAAGGTTACATGACTTCTCCTCGATCATAGGTGATAGGTTCTCTTTCTCTTTTATCTCAGTTCCTAGAAGTTATGATAGTTGAGAAATAATTGTAAAAACAATTCCCTATCTTTTCTACCTTATTTTTCTGTAGTTAGGTTATAGGTATGTTTGCAGATTTCTAATGTTCTCCCTAATTTTGTGCCTCTTGTTCAGCAGCCCAGCCCAGCTGCAGTGTGTTTGTGGCTGTATACACACATACTGAAGTTTACATAAGTTTATGTCTCTTGATTCTTTTCACAAGTACAATATGCAGTGCAACATAGGCTTCATTTTCTGGCGCAAACCCAGGAAATTCAGATATTTATTGCATTTGTGCATTGTGCTGTCTCACTTAAATATTTCTAGAACAGTGATCTATTCAGTGTGTCTCTACTGAATTATTTCAACAGCAAGACAAACTGCTTATCCCGTGTAACCCAAGTTCAGCAGGTTGGATACCTTACTTAGTAGCTAACTTAGAGCCATTATTTCTTTGATAGTTTCCCTTACAGCTACACAAATCTTATTAGCTTTCAGTAGTGTTCTTTCAGAAACCCAAGATTCTACAACCAGCTCTCCACCTTAAACTCGAAACATATTAGTTGGAAATAGTACATGTATATAATGAAATATTAAGAGGAAATATAAGCCAAAACTGTCCTTAGTCAAGATGTTTTCCCTTGGAATGTAATAGATCTTGCACAGTTACACAAATTTCTCCTATTTACATATGCAGTTCTCTTATTTTACTTTCTGTCTATCAGGAAATGCTTAATTCTTAATATACTGAAATCATGCCAGGGTACAAAACAGGTTCCAGCATTCAAATTTTTAACTTTGCAAGATATTTTTCAGTTTCTTTTACAGTCTAAGATTATCTATGACTAGACTCTTCCAGCTCTTGTTGGACTCAACCTGGGTGCTTTGTAACCTCTGTGTATTTTGCTGGATATTCTGATGGTAGGATGAACAGACATTTTTTCAGGTTTTCTTTCTTAGATCACTGTGTTTCTTTGATGCTGAAATTACTCAGAAACATACCGCTAGTTCAGCTGTGCTTCAACCCAAAATGGGTTTAAAAAATAAAAAGGAAAGGTTTTATGTATTTTTTTACTTTCCATCTAATGAATACTTTCTATCTAATGAATAGATACAACCCAAACTTAAAAGTAATTAATATTTTCTATCTTCTCCTTTCAAAAAATAGTGCATCAAATACTGTTTTTCCCATATTTCTTTCATTTCTCCAAAGAGGTTTGCAGCAACTGCTTTCTCAGCCTATTAAGATGGAGCTGAATGCTTCTAGAATGTTTGTTAAATGCTTAAGTCATGTTAACAAAACCAAGTACAAATCAAGGACATAATCTGGTTATGAATTGTTTCTTCTCCCTGTGTCTGCTACTTGTTTTGGCATTTTAAATAAAATTACAGGGGCTGTTTATGTAAATGGGATCTGAGGCTGCTACAGGGATGCAACACATATAATATTGATACTGTAATTTCTCCTGCTGAATGGCCCTTCTTACTAGTGTAATTAAACCATGTGACCTTGCAAATCATTAAGTCTTTTGACCAAAGGCTGAATGACAATATTCTTAAAAACTGCTGTTGACATTGATGAAATTACGGTGGTAGGTGAGATTGTGAAAATATTTTAAAATGTACAACTAACCTGTGGAAATCCCCCAAAATCTAGATATTGAAGTATAAAGGAAAAACAAACAACAATCTTTGCATGTGTTGGCTTGACAAACAGTTTCCTGCATGAGAAAGTAGACACTTGAGGCAGAATATGAGAGCTACTCAGACCTACCAACTGTAGAATAGGGGATATCAGAGGAACAGAGCTTACTCTTAGACCTGTTTGCAGAGCAGTACCCTGTATATGTATGTGTGTGTCTGTTTGTTGAAGTAAATGGTTTTGGTTTTGCTGCTTCCTCCTAAGCAGGTTGAATCTTTTTGATAGTGCTGTGTTAAGTCACTTTGGGTAAGTGGAACTCCCTCTCTGACAGCTTCAGGAATGTGATGCTGACCAAGGCATGAGCTGCCTTACCGTTGGGATGAGAATCACTGTTGACACTCTACCAACAAATCTATAGAAAAGGGGCATTGCTGGATCTTTCTTTCCTTTTTTTTTTCCCTTTTCTTTTTTTTTTTTTTTTTTTCCTTCCCCTAAAGCTCATAAGCTTTGAAAGTTTTTAGGTGATATCTAACAAATACATGATCACATTAATATTTTTCAAGGGTCTGAAGAGATACTCATGGTGCACAATGCTTAAATAAGATATTCTCAATCCTTTGTTTAGATGGGTTTTCAGTAATTAAAGAAAGTAATAATTTTATTTGGATCCAACATTTTCCATTTGTAATTATATGACTGAAGTCCCTTTGTAATTATTCTTTTTTTATGATCCTTTACATTAGCATATTCAATCTAAATTGTTTAATTAGATGATAGTTTACTCAAATTACAGTTGCATAAGTTTTCTGTATAACAGTCAAGAAAATAGAGAGCTTCTGAGCTTGTGATATGCTAAGAAGAAAAAAAAGTATTATACTGTTGTTAACTGCTAATTCAAAATTACTCTTTTTAAGTCCCTATTCTATTTACTCTGAGTAGAAACAAATCCTGTGCTATTATTTAGATGATTCCTTGGTACAATGGGATTTGCTCTTTAAAACACATAGCTATGAAGCTATGCACAATTCATATTCTTTAAGTTGGTGAATGCACTGGAAAAGTGTAGTGTAATATAGAGATATACTGTATGCATAGCTACATAAAAGAAAAACATCATCTCACACCTGTCCCTCTCTCATGGTAACAGAGTCTTCAGGATGATCTAAAACACTATCTGATAGCCATGAAGCTGACTTCATCAACCAACACATTGATTTCATGATTGGTTATATCCCCCAAATTTTTCTCATTATTCTTCATGACAGCCAGTCAAACTCTCACCCTGAGATAGGCCAGTGTATTGGGTTTGTGTGGCAAGGTCTCGATAGCAGGGGAGTTACAGGGATGGATTCTGTGAGAAGCTGCTAGAAGCTTTCCCTATGTCTGATAGAGCCAATGCCAGCTGGCTCCAAGATGGACCTGCTGCTGGCCAAATCCCAGCTAATCAGCAACAGTGGTAGTGCCTCTGTGATAACTTATCTAAAAAAGGGGGGGAAAAAAACCCCAACCCTGCCAAAACCGCCAGGACACAAACTTCAGCTGGAGAAAGGAGTGAGAATATGTGAGAGGAACAACTCTGCAGACACCAAGGTCATTGAAGAAGGAGGCAGAGGAGTTGTTCCAGGCAATGGAGCAGAGATTCCCCTGCAGCCCGTGGTGAAGACCATGGTGAGGCAGGCTGTGCCCCTGCAGCCCATGGAGGTTAACGATGGAGCAGATATCCACCTGCAGCCTGTGGAAGACCCCACACCAGAGCAGGTGGGTGTGCCCAAAGGAGGCTGTGACCCCGTGGGAAGCCCATGCTGGAGCAGGAGCCTGGCAGGACCTGTGGACCAGTGGAGAGAGCGAGGAGCCTGCACTGGAGCAGGTTTGCTGCCAGGACTTGTGACCCTGCAGGGGACCCACGCTCAGCAGTCTGCTCCTGAAGGAGTGCACCTTGTGGAAGGGACCCACGCTGGAGCAGTTCATGAAGAACTGCAGCCTGTGGGAAGGACCCACATTGGAGAAGTTTGTGGAGGACTGTGTCCTGTGGGTGGGACCCCACCCTGGAGCAGGGGAAGACTGTGAGGAGTCCTCCCCTGAGAAGGAAGGAGCAGCAGAGTCAACGCATGATGAACAGACCACAACCCCCATTCCCCATCCCCCTGTGCCATACAGGGGGAGGAGGTAGAGAAAATTGGGACTGAAGTTGAGCCCAGGAAGAAGGAAGGGGTGGGAGAAGGTGTTTTAAGATTTGAGTTTGTTTCTCATCACCTGACACATGTTCTCATGCCTCTCTCCTACTCAGTTTTCATTGGTAATAAACTAAACTGATTTTCCCCAAGTCCAGTCTGTTTTGCCTGTGATGGTAATTGCTGGGTGATCTTCCAGTCCTTATCTCAACCCACGAGCTTTTTCATTGTATTTTCTCTCCCCCGTCCAGTTTGAGAAGGGGAGTGATAGAGTGGCTTTGGTGGACACTTGGGCATCCAGCCAGGGTCAAACCACCACAAACAAGTATTAAGGTTTGACTTGGTCAACACCCTGTCCGTTGTCTAACGGAAAGTACGGGAATTTTGAGATTCAAAGGATGAAGATCAGAAGCTTTTGTTTTTCACAAGGAAACCACTAACTTAACCATTACCATTTTATAGTTACCTAGTGTTGCTGAGTGGTAAGGTCATGTGTTTACAATGAAAACTGCTGTGTAACGTTAGCAATAAAGTAAGCAATATCTTTCTGTTGATTGCCATCTCTGAACTCTGTCAACTGTGGCTATGAGACAGGTTTGCATAAATACCATGAAAAGCTGTTTGACAGAAGTTAACATGTTGTTATAAAATACTGCAGATGTCACTGGCAAAATAGCAATATAAGACACAGTTCAGCAGGTAATATGGCCCTTGTTATGGCCATCTGGAAGCTCTCCACTCTTGCAATGGGCTGACCATATCCATTAGCTAAGCACCACGCAGACTCTTGCTCACTCCCCCCATCCTGGTGGCATAGGGGAGAGAATAGAAAGAGCAAAAGCAAGAAGACCTATGGTTTGAGAGTCAGTTTAGTAGGTGAAGTAAAGCTGAGCATGCAAGCAAAGCAAAAGAAGAAATTTTTCTTCCCATTGGCAGGCAGATGTTTAGCCTCTTCCTGGAAAGCAGGTCCTCAGCATGTCGCAATGGTTACTTGGGAAAACAAATGCCACAACCATGAATGTCTGCAGTTCCTTCTCCTTTCTCCCAGTTTTTATTGCTGACCACAATATCATATGGTATGGAATACCCTTTTGGTCAGTTTGGGTCAACTCTCCTAGCTGTTCCCCTCCCACCTTCTTGCCCACCCCCAGCCTGCTTGCTGGAGAGAGCAAAGTGGAAAAAAGAGAAAAGCTCAATGCTGTGCAAGCAGTGTTCAGCAATGGACAGAATATTGGTGTGTTATCAGTGCTGTTTTAGTCACACAAAGCCACTGTGTTTTAGTGGCATACAGTTATCTATAAAGAAAATCAGCTCCATCCCAGCCAGACTCAGTCAGCTGCTAATGACTTTAGAGAGTGTAAATTAGTTACTTGGTTTGGATCACAATACTGTAAGGACAATTTGTGAATTTTCTACTACATGATGTCACTAATGACAAGTCCTGGCTGCTCACCAGCATTCAAAATAGAGCAATGACACCTAGTCAGATGCCTTGGAAGAGTGGAAGACACATACAAAATACAAATGTATTATATACTATGTACTAGTATATAATGCATACAGTATATACTAGGACAGCAGCAGGATGACTTCCAGAAGGCTGGTTACAAGGGAGTCCACATGAATCTTAAAAAGAACAACATCGTTACAACAGAGATTTGGTTTAGGTCTAAGGAAAAGTGCTTTCTGTGACAATAAGGCAAAATGCCTGTTATTAAAGTGGTACCAGATGTTGCTTATTACCATACAACTGCTGGGTGAAAACAAGGTTGACACTGAAATCCTCAGGTGAATTCCCAGGGAGAAAGTAGTTCAAATCCTCTTGAACTGCAATTATATATGTTACTTTGGGTCCTTTCATATCCCAGCCTAACTTCTCAGGGGAAAAAGAGAAGAGTGAGGAAGACACAAAGAGTCAAAGTTAAGGTTCTTATAGGCAAAGGGACAGCAATGACCTAAAGACTCTGCAGAAGAGGGTTAAAACATATTTCTGCTATCGGAGACTAGGAAGTCCAGCTTTTCCAGTTCTACTGCAGAATTACTATTTCTGATCAGCAGCTGCTGCTATTAGGTATGTGAAATCCTTCATATTCCACTGTCTTTCCTTTTTCCTGCCCTGTCCTGAGCAGGAGTTTTTGTTGCATGTGTGCTATATGCTGTGGAACACTTCTTGCTGTGCCTTTCTCTTGAGCTTAGTCTTCTTTTTTTGCTTTGCCAGACAGATCCAATATAAGTATAAATGCATGCTAAGGAAGTGGGAATGATGGAAATGCTTGGCACATGTCTCTGCTGTTAGTAGCAAAGTTGGTAAACTTACACTCAAACAAGATGCAGGAAGAATATCTTAATGGTTTCCATCTGTTTTTAAGATATATTTGGTACACAGTAAGGAACACTGTAGCAAAAGAAGCAGTATGATAAAACATGTGCATGGACTTGAAATTTTACTTGGTACAGTGTTCTGGCTGAGTAGTGTGCTCTCCAAGGGGGAGACAGGGTACATGCAAACATCCTTACTCTGTCTACAGATGAATGCTTCTTAGGATTTTCACTGATCTGGAGAGTTTGGATCCTTTTTATAGGCAGAAGGAGCTTTAAAAAATGCTCTTTCACATATAAGCCTTATTTTTCCTAGGGTGCCAAAACCAGAAGCACACACTCTCCATCTGGCAGAAATGGTGTTGGAATTAACTAAATGTTTATAAAGCACACTGAGAATGAAACTAAATTTAAAAATTTCTTTATATGACTTAGGTTAACCTGTATTCATTCCTTACTGGACTTTTCACGAGCAGTTAAAAAAGAAATCAGAAGTAAGGCCACCTGCAAAAAACCCCTGTGTTTTTAAAATACACATTTGATATTAAACATCTCTTTTTTTTTTCCTGCCTACATTCTGCAAGATAAATGCTATAAAAACAATGCATACAAATAGTAGAAAATTATTATTCTTTTCAGATAAAGAACTATGTTAAATGTGTGCTGCAGTAATATATATAAACCTACTCTGATGTGAGAAAATTTTCTTACAGTTTTCATAGAAACTTTATGCACAGTTCGTTCTTAACTGTAGGGAATCCCTCTCAGAACCATTAAATAAGCAGCTCAGGAATTAAATTAGCCCCCAGCTATCATAAGCAAATAACCTACATGGGAAATTTTGTTATCTAACTGGCCAGTTGATGCTTTGCTTTTTCCAGATTTAAGAAAGAAATTAAATGGTATGGCAGTGTATTACTCTCATTTCCAATCCTCTAGAGCAGATAAACATTATCATGAAGCTGGCCAAGGATGAAATTTAAATAAGTAGTGATTGGAGAGGATGACAGGAAGAGTTTCCAAGTTACAAAAACTGACAAATTAGTTTAATTAACTGCAAATTTTGGAGTACAAAGATATGGGGCAATTATTTATTTTGATGTGTAATGCATACTCAATATTTTTGTAAACAGATTGGGGTATAGAAAACCTGCCACACAATTATTCAGGAAAGAAGTAAGAAAAAAAGCTGGAGCCATCTACATGTTTTTCTCCTTTTAAGTCACTGTCACTTTACAGTTCTGATGTGGATTACAGATTCATTCCTTTTCATTTGTGTTCTCAAACAACCCAAACTGCTTCTCCAGTGCACCTTTAAACAGCCATACAGCATAATTGTGATGGTCATTTAAGCACCCTAGATGCTCATCAGGGATATGAGATTATGAGTCTTATATCATGATCATACTCTTACGGTGTTAATTTCCTTCTGAAAAGTCTGGACTGTGAAAACATAATCTGCCCTGTAAATACAGTACTGAGGGAATGAAATAGGTGGTATGCAGCAGAACAAAATGGAAGTTGCATCTGCTTTTGTAGCTGCTTGGAGTGCAAAACTTTTCGGCCTGAGGTTCTTTGACCTCTCTACAATTGCAAAAGATGCTACTGGGCTGGTATAGCAATGAATGCAGTCAAATCACCCACTTGACTTTGAATCTTTTAATTGTTTACAATCGTAATGTTCTTCTTATCATGACATTTTGTGGCTTAGAGTATGGAAATAAGTTACTCAGGAATTTAAGATATATGTAGTAATGGCATGATGGGGTGATAAATGAAGCATAGCACTCAACAGTAAGTTTTCAAACACTATCCCAAAACTTTTGCTTTGTTGTCCTTGGACAATTGATCTGCATTCACAGTATGTCCCTTTCTCCATTTGTGTAACAGAAGTGCCTTACATGGAAAGCACAGTATCAGCTAGTTGTTGGCTGCTCACTGTTTCTCTGTGATGAGGTTCTTGCTGCAACTCTGGTCTTTAGTTCCAGAGCAATTTATGTGTTCAGAACTAATTTTCTATTGGCCAGACTTAGGCTTGATGAGTGTAAAGAAAAAAACTGACTTCTCAGACTGTCACATAAAATGTTAGGGAAGGCTGATCTTAGCACATATACTACTGAGGAAAATTATGTAGAAGACAGTGTTGCTGAAGGGTTGAAGAAGATATACACTTTAATAGAGAGCACAGATTTTAATTATGACTTTCTTTTTCCAAAACTGAAAAGTTTAGGTCTGACTTGAGAAACAGCAACATCATTAATAACACAGCTCCATGGTGACAGAAGGATATGACTAGGATTATAATGTAATGGAGCTCTGCATTTAAAATGTATGCACTGGCAGTTTTAACTGTGAGAAACCAGAGTAATAACTGCCCCTCTTTCACCCTTGACATTTCATGTTTCATCTGATTTTCTGTGCCCTAAAGTCCTTCCCCTCATGAATTCTGCCTTTTGTACTTCCATGATGATTTTAGAGGTGAAGATTCATTCACATTTCAAAGCTCAGGTTAAGAAATCAGGCTTTTGTGAAGTTTCTGGTGGATTTTTTTTTTTTTTATCAGATGGTAAAAGATTTTGAATAAGTTTACGCTGAAGTGCCAAAGCAGAAGCCACCTGACAAAAGGTCCCAGATGTTTGGTCTTGCCTGGCTCAGCCTCTGGACTTGAATTTCAGCTCATCTGTCAGGTTAGCCTTGGTGAAGAAGGTGAGTACATGTCAAAAGCAGAGGTAATACGGGGGGAGGTAGCTCAGTGGCTTCAGGAAGACTTTCCTTTGGGCTAAAAGTCTACCTGTAGGGCATGGAAATGTTTTGTGTTTTTCTTCTACAGGTCAGTCACCCAGGGTAAGAAAATAAATAGCAGTGAAATGAATCTGAAATAAAGGACTAGCTGCCTTTTTATTTTTTAATTTAGCCAGTTTCAGCAGCTCCAGGTAATACTGTAAATCAGACAGGGTTATGGTCCTTGGATGAGGCAAAGGGACAAACTGGGGACTGTTTTGTCACGAACACCACCTAAGAAATGCATAATTTAATTCTGTACCAGCAAGGGAATGGTAAGCCCCAGCATGCATGTGCAGACCTGCTCAGCTTTTTGGTTCAGAGTGCTTGGTAAGTTGAGTTGGCTAAATGAAGAGCAAGTATAGAATGAAACAGGAAAGCTTGCCACTCTTCAAGTGTGGGTGCACGTTAACATTGAATGCTGCCTATTGAATTGTTTCTCTGCTTCTTCTCATGGTTCCGTATATGTGTTCAGAGAGGACACACAAATAGGGTAGCTCACAGCATGAAAAGCCATGAGATGTGCCTTTAGTAGTCCCCTCAATAATTACTGCTCTGATGCTCATACATAACCATTTGCTAGTTCATAGAATCATAGAATATCTGAAGTTGGAAGGGACCCATAAGGATCATTGAGTACTGCTCTCTGCTCCTCGCAGGACTACCTAAATTTAAACCATATGACTAAGAGTGTCATGCAGACACTCCTTGAGCTGTGACAGGCTTGGTGCCGTGATCACTTCCTGGGGGAGCCTTTTCCAGTGACGGACCACCAGTGAAGAAATTTAACAACGTGCTTGTTTTCTCTCTCTCTAATTATTTTTAAGAGAACAGGCAGATGTTATTTAACACTAGAAGTGAGTATTTCACATTCATATATAGTGGACTCAGTAAAACAAAAAAACCCCACCAACATCCCTGAAAAACTCTATTTAATTATTGACATAGATTTTCTGTTTTAAAGATTCTTGGTGCATTATCTTAGTATTGTAGGTTAACACTGGTAGGCACCTAAGCACCACACAGCCACTTCCTCACTCCCCCCACCCTCCCCACCCCCAGTAGGATGGGGGAAGAGGAAAGGAAGAGTAAAAGCAAGAAAACTTGTGGGTTGAGATAAAAATTGTTCAATAAACTAAGGAGATGTGGAAGAAGAGAGAAAGAAAGCAGAACAAAACAAGTGATGCAAAGGCAATCACTCACCACCTCCCATGGGTAGACCGATGCCCAGCCAGGCATCAACGCAGGAACTCAGTTGTTGCTCCAGAGCAGTGCACATAAACCTGGAGTAAGCTGAAAAATAAGCAAAACATTGCTAGAGACCTTTGGATGTAAAACCATGAAAATTCTTTACTTTTTAGTACTACCAGAATGTGCTTATCAAAGATATCTGAATAGAGAGAACAGATTTTAACAATTACTGAAAAAAAAAAAAAACCCAAACCAAAAAAAAACCAACAGAAAGTTTAGGTCTTTCTTGAAAAGCAGCAGTAACATTATACAGGTGCATATTAGAAATCTTATTTTGGAACAGAGCTTCCCCACACATACCAAAGTTTACAGTAAGTTATTTTGTCTTACCAAGGGTGAACATACTGTCAGCTAGGGTGAGATTCCAAACTTCTGCCGTATCCATGTGAGTTTCAGTAAAATTTGTTTTTGACACCTGCTGAGTGCTGTAGCGGAGGATGCAGTAGAGTTACTCAGAGCAAACATCATCTGGGATCTCTATTTACAGGTTGTAAATGATTACTATTCTAGGGTACTTGAAAAGGTCACAAGACAATCAGCAGTAAA
Organism: Pelecanus crispus; assembly: GCF_030463565.1. Classification (NCBI taxonomy): domain Eukaryota; kingdom Metazoa; phylum Chordata; class Aves; order Pelecaniformes; family Pelecanidae; genus Pelecanus; species Pelecanus crispus. The sequence goes on from NC_134676.1 coordinate 33,174,528, forward strand.
TTCAGCCTTCTCTGTTTATTCCTGAGACTGTGATTCTTTCACTTCCACCAAGCTATGTATGAGCCACAAGTGAGAACGTTAAGCTTAAGGTTGCTTTTTAGTCCTCAGTATTGTATGTTTCAAGCCCCTTTGCAAGTATGCATTCTTAGCTCCAAGAACAGAGAATAAGGAGGGATGTACTTGGGGCAAACCATGGACATTCATGAAAAGACATATGCTTGAGAGCACTGAGTTACTGAAGTGCTCAGCTACGTTCTCTCCTCTTTGGGAGTAAGTTCGCAGCTGCACAGCAACATCCTCATTATTGCAACATTAAATTCCTATGAATTCATCGCTTTCTACCTGGTGCTTATAATCTATGCCTGCACACCTGAGCTGTTTGCACTTAAAATTCTTTCTGCCTTCCTGATCGGCAACCAGAAATTCAGGCTGCAGGACTCTAGCTCAGTTTAGAGAGCTGCATTCATCAATTTATGGCCTAATTTTGTGCAAAAATGGGAGTTGTAAAGCATGTTGAAAATCCACTATGAAAAGAATACTTAGTGCATGCACATCCCATACATTGTAGGCCATTAGGTGATGTGTTGTTTATTCTTCTAGAACATAATAATGTGTCATGAAAATAATAGTGTCAGTCTGGGTATTACAAAAAGAAACATTGAACTCAATAGTGGCTAAAGCAATTGGAAATTATTAAAGCTGCTGATATACTGCATGCATCTAACTTACTCTGTGTGTGTAATTAAGAACTCATGAGGAAAAACCATATTTTAAGTACAAAAGATCACTGCTATGATCTGACTGCAGCTCTGTGTCAATAATGGTTCTTGATCTAACACCACATAAAGGTTTTTATGTGGTTTCAATGCTATCCACAGACAAAAGTATTCTTAGGCAAATTCAGTAAAAAGCACCATTTAACACTTGCAGAATCCTTGTACTTCTAAAGTGTGTCTTACTCACCTAAGTTCATGAGTGTGAAAGAAATTTTGGTGGAACAAGTGGTTTAAGGCCTCATAATTTTTTAAAAGCTGATCTTGGAGACTTATGCACAGGGTGTTGAACAGTGAACATTTAAAACTCCAGAAATAGTACGAGAAGTGCTGGGACCTAAATTGAGTTATATTGTCTGGGAAAGTTGAAAGTGAAGTAAGTTTAGCATTAGAATAATTTCTGTGTTTCACTTCCTGTGCACAATTTACTTTCTGCAGAGTGATGTGAAACCATGCAATAAACCTGCAGTCTGCTTGGCTGATGTCACAGGTTCCAGTTTATGTCAGCTTTGATGGGTGCACTTAAAACATTTTGATAACATGACATTCCCCAATGTCCAAATACAGTTGAAGCAGAGTGCACCAGCTGTTGCTTTGACTAGTGATCAAGAATCTCCCAGATAAAGGCAATCTCATGTAAATCTGCCATGAAAATGAAAATCCTCTCATGTGAAGCTGTATTTTTCCAATTGCACTGCAATATAGAGGAAGGTCAAAAAAGTAAACCTGAAATCACACATCAATACTGAAAAAAAAAATGTATTCATTAGGATGGGGTCCTATCTTTCTGTTTTAATTGTTCTGCCAGCTAAATCATCAAGAATTTCAAGGACAGACTTTTTAAAGCTTAGCGTATTGGTAGAAAGTGTACCGATATATGAGGGAAAATTATTTTCTCTCACCTTCCCACAAATTGCTGTTCCTTCCCTTGACTCCTTGGTTGCATAATGTTTATGTGGGCAGATGTTCCCAGAATTCCCCTCTCTGCATGGGACCTCTTTACAACCCCAGCAGGCAGCCAGATTTTGCAGTGCAACCCAAACATCAAGACTTAAACTACAAGCAATCTGTTACACTCTAGCTAAGGAAATAAAAGTTCTGCAACTGTCAAGGAGAGATGTATTAGTTTGGCCATGCCTAAAATGCTTTGGGAGGTTTTCTGAAAATAAACATGCCAATCTTGCTCTGAGCCCTGTTGTATGGGGAAATTTGAAAATGTATGGCTTTTGTTTCCAAATTTAATGCAACCAACAGGTAGAACCAATTCAAAAGGACTTTTATTTTTTCCTAAGGGGCTGGGGAGTTCATTGGAAATAATTGCACATATACTCTGCTGGAGTTAACAAATGCTCAGCAAGCTATTATAGTGTATAACAGCAGCCTATAGTAATTTAGGGGTACTGAACAGCCGTAAGATTAACCACATTTGTTGATCTTAAATTTAGAAATTTATCTCTGTTTTTTAAACTATTGCTGGATAAATTGCCATTTAGACTGAACTGTTTGCATATGTTTCTTCTCTTGTTAGGTGAGCCAAAACAGGGCATCAGTTTCAATCAGTTTGTTCACACCTTCCCTCTGAACAATATATCTACTTCCTTTCTGGCAAGTGGACAAAATCTGCATTTTAGGCTTGTAAACCATCTTGTCGTCAGTAAGAAGAATGGGAATGTGTTAAACCGTTGTTTTGATCTCAAGCTTGTCTTAAATCTCTGACTCAGCCCACTTCTGTATCCCTGACCCAGGATCATTCTAACAGGATCATAACTAAAGATCATTCAGGACAACATGAGTGAAAGGTTATGGCAGTAGAATTAAGGTCTCATTGACAGAAGCAGGGTATCAGCTGCTTCTGTAACTGGAAAACAGAGAAAGGCTGTGCTCGTTTCAGTCCTTTGCAATCCTGTCAATGCCTCTAGGTGTCCTTTGTCCACTAACCCACAAACAATAAATATACTGATTGAAAGCTTCAGGCAAGCCTAGCCACTGAAAGATACTGTAATACGGAATTCTTGTTCCTCGGGCATAATACAAATATTCTATTTTAGTAAGCTTATTGCTGCTGATTCCTCTGGCCCCAGTACTCTCCCCTATAGCAAGCTTTTAATTTATAGCGGCCTGGGATTTGTTGTTTCTTGGCAAATTCTGTATGCAAAATTATACATCTCAGCACAGTGACAGTCCTTTCTCACAGCTGGTTATATTTTCTTTATTTTTCCCTTCCCCTTTCCTTCCCTTTTCCCTTCTGCATTTCTCAGTGAAATACAAGGATGTTCTTTTTGCTTGCTTCTGTACTATTCTTGCCAGTTTTCTTCACCTCAGTGCTTAGATTCTCATTCTCTTTCTTTGTGAAAAAAATCACTCAGATAAGTGTTTTTTGATCGTCTTTCATATGCCTAGTGTCTGTTTTCAATGATTTGTGAATTTCACAAAAGCTTGTAGTTAAGAGTATTTTTGTCATAAACCAAATATATTTCATAAAGCTCATTGCTGGTTCATAGGAATAATACACGAAAATGACATCACAGATTCTTTTCCAGTGTAACCAACTGGTTATGTCCCTACTCTACAGCAAAACCTCCCTTTCTCTGAAAACAAAAGTTGTTACTCTGCAAACCACTATGTTAGACCCCTGCTTAGTGCAAGGAAAGGACAAAAGCTTTTTGGGAAAATGTTATCTCAGAAAATCTCAACCTTAAGTTTTTCTTTAAAAAAAGCTGTACCTTTTCTTAAAGTTTTTTTCTCTCACTCACACCCTTTTCCCCTCTTTTGAGGAAATTTTCCTTTCCTTTAGTCAGGCAAGGCTTCTCCTTCAAGTTTTAGAGCTGATATTTGCAACTGCAGTACTCTTCTAGCATATTTCCTATAATTCCCTCTCACTCAAAGGAAAATTAGAAGGAACATGTTTCTTCTCCTAGTGCTTTGTCTGGAAAGAAAACACTCTTCTCCTCTGTCTTTTTAATTACCATATTTTAAAAGTAATTTTATAATTAAAGCAGTAATGAGAGCACATATTTTCTAGAATGCACTCCTGTTCTAAAGATACACCTATGTTTTTCAAAATCCATTAATTGTTTTCAACATCATTGAAATTCCCTTGGACTTGCATCCCCTTGAACTAATTTCTTTAAGGATTAAAATTACATTTTATGGCACTCTGCGTAGCAATTTTTCCTCGGCAACTGAATTAGTACTTTAAACATTGGCCCCATCCTTACTGTGAAGTTTTCACTGTAAGGGTACTCTTATTTAGTAGGTAAAGCCTGAGAAGAACTGTGGTAGATAGGCATATACAATACTCCCCTTACCAAAACCGTTGTGTTACTTGTTCCTTGCTGGGTGGCTGTAAATTATATTATGCCCAGACCAAAATATCCTGCCAAAAAAATGGAGAACTCATTATAGCGCCTCCTCTCCCCAGTCCTTGTGGCTACTTTGAATTCCTCATTGAATGTCACTGAAACCGTGACTTTCCCATGAGGGCTGCCCACTCCACGTAGCAGCCAAAATAGAAAACCAACCTTTAAAAAAAGAGATAAAGAAACAGCCAATCTGGGTCACATCCATTTAGTTGTGAAGTCTGAGGTTGTTTTCATTTGTGGGAATATTCAACAATGTTCTACTGGGAGATATGGGTTTGCAAGCTGTTTTATCGCATCAGGGTTGTGGTGTTTTGTGAGTTTGTGTCAGCATGTAATTGGATGTTGCCAGTAGCACTTACAGTTACTTGGCACAGATGAGGCTCCAAATCACTGTGTGTAATCTGACACATCTCAAAAGACTTTCTAAATGTTTGTTTGGAGACGGCTGGCTATCTTAGCTTGACCCACCGAACTTTTTTATCTCCAAAAGGTGCTTGAAGGATTAGTGGCAGCTGTAGGCTAGTGTTATCCTTTAGACATCATAGGACATGGGTGTCTCAGTATGTAACTTTGAATATGGCTGCCCAGAATACACTGTCAGATAACAGGACTCTTGAACTATCAACAATCAGAAATAGTCACTGGTGAAGTATTCCTTCCCTTCTCTGTAGACCCAATGCCATATTGGTTATATCCTTATCCAGCACAGCCTTTTTGAAAACGTTTGACTCCAACTTACTATAAGTTCCTAACACAGCAAGTCCCTTGTTCACTTCTAGATATAGTTAGATGTCTGCTTGTGTTAGATGAGGTGACAGGTATGCTTCTCATTCAAAAGTGATAGATGGAAATATCGTGCTATCTGCTGTTACTGACAGAAAGAGTACTAGAGCAGGCAGTTTCTCATGGATAGCTGTAAACAGGCAGGCCAATTTAGTTCTCTTTAGGAGTGCTCATTGTCACTTTACCTGACAGCCTTTCCATGTTTTTAGCTGCTATATTGACAATTAAGCTGCGATACTATTCTGCTAAAAATTTGCCAGGTATTCCAAGCTTGATTTTTCACTTTTTATGCACAGACTTTTGCTATTAGTTTGCCTTAAAGCCGTCATCAAAACAACAATGAAAATCTGTAAGTCTACAACTGGCTAAGAAACAACTTCTGCTTTCAAGTCTATATACCTGCAACTCCTGTTACAGGCCACTGCAGTAGAACCAACATAATGTATTTGAATTAGACCCTGTGATGTCAGAAGTGAACACTGATGCATTCATTGATGCATTTTCTGTTGTCACACACTTGTTTTGAACTGTTTTGTACATCAGCCAGTGTTAGCTATCACCTTGCTTATGAAGTCTTAAGTTTCTTTTAGGAAGTCATTGCACACTTCACCACAGCCAAAGATGAGTGCTATTCAAAACTTAAGCAGCGGAGAGTGAAATGCGACTTACTTAATTATGTTTGGATAGAGGCCTATATGACAGAAAATGAAGAAGGCAGCAATGCAGGGTGAGAGAGTGAGCAGTAAGCCATAAACGACCAGAGTAACCACACATGGTGTACAGCAAAGGGAATGCTTGGTGTGCTGTGTAATAACTGGCAGGATGTTTGAATTTGTGATTGAACTGACCATCGCTGGTTGGTCTATTCCTTCTGTGTTCAGGGAAAATTTGTGGTAACTGGAAATGCTCCTCAGTGGTAAGATTCATTCATCATTTTTGCTTACCACTGCAACCTACTTATGGAATCACACAATCTGACCAGCTATGCAGGTCAGAATGGTTAGCATTATCAGACATCTTAAATTCAAAGGTTGCTATATTGGGCACTGTGCACAAACAAGACAGACAGACTTCACTGTTAATCTGATCTTCCAGGCTAGGAAGGAGTTTTGCCCAAGTCACGCACTATGTTGTCATACAGCAGTAGAATCCATGAACACAGTTGCTGTGCAGAAAAAGAGATTTGTTTTCACTTTCTCCAGACTGGTTCTAGTTTTTATTCCAACATACCTGGTACATAGAAGACTTTTTCTTGGGTCATTCATATTTCTCAGCAAATGTAAAAGGTCTTGCAGGTAGTTTATTATCTTCTTTCATTACTCTTTTCATTGTTACAAGGTCAATCTCCAAGCAGTTCCAACAGGAGGCATACTTAAGAATAATCTGTACCCTATTACAGGTATTTTGCAGAGTGGTAGGACACCTGTTTGGGAGGAAACACGTCAAGAGGAGGTAATTAAGCTCTACAGCTTGATGCTTGCAGCACTTAGGATATAACAGATGCCTGAATTCCTCAGGTTGGGAAGCTTTGTCCCAAGCTTCCCAGATCCCAAGGTCACAAGGGACTGTGTCATATGTCTTCATTCAATCGTGTTTTTAACAGGAAAGGCTCTATGTACTAAAGGAGGAGGAATGCTGACCGTTCAGTGCACAGATGTATCCCAAAGTATGTGTGCTTATTGATACTTAAGTGGAGTATCCAAAACACCACAAACTTGAGAGATGTCAAGAAAGCAAGTTTTCTTCTTACATTTCATCAGGTGGTTTTTTTTCTGACCCTGTCTGGAAACTGCTTGTGGAGGGTTATGGAGACAGAAACTAAGATACAAGGAAAGGGAAGTGCATCATATGTTTTAAGGTCAAAAAAGGTTTTGCTTCTCTCTTTGAATAATAGCTTGGCATGGTTCTGATTTTATTCGAATTATAGCATGCCTTTCACTACAGGTATTACTGGAATGACCCCTGAATTTGGTGTATTTTAATTTTCTCTCTTCCTCTGAAGCAGGTCTAGTTATATAAATTGTTGCTTTTACTCCCTATGAAAATGTTGTATTGTCTCCAGTTTTTATCAGTATGGGGCAACACTTCTGATCTGGTGTAATGCTTTAGATTACCAGATCTATTTTGCATTGATTGGTCACTAAATAAACCTAGACAAAATTCATCTATACTAGAGCTGGACAATTTGAGATCATTAATCAAAGTGTGCTTTTGTTACCGTTTTACTGCCTAAGCCTACTATTAACTTGTCACAGCTGGGTTGCTTTTATGTTTTCACGCACTGTGTGATGGATTAAACTAGTTAGCTGGCTAGATAGATTATATGCATTAACACTTAACAGCTTTGCTCAAACACTGGGCAAAGAACTAGTCTTGCCTTATATGAAGTTTTAAAGGATCTGATTTGCCGTGTTTCATTCTGTGCTGTCCTTTTCTCTGGCCATGGCTAAATAGTGGAAATTAAGGCACTTTTGAATTGAAACATCTGACTGTATTTCTTGGGAGGTTCTTACTGAAGTTTAACGAACAGCATCACTGAGCTTCCGCTCTTTTCTACTAGTCACATTCTTATTTTTAACAAAACAACTTATAAATTCCTGAAGCAATCTAATTCAATTTGGGATCAGTTTCCTGCTTTTCATTCTCTTCAGGAGGTTGGTAGTGTTTTCACTATGCAGGTCATTAATTGTGCTACCTTACTTTGCACTGTTTAATTGACCAACATCCTGCAGATTCGCCAATATGGAAGCTCCTTGGGTGAAGTCATGGAATTCTTAAATTTATGATCCTAGGACTTTTACAGATCACAACCATGGAAGATGCCACCCAGTAACTAGTCACATGGACACCTCTAGCTGTTCTTGTTCTATTCCAGCTATGTCAGTTTTGATTTAAATGGTTGTTTTGCAGTGATGTTTATGTAGTGATGCTTTCTCTGCTTGGCAGTACTTCCTGTACTTTGGGTTGTCTGTGGCAGTCATCCTCTCCATGGTTTCAAGCCTGACCATCCAAGTGCCTTTCTGAGAGTTACCCCCAAGCTCCCTATCTTTCTCACGAATAGTGGGATACTAGGGCTTTCCCACCAGACCTCATGGTGCCTAGTACGGAAACTTCAAGTATCCTGCCACCAGACAACAACTATGTACACGAGTTAAGCTTCATTGGTTGTATATGTTCTTGGTAGCAAGTGTTTGCAATGCTGTACATACAGTACTTCTCAAAATACATTGCTTCCTTTAGCTCAGATGGCCTGATTGAGGCACCCTGTAGTATTCAGATTTAACAGCTAGTCCAAAAGGGTAGGTAGCCAGACCTACTAAGCAGAATCAGCAACAGGTTAAACCAAATACTAAAATATAATTTCACCTGAACAGTGAAAAGACAATACTTACAAAAATGGCCATGCAGTACAGGGTGCTAGAGTGATTAGCTCTGAGTATTTATTTCTGAGGGATAGCACCAACACAACTGATTTTTTTTGTTGTAATATATACACTTTTAAGGCAGCTCCACCTGTGCTATCATTCATGTGCAGCTTCATTAAGTTGTTACACAGCTGTATGTCAGCAACTGGACATTTGTGTGACTGGCCCTAGGGCTCCTGCTACCGTCCTGTTCCTGAGCTTTCCTGACCTCTGCCAGCCTGTGCTGTTAGATACTCCTGCTGTGTCTCTGACAGGTCATTGCTATAGACAGGCTTAGTCTCAGGTTACTGGGACTTTACACAACTGGGCTTAAAAAATTCTATAGATGTGCTTATTTATACAGGCACACATAATATTTTGTAACTTCTTGATGTTTAAAGCAATCCAATTACAACTGTGCTGTTGGAATGGGCTACAGCTTCATTCTGTCCAGGTTATAATAACCTTGTGCAATTCCTGAACTGTATTTGTTGTTGTACTCCAGGATGAGTATGTGGAGTACTCTTAGAACAATTGCGTAATGATTTCTCAGGATAAATATCAGACTGAACAACACTTACTTCATATCTGTGATGAAAGAGGGCCAGGAAGGGCTCCTGGATAGGTGGAAATATTTGAAGTACATATATGAAGAGAAGATCATCCCTCAGGTAGAGTGAATGACACCAGGTGGGTGAAATAGACAGTAATGAAACACATATGGAGAGAGTAAAAAGCTTCTGTTAAAGCAAGCCCCTATTTAATTGCAGTAGAAGAGGTATCATGGAAGTGGTGGGTTTTAAAGATGGACAGATACAATAATGTTTCCTGTGCTGAGAGAACAACATCAGTATGAGAAGGAGGTAGTGGAAAATCTGACAGATAACTAACTGGTCAGGGGGATGATAGTCCCAGATTAGACCTTGGAGCCAATAGTTTGACTGTGTATCTTATGAACCTAGAAGGGTGAGGATAGTTAACAGTGTTTGAAGACAGGAGTTATTGACTGATGCTATGAAAAAAGGAAAAAAAGAATGATAGTAGGCAAGTGCAAAGTTACAATGACTTTTATGAGAGGACATGTTTAACTTGCTGTGAGACTGTCAACACAGCATTTTTTAAGGGGATTCACAAAAGCCAACATGTCAAATATGGAGGACACACAGAAGAGCTTTGGCAGACAGAAAAAATAATGTCTTGGGTGTCCTGTATCATAAAACATGGCGTGGTACAATGCAGATGTGAATGCCTGAAAGAAAAGCCAGATCCAATGTGATGCAAAAATTGCAAGAATAGTGATGTCACAATGAGTCTGCCCTGTTGGTCTTGACAGATGCACATTAACATAATTCCTATCTCAGTGTTTATTTTACACTTTTTGTGATCATAGAATCATAGAACCATTTAGGTTGGAAAAGACCTTTAAGATCATCCAGTCCAACCATTAACCTAACATTACCAAATCCACCACTAAACCAGTTAAGGGTAGAGTAGTAATTTCATGTTCCTGGCTTGGTGGCTGCATTATTTATAGTGAAAGTAAGAACTAGGAATCATTAAGATTGGAAAGGAACTCTAAGATCATCAGTCCAACCATCAACCCAACACCACCGTGCCTACTAAACCATGTCCCAAAGTGCCACGTCTACACATTTTTTGAACGCTTCCAGGGATGGTGATTCCACCACCTCTCTCTGGGCAGCCTGTTCCAATGCTTGATCACCCTTTCTGTGAATAAATTTTTCCTAATATCCAACCTAAACCTCCCCTGGCACAGCTTGAGCCCATTTCCTCTTGTCCTATCACTAACTACTTGCGAGAAGAGACCAACACCCACCTCAAGACAACCTCCTTTCAGGTAGTTGTAGAGAGCCATAAGGTCTCCCCTCAGCCTCCTCTTCTCTAGGCTAAACAATCGCAATTCCCCCAGATGCTCCTCATAAGACTTGTGCTCCAGACCCTTCACCAGGTTCGTTGCCCTTCTCTGAACAAGCTCCAGCACCTCAATGTCCTTCTTGTATTGAGGGGCCCAAAACTGGACACAGTATTCCAGGTGCGGCCTCACCAACACCGAGTACAGGGGGACAATCACCTCCCTGCTCCTGCTGGCCACACTATTCCTGATACGAGCCAGGATGCTGTTGGCCTTCTTGGCCCCCTGTGCGCACTGCTGGCTCATGTTCAGCCAGCTGTCAACCAACACCCCTATGTCCTTTTCAGCCAGGCAGCTTTCCAGCCACTCTTCCCCAAGACTGTAGCGTTGCATGGGCTTGTTTTGACCGAAGTGCAGGCCCTGGCACTTGGTCTTGTTGAACCTCATACCGTTGGCCTTGGCCCATTGGTCCAGCCTGTCCAGGTCCCTCTGCAGGGCCATCCTACCCTCCAGCAGATCGACAATCCCACCCAGTTTGATGTTCTGGTAGGCATTACTGAGGGTTGTATCAGTTGGAATGATATTGTAACATGATAAAGAAAGACAACAATTTAACGAATTTTGTTTTTTGCTCCTAAAACTTACACAAGTGTTAAATATATTTTTTTAAAAAATATGCAAAATGGGGATTTGGAGCTTTAGAGAAATAGTATTGTTCCTTTTAAAAATAACTCTAGCTAAGTATACAGATTGTTCTCGTTAAATGCCTTTCTAAACCCAAATTTGTGGTACAGTAGCAGATTATAAACTAGTAAAGGAATAGAAGTCTAATCAGACATCTGATTTTATAGGTATTAATTCCTGTTTTAAGGATATTCTGGGATTAATTTTCCGGTTATTCCTGAGTGATAGAAGTAGTTTGGCTTTAGGAATAAAATTGCCAAGTAGTAATGCATAAAATACCCATAAGGTTTGTGTTTGGCTTTGTTTTGTTTCATTTTCCCCCATTAGTACCTTTTTTTGAAAGAAAAAAAAAAAAGCGTGGCTTTTACAAATGAACAGAATAAGAAAGTAATGTTTTCCCAGTCCTTTTCTCATAAGTAAGAACTATATAGAAGGAAAAGGTTAAATCCTAGACTCTTGTTTGGGCTGTTCAGTCTTTTCAAGGACATAATATGATGTGACAGGCACCTTTCATCTTTTGAGAAGTTATTTGGTCTTGTCACTTTGGAGGAAGCTGGGATCTTCACTCCGTTATTCCTTTACCAGAGTAGGGGTAAGGAAATGGATGAGGAAATGCTCTCTATAGAGCCACTTTTCTATTGATCTTCACAGTAGAACTACTGTTGAAGGGGCAAGTGTGGAATTGAGCACTCTTAAGCTAGCAGTAACTTATCATCCCCTGGGAGCAAGGAGGAAGCAGAGGAGAAATTTTTTTCCAGGAGGATTCTCAGGTGCACTACGTCTCTGGGAGACTGTACCTCTAATATTACACTGCTACAGGCTGCATCTCTGCCCTTGTTACACGCAGTTCTGGTTTGTTGTGTATGTACGTAAGTGTCGTAATATTCCCCTTTAAAATTCTCTTATCACTTTTACAGACAGGTATGTGAATGAAAATGATTATCTAGTAACAATGCCTGGAGCAACTGATGTTGACATCAAACACAGTGCAAACTCTATGTGAAAAGAAACAGCAATTCCTGTCTGGCACCACCCTCAGAACTCACTAGTCTCAGGTTATCTTTTGAAGAGTGTATAACTATGACGTATTGCCTGATGGTTTGCTGATGTGGATTAATGTCCCCTAGAGGCTAGGGTGAGATCATTGAACCTGTGTTCACTAAGCCAAAAATTCTAGCTCACTGTGCCTGAATTCAAAGGTCTGAGTGACTTAATGTTTTAACTTACTGCACTGCAAATATCCTACATATCATTGCTTTCTCCTGAAGTCTGTAATACCGTCACAATGACTGCCACCTCCTTGTCAATGCAGGAAGAATGAAAGCATAAAAGTAACAAAGCATTTAACAGTTAGGCAGCTATTCTGTGTACGAAAAAAGCACACTCTTTCTGAAAGGACCAGCCTCAAAAAAATGCTAAAATTTCATCAAATTAATCTGGTTTTGGGGAGCATAAAGACAACAAGTCATAGTTCCTCTCACATGAATGGCTGAGCTCCTGAGCTCTTCACTGAATTCTGTGGTTTGTAAGTGGGCTTAGGAGAAAACTTTCTTTCCTGAGAGATCACATGACTAGGTCTATTCCTTTAACTTACTATTCATTACCTCTTAAGATTCCTCAGCAAAGACAGTAATTTTAATCCCAGAAAATAACAAGCAGAGCAGCACATCCAGTTATGTTACACTGACAGGATGTCAAGAAAATGAAAACAAATGGTTTGAGTAGTCCTTCAGGGGATAAGGAGTTCAGTTACTAAGCTACCCACCAGAAACTGTGATTTAGTCATCTGGATGATTTTATTTCTGTTTTCTTCTGTAGGTTTAACCACATAAATCTCTGTTTTATTGCTAGAGATAGATATCAGAGAAATTTGGGAATACTTTTGGCATGGCCAGAGTTTGTGGACTGTTGTACTGACAAGTGCTTAGGTAAAGGAAGAAGCAATAACATTAGCTATGTCCTTATTTGCTCAGGTTTGTGAGCATGTGAATATTTTTAGATTGCCATGCAAAAAGGTGGGTGACCTACTTGGTGATATTCATGAATGTACTGTTATAAATACAGCATGCCTCTTGCATGCTCTTTCCCTCTCTGAATTTCTGTTTGAATCCTTTATTTCAGGGCTCAGGTCACTTAAAACATTAATTAAAATAGACTTGATGAGTTATGAAGAAGAGAAGTGAAAATCCAAATGGCTTTATCCTGTATATGTAGAAAAGAGAATTCTGCTAGCACAAATATGGAGCATGGAGACGTGTGCTTATCTTCTCTTAAACAGACTAAATTAATCAGCTTCACTTTTACTATGCGTACATAATTCAGATGGGTGAAATGTCTATACTGGTATTTCCTCACCCATGGTTGTGGAGTGTTGCTTAGGGTGCATCGAGGCTTGTTGGTGTTTGGCTGGGAAATAGAGACAAAAGTGTTTGTGTAGGTATTTAAATCCCCTTTACAGAAGTTTGTGTAAAGTAAATTGTGAAAGACAGGGATTTATAGCATGATAATTACTCATAGCCAGTTCTTTACTGTACACTCTTAGTTTGTACAAACTAATTTTCAAAGCGGATGTGAAGAGCAACTTCGTGAGTTCACAATCCAGCCTCTTGCATGTTAAACTCCCAGGCTCCCAGATTAACATTACCATTAGGAGTGATGGGGGTATAGAGCTTCAGCAGTGCCAAGGAGATGCATCAGGAACTTCAGATGCTTTCAATCTTACAGCACTAGCCTATGCCTCATGTAGGAAGTTCGGTATCCAACTCTGAATTAATACACTTGAAAATGTTAGCTATAGCCCTTGACTGCTGAACAGAAGCTGTACATATTCTTACCCTTTAGAAGCACTGCATTGTGCTGTGGTGGGTTGACCTTAGCTGGATGCCAGGTGCCCATCAAGCTGCTCTATCACTCCCCCTCCTCAGCTGAACAGGGGGAGGAAACATGACAAAAGGCTTGTGCATTGAGATAAGGACAGAAGGATCACGCGACAATTACTGTCATGGGCAAAACAGACTCGATTTGGGGAAATTAATTCAATATAATGCCAATCAAAAGTCAAAGTAGGATAATGAGAAATTAAAAAAAATCTTAAAACACCTTCCCCCCACCCCCCCCCCTTCTTCCCAGGCTCAACTTCACTCCTAAATTCTCTACCTTCTACAAGCTGCACAGAGGGATGAGGAATGGGGCTTGTGGTTAGATCATCACACATTGTCTTTGCAGCTCCTTCCTCCTCACACTCTTCCTCTGCTCCAGCATGGGGTCTCATCTATGGGAGACAGTCCTCCATGAACTTCTTCGATGTAGATTCTTACCACAGGCTGAAGCTCTTCATGAACTGTTCCAGCATGGGTCCTTTCCACAGGGTGCCGTCCTTCAGGAACAGATTGCTCCAGCCTGCATCCCCCATGGGATCCCACACAGGTCCTGCCAGGAACCTGCTCCAGCCTGGGCTTCCCATGCGGTCACAGCCTCCCTTGGGCATCTACCTACTCTGGTGCGGAGTCCCCCACAGGCTGCAGGTGTATATCTGCTCCACTGTGGACCCCCATGGGCTGCAGGGCGACAGCCTGCCTCACCATGGTCTTCACCATGGGCTGCAAGGGAATCTCTGCGCTGGTGCCTGGAGCACCTCCTCTGCCTCCTTCTGCACTGACCTTGGTGTCTGCATAGCCCTTCCTCTCACATATTTTCACTCCTCTCTTCCAGCTGCTGTTGTGCAGCAGATTTTTTCCCTTCTTAAATATGTTATTAGAGAGGTGCTACCGTTGTCACTGATTGGCTGGGCCTTGGCCACCAGTGGGTCCAGTTTGGAGCCAGCTGGAACCGGCCAGCTGACATGGGGGAAGCTTCTGGGATCTTCTCACAGAAGCCACCCCTGTAGCTCCCCTGCTACCAAAACCTTGCCACGCCAACCCAATACATCCACTGCATCTTTCTAAAAGTGTGAAGAAAAACATTGTGCTTGTCCCTCTGTCATATGGTCACTTCTTCAGATCAGTAGGATTTAGACTTCTGGGGAATCATGAAATTACAGCCAGGGCTATGCAAAGTTTTACTTGCTTTGTTACAAAAGCTTTGCTTACAGTCATAGTTTGCAAGTAGTTTCAGGAAAACTCAGGAAACACGTGACAATATGAATTTTGTCTGGTTTCGGAAGAAAAAATTCTTCTCTCCTGTCTCTTCAGGAAGGATGGCTGGCAGGATTGTGGTTTATAAGTGGACGAAGGAAAGTAGATATTATTTCCACCTGTTATTGTTTGAACAGTTGTCTCACATTCCTGTAATATAATATGTTTTACTGTGTTTATGGCATTTTGAATGGCATTTATGGCATTTTAAACTATAGGTTAATTTGTAATATGTGTTCTTAGACCAGAAAGCCTTAAAAAATTGCATAGAAATTGGAAACACATATAGAATTTTCAGCCATATTTTCTACCTCTTTCTATGAAAATTACAAGTATTTGAAAGCAGGATCTTGAAATGGAAGTGCCACTTCAGCTATATTGTGCTGTAACTCACATGGCACTTCAGTAATATTATGGGTTTTTACAAGACAATTCTTCCTAAAAGTTGTTTTATCTTCCCTGTTTTTAATCAGCCTTATAGAAGCTGAAGCACTGGTTTAATTATTCTTTCCATGACCCTCTTTTCCAACAGCTCACATCCAAAGAGGAAAATTTCATATATACTGGAGCAGCCATCTGTGTATGACATGTTTAGGTCTATTAGAGTTCTGACTTCTTGGAGGTATTAATTAGCCCCTGAGCTACATCATATTTTGATGGAATTTCAGTGATTAAAGGTTATAGAGGGGAATAGTTGACACAGGTATTTTCTTTCCCTCATTATAATTGTCTTTTCACTAACAGTGTATTGACCTTCAATGGAAAGTGTCTTGAGGCCTGCTTAAAATATGGGCACTCTTTATTAAATGCATTATGTTATTTCTCCCATTGCTAAGTGTTAGCAAGGAGGATAGCTGAGATATTTAAAACAATATGGAGGTTATGGTGGAATGACTGTTAATTTTTTAATAAATGGTTTAATAGGATCCAAGATACAGTGGAAGACCAAGAAGTTTAAGGTAATGCTAACTGTGGGGGACTTTCTATTGCGTTTCTTCTAAGGAGAGGCAGAAATTTAAACACCATGATTAGGAAAACTAGCTCTTTATGCCTTCCAAAAAATAACTTGTATATTAGATTTCAAAGGCTTTTCTGTAAATAATGTTCTTTAAAAGCAGCTGGAGAACATGTGCCACTGTACTGGGTAACCTTTCCTCTTTTGACTGTGGTGAGATGTACTGCTTGAGATCATGGACATTTTATTTTGGCTCTTCCTGAGCCAGCAGTGAGTATTCACTGACTATTCAGTCCTGATTAAGTCCCTATTACCAGGCATTCTGACATTGCTCAATAGATCTCTAAATCAAAACTTGCATGTCTTTATAAAGCAAATGTTGCAACTGAAGCAGAAATTATGAGGTTGATGCAGGAATTGCTGGATGACTGTCGTGGTTTAGCCCCAGCCAGCAACTCAGTACCACGCAGCCGCTCGCTCACTCCCCCTACCCCGATGGGATGGGGGAGAGAATCGGAGGAGTAAGAGTGAGAAACACTCCTGGGTTGAGATAAGAACAGTTTAATAATTGAAATAAAGTAAAATAGTAATGCTAATAGTAACAGTATAATAATGGTAATAATAATAATGATACACGAAGCAAGTGATGCAAATGCATTTGCTCACCACCCGCCGACCGATACCCAGACAGTTCCCGAGCAGCGATCGCTGCTCCCCGGCCAACCCCCCCCAGTTTATATACTGAGCATGACGTCATATGGTATGGAATAGCCCTTTGGTCAGTTTGGATCAACTATTCTGGCTGTGCCCCCTCCCAGTTTCTTGTGCGCCTGGCAGAGCATGGGAAGCTGAAAAAGTCCTTGACTAGCATAAGCAGTACTCAGCAACAACTAAAAACATCAGCCTGTTATCAACATTCTTCTCCTACTAAATCCAAACCACAGCACTATGCCTGCTGCTAGGAAGAAAATTAACTCTATCCCAGCCGAAACCAGGACAGTATCCACCCCTTATTCTATACCATCTACGTCATGCACAGGCCCTCCCTTTTCCAATGTGTTCCAATTAATCACCACCGCTTTCCCTATCTTGATATACACACAGATATCATTCCCTTCGTCTATGGCCCATCCCTCTAAAATGTCCATTGAGTTCATTTAGCCCATGACTTTGGGTTCCATCTGTTATCACAGTCTTTCAGAGCAGGAGAGGTGGTGTGCAGTGTTGGACTGTTGCATGCTGAAGTCAGTTCTCATTCCAACATGGTTTCATCAAAGTTCATTTTCATTAAGCTGGGCAATTCTTACTGCAATACCATTGATGCGGCATATAGCAATCATAATATATAGTATTATATACTTAATATTAACCTACTATATTATTATATTAACATGCAGTTAAGAGATAACATATAGTTAAGAGATAACATACAGTATTATAAAGCAATTAATATCATACAATTCAGTTCATTGGCTATTTTCACCCAAAATCAAATTCCCTTGAGGTACACATTGGGCTTCCCCATCCTTTCGCATCACCCACCAAGTGCACCCAGGTCCTTGAGCAAAAGCAATCCCACGAATGGGTTTGCCTTTGCCAGAGGGGGAAGTAACCCAGACTGTCTTCCCCAGCATATTTTTCATGTGCACTACAGGAACTTTATCTCCTTCTACAGTACGTAAAAGTTTTGATTGGGCAGGGCCAGCTCGATTGGCAGATCCCCTGGTGTTGACTAACCAGGTGGCTTTTGCTAAATGCGTATCCCAATGTTTAAACGTCCCACCACCCATTGCTCTCAGGGTAGTCTTTAACAATCCATTGTATCGCTCAATTTTCCCGGAGGCTGGTGCATGGTAAGGGATGTGATACACCCACTCAATGCCGTGCTCTTTGGCCCAGGTGTCTATGAGGTTGTTTCGGAAATGAGTCCCGTTGTCTGACTCAATTCTTTCTGGGGTGCCATGTCGCCACAGGACTTGCTTTTCAAGGCCCAGGATGGTGTTCCGGGCGGTGGCATGGGGCACGGGATATGTTTCCAACCACCCAGTGGTTGCTTCCACCATGGTGAGCACATAGCGCTTGCCTTGGCGGGTCTGTGGGAGCGTGATGTAATCAATCTGCCAGGCCTCCCCATATTTATATTTCAGCCATCGTTCACTATACCCAAGGGGCTTGAACTGCTTGGCTTGCTTGATTGCAGCGCATGTTTCACACTCATGAATAACCTGTGCAATACTGTCCATAGTTAAGTCCACCCCTCGATCACGAGCCCATTTATACGTTGCATCCCTTCCTTGATGGCCTGAGGCGTCATGGGCCCACCGAGCTATAAATAATTCACCCTTATGTTGCCAGTCCAAATCCACCTGAGCCACTTCAATCTTAGCAGCCTGATCTACTTGCTGGTTGTTTTGATGTTCTTCAGTGGCCCGACTCTTAGGTACATGAGCATCTACATGACGAACTTTTACAACCAGGTTCTCTACCCGGGCAGCAATATCTTGCCACAATGCGGCAGCCCAGATTGGTTTGCCTCTGCGCTGCCAGTTGCTCTGCTTCCATTGCTGCAGCCACCCCCACAGGGCATTTGCCACCATCCATGAGTCAGTATAGAGATAAAGGATTGGCCACTTTTCTCTTTCAGCAATATCTAAAGCCAGCTGGATGGCTTTCACCTCTGCAAACTGACTCGACTCCCCTTCTCCTTCAGCAGTTTCTGCGACTTGTCGTATAGGACTCCATACAGCAGCTTTCCACCTCCGATGCTTTCCCACGAGACGACAGGACCCATCAGTGAACAGGGCATATTGCTTTTCATTTTCTGGCAATTTATTATACAGTGGGGCCTCTTCAGCACGTGTCACCTCCTCCTCTGGTGATATTCTAATGTTTTTTCCTTCTGGCCAGTCCATGATCACTTCCAAGATTCCTGGGCGACTGGGGTTTCCTATTCGAGCCCGTTGTGTGATCAATGCAACCCACTTACTCCATGTAGCATCAGTTGCATGATGTGTAGAGGGGACCCTGCCTTTGAACATCCAGCCCAACACCGGCAGTCGGGGTGCCAGCAGGAGCTGTGCTTCAGTACCAACCACTTCTGAAGCAGCTCGAACCCCTTCATATGCTGCCAGTATCTCCTTCTCAGTTGGAGTATAGCGGGCTTCGGATCCTCTGTATCCCCGACTCCAAAACCCTAGGGGTCGACCTCGAGTCTCCCCTGGTGCTTTCTGCCAGAGGCTCCAGGTAGGGCCATTCTCCCCGGCTGCAGTGTAGAGCACATTTTTAATATTCTGCCCTGCCCGGACTGGCCCAAGGGCTACTGCATGAACTATCTCACGTTTAATTTGTTCAAAGGCTTGTTGTTGCTCAGGGCCCCATTTGAATTCATTCTTCTTCCGGGTCACTTGATAGAGAGGGCTTACGATCTGGCTGTAATTTGGAATATGCATTCTCCAAAACCCCACAACGCCTAAGAAAGCTTGTGTTTCCTTCTTGCTAGTTGGTGGGGACATAGCTGTTATTTTGTTGATCACATCCATTGGGATCTGACGACGTCCATCTTGCCATTTTATTCCTAAAAACTGGATCTCTTGTGCAGGTCCCTTGACCTTACTCTGTTTTATGGCAAAACCAGCCTTCAGAAGGATTTGGACTATTTTCTTTCCCTTCTCAAAAACGTCTTCTGCTGTGTTGCCCCACACAATGATGTCATCAATGTACTGCAGATGTTCTGGAGCTTCACCCTGTTCCAGTGCTGTCTGGATCAGTCCATGGCAAATGGTGGGGCTGTGCTTCCACCCCTGGGGCAGTCAGTTCCAGGTGTACTGAACACCCCTCCAGGTAAAAGCAAACTGGGGCCTGCACTCTGCTGCCAAAGGGATGGAGAAAAATGCATTAGCAATATCAATTGTGGCATACCACTTAGCTGCCTTTGACTCCAGTTCATATTGAAGTTCTAGCATGTCTGGCACGGCAGCACTCAGCGGCGGTGTAACTTCGTTCAGGCCACGATAGTCCACTGTTAGTCTCCACTCCCCATTAGACTTTCGCACTGGCCATATGGGACTGTTAAAGGGTGAGCGAGTCTTGCTGATCACTCCCTGGCTCTCCAGTCGACGAATCAGGTTATGGATGGGAATCAGGGAGTCTCGGTTGGTGCGATATTGCCGCCTGTGCACAGTTGTGGTAGCGATCGGCACCTGTTGTTCCTCAACCTTCAGCAACCCTACAATCGAAGGGTCCTCTGAGAGACCGGGCAAAGTGGACAACTGTTTAATTTCCTCTGTCTCCAAAGCAGCTATACCAAAAGCCCACCGGTACCCTTTTGGGTCCTTGAAATACCCTCTCCTGAGGTAGTCTATGCCAAGGATGCACGGAGCGTCTGGGCCAGTCACAATGGGGTGCTTTTGCCACTCATTCCCAGTTAGGCTCACTTCAGCTTCCAGTACAGTTAGCTGTTGGGATCCCCCTGTCACTCCAGAAATACAAATGGGTTCTGCCCCTCTATAGTTTGATGGCATTAGCGTGCACTGTGCACCAGTGTCCACTAGAGCCTTATACTCCTGTGGGTCTGACGTTCCAGGCCATCGAATCCACACAGTCCAGTAAACCCGGTTGTCCCTTTCCTCCACCTGGCTGGAGGCAGGGCCCCTCTAACACTGGTCACAGTATTCGCTGTTCACTTCCTGTAAATGTGAATCAAAAGACCCCTGATCAAGGTCGGAAGTAAAATTAGCCCTCTTACTCTGTCTCGGGAACTGCTCACTGGAAACTGGAGCTGCAATTTTCCTGGGAGAACCGCCTTTTCTAATAGTTTTTCCTTGCAATTCACGCACCCGTGCCTCTAAGGTTGAGGTGGGTTTTCCATCCCACTTTCTCATGTCCTCTCCATAATCACGCAGGCAAAACCACAGGGTGCCCCGTGGTGTGTATCCTCTATATCCTCTCTCTTGAGCATAGGGACGTTGACTCCTAATGGCTGAGACACTGGTCCGTGCAGGTGGGGAGTAGGACAGATCTTCTCTGAGTTGTTGGAACTCTTGGCACAGTTTTTCCACAGCTGAGACACAGGCCTGTAGGGAGGAAGAGAGCTTTTCTTCGTAGTCCCGGAGTTGTCTAGCCACTTCATCCACCGTTGGTGCCTCGTCGTCTTTCCAGGCTAGTATTGCCAACGAGTTGGAATACGATGCTGGTGCGCTCCGTACCACCTTCCGCCACATGGATTGTGTGCACCTGACTTCATCTGGGTCTTTGGTTAACCGCTCATCATTCAGGTCACTGTAAATCACCTCCAGCACGCCTAATTCCCTCAGGTACTGGATACCTTTCTCTACGGTGGTCCATTTGCTTGGGCGGTATAAAACATCCTCCTTGAAGGGATACCTTTCTTTCACGCTTGACAGGAGTCGCCTCCAGAGGCTGAGCGGTTTTGCCCCTTTTCCAATTGCTTTGTCAATGCCCCCTTCCCTGGAAAGGGATCCCAGCTGCTTGGCTTCCCTACCCTCTAAATCCAGGCTACTGGCCCCATTATCCCAGCATCGGAGCAGCCAGGTGATGATGTGCTCGCCTGGATGACGACCGAAATCTTTTCGCATATCTCGCAGCTCACTCAGGGATAGGGATCGGGTGGTCACCATCTCATTTATGGGTTCTTCCTCCTCTGGTTCTCGTGATGGCCCTGGTTCATCTTCATCCCTTACTAAACGAACTGATTTCCTCGTGTATTTTTTCTTCTGTATAGGGGCAACTGATACCGGCGCAGGTTGGTTCTCTGGTTTAGCCGCAGTGTCTGTCACTGGGGTTTGAGTAGCCGCAGTGCTCATGGCTGTGGCTGGAGTAGCCACAGTGCCTGGGGCAGGGGTTTGAGTAGCTGCAAGGCCTGTAGTGGGGGTTGGAGTAGCCGCAGGGCCTGTAGTGGGGGTTTGAGTAGCCACAGTGCTTGTTGTTTTGTCATCAGATCCAGAGACCTTCTCTTTCTTTTGAGGGTACTGATTAGCGTTGACCACGGCTCGATAGGCATGGGCCAGTCCCCAGCATGTTGCAATGATTTGTGTCTCTCTGGAGCTACCAGGGTGACAACATACTTCTTCCAAATACTTTACTAATTCTTCAGGATTCTGCACTTGTTCAGGGGTGAAGTTCCAAAACACTGGAGGTCCCCACTGCCCTAGGTACTTGCGCATATGTTCCCACACACCCTGCCACTCATAACTATCCAGCCTTGGGGTAGATCTCTGGATGGTATTTTTAAACTGCTTACTGACCTTTATCAAAACGGAAACAACATTCCCAAGAATTATCAATAGAAGTATCTTAACTGCCCAGGGGTGTTCAAGATACAGGAAAGTTGTTGTAATGAAGGAGGAAACATCATAGAAGAAAGCAGCAAAGGTGCCATTCTGTATTTCCTCCACAACAAGCCTCTCAGAGTAAGAAGTATAATTGCTAACTCTCTCTATGAGGTAGTACCCGAAGTACAGTAGTGACTTCCGTATGAAACCCAAATACCAAAGAATGCTCAAGGTCAGGGTTTTGATAAGGAGCCTCCCAAGCAAAAGATCATGAATCACTGCAGAGCATAGCACACTACACAAACTGACAGCAAGCTTTAACGCGTGCTGCAAAAAAAAGAACATGGTGCAGATCAGAAGAACTAATATCGTGACCGGCAACTGTTAACAGACTCCTTAATACACTCTGGTTAATCTGTTGTTATCTCAAACCCTTCGTGCCCCACGTTGGGCGCCAAAAAGGACTGTCGTGGTTTAGCCCCAGCCAGCAACTCAGTACCACGCAGCCGCTCGCTCACTCCCCCTACCCCGATGGGATGGGGGAGAGAATCGGAGGAGTAAGAGTGAGAAACACTCCTGGGTTGAGATAAGAACAGTTTAATAATTGAAATAAAGTAAAATAGTAATGCTAATAGTAACAGTATAATAATGGTAATAATAATAATGATACACGAAGCAAGTGATGCACAATGCAATTGCTCACCACCCGCCGACCGATACCCAGACAGTTCCCGAGCAGCGATCGCTGCTCCCCGGCCAACCCCCCCCAGTTTATATACTGAGCATGACGTCATATGGTATGGAATAGCCCTTTGGTCAGTTTGGATCAACTCTTCTAGCTGTGCCCCCTCCCAGTTTCTTGTGCGCCTGGCAGAGCATGGGAAGCTGAAAAAGTCCTTGACTAGCATAAGCAGTACTCAGCAACAACTAAAAACATCAGCCTGTTATCAACATTCTTCTCCTACTAAATCCAAAACACAGCACTATGCCTGCTGCTAGGAAGAAAATTAACTCTATCCCAGCCGAAACCAGGACAATGACACTTATGGTTTCTACTATGCAGGAGGTCAGATGTTCATAATTCTTTGAAGTCTATGAGTTTTTCCTCTCTTAGGGGACACACTACTCCCCCCATGTGATTAAAGACTATATTCCAATGCCTCTCAGTGATATTCCTTGGTATGCTCATATGAATAACTAATGTCAGATTAGCTTGTTTGCCACAATGTGTAGAGATGATTTTTATGTGTGTGCAGTCTCTTCCAAGAGAAGGAAATAAATATCTACAGGGAAACAGAGAGGCTGAGTAAACTCCTTTTGGGCTTTCATTTCAAAAGAAAATTGTTTTCATTTTCTTCTCTGTCCCCACCAGAGAGCACATGGGAAATGCCTCACTTTGCCCCAGAGGGCCCTACTATTAAAATACATGGGATTAATGGAATGCAAGCTGTGCTTGAAAAAATGCACTGGTAACACAGAACTTCCAGCCATGGAGGCCAAGGCTCTGAACTTGCCAATCCCTGAACCCATCTTTTACATCGCCATCTTCAATAGCTCATTGATGGTACTAGCGAAAGGTGTCTTGTCTAAATTTAAACATCCATTGAAGGATGTATGGATGAGAAATGGAATCTCACATCAACATAATAACTCTGATTAGACATATATTTACTCTTTTTTTCCCGTGACAGTTGCATCTGTCAGCATATGCCTTTGTGCCATGGTACAAAGCCATGACCTTGTTTGCTAGTGCCATAGCTGATATTGCAATGGACATTGTGTTTATTATATGCCTAGACCTTTTCTGCACAGCTTTTAAATGCCATTTTAATAGAGAAAAAAAAGTGCAGCTAAGATTTCTTTTCATATCTTGTTAGTCTCAGGCATGGTGATACAACAGCTTACTGTTATGTTTATATGCACTGTCTGCAGATTTCCTACTTTCCTATGGAATGTGATTCTGAGAATTTATATGTGGTCTTTTTCAGTACATATGATACAAGTTTCGTCTTTACTAATTTTAGTTCCCCATGCCACTTCTGTGTAGTACGGATTTTGTTACTGGAAAATCTCCATACACCTCAATAAATAGGTGAAGCAACTGCCAGAGCAAACTCCATGCATATCCTGAAAACTATGAAATGTAAATGTTTTTCAGCAGAAAACAGATTTGGTAAAAGAATCAGTCAAACATTTACCTCTTTGAGGTGACACCAGGGGTGGGTTTAGAACAGTTGTTCTTTGCTTTATTTATAATTTTTGCTATTAACCCTTCAGGTTTTGTCTAAGCAAATCTTATTCAAGGATAAAACACTAAAACACCAATAATATGTTTTGCCCTTAAAAGCTAGAGTTGAACAGAAATACATATTTTTCAGTGAGGATAACTCATTTTGGAGAACAGTATTTATGTGATTTTTGCAAAATGTAGTATTTGCTGAAGCGAAAGTCCTGACTTTTGTTTGTTTGTTTGTTTGTTTGCTTGTTTGTTTGTTTCACTGTTTGTGCATGAGTGTTTAAGCACTTGTTTCACTGCCTAGTGAAAATCACCTAGTGACTCCAGTGAAGTTGCAATCTCCACCCCCTATATTCCTAGACCCCTCCATTTAAAAAACACACTTGGCTTATGCAGAGCATGGCCATATGCTGCAGTGTATTTGGTTCTGATCAGGCCACTTGTTCATTAAGATTTCTTTTGTCTCCAAAACGCCAAACTAAAAAAAAAGCCACCATTTGCTGCCTTGAAAGGACCATAGAATTCCAAAGATATTACGAAATAGGCATTTGGATTCCTTATTCAGACCTAGTGTAATCAGTTTTTCTTTTGAACTTCAGTTTCCTGGAGAGTAGAGGTTGGGGTGGTGTTTGTGGTGTAATTTCTGCAAGCAACTATTGGAGAAGCAGCCCATTAGCTCTTTTCAGATGACTTCATGGATCACCATTAGCCATGTGTAAATCTGAAGCAGAGCTTAGAGATGACACAGTCCCTGTCTCATGAACCTTACAGTCTGCACCTTTTTCCTGAGTCTGCAATGAGAGATTGAGCATGATTGTGGTGGTTTGACCCTGGCTGGATGCCCAAGTGTCCACCAAAGCCACTCTATCACTCCCCTTCTCAAACTGGACGGGGGAGAGAAAATACAATGAAAAAGCTCGTGGGTTGAGATAAGGACTGGGAGATCACCCAGCAATTACCATCACAGGCAAAACAGACTGGACTTGGGGAAAATCAGTTTAGTTTATTACCAATGAAAACTGAGTAGGAGAGAGGCATGAGAACATGTGTCAGGTGATGAGAAACAAACTCAAATCTTAAAACACCTTCTCCCACCCCTTCCTTCTTCCTGGGCTCAACTTCAGTCCCAATTTTCTCTACCTCCTCCCCCTGTATGGCACAGGGGGATGGGGAATGGGGGTTGTGGTCTGTTCATCATGCGTTGACTCTGCTGCTCCTTCCTTCTCAGGGGAGGACTCCTCACAGTCTTCCCCTGCTCCAGGGTGGGGTCCCACCCACAGGACACAGTCCTCCACAAACTTCTCCAATGTGGGTCCTTCCCACAGGCTGCAGTTCTTCATGAACTGCTCCAGCGTGGGTCCCTTCCACAAGGTGCACTCCTTCAGGAGCAGACTGCTGAGCGTGGGTCCCCTGCAGGGTCACAAGTCCTGGCAGCAAACCTGCTCCAGTGCAGGCTCCTCGCTCTCTCCACTGGTCCACAGGTCCTGCCAGGCTCCTGCTCCAGCATGGGCTTCCCACGGGGTCACAGCCTCCTTTGGGCACACCCACCTGCTCTGGTGTGGGGTCTTCCACAGGCTGCAGGTGGATATCTGCTCCATCGTTAACCTCCATGGGCTGCAGGGGCACAGCCTGCCTCACCATGGTCTTCACCACGGGCTGCAGGGGAATCTCTGCTCCATTGCCTGGAACAACTCCTCTGCCTCCTTCTTCAATGACCTTGGTGTCTGCAGAGTTGTTCCTCTCACATATTCTCACTCCTTTCTCCAGCTGAAGTTTGTGTCCTGGCGGTTTTGGCAGGGTTTGGTTTTTTTCCCCCTTTTTAAATATGTTATTAGAGAGGTGCTACCACTGTAAGTGATGGGCTCAGCCTTGGCCAGCAGCAGGTCCATCTTGGAGCCAGCTGGCATTGGCTCTATCAGACATAGGGAAAGCTTCTAGCAGCTTCTCACAGAATTCATCCCTGTAACCCCCCCCACTACCAAAACCTTCCTGCACAAACCCAAGACAGTGATGAAAGGTTAGATCATAATTTGCATCTGGTCTAGTGCTAAATATGTCCCCAAGGCTCTGAAATGCCGGACGCATCTCTGCAAATTAATCTGTGACTAGTCTTACTCCGTAGAATCTTTTCTCTAATTTAGAAATCAAGTGTACAGTCAGCAATGACTATTTATTGGCTGGCTATTGAGAGGACTAATACCAGCAGTTATCGCCTAGATATGACTTTCTCAGAGGAGGACCGATGAGATAATCTTCTTTTCTGTATTTGTTATTATTAATATTTCTCCTTCTCCAGTCATCTTGTTGAACATTGCAAATTACAGCAGTACTAGACAAGTCTCTGGCCTAATTTATTGTCATGTCTGAAACATGTAACACCTTGAAGACTAGCAGAAAACACATGTAATAAGTGTCAATAAGTGACAGCTTGCTCTTTTCATTCAGTGAGCAATTTCACAACACAACTGTTATGTTAACCCCCTCTTGTCATTCCTAATGTAAAGATACAACTGCTGATTACCTGTTATTGCCTGGATTATTTAGAAAATAAAATATATGTCTCTGGTTGGTGTGATTCTGTTCTTGCAGCTGCCTCACTCCTAAATTCTCTCATGAGAGCAGGGCATGTAGAAGAAGGATTTCTGATGGATATTTTGAATTTTTCAGGGAAAAGGAGCACCAATTATTTACAACATTTTGTTAGTCAGGGCGTAGTTTAAATCCAAGAAGTCCTGCATCAACACTGCTTAGGTTTTCTAGGAACTTCTTAAAAGATGAATGTATTTAACACTGGGAATGTAGATGGTTATTGTCTAGTGGAACAGATGGGGGAATCTATGCTTTAAAAGGCTTTCCAGATATGTGGTATTTTGAGAGAGGTTTTGGTGCTTTGTTCTTTTGCAAATTGTGAGCACTCAGGGTTGATAAAATAATATACTGCAATGGATAGCTCCTTGGGGCAGGATTTGGCAGGTTAAGTGGAGGCTGATAGGAAAAATCTCTTAGTTTGTAATACAACCTCAGCATAAGCTTGGAAATTTTTTTATGTATCACCCTGTCAATAAAGCCTTTGTTCTTTACCATCAGTGGTCTTGTCTGAACTAGCCTTTGTTACCTGCCATCTGTTTGGATCCAGAGTCCTGGCTTGGACCCATCTTTTTTACTTTGAATATGCAGATGTTGCCTGTTTAACAAATATGAATATCTACTGCACTACCATATAAAATACATATACTAGCTTTGTCACATAAAATATTGGCTCAGAAATGTATAGCACAGCAAAAAATTCTCCAAACATCCCCCCTTTTTCAATCAAGTATAGATTTTTAGATACTTTCCACTTTTCTGTATCTTATCTGAGAAGATACCAGCAATGTCTATGCAGTTCCAGTTACATTTCTTTTGGATTAGAATGAAATATTTTTTCAGTCTCCAGTGTTTGCAGGTACATGCAGTGTTCAGCACTGACAGTGTGAGACAGTAGTCAGTTTGAGGATGATGGAGGATTAGAAGCAGTTTCTGCCACTCTAATCTGAAAAACACAATAAACATCATATTCTGTATTCTGATGCTGTCTGTTGGAACTAAAATCAAAGGAAAACAGAAAAAAGTTCTCAACTTTGGTAAATGTCAGCTGAAATTGCTAAAGCTTTCTATATATCAGGTTACACCTTGTTGTGGTTTAGCCCCAGCCAGCAACTAAGCACCATGCAGCCGCTCGCTCACTCCCCCTGTCCCGGTGGGATGGAGGAAAGAATTGGAGGAGTAAGAGTGAGAAATACTCCTGGGTTGAGATAAGAACAGTTTAATAATTAAAATAAAGTAAAGTAGTAATGATAATAATAACAATCTAATAATGATAATAATAATATGCAAAGCAAGTGATGCAAATGCAATTGCTCACCACCCACCGACCGATACCCAGACAGTTCCCGAGCAGCGATCGCTGCTCCCCAGCCAACCCCCCCACAATTTCTATACTGACCATGATGTCATATGGTATGGAATAGCCCTTTGGTCAGTTTGGATCAACTCTTCTAGCTGTGCCCCCTCCCAGTTTCTTGTGCACCTGGCAGAGCCTGGGAAGCTGAAAAGTCCTTGACTAGCATAAGCAGTACTTAGCAACAACTAAAAAGCATCAGTGTGTTATCAATATTCTTCTCCTACTAAATCCAAACCACAGCACTATGCCAGCTACTAGGAAGAAAATTAACTCTATCCCAGCCGAAACCAGGACACACCTTTACCCTGGGAGGTCTTTCAACTTCACCATCTTGGATTTACATAAAAGACAAATCACCATCAGTACGGAGCTAAATCAATGAAGATTAAAGAGTTAAATTGTTAGCAATTTTTAATTGGATTTATGATCTTTTTTCTTAAGTCTTGTGCTGCTCAGAGGACTTTTAAGCTAACAGGTATATTGCATTTCTTGAATATTTTCTGGAAGAGAGGTGGTAAGGGCAATAAATTGGAGACATTCTAATTATTTTAGAAATAAAAAAATAAATGTTTCAGGTCCATGCATGAACCCACCCTCTACCATGAATGGAGGTCAATAAGGCATTTTCCTTTTTGCACTTGGAAAACTATTAATGGTTATCTATTTAAGGGGCAGGGGAGCTTGTTTCATCTTCCAGCTGTTTGAGACAGGAGGCTTATTTTTCCAAAACTTCTATAGGATATTCTTAAGGCAAATATTGTTTATTTATTGCAAAAAGTCTGAAATAAAGACTGACAACATGCCTTCAGAAGTCAATATGTAATAGTGAAGCTGAAGGCACTATGTGAAAAACATAAGTACTAGAATTTTAAACAATCTAACAAACCCTGCTATCTTAAAAAAAAAAGAAGAAAAAATTATCTCCTTGTATTTTCTTGTCTACTTGGAAATTATTTTCTGTTTTCAGTACAGTTTCAGGTGGATGCATAAGACTGTGCTAGACCTGAGGATTGAAGATATGGCTGGATATAGAAAAATGAATCTATTTGTTAATTAATAGCTGTGGTCCATGTGTTTCAAATCTTTCCACAGACCAATAGGTCTTTGGAAAACAAAGAACTTATACAAGGTGCTCCAGAGTTTACAGAATCATTCTTTTATCTTTTCTGTTTGCGGAAACCAGGACATGGTATGGTGAGATGAAAATAACTACAGGAATTTGAAGTGTATTTCTCTCTTTTAAGCAAATATACCAAAGGAAAAAAGGAGTATTCATCAACAGATCTGTGTCTCACTGACAATAATCAGGATCTTTCCATGTGGTTTGCACAGGTATTTACTGTAATAACAGTGTAGCTCTTGGTTGTCCTGTCATAATGTTGTATTTTGTTGCAGCAACTCTAAGGGTTTGGGTTATATGCACTTAAGTCTTGGCCACTTGTCCATGGTTGCACTTGAAGCAGAATAGAGCATCTGCTTTAGCAGTATTTTTAAATATTACCCTAGTTTTACTGATATTTGTAACCAAGCAGCACTTTTCTTATGACTAACATCCCAGAAACAAAAGCTATTGACTAGGAGAGAGTGCATGAAAGAAGAATTTTACAAACGAAAAAAATCAGAAAAGTTGTACCACACAATAAAAAATCAATCCATTAAGTAACAGATGGCTTAAACTGATGACTAAATTAACTGAGGTGCTGAACATTTGCCTTTTGCAAGAAAAAAAGGTCTGGTCTAATTGTAATAACATATAAAACACCATGCAGAAAATGAATGTATATGAGCATAAATAAATGATCCAGCAACAGCTATGTGGAGCACTTTTCATTAAATAAAGGAAGAAGAAGAGGTCCTCATGCAAGCAACCTCCTTTTCAAAAGATGGGGCTTTAGATCACATTCAAATAGAATCTGCTGTTGATTTTTGATATTAAACTTAAATGTAAATAATATTAATATTAAGTAAGTCTCTGCCTTAAAAGAAAGACCAAGACAAGAACTCTAAACATTCAAGATGTTAAGAGAATTAATTGACAGACTTTACTCTATGACGTGTCTTTACTCAAAACATGACTAGTTGGAAAACTGGAAGAAAAATAAAAGTTATATACTTTACTCCAAAAATGTCAATCAAATTGTTTAGTTTCCAGGATGAGCAACAGTACAAGTACTAAATTTATCACAACAGAGAGAATAGCTGAATTACACTCAGTAACCAGTATTTTATAAAGAACAACTCTCAACAGAAAATATTTGGAAGTTTTAAGATCGCTAATTAAATGAGATGAATATAATACATTTTCCATATACACTGTAAGTAAAGAATTTGATCATGATTTAAGTGATTG
Organism: Pelecanus crispus; assembly: GCF_030463565.1. Classification (NCBI taxonomy): domain Eukaryota; kingdom Metazoa; phylum Chordata; class Aves; order Pelecaniformes; family Pelecanidae; genus Pelecanus; species Pelecanus crispus. The sequence continues at coordinate 33,205,314 of NC_134676.1, forward strand.
ATAATTACTTTGATGCTTATTTTTAAATATTTCTTTCAAAAAATAATGGTAATCAGCTGAAATCTTGCCAGAGGTTTATGTTTGGCCTGCATACTTCAGGCTTCACTGAACACTAAAAGAAGTGTTTGGTATCTATGCTAGAGACACCCGACGCAGAAATTTAAATCTGAGTAAGCACATGTACTCCTAATACCACCACAGGCAGGTGAACAGCCTGGTGCTGGCAGGCAGTGCCGATGTCGCTGCACACAGCTCAGAGGCAGCCTCAGATACCAGAGCTCTGCCTTGTGCAAATGTCTTTGATTGTGTTGCAGTACTGTGCATAGACACAAATGAAGGAGAGGAGATGGATTTTTAGGAGTTGCTTCTTTTTATCATACTCTGTCACAATGTGAAAAAAGAAGGAAAACCATGAACTCTAGAAACAAATCATGAAGACATTCAAATCACAGAGAGGAAACAACTGAAGGAGCCAGAGGGCTTAGAAAGATTTTGGGGAAAAAAGATCTGCAAGTGCCACACAATCAGGCAGTGGGTTAAGAGGATAACAAGAGAAGATCAGAGAAGGTGAAAGTACACATCTTGATCAAAGCTAAGAACTGAAGGGAGCTCAGTACAGTTTTCCTTGTTCCTTTTGGACTCTCCAGAAAATTCTGTCCAGGCAGCGAAGAGGAATGCTGCTAAGGAAGTAATTCACTGTCTGCCTCTTACTGGACAAGGCTTGCTGCTATGACCATGCATCTCTGGAAAGGAGAAGGATCTGCTGCCACTTTGATTCAGTTCCAGCGTTGCCACCCTGCTGCTTCAGATTGAGCCTTGTGTTATATATGTTTGGTGCTAGACTGCCTTATGAACGGCTTAGAAAAATTCCTTAGGAAATAATCCTTTAGTCATATGAGCATAGGCTATATTATCTTAACCGAGTCCTTCTCTGTCTTTAATTGCTAGCATGTTACTTTTAGGTTTTCTCAGTTTAGCGCTTAAAAAAGAAAAAAACCCACTGTTTTAAACTCAACATATATTTTTTTTCTTACTGCCTCAGTCCTG